>NW_028225199.1:1287462-1931193 GCF_052327205.1 Somniosus microcephalus | reverse complement strand
CACCTTCTCCTTCTCCTTATTCTGCTTCTTCTTGAATCACCCTCCAGACTTCACCTTCTCCTTCTCCTTCTCCTGCTTCTTCTGATTCACCCTCCAGACTTCACCTTCTCCTTCTCCTTCTTCTGCTTCTTCTGATTCACCCTCCAGACTTCACCTTCACCTTCTCCTTCTTCCTTCTTCTTCTGATTCACCCTCAGACTTCACCTTCTCCATCTCCTTCTTCTGCTTCTTCTGATTCCACCCTCCAGACTTCACCTTCTCCTTCTCCTTCGTCTACTTCTTCTGATTTCACCCTCCAGACTTCACCTTCTCCTTCTCCTTCTTCTGCTTCTTCTGATTCACCCCTCCAGACTTCACCCTTCTCCTTCTCCTTCTTCTACTTCTTCTGATTCACCCTCCAGACTTCACCTTCTCCTTCTCTTCTTCTGCTTCTTCTGATTCACCCTCCAGACTTCACCTTCTCCTTCTCCTTCTTCTGATTCTTCTGATTCACCCTCCAGACTTCACCTTCTCCTTCTCCTTCTTCTGCTTCTTCTGATTCACCCTCCAGACTTCACCTTCTCCTTCTCCTTTCTTCTACTTCTTCTGATTCACCCTCCAGACTTCACCTTCTCCATCTCCTTCTTCTGCTTCTTCTGATTCACCCTCCAGACTTCACCTTCTCCTTCTCCTTCGTCTACCTCTTCTGATTCACCCTCCAGACTACACCTTCTCCTTCTCCTTCTTCTACTTCTTCTGATTCACCCTCCTAGACTTCACCTTCTCCTTCTCCTTCTTCTGTTTCTTCTGTTTCACCCTCCAGACCTTCACCTTCTCCTTCTCCTTCTTCTACTAACTTCTGATTCACCCTCCAGACTTCACCTTCTCCTTCTCCTTCTTCTACTTCTTCTGATTCACCCTCCAGACTTCATTTTCTCCTTCTCCTTCTTCTGCTTCTTCTGATTCACCCTCCAGACTTCACCTTCTCCTTCTCCTTCTTCTGCTTCTTCTGATTCACCCTCCAGACTTCACCTTCTCCTTCTCCTTCTTCTACTTCTTCTGATTCACCCTCCAGACTTCACCTTCTCCTTCTCCTTCTTCTACTTCTTCTGATTCACCCTCCAGTCTTCACCTTCTCCTTCTCCTTCTTCTGTTTCTTCTGCTTCACCCTCCAGACTTCACCTTCTCCTTCTCCCTTCTTCTGCTTCTTCTGATTCACCCCTCCAGACTTCACCTTCACCTTCTCCTTCTTCTACTTCTTCTGATTCACCCTCCAGACTTCACCTTCTCCATCTCCTTCTTCTGCTTCTTCTGATTCACCCTCCAGACTTCACCTTCTCCTTCTCCTTCGTCTACTTCTTCTGATTCACCCTCCAGACTTCACCTTCTCCTTCTCCTTCTTCTGCTTCTTCTGATTCACCCTCCAGACTTCACCTTCTCCTTCTCCTTCTTCTACTTCTTCTGATTCACACTCCAGACTTCACCTTCTCCGTTCTCTTTCTTCTGCTTCTTCTGATTCACCCTCCAGACTTCACCTTCTCCTTCTCCTTCTTCTGATTCTTCTGATTCACCCTCCAGACTTCACCTTCTCCTTCTCCTTCTTCTGCTTCTTCTGATTCACCCTCCAGACTTCACCTTCTCCTTCTCCTTCTTCTACTCTTCTTCTGATTCACCCTCCAGGACTTCACCTTCTCCATCTCCTTCTTCTGCTTCTTCTGATTCACCCTCCAGACTTCACCTTCTCCTTCTCCTTCGTCTACTTCTTCTGATTCACCCTCCAGACTACACCTTCTCCTTCTCCTTCTTCTACTTCTTCTGATTTCACCCTCCAGACTTCACCTTCTCCTTCTCCTTCTTTCTGTTTCTTCTGATTCACCCTCCAGACTTTCACCTTCTCCTTCTCCTTCTTCTACTACTTCTGATTCACCCTCCAGACTTCACCTTCTTCCTTCTCCTTCTTCTACTTCTTCTGATTCCACCCTCCAGACTTCATTTTCTCCTTCTCCTTCTTCTGCTTCTTCTGATTCACCCTCCAGACTTCACCTTCTCCTTCTCCTTCTTCTGCTTCTTCTGATTCACCCTCCAGACTTCACCTTCTCCTTCTCCTTCTTCTACTTCTTCTGATTCACCCTCCAGACTTCACCTTCTCCTTCTCCTTCTTCTACTTCTTCTGATTCACCCTCCAGTCTTCACCTTCTCCTTCTCCTTCTTCTGTTTCTTCTGCTTCACCCTCCAGACTTCACCTTCTCCTTCTCTTTCTTCTGCTTCTTCTGATTCACCCCTCCAGACTTCACCTTCTCTCCTTCTCCTTCTTCTGATTCTTCTGATTCACCCCTCCAGACTTCACCTTCTCCTTCTCCTTCTTCTGATTCTTCTGATTCACCCTCCAGACTTCACCTTCTCCTTCTCCTTCTTCTGCTTCTTCTGATTCACCCTCCTGACTTCACCTTCCTCCTTCTCCTTCTTCTACATCTTCTGATTCACCCTCCTGACTTCACCTGTCTCCTTCTCCTTCTTCTACTTCTTCTGCTTCACCCTCCAGACTTCATCTTCTCCTTCTCCTTCTTCTACTTCTTCTGATTCACCCTCCAGACTTCACCTTCTCTTTCTCCTTCTTCTACTTCTTCTGATTCACCCTCCAGAATTCACCTTCTCCTTCTCCTTCTTCTTCTTCTTCTGATTCACCCTCCAGACTTCACCTTCTCCTTCTCCTTCTTCTGCTTCTTCTGATTCACCCTCCAGACTTCACCTTCTCCTTCTCCTTATTCTGCTTCTTCTGAATCACCCCTCCAGACTTCACCTTCTCCTTCTCCTTCTCCTGCTTCTTCTGATTCACCCTCCAGACTTCACCTTCTCCTTCTCCTTCTTCTGCTTCTTCTGATTTACCCTCCAGACTTCACCTTCACCTTCTCCTTCTTCTACTTCTTCTGATTCACCCTCCAGACTTCACCTTCTCCATCTCCTTCTTCTGCTTCTTCTGATTCACCCTCCAGACTTCACCTTCTCCTTCTCCTTCGTCTACTTCTTCTGATTCACCCTCCAGACTTCACCTTCTCCTTCTCCTTCTTCTGCGTCTTCTGATTCACCCTCCAGACTTCACCTTCTCCTTCTCCTTCTTCTACTTCTTCTGATTCACCCTCCAGACTTCACCTTCTCCTTCTCTTTCTTCTGCTTCTTCTGATTCACCCTCCAGACTTCACCTTCTCCTTCTCCCTTCTTCTGATTCTTCTGATTCACCCTCCAGACTTCACCTTCTCCTTCTCCTTCTTCTGCTTCTTCTGATTCACCCTCACAGACTTCACCTTCTCCTTCTCCTTCTTCTACTTCTTCTGATTCACCCTCCAGACTTCACCTTCTCCATCTCCTTCTTCTGCCTTCTTCTGATTCACCCTCCAGACTTCACCTTCTCCTTCTCCTTCGTCTACTTCTTCTGATTCACCCTCCAGACTACACCTTCTCCTTCTCCTTCTTCTACTTCTTCTGATTCACCCTCCAGACTTCACCTTCTCCTTCTCCTTCTTCTGTTTCTTCTGTTTCACCCTCCAGACTTCACCTTCTCCTTCTCCTTCTTCTACTACTTCTGATTCACCCTCCAGACTTCACCTTCTCCTTCTCCTTCTTCTACTTCTTCTGATTCACCCTCCAGATTTCATTTTCTCCTTCTCCTTCTTCTGCTTCTTCTGATTCACCCTCCAGACTTCACCTTCTCCTTCTCCTTCTTCTGCTTCTTCTGATTCACCCTCCAGACTTCACCTTCTCCTTCTCCTGCTTCTACTTCTTCTGATTCACCCTCCAGACTTCACCTTCTCCTTCTCCTTCTTCTACTTCTTCTGATTCACCCTCCAGTCTTCACCTTCTCCTTCTCCTTCTTCTGTTTCTTCTGCTTCATCCTCCAGACTTCACCTTCTCCTTCTCTTTCTTCTGCTTCTTCTGATTCACCCTCCAGACTTCACCTTCTCCTTCTCCTTCTTCTGATTCTTCTGATTCACCCTCCAGACTTCACCTTCTCCTTCTCCTTCTTCTGCTTCTTCTGATTCACCCTCCTGACTTCACCTTCTCCTTCTCCTTCTTCTACTTCTTCTGATTCACCCTCCTGACTTCACCTTCTCCTTCTCCTTCTTCTACTTCTTCTGCTTCACCCTCCAGACTTCACCTTCTCCTTCTCCTTCTTCTACTTCTTCTGATTCACCCTCCAGACTTCACCTTCTCCTTCTCCTTCTTCTGCTTCTTCTGATTCACCCTCCAGACTTCACCTTCTCCTTCTCCTTATTCTGCTTCTTCTGATTCACCCTCCAGACTTCACCTTCTCCTTCTCCTTATTCTGCTTCTTCTGATTCACCCTCCAGACTTCACCTTCTCCTTCTCCTTCCTTTGCTTCTTCTGATTCACCCTCCTGACTTCACCTTCTCCTTCTCCTTCTTCTACTTCTTCTGATTCACCCTCCTGACTTCACCTTCTCCTTCTCCATCTTCCACTTATCTGCTTCACCCTCCAGACTTCAAGTTCTCCTTCTCCTTCTTCTACTTCTTCTGATTCACCCTCCAGACTTCACCTTCTCCTTCTCCTTCTTCTGCTTCTTCTGATTCACCCTCCAGACTTCACCTTCTCCTTCTCCTTCTTCTGCTTCTTCTGATTCACCCTCCAGACTTCACCTTCTCCTTCTCCTTCTTCTACTTCTTCTGATTCACCCTCCAGACTTCACCTTCTCCTTCTCCTTCTTCTGCTTCTTCTGATTCACCCTCCAGACTTCACCTTCTCCTTCTCCTTCGTCTACTTCTTCTGATTCACCCTCCAGACTACACCTTCTCCTTCTCCTTCTTCTACTTCTTCTGATTCACCCTCCAGACTTCACCTTCTCCTCCTCCTTCTTCTGTTTCTTCTGATTCACCCTCCAGACTTCATCTTCTCCTTCTCCTTCTTCTACTTCTTCTGATTCACCCTCCAGACTTCACCTTCTCCTTCTCCTTCTTCTACTTCTTCTGATTCACCCTCCAGACTTCATCTTCTCCTTCTCCTTCTTCTGCTTCTTCTGATTCACCCTCCAGACTTCACCTTCTCCTTCTCCTTCTTCTGCTTCTTCTGATACACCCTCCAGACTTCAACTTCTCCTTCTCCTTCTTCTACTTCTTCTGATTCACCCTCCAGACTTCACCTTCTCCTTCTCCTTCTTCTACTTCTTCCGATTCACCCTCCAGACTTCATCTTCTCCTTCTCCTTCTGCTTCTTCTGATTCACCCTCCAGACTTCACCTTCTCCTTCTCCTTCTTCTGCTTCTTCTGATTCACCCTCCAGACTTCACCTTCTCCTTCTCCTTCTTCTACTTCTTCTGATTCACCCTCCAGACTTCACCTTCTCCTTCTCCTTCTTCTACTTCTTCTGATTCACCCTCCAGTCTTCACCTTCTCCTTCTCCTTCTTCTGTTTCTTCTGCTTCACCCTCCAGACTTCACCTTCTCCTTCTCTTTCTTCTGCTTCTTCTGATTCACCCTCCAGACTTCACCTTCTCCTCCTCCTTCTTCTGATTCTTCTGTTTCACCCACCAGACTTCACCTTCTCCTTCTCCTTCTTCTGCTTCTTCTGATTCACCCTCCTGACTTCACCTTCTCCTTCTCCTACTTCTACTTCTTCTGATTCACCCTCCTGACTTCAGCTTCTCCTTCTCCTTCTTCTACTTCTTCTGCTTCACCCTCCAGACTTCACCTTCTCCTTCTCCTTCTTCTGCTTCTTCTGATTCACCCTCCAGACTTCACCTTCTCCTTCTCCTTCTTCTGCTTCTTCTGATTCACCCTCCAGACTTCACCTTCTCCTTCTCCTTATTCTGCTTCTTCTGATTCACCCTCCAGACTTCACCTTCTCCTTCTCCTTATTCTGCTTCTTCTGATTCACCCTCCAGACTTCACCTTCTCCTTCTCCTTCCTCTGCTTCTTCTGATTCACCCTCCAGACTTCACCTTCTCCTTCTCCTTCTTCTGATTTTTCTGATTCACCCTCCAGACTTCACCTTCTCCTTCTCCATCTTCTGCTTCTTCTGATTCACCCTCCTGACTTCACCTTCTCCTTCTCCTTCTTCTACTTCTTCTGATTCACCCTCCTGACTTCACCTTCTCCTTCTCCATCTTCTACTTCTTCTGCTTCACCCTCCAGACTTCAACTTCTCCTTCTCCTTCTTCTACTTCTTCTGATTCACCCTCCAGACTTCACCTTCTCCTTCTACTTCTTCTGCTTCTTCTGATTCACCCTCCAGACTTCACCTTCTCCTTCTCCTTCTTCTGCTTCTTCTGATTCACCCTCCAGACTTCACCTTCTCCTTCTCCTTCTTCTACTTCATCTGATTCACCCTCCAGACTTCACCTTCTCCTTCTCCTTCTTCTGCTTCTTCTGATTCACCCTCCAGACTTCACCTTCTCCTTCTCCTTCGTCTACTTCTTCTGATTCACCCTCCAGACTACACCTTCTCCTTCTCCTTCTTCTACTTCTTCTGATTCACCCTCCAGACTTCACCTTCTCCTTCTCCTTCTTCTGTTTCTTCTGATTCACCCTCCAGACTTCATCTTCTCCTTCTCCTTCTTCTACTTCTTCTGATTCACCCTCCAGACTTCACCTTCTCCTTCTCCTTCTTCTACTTCTTCTGATTCACCCTCCAGACTTCATCTTCTCCTTCTCCTTCTTCTGCTTCTTCTGATTCACCCTCCAGACTTCACCTTCTCCTTCTCCTTCTTCTGCTTCTTCTGATTCACCCTCCAGACTTCAACTTCTCCTTCTCCTTCTTCTACTTCTTCTGATTCACCCTCCAGACTTCACCTTCTCCTTCTCCTTCTTCTACTTCTTCTGATTCACCCTCCAGTCTTCACCTTCTCCTTCTCCTTCTTCTGTTTCTTCTGCTTCACCCTCCAGACTTCACCTTCTCCTTCTCTTTCTTCTGCTTCTTCTGATTCACCCTCCAGACTTCACCTTCTCCTTCTCCTTCTTCTGATTCTTCTGATTCACCCTCCTGACTTCACCTTCTCCTTCTCCTTCTTCTACTTCTTCTGATTCACCCTCCTGACTTCACCTTCTCCTTCTCCTTCTTCTACTTCTTCTGCTTCACCCTCCAGACTTCACCTTCTCCTTCTCCTTCTTCTACGTCGTCTGATTCAACCTCCAGACTTCACCTTCTCCTTCTCCTTCTTCTGCTTCTTCTGATTCACCCTCCAGACTTCACCTTCTCATTCTCCTTCTTCTGCTTCTTCTGCTGCGCCCTCCAGACTTCACCTTCTTCTTCTCCTTCTTCTGCTTCTTCTGCTTCACACTCCAGACTTCACCTTCTCCTTCTCCTTCTTCTGCTTCTTCTGCTGCGCCCTCCAGGCTTCACCTTCTCCTTCTCCTTCTTCTGCTTCATCTGCTTCACCGTCCTGACTTCACCTTCTCCTTCTCCTTCTTCTACATCTTCTGCTACACCCCCCTGACTTCACCTGCTCCTTCTCCTTCTTCTGCTTCTTCTGATTCACCCTCCTAACTTTACCTTCTCCTTCTCCTTCTTCTGCTTCTTCTGATTCACCCTCCTGACTTCACCTTCTCCTTCTCCTTCTTCTGCTTCTTCTGATTCACCCTCCAGACTTCACCTTCTCCTTCTCCTTCTTCTGCTTCTTCTGATTCACCCTCCAGACTTCACCTTCTCCTTCTCCTTCTTCTGCTTCTTCTGATTCACCCTCCAGACCTCACCTTCTCCTTCTCCTTCTTCTACTTCTTCTGATTCACCCTCCAGACTTCATCTTCTCCTTCTCCTTCTTCTGCTTCTTCTGATTCACCCTCCAGACTTCACCTTCTCCTTCTCCTTCTTCTGCTTCTTCTGATTCACCCTCCAGACTTCACCTTCTCCTTCTCCTTCTTCTACTTCTTCTGATTCACCCTCCAGACTTCACCTTCTCCTTCTCCTTCTTCTACTTCTTCTGATTCACCCTCCAGTCTTCACCTTCTCCTTCTCCTTCTTCTGTTTCTTCTGCTTCACCCTCCAGACTTCACCTTCTCCTTCTCTTTCTTCTGCTTCTTCTGCTTCACCCTCCAGACTTCACCTTCTCCTTCTCCTTCTTCTGATTCTTCTGATTCACCCTCCAGACTTCACCTTCTCTATCTCCTTCTTCTGCTTCTTCTGATTCACCCTCCTGACTTCACCTTCTCCTTCTCCTTCTTCTACTTCTTCTGATTCACCCTCCTGACTTCACCTTCTCCTTCTCCTTCTTCTACTTCTTCTGATTCAGCCTCCTGACTTCACCTTCTCCTTCTCCTTCTTCTACTTCTTCTGCTTCACCCTCCAGACTTCAACTTCTCCTTCTCCTACTTCTACTTCTTCTGATTCACCCTCCAGACTTCACCTTCTCCTTCTCCTTCTTCTGCTTCTTCTGATTCACCCTCCAGACTTCACCTTCTCCTTCTCCTTCTTCTGCTTCTTCTGATTCACCCTCCAGACTTCACCTTCTCCTTCTCCTTCTTCTATTTCTTCTGATTCACCCTCCAGACTTCACCTTCTCCTTCTCCTTCTTCTGCTTCTTCTGATTCACCCTCCAGACTTCACCTTCTCCTTCTCCTTCGTCTACTTCTTCTGATTCACCCTCCAGACTACACCTTCTCCTTCTCCTTCTTCTACTTCTTCTGATTCACCCTCCAGACTTCACCTTCTCCTTCTCCATCTTCTGTTTCTTCTGATTCACCCTCCAGACTTCATCTTCTCCTTCTCCTTCTTCTACTTCTTCTGATTCACCCTCCAGACTTCACCTTCTCCTTCTCCTTCTTCTACTTCTTCTGATTCACCCTCCAGACTTCATCTTCTCCTTCTCCTTCTTCTGCTTCTTCTGATTCACCCTCCAGACTTCACCTTCTCCTTCTCCTTCTTCTGCTTCTACTGATTCACCCTCCAGACTTCTACTTCTCCTTCTCCTTCTTCTACTTCTTCTGATTCACCCTCCAGACTTCACCTTCTCCTTCTCCTTCTTCTACTTCTTCCGTTTCACCCTCCAGACTTCATCTTCTCCTTCTCCTTCTTCTGCTTCTTCTGATTCACCCTCCAGACTTCACCTTCTCCTTCTCCTTCTTCTGCTTCTTCTGATTCACCCTCCAGACTTCACCTTCTCCTTCTCCTTCTTCTACTTCTTCTGATTCACCCTCCAGACTTCACCTTCTCCTTCTCCTTCTTCTACTTCTTCTGATTCATCCTCCAGTCTTCACCTTCTCCTTCTCCTTCTTCTGTTTCTTCTGCTTCACCCTCCAGACTTCACCTTCTCCTTCTCTTTCTTCTGCTTCTTCTGATTCATCCTCCAGACTTCACCTTCTCCTTCTCCTTCTTCTGATTCTTCTGATTCACCCTCCAGACTTCACCTTCTCCTTCTCCTTCTTCTGCTTCTTCTGCTTCACCCTCCTGACTTCACCTTCTCCTTCTCCTTCTTCTACTTCTTCTGATTCACCCTCCTGACTTCACCTTCTCCTTCTCCTTCTTCTGCTTCTTCTGCTTCACCCTCCAGACTTCACCTTCTCCTTCTCCTTCTTCTGCTTCTACTGATTCACCCTCCAGACTTCACCTTCTCCTTCTCCTTCTTCTGCTTCTTCTGATTCACCCTCCAGACTTCACCTTCTCCTTCTCCTTATTCTGCTTCTTCTGATTCACCCTCCAGACTTCACCTTCTCCTTCTCCTTATTCTGCTTCTTCTGATTCACCCTCCAGACTTCACCTTCTCCTTCTCCTTCCTCTGCTTCTTCTGATTCACCCTCCAGACTTCACCTTCTCCTTCTTCTGATTCTTCTGATTCACCCTCCAGACTTCACCTTCTCCTTCTCCATCTTCTGCTTCTTCTGATTCACCCTCCTGACTTCACCTTCTCCTTCTCCTTCTTCTACTTCTTCTGATTCACCCTCCTGACTTCACCTTCTCCTTCTCCATCTTCTACTTCCTCTGCTTCACCCTCCAGACTTCAACTTCTCCTTCTCCTTCTTCTACTTCTTCTGATTCACCCTCCAGACTTCACCTTCTCCTTCTCCTTCTTCTGCTTCTTCTGATTCACCCTCCAGACTTCACCTTCTCCTTCTCCTTCTTCTGCTTCTTCTGATTCACCCTCCAGACTTCACCTTCTCCTTCTCCTTCTTCTACTTCTTCTGATTCACCCTCCAGACTTCACCTTCTCCTTCTCCTTCTTCTACTTCTTCTGATTCACCCTCCAGACTTCATCTTCTCCTTCTCCTTCTTCTGCTTCTTCTGATTCACCCTCCAGACTTCACCTTCTCCTTCTCCTTCTTCTGCTTCTTCTGATTCACCCTCCAGACTTCAACTTCTCCTTCTCCTTCTTCTACTTCTTCTGATTCACCCTCCAGACTTCACCTTCTCCTTCTCCTTCTTCTACTTCTTCTGATTCACCCTCCAGTCTTCACCTTCTCCTTCTCCTTCTTCTGTTTCTTCTGCTTCACCCTCCAGACTTCACCTTCTCCTTCTCTTTCTTCTGCTTCTTCTGATTCACCCTCCAGACTTCACCTTCTCCTTCTCCTTCTTCTGATTCTTCTGATTCACCCTCCTGACTTCACCTTCTCCTTCTCCTTCTTCTACTTCTTCTGATTCACCCTCCTGACTTCACCTTCTCCTTCTCCTTCTTCTACTTCTTCTGCTTCACCCTCCAGACTTCACCTTCTCCTTCTCCTTCTTCTACGTCGTCTGATTCAACCTCCAGACTTCACCTTCTCCTTCTCCTTCTTCTGCTTCTTCTGATTCACCCTCCAGACTTCACCTTCTCATTCTCCTTCTTCTGCTTCTTCTGCTGCGCCCTCCAGACTTCACCTTCTTCTTCTCCTTCTTCTGCTTCTTCTGCTTCACACTCCAGACTTCACCTTCTCCTTCTCCTTCTTCTGCTTCTTCTGCTGCGCCCTCCAGGCTTCACCTTCTCCTTCTCCTTCTTCTGCTTCATCTGCTTCACCGTCCTGACTTCACCTTCTCCTTCTCCTTCTTCTACATCTTCTGCTACACCCCCCTGACTTCACCTGCTCCTTCTCCTTCTTCTGCTTCTTCTGATTCACCCTCCTAACTTTACCTTCTCCTTCTCCTTCTTCTGCTTCTTCTGATTCACCCTCCTGACTTCACCTTCTCCTTCTCCTTCTTCTGCTTCTTCTGATTCACCCTCCAGACTTCACCTTCTCCTTCTCCTTCTTCTGCTTCTTCTGATTCACCCTCCAGACTTCACCTTCTCCTTCTCCTTCTTCTGCTTCTTCTGATTCACCCTCCAGACCTCACCTTCTCCTTCTCCTTCTTCTACTTCTTCTGATTCACCCTCCAGACTTCATCTTCTCCTTCTCCTTCTTCTGCTTCTTCTGATTCACCCTCCAGACTTCACCTTCTCCTTCTCCTTCTTCTGCTTCTTCTGATTCACCCTCCAGACTTCACCTTCTCCTTCTCCTTCTTCTACTTCTTCTGATTCACCCTCCAGACTTCACCTTCTCCTTCTCCTTCTTCTACTTCTTCTGATTCACCCTCCAGTCTTCACCTTCTCCTTCTCCTTCTTCTGTTTCTTCTGCTTCACCCTCCAGACTTCACCTTCTCCTTCTCTTTCTTCTGCTTCTTCTGCTTCACCCTCCAGACTTCACCTTCTCCTTCTCCTTCTTCTGATTCTTCTGATTCACCCTCCAGACTTCACCTTCTCTATCTCCTTCTTCTGCTTCTTCTGATTCACCCTCCTGACTTCACCTTCTCCTTCTCCTTCTTCTACTTCTTCTGATTCACCCTCCTGACTTCACCTTCTCCTTCTCCTTCTTCTACTTCTTCTGATTCACCCTCCTGACTTCACCTTCTCCTTCTCCTTCTTCTACTTCTTCTGCTTCACCCTCCAGACTTCAACTTCTCCTTCTCCTACTTCTACTTCTTCTGATTCACCCTCCAGACTTCACCTTCTCCTTCTCCTTCTTCTGCTTCTTCTGATTCACCCTCCAGACTTCACCTTCTCCTTCTCCTTCTTCTGCTTCTTCTGATTCACCCTCCAGACTTCACCTTCTCCTTCTCCTTCTTCTATTTCTTCTGATTCACCCTCCAGACTTCACCTTCTCCTTCTCCTTCTTCTGCTTCTTCTGATTCACCCTCCAGACTTCACCTTCTCCTTCTCCTTCGTCTACTTCTTCTGATTCACCCTCCAGACTACACCTTCTCCTTCTCCTTCTTCTACTTCTTCTGATTCACCCTCCAGACTTCACCTTCTCCTTCTCCATCTTCTGTTTCTTCTGATTCACCCTCCAGACTTCATCTTCTCCTTCTCCTTCTTCTACTTCTTCTGATTCACCCTCCAGACTTCACCTTCTCCTTCTCCTTCTTCTACTTCTTCTGATTCACCCTCCAGACTTCATCTTCTCCTTCTCCTTCTTCTGCTTCTTCTGATTCACCCTCCAGACTTCACCTTCTCCTTCTCCTTCTTCTGCTTCTTCTGATTCACCCTCCAGACTTCAACTTCTCCTTCTCCTTCTTCTACTTCTTCTGATTCACCCTCCAGACTTCACCTTCTCCTTCTCCTTCTTCTACTTCTTCCGTTTCACCCTCCAGACTTCATCTTCTCCTTCTCCTTCTTCTGCTTCTTCTGATTCACCCTCCAGACTTCACCTTCTCCTTCTCCTTCTTCTGCTTCTTCTGATTCACCCTCCAGACTTCACCTTCTCCTTCTCCTTCTTCTACTTCTTCTGATTCACCCTCCAGACTTCACCTTCTCCTTCTCCTTCTTCTACTTCTTCTGATTCATCCTCCAGTCTTCACCTTCTCCTTCTCCTTCTTCTGTTTCTTCTGCTTCACCCTCCAGACTTCACCTTCTCCTTCTCTTTCTTCTGCTTCTTCTGATTCATCCTCCAGACTTCACCTTCTCCTTCTCCTTCTTCTGATTCTTCTGATTCACCCTCCAGACTTCACCTTCTCCTTCTCCTTCTTCTGCTTCTTCTGCTTCACCCTCCTGACTTCACCTTCTCCTTCTCCTTCTTCTACTTCTTCTGATTCACCCTCCTGACTTCACCTTCTCCTTCTCCTTCTTCTGCTTCTTCTGCTTCACCCTCCAGACTTCACCTTCTCCTTCTCCTTCTTCTGCTTCTACTGATTCACCCTCCAGACTTCACCTTCTCCTTCTCCTTCTTCTGCTTCTTCTGATTCACCCTCCAGACTTCACCTTCTCCTTCTCCTTATTCTGCTTCTTCTGATTCACCCTCCAGACTTCACCTTCTCCTTCTCCTTATTCTGCTTCTTCTGATTCACCCTCCAGACTTCACCTTCTCCTTCTCCTTCCTCTGCTTCTTCTGATTCACCCTCCAGACTTCACCTTCTCCTTCTTCTGATTCTTCTGATTCACCCTCCAGACTTCACCTTCTCCTTCTCCATCTTCTGCTTCTTCTGATTCACCCTCCTGACTTCACCTTCTCCTTCTCCTTCTTCTACTTCTTCTGATTCACCCTCCTGACTTCACCTTCTCCTTCTCCATCTTCTACTTCCTCTGCTTCACCCTCCAGACTTCAACTTCTCCTTCTCCTTCTTCTACTTCTTCTGATTCACCCTCCAGACTTCACCTTCTCCTTCTCCTTCTTCTGCTTCTTCTGATTCACCCTCCAGACTTCACCTTCTCCTTCTCCTTCTTCTGCTTCTTCTGATTCACCCTCCAGACTTCACCTTCTCCTTCTCCTTCTTCTACTTCATCTGATTCACCCTCCAGACTTCACCTTCTCCTTCTCCTTCTTCTGCTTCTTCTGATTCACCCTCCAGACTTCACCTTCTCCTTCTCCTTTGTCTACTTCTTCTGATTCACCCTCCAGACTTCACCTTCTCCTTCTCCTTCTTCTGCTTCTTCTGATTCACCCTCCAGACTTCACCTTCTCCTTCTCCTTATTCTGCTTCTTCTGATTCACCCTCCAGACTTCACCTTCTCCTTCTCCTTCTTCTGCTTCTTCTGCTTCACACTCCAGACTTCACCTTCACCTTCTCCTTCTTCTGCTTCTTCTGCTGCGCCCTCCAGGCTTCACCTTCTCCTTCTCCTTCTTCTGCTTCATCTGCTTCACCGTCCTGACTTCACCTTCTCCTTCTCCTTCTTCTACTTCTTCTGCTACACCCCCCTGACTTCACCTGCTCCTTCTCCTTCTTCTGCTTCTTCTGATTCACCCTCCTGACTTCACCTTCTCCTTCTCCTTCTTCTGCTTCTTCTGATTCACCCTCCAGACTTCACCTTCTCCTTCTCCTTCTTCTGCTTCTTCTGATTCACCCTCCAGACTTCACCTTCTCCTTCTCCTTCTTCTGCTTCTTCTGATTCACCCTCCAGACCTCACCTTCTCCTTCTCCTTCTTCTGCTTCTTCTGATTCACCCTCCAGACTTCACCTTCTCCTTCTCCTTCTTCTGCTTCTTCTGATTCACCCTCCAGACTTCACCTTCTCCTTCTCCTTCTTCTACTTCTTCTGATTCACCCTCCAGACTTCACCTTCTCCTTCTCCTTCTTCTACTTCTTCTGATTCACCCTCCAGTCTTCACCTTCTCCTTCTCCTTCTTCTGTTTCTTCTGCTTCACCCTCCAGACTTCACCTTCTCCTTCTCTTTCTTCTGCTTCTTCTGCTTCACCCTCCAGACTTCACCTTCTCCTTCTCCTTCTTCTGATTCTTCTGATTCACCCTCCAGACTTCACCTTCTCTATCTCCTTCATCTGCTTCTTCTGATTCACCCTCCTGACTTCACCTTCTCCTTCTCCTTCTTCTACTTCTTCTGATTCACCCTCCTGACTTCACCTTCTCCTTCTCCTTCTTCTACTTCTTCAGCTTCACCCTCCAGACTTCAACTTCTCCTTCTCCTTCTTCTACTTCTTCTGATTCACCCTCCAGACTTCACCTTCTCCTTCTCCTTCTTCTGCTTGTTCTGATTCACCCTCCAGACTTCACCTTCTCCTTCTCCTTCTTCTGCTTCTTCTGATTCACCCTCCAGACTTCACCTTCTCCTTCTCCTTCTTCTACTTCTTCTGATTCACCCTCCAGACTTCACCTTCTCCTTCTCCTTCTTCTGCTTCTACTGATTCACCCTCCAGACTTCACCTTCTCCTTCTCCTTCGTCTACTTCTTCTGATTCACCCTCCAGACTACACCTTCTCCTTCTCCTTCTTCTACTTCTTCTGATTCACCCTCCAGACTTCACCTTCTCCTTCTCCATCTTCTGTTTCTTCTGATTCACCCTCCAGACTTCATCTTCTCCTTCTCCTTCTTCTACTTCTTCTGATTCACGCTCCAGACTTCACCTTCTCCTTCTCCTTCTTCTACTTCTTCTGATTCACCCTCCAGACTTCATCTTCTCCTTCTCCTTCTTCTACTTCTTCTGATTCACCCTCCAGACTTCACCTTCTCCTTCTCCTTCTTCTACTTCTTCTGATTCACCCTCCAGTCTTCACCTTCTCCTTCTCCTTCTTCTGTTTCTTCTGCTTCACCCTCCAGACTTCACCTTCTCCTTCTCTTTCTTCTGCTTCTTCTGATTCACCCTCCAGACTTCACCTTCTCCTTCTCCTTCTTCTGATTCTTCTGATTCACCCTCCAGACTTCACCTTCTCCTTCTCCTTCTTCTGCTTCTTCTGCTTCACCCTCCTGACTTCACCTTCTCCTTCTCCTTCTTCTACTTCTTCTGATTCACCCTCCTGACTTCACCTTCTCCTTCTCCTTCTTCTGCTTCTTCTGCTTCACCCTCCAGACTTCACCTTCTCCTTCTCCTTCTTCTGCTTCTTCTGATTCACCCTCCAGACTTCACCTTCTCCTTCTCCTTCTTCTGCTTCTTCTGATTCACCCTCCAGACTTCACCTTCTCCTTCTCCTTATTCTGCTTCTTCTGATTCACCCTCCAGACTTCACCTTCTCCTTCTCCTTATTCTGCTTCTTCTGATTCACCCTCCAGACTTCACCTTCTCCTTCTCCTTCCTCTGCTTCTTCTGATTCACCCTCCAGACTTCACCTTCTCCTTCTCCTTCTTCTGCTTCTTCTGATTCACCCTCCAGACTTCACCTTCTCCTTCTCCTTTGTCTACTTCTTCTGATTCACCCTCCAGACTTCACCTTCTCCTTCTCCTTCTTCTGCTTCTTCTGATTCACCCTCCAGACTTCACCTTCTCCTTCTCCTTATTCTGCTTCTTCTGATTCACCCTCCAGACTTCACCTTCTCCTTCTCCTTCTTCTGCTTCTTCTGCTTCACACTCCAGACTTCACCTTCACCTTCTCCTTCTTCTGCTTCTTCTGCTGCGCCCTCCAGGCTTCACCTTCTCCTTCTCCTTCTTCTGCTTCATCTGCTTCACCGTCCTGACTTCACCTTCTCCTTCTCCTTCTTCTACTTCTTCTGCTACACCCCCCTGACTTCACCTGCTCCTTCTCCTTCTTCTGCTTCTTCTGATTCACCCTCCTGACTTCACCTTCTCCTTCTCCTTCTTCTGCTTCTTCTGATTCACCCTCCAGACTTCACCTTCTCCTTCTCCTTCTTCTGCTTCTTCTGATTCACCCTCCAGACTTCACCTTCTCCTTCTCCTTCTTCTGCTTCTTCTGATTCACCCTCCAGACCTCACCTTCTCCTTCTCCTTCTTCTGCTTCTTCTGATTCACCCTCCAGACTTCACCTTCTCCTTCTCCTTCTTCTGCTTCTTCTGATTCACCCTCCAGACTTCACCTTCTCCTTCTCCTTCTTCTACTTCTTCTGATTCACCCTCCAGACTTCACCTTCTCCTTCTCCTTCTTCTACTTCTTCTGATTCACCCTCCAGTCTTCACCTTCTCCTTCTCCTTCTTCTGTTTCTTCTGCTTCACCCTCCAGACTTCACCTTCTCCTTCTCTTTCTTCTGCTTCTTCTGCTTCACCCTCCAGACTTCACCTTCTCCTTCTCCTTCTTCTGATTCTTCTGATTCACCCTCCAGACTTCACCTTCTCTATCTCCTTCATCTGCTTCTTCTGATTCACCCTCCTGACTTCACCTTCTCCTTCTCCTTCTTCTACTTCTTCTGATTCACCCTCCTGACTTCACCTTCTCCTTCTCCTTCTTCTACTTCTTCAGCTTCACCCTCCAGACTTCAACTTCTCCTTCTCCTTCTTCTACTTCTTCTGATTCACCCTCCAGACTTCACCTTCTCCTTCTCCTTCTTCTGCTTCTTCTGATTCACCCTCCAGACTTCACCTTCTCCTTCTCCTTCTTCTGCTTCTTCTGATTCACCCTCCAGACTTCACCTTCTCCTTCTCCTTCTTCTACTTCTTCTGATTCACCCTCCAGACTTCACCTTCTCCTTCTCCTTCTTCTGCTTCTACTGATTCACCCTCCAGACTTCACCTTCTCCTTCTCCTTCGTCTACTTCTTCTGATTCACCCTCCAGACTACACCTTCTCCTTCTCCTTCTTCTACTTCTTCTGATTCACCCTCCAGACTTCACCTTCTCCTTCTCCATCTTCTGTTTCTTCTGATTCACCCTCCAGACTTCATCTTCTCCTTCTCCTTCTTCTACTTCTTCTGATTCACGCTCCAGACTTCACCTTCTCCTTCTCCTTCTTCTACTTCTTCTGATTCACCCTCCAGACTTCATCTTCTCCTTCTCCTTCTTCTACTTCTTCTGATTCACCCTCCAGACTTCACCTTCTCCTTCTCCTTCTTCTACTTCTTCTGATTCACCCTCCAGTCTTCACCTTCTCCTTCTCCTTCTTCTGTTTCTTCTGCTTCACCCTCCAGACTTCACCTTCTCCTTCTCTTTCTTCTGCTTCTTCTGATTCACCCTCCAGACTTCACCTTCTCCTTCTCCTTCTTCTGATTCTTCTGATTCACCCTCCAGACTTCACCTTCTCCTTCTCCTTCTTCTGCTTCTTCTGCTTCACCCTCCTGACTTCACCTTCTCCTTCTCCTTCTTCTACTTCTTCTGATTCACCCTCCTGACTTCACCTTCTCCTTCTCCTTCTTCTGCTTCTTCTGCTTCACCCTCCAGACTTCACCTTCTCCTTCTCCTTCTTCTGCTTCTTCTGATTCACCCTCCAGACTTCACCTTCTCCTTCTCCTTCTTCTGCTTCTTCTGATTCACCCTCCAGACTTCACCTTCTCCTTCTCCTTATTCTGCTTCTTCTGATTCACCCTCCAGACTTCACCTTCTCCTTCTCCTTATTCTGCTTCTTCTGATTCACCCTCCAGACTTCACCTTCTCCTTCTCCTTCCTCTGCTTCTTCTGATTCACCCTCCAGACTTCACCTTCTCCTTCTCCTTCTTCTGCTTCTTCTGATTCACCCTCCAGACTTCACCTTCTCCTTCTCCTTCTTCTGCTTCTTCTGATTCACCCTCCAGACTTCACCTTCTCCTTCTCCTTCTTCTACTTCATCTGATTCACCCTCCAGACTTCACCTTCTCCTTCTCCTTCTTCTGCTTCTTCTGATTCACCCTCCAGACTTCACCTTCTCCTTCTCCTTCGTCTACTTCTTCTGATTCACCCCCCAGAATTCACCTTCTCCTTCTCCTTCTTCTGCTTCTTCTGATTCACCCTCCAGACTTCACCTTCTCCTTCTCCTTATTCTGCTTCTTCTGATTCACCCTCCAGACTTCACCTTCTCCTTCTCCTTATTCTGCTTCTTCTGATTCACCCTCCAGACTTCACCTTCTCCTTCTCCTTCCTCTGCTTCTTCTGATTCACCCTCCAGGCTTCACCTTCTCCTTCTCCTTCTTCTGATTCTTCTGATTCACCCTCCAGACTTCACCTTCTCCTTCTCCATCTTCTGCTTCTTCTGATTCACCCTCCTGACTTCACCTTCTCCTTCTCCTTCTTCTACTTCTTCTGATTCACCCTCCTGACTTCACCTTCTCCTTCTCCATCTTCTACTTCCTCTGCTTCACCCTCCAGACTTCAACTTCTCCTTCTCCTTCTTCTACTTCTTCTGATACACCCTCCAGACTTCACCTTCTCCTTCTCCTTCTTCTGCTTCTTCTGATTCACCCTCCAGACTTCACCTTCTCCTTCTCCTTCTTCTGCTTCTTCTGATTCACCCTCCAGACTTCACCTTCTCCTTCTCCTTCTTCTGCTTCTTCTGATTCACCCTCAAGACTTCACCTTCTCCTTCTCCTTCTTCTGCTTCTTCTGATTCACCCTCCAGACTTCACCTTCTCCTTCTCCTTATTCTGCTTCTTCTGATTCACCCTCCAGACTTCACCTTCTCCTTCTCCTTATTCTGCTTCTTCTGATTCACCCTCCAGACTTCACCTTCTCCATCTCCTTCCTCTGCTTCTTCTGATTCACCCTCCAGACTTCACCTTCTCCTTCTTCTGATTCTTCTGATTCACCCTCCAGACTTCACCTTCTCCTTCTCCATCTTCTGCTTCTTCTGATTCACCCTCCTGACTTCACCTTCTCCTTCTCCTTCTTCTACTTCTTCTGTTTCATCCTCCTGACTTCACCTTCTCCTTCTAAATCTTCTACTTCCTCTGCATCACCCTCCAGACTTCAACTTCTCCTTCTCCTTCTTCTACTTCTTCTGATTCACCCTCCAGACTTCACCTTCTCCTTCTCCTTCTTCTGCTTCTTCTGATTCACCCTCCAGACTTCACCTTCTCCTTCTCCTTCTTCTGCTTCTTCTGATTCACCCTCCAGACTTCACCTTCTCCTTCTCCTTCCTCTGCTTCTTCTGATTCACCCTCCAGACTTCACCTTCTCCTTCTCCTTCTTCTGATTCTTCTGATTCACCCTCCAGACTTCACCTTCTCCTTCTCCATCTTCTGCTTCTTCTGATTCACCCTCCAGACTTCACCTTCTCCTTCTCCTTCTTCTGCTTCTTCTGATTCACCCTCCAGACTTCACCTTCTCCTTCTCCTTCTTCTGCTTCTTCTGATTCACCCTCCAGACTTCACCTTCTCCTTCTCCTTCTTCTGCTTCTTCTGATTCACCCTCCAGACTTCACCTTCTCCTTCTCCTTCTTCTGCTTCTTCTGATTCACCCTCCAGACTTCACCTTCTCCTTCTCCTTATTCTGCTTCTTCTGATTCACCCTCCAGACTTCACCTTCTCCTTCTCCTTATTCTGCTTCTTCTGATTCACCCTCCAGACTTCACCTTCTCCTTCTCATTCCTCTGCTTCTTCTGATTCACCCTCCAGACTTCACCTTCTCCTTCTTCTGATTCTTCTGATTCACCCTCCAGACTTCACCTTCTCCTTCTCCATCTTCTGCTTCTTCTGATTCACCCTCCTGACTTCACCTTCTCCTTCTCCTTCTTCTACTTCTTCTGTTTCATCCTCCTGACTTCACCTTCTCCTTCTCCATCTTCTACTTCCTCTGCATCACCCTCCAGACTTCAACTTCTCCTTCTCCTTCTTCTACTTCTTCTGATTCACCCTCCAGACTTCACCTTCTCCTTCTCCTTCTTCTGCTTCTTCTGATTCACCCTCCAGACTTCACCTTCTCCTTCTCCTTCTTCTGCTTCTTCTGATTCACCCTCCAGACTTCACCTTCTCCTTCTCCTTCCTCTGCTTCTTCTGATTCACCCTCCAGACTTCACCTTCTCCTTCTCCTTCTTCTGATTCTTCTGATTCACCCTCCAGACTTCACCTTCTCCTTCTCCATCTTCTGCTTCTTCTGATTCACCCTCCAGACTTCACCTTCTCCTTCTCCTTCTTCTGCTTCTTCTGATTCACCCTCCAGACTTCACCTTCTCCTTCTCCTTCTTCTGCTTCTTCTGATTCACCCTCCAGACTTCACCTTCTACTTCTCCTTCTTCTACTTCTTCTGATTCACCCTCCAGACTTCACCTTCTCCTTCTCCTTCTTCTACTTCTTCTGATTCACCCTCCAGTCTTCACCTTCTCCTTCTCCTTCTTCTGTTTCTTCTGCTTCACCCTCCAGACTTCACCTTCTCCTTCTCTTTCTTCTGCTTCTTCTGATTCATCCTCCAGACTTCACCTTCTCATTCTCCTTCTTCTGATTCTTCTGATTCACCCTCCAGACTTCACCTTCTCCTTCTCCTTCTTCTACTTCTTCTGATTCACCCTCCAGACTTCACCTTCTCCTTCTCCTTCTTCTGCTTCTTCTGATTCACCCTCCAGACTTCACCTTCTCCTTCTCCTTCGTCTACTTCTTCTGATTCACCCTCCAGACTACATCTTCTCCTTCTCCTTCTTCTACTTCTTCTGATTCACCCTCCAGACTTCACCTTCTCCTTCTCCATCTTCTGTTTCTTCTGATTCACCCTCCAGACTTCATCTTCTCCTTCTCCTTTTTCTACTTCTTCTGATTCACCCTCCAGACTTCACCTTCTCCTTCTCCTTCTTCTACTTCTTCTGATTCACCCTCCAGACTTCATCTTCTCCTTCTCCTTCTTCTGCTTCTTCTGATTCACCCTCCAAACTTCACCTTCTCCTTCTCCTTCTTCTGCTTCTTCTGATTCACCCTCCAGACTTCAACTTCTCCTTCTCCTTCTTCTACTTCTTCTGATTCACCCTCCAGACTTCACCTTCTCCTTCTCCTTCTTCTACTTCTTCCGATTCACCCTCTAGACTTCATCTTCTCCTTCTCCTTCTTCTGCTTCTTCTGATCCACCCTCCAGACTTCACCTTCTCCTTCTCCTTTTTCTGCTTCTTCTGATTCACCCTCCAGGCTTCACCTTCTCCTTCTCCTTCTTCTGATTCTTCTGATTCACCCTCCAGACTTCACCTTCTCCTTCTCCTTCTTCTGCTTCTTCTGCTTCACCCTCCTGACTTCACCTTCTCCTTCTCCTTCTTCTACTTCTTCTGATTCACCCTCCTGACTTCACCTTCTCCTTCTCCTTCTTCTGCTTCTTCTGCTTCACCCTCCAGACTTCACCTTCTCCTTCTCCTTCTTCTGCTTCTTCTGATTCACCCTCCAGACTTCACCTTCTCCTTCTCCTTCTTCTGCTTCTTCTGATTCACCCTCCAGACTTCACCTTCTCCTTCTCCTTATTCTGCTTCTTCTGATTCACCCTCCAGACTTCACCTTCTCCTTCTCCTTATTCTGCTTCTTCTGATTCACCCTCCAGACTTCACCTTCTCCTTCTCCTTCCTCTGCTTCTTCTGATTCACCCTCCAGACTTCACCATCTCCTTCTCCTTCTTCTGATTCTTCTGATTCACCCTCCAGACTTCACCTTCTCCTTCTCCATCTTCTGCTTCTTCTGATTCACCCTCCTGACTTCACCTTCTCCTTCTCCTTCTTCTACTTCTTCTGTTTCACCCTCCTGACTTCACCTTCTCCTTCTCCATCTTCTACTTCCTCTGCATCACCCTCCGGACTTCAACTTCTACTTCTCCTTCTTCTACTTCTTCTGATTCACCCTCCAGACTTCACCTTCTCCTTCTCCTTCTTCTGATTCTTCTGATTCACCCTCCAGACTTCACCTTCTCCTTCTCCTTCTTCTGTTTCTTCTGATTCACCCTCCAGACTTCACCTTCTCCTTCTCCTTCTTCTACTTCATCTGATTCACCCTCCAGACTTCACCTTCTCCTTCTCCTTCTTCTGCTTCTTCTGATTCACCCTCCAGACTTCACCTTCTCCTTCTCCTTCGTCTACTTCTTCTGATTCACCCTCCAGACTTCACCTTCTCCTTCTCCTTCTTCTGCTTCTTCTGATTCACCCTCCAGACTTCACCTTCTCCTTCTCCTTATTCTGCTTCTTCTGATTCACCCTCCAGACTTCACCTTCTCCTTCTCCTTATTCTGCTTCTTCTGATTCACCCTCCAGACTTCACCTTCTCCTTCTCCTTCCTCTGCTTCTTCTGATTCACCCTCCAGACTTCACCTTCTCCTTCTCCTTCTTCTGATTCTTCTGATTCACCCTCCAGACTTCACCTTCTCCTTCTCCATCTTCTGCTTCTTCTGATTCACCCTCCTGACTTCACCTTCTCCTTCTCCTTCTTCTACTTCTTCTGATTCACCCTCCTGACTTCACCTTCTCCTTCTCCATCTTCTACTTCCTCTGCTTCACCCTCCAGACTTCAACTTCTCCTTCTCCTTCTTCTACTTCTTCTGATTCACCCTCCAGACTTCACCTTCTCCTTCTCCTTCTTCTGCTTCTTCTGATTCACCCTCCAGACTTCACCTTCTCCTTCTCCTTCTTCTGCTTCTTCTGATTCACCCTCCAGACTTCACCTTCTCCTTCTCCTTCTTCTGCTTCTTCTGATTCACCCTCCAGACTTCACCTTCTCCTTCTCCTTCTTCTGCTTCTTCTGATTCACCCTCCAGACTTCACCTTCTCCTTCTCCTTATTCTGCTTCTTCTGATTCACCCTCCAGACTTCACCTTCTCCTTCTCCTTATTCTGCTTCTTCTGATTCACCCTCCAGACTTCACCTTCTCCTTCTCCTTCCTCTGCTTCTTCTGATTCACCCTCCAGACTTCACCTTCTCCTTCTCCTTCTTCTGATTCTTCTGATTCACCCTCCAGACTTCACCTTCTCCTTCTCCATCTTCTGCTTCTTCTGATTCACCCTCCTGACTTCACCTTCTCCTTCTCCTTCTTCTACTTCTTCTGTTTCACCCTCCTGACTTCACCTTCTCCTTCTCCATCTTCTACTTCCTCTGCATCACCCTCCAGACTTCAACTTCTCCTTCTCCTTCTTCTGATTCTTCTGATTCACCCTCCAGACTTCACCTTCTCCTTCTCCTTCTTCTGCATCTTCTGATTCACCCTCCAGACTTCACCTTCTCCTTCTCCTTCTTCTGATTCTTCTGATTCACCCTCCAGACTTCACCTTCTCCTTCTCCTTCCTCTGCTTCTTCTGATTCACCCTCCAGACTTCACCTTCTCCTTCTCCTTCTTCTGATTCTTCTGATTCACCCTCCAGACTTCACCTTCTCCTTCTCCATCTTCTGCTTCTTCTGATTCACCCTCCAGACTTCACCTTCTCCTTCTCCTTCTTCTGCTTCTTCTGATTCACCCTCCAGACTTCACCTTCTCCTTCTCCTTCTTCTGCTTCTTCTGATTCACCCTCCAGACTTCACCTTCTCCTTCTCCTTCTTCTACTTCTTCTGATTCACCCTCCAGACTTCACCTTCTCCTTCTCCTTCTTCTACTTCTTCTGATTCACCCTCCAGTCTTCACCTTCTCCTTCTCCATCTTCTGCTTCTTCTGATTCACCCTCCAGACTTCACCTTCTCCTTCTCCTTCTTCTGCTTCTTCTGATTCACCCTCCAGACTTCACCTTCTCCTTCTCCTTCTTCTGCTTCTTCTGATTCACGCTCCAGACTTCACCTTCTCCTTCTCCTTCTTCTGCTTCTTCTGATTCACCCTCCAGACTTCACCTTCTCCTTCTCCTTATTCTGCTTCTTCTGATTCACCCTCCAGACTTCACCTTCTCCTTCTCCTTATTCTGCTTCTTCTGATTCACCCTCCAGACTTCACCTTCTCCTTCTCCTTCCTCTGCTTCTTCTGATTCACCCTCCAGACTTCACCTTCTCCTTCTCCTTCTTCTGATTCTTCTGATTCACCCTCCAGACTTCACCTTCTCCTTCTCCATCTTTTGCTTCTTCTGATTCACCCTCCTGACTTCACCTTCTCCTTCTCCTTCTTCTACTTCTTCTGTTTCACCCTCCTGACTTCACCTTCTCCTTCTCCATCTTCTACTTCCTCTGCATCACCCTCCAGACTTCAACTTCTCCTTCTCCTTCTTCTACTTCTTCTGATTCACCCTCCAGACTTCACCTTCTCCTTCTCCTTCTTCTGCTTCTTCTGATTCACCCTCCAGACTTCACCTTCTCCTTCTCCTTCTTCTGCTTCTTCTGATTCACCCTCCAGACTTCACCTTCTCCTTCTCCTTCTTCTACTTCATCTGATTCACCCTCCAGACTTCACCTTCTCCTTCTCCTTCTTCTGCTTCTTCTGATTCACCCTCCAGACTTCACCTTCTCCTTCTCCTTCGTCTACTTCTTCTGATTCACCCTCCAGACTTCACCTTCTCCTTCTCCTTCTTCTGCTTCTTCTGATTCACCCTCCAGACTTCACCTTCTCCTTCTCCTTATTCTGCTTCTTCTGATTCACTCTCCAGACTTCACCTTCTCCTTCTCCTTATTCTGCTTCTTCTGATTCACCCTCCAGACTTCACCTTCTCCTTCTCCTTCCTCTGCTTCTTCTGATTCACCCTCCAGACTTCACCTTCTCCTTCTCCTTATTCTGCTTCTTCTGATTCACCCTCCAGACTTCACCTTCTCCTTCTCCTTCCTCTGCTTCTTCTGATTCACCCTCCAGACTTCACCTTCTCCTTCTCCTTCTTCTGATTCTTCTGATTCACCCTCCAGACTTCACCTTCTCCTTCTCCATCTTCTGCTTCTTCTGATTCACCCTCCTGACTTCACCTTCTCCTTCTCCTTCTTCTACTTCTTCTGATTCACCCTCCTGACTTCACCTTCTCCTTCTCCATCTTCTACTTCCTCTGCTTCACCCTCCAGACTTCAACTTCTCCTTCTCCTTCTTCTACTTCTTCTGATTCACCCTCCAGACTTCACCTTCTCCTTCTCCTTCTTCTGCTTCTTCTGATTCACCCTCCAGACTTCACCTTCTCCTTCTCCTTCTTCTGCTTCTTCTGATTCACCCTCCAGACTTCACCTTCTCCTTCTCCTTCTTCTGCTTCTTCTGATTCACCCTCCAGACTTCACCTTCTCCTTCTCCTTCTTCTGCTTCTTCTGATTCACCCTCCAGACTTCACCTTCTCCTTCTCCTTATTCTGCTTCTTCTGATTCACCCTCCAGACTTCACCTTCTCCTTCTCCTTATTCTGCTTCTTCTGATTCACCCTCCAGACTTCACCTTCTCCTTCTCCTTCCTCTGCTTCTTCTGATTCACCCTCCAGACTTCACCTTCTCCTTCTCCTTCTTCTGATTCTTCTGATTCACCCTCCAGACTTCACCTTCTCCTTCTCCATCTTCTGCTTCTTCTGATTCACCCTCCTGACTTCACCTTCTCCTTCTCCTTCTTCTACTTCTTCTGTTTCACCCTCCTGACTTCACCTTCTCCTTCTCCATCTTCTACTTCCTCTGCATCACCCTCCAGACTTCAACTTCTCCTTCTCCTTCTTCTGATTCTTCTGATTCACCCTCCAGACTTCACCTTCTCCTTCTCCTTCTTCTGCATCTTCTGATTCACCCTCCAGACTTCACCTTCTCCTTCTCCTTCTTCTGATTCTTCTGATTCACCCTCCAGACTTCACCTTCTCCTTCTCCTTCCTCTGCTTCTTCTGATTCACCCTCCAGACTTCACCTTCTCCTTCTCCTTCTTCTGATTCTTCTGATTCACCCTCCAGACTTCACCTTCTCCTTCTCCATCTTCTGCTTCTTCTGATTCACCCTCCAGACTTCACCTTCTCCTTCTCCTTCTTCTGCTTCTTCTGATTCACCCTCCAGACTTCACCTTCTCCTTCTCCTTCTTCTGCTTCTTCTGATTCACCCTCCAGACTTCACCTTCTCCTTCTCCTTCTTCTACTTCTTCTGATTCACCCTCCAGACTTCACCTTCTCCTTCTCCTTCTTCTACTTCTTCTGATTCACCCTCCAGTCTTCACCTTCTCCTTCTCCATCTTCTGCTTCTTCTGATTCACCCTCCAGACTTCACCTTCTCCTTCTCCTTCTTCTGCTTCTTCTGATTCACCCTCCAGACTTCACCTTCTCCTTCTCCTTCTTCTGCTTCTTCTGATTCACGCTCCAGACTTCACCTTCTCCTTCTCCTTCTTCTGCTTCTTCTGATTCACCCTCCAGACTTCACCTTCTCCTTCTCCTTATTCTGCTTCTTCTGATTCACCCTCCAGACTTCACCTTCTCCTTCTCCTTATTCTGCTTCTTCTGATTCACCCTCCAGACTTCACCTTCTCCTTCTCCTTCCTCTGCTTCTTCTGATTCACCCTCCAGACTTCACCTTCTCCTTCTCCTTCTTCTGATTCTTCTGATTCACCCTCCAGACTTCACCTTCTCCTTCTCCATCTTTTGCTTCTTCTGATTCACCCTCCTGACTTCACCTTCTCCTTCTCCTTCTTCTACTTCTTCTGTTTCACCCTCCTGACTTCACCTTCTCCTTCTCCATCTTCTACTTCCTCTGCATCACCCTCCAGACTTCAACTTCTCCTTCTCCTTCTTCTACTTCTTCTGATTCACCCTCCAGACTTCACCTTCTCCTTCTCCTTCTTCTGCTTCTTCTGATTCACCCTCCAGACTTCACCTTCTCCTTCTCCTTCTTCTGCTTCTTCTGATTCACCCTCCAGACTTCACCTTCTCCTTCTCCTTCTTCTACTTCATCTGATTCACCCTCCAGACTTCACCTTCTCCTTCTCCTTCTTCTGCTTCTTCTGATTCACCCTCCAGACTTCACCTTCTCCTTCTCCTTCGTCTACTTCTTCTGATTCACCCTCCAGACTTCACCTTCTCCTTCTCCTTCTTCTGCTTCTTCTGATTCACCCTCCAGACTTCACCTTCTCCTTCTCCTTATTCTGCTTCTTCTGATTCACTCTCCAGACTTCACCTTCTCCTTCTCCTTATTCTGCTTCTTCTGATTCACCCTCCAGACTTCACCTTCTCCTTCTCCTTCCTCTGCTTCTTCTGATTCACCCTCCAGACTTCACCTTCTCCTTCTCCTTCTTCTGATTCTTCTGATTCACCCTCCAGACTTCACCTTCTCCTTCTCCATCTTCTGCTTCTTCTGATTCACCCTCCTGGCTTCACCTTCTCCTTCTCCTTCTTCTACTTCTTCTGATTCACCCTCCTGACTTCACCTTCTCCTTCTCCATCTTCTACTTCCTCTGCTTCACCCTCCAGACTTCAACTTCTCCTTCTCCTTCTTCTACTTCTTCTGATTCACCCTCCAGACTTCACCTTCTCCTTCTCCTTCTTCTGCTTCTTCTGATTCACCCTCCAGACTTCACCTTCTCCTTCTCCTTCTTCTGCTTCTTCTGATTCACCCTCCAGACTTCACCTTCTCCTTCTCCTTCTTCTACTTCATCTGATTCACCCTCCAGACTTCACCATCTCCTTCTCCTTCTTCTGCTTCTTCTGATTCACCCTCCAGACTTCACCTTCTCCTTCTCCTTCGTCTACTTCTTCTGATTCACCCTCCAGACTACACCTTCTCCTTCTCCTTCTTCTACTTCTTCTGATTCACCCTCCAGACTTCACCTTCTCCTTCTCCTTCTTCTGTTTCTTCTGATTCACCCTCCAGACTTCATCTTCTCCTTCTCCTTCTTCTACTTCTTCTGATTCACCCTCCAGACTTCACCTTCTCCTTCTCCTTCTTCTACTTCTTCTGATTAACCCTCCAGACTTCATCTTCTACTTCTCCTTCTTCTGCTTCTTCTGATTCACCCTCCAGACTTCACCTTCTCCTTCTCCTTCTTCTGCTTCTTCTGATTCACCCTCCAGACTATAACTTCTCCTTCTCCTTCTTCTACTTCTTCTGATTCACCCTCCAGACTTCACCTTCTCCTTCTCCTTCTTCTACTTCTTCTGATTCACCCTCCAGTCTTCACCTTCTCCTTCTCCTTCTTCTGTTTCTTCTGCGTCACCCTCCAGACTTCACCTTCTCCTTCTCTTTCTTCTGCTTCTTCTGATTCACCCTCCAGACTTCACCTTCTCCTTCTCCTTCTTCTGATTCTTCTGATTCACCCTCCAGACTTCACCTTCTCCTTCTCCTTCTTCTGCTTCTTCTGATTCACCCTCCTGACTTCACCTTCTCCTTCTCCTTCTTCTACTTCTTCTGATTCACCCTCCTGACTTCACCATCTCCTTCTCCTTCTTCTACTTCTTCTGCTTCACCCTCCAGACTTCACCTTCTCCTTCTCCTTCTTCTACTTCTTCTGATTCAACCTCCAGACTTCACCTTCTCCTTCTCCTTCTTCTGCTTCTTCTGATTCACCCTCCAGACTTCACCTTCTCATTCTCCTTCGTCTGCTTCTTCTGCTGCGCCCTCCAGACTTCACCTTCTCCTTCTCCTTCTTCTGCTTCTTCTGCTTCACACTCCAGACTTCACCTTCTCCTTCTCCTTCTTCTGCTTCTTCTGCTGCGCCCTCCAGGCTTCACCTTCTCCTTCTCCTTCTTCTGCTTCTTCTGCTTCACCGTCCTGACTTCACCTTCTCCTTCTCCTTCTTCTACTTCTTCTGCTACACCCCCCTGACTTCACCTGCTCCTTCTCCTTCTTCTGCTTCTTCTGATTCACCCTCCTAACTTCACCTTCTCCTTCTCCTTCTTCTGCTTCTTCTGATTCACCCTCCAGACTTCACCTTCTCATTCTCCTTCTTCTGCTTCTTCTGCTGCGCCCTCCAGACTACACCTTCTCCTTCTCCTTCTTCTGCTTCTTCTGCTTCACACTCCAGACTTCACCTTCTCCTTCTCCTTCTTCTGCTTCTTCTGCTGCGCCCTCCAGGCTTCACCTTCTCCTTCTCCTTCTTCTGCTTCTTCTGCTTCACCGTCCTGACTTCACCTTCTCCTTCTCCTTCTTCCACTTCTTCTGCTACACCCCCCTGACTTCACCTGCTCCTTCTCCTTCTTCTGCTTCTTCTGATTCACCCTCCTAACTTCACCTTCTCACTCTCCTTCTTCTACTTCTTCTGATTCACCCTCCAGACTTCACCTTCTCCTTCTCCTTCTTCTGCTTCTTCTGATTCACCCTCCAGACTTCACCTTCTCATTCTCCTTCTTCTGCTTCTTCTGCTGCGCCCTCCAGACTACACCTTCTCCTTCTCCTTCTTCTGCTTCTTCTGCTTCACACTCCAGACTTCACCTTCTCCTTCTCCTTCTTCTGCTTCTTCTGCTGCGCCCTCCAGGCTTCACCTTCTCCTTCTCCTTCTTCTGCTTCTTCTGCTTCACCGTCCTGACTTCACCTTCTCCTTCTCCTTCATCCACTTCTTCTGCTACACCCCCCTGACTTCACCTGCTCCTTCTCCTTCTTCTGCTTCTTCTGATTCACCCTCCTAACTTCACCTTCTCCTTCTCCTTCTTCTGCTTCTTCTGATTCACCCTCCTGACTTCACCTTCTCCTTCTCCTTCTTCTGCTTCTTCTGATTCACCCTCCAGACTTCACCTTCTCCTTCTCCTTCTTCTGCTTCTTCTGATTCACCCTCCAGACTTCACCTTCTCCTTCTCCTTCTTCTCCTTCTTCTGATTCACCCTCCAGACTTCACCTTCTCCTTCTCCTTCTTCTGCTTCTTCTGATTCACCCTCCAGACTTCACCTCCTCCTTCTCCTTCTTCTACTTCTTCTGATTCACCCTCCAGACTTCATCTTCTCCTTCTCCTTCTTCTGCTTCTTCTGATTCACCCTCCAGACTTCACCTTCTCCTTCTCCTTCTTCTGCTTCTTCTGATTCACCCTCCAGACTTCACCTTCTCCTTCTCCTTCTTCTACTTCTTCTGATTCACCCTCCAGACTTCACCTTCTCCTTCTCCTTCTTCTACTTCTTCTGATTCACCCTCCAGTCTTCACCTTCTCCTTCTCCTTCTTCTGTTTCTTCTGCTTCACCCTCCAGACTTCACCTTCTCCTTCTCTTTCTTCTGCTTCTTCTGCTTCACCCTCCAGACTTCACCTTCTCCTTCTCCTTCTTCTGATTCTTCTGATTCACCCTCCAGACTTCACCTTCTCTATCTCCTTCTTCTGCTTCTTCTGATTCACCCTCCTGACTTCACCTTCTCCTTCTCCTTCTTCTACTTCTTCTGATTCACCCTCCTGACTTCACCTTCTCCTTCTCCTTCTTCTACTTCTTCTGCTTCACCCTCCAGACTTCACCTTCTCCTTCTCCTTCTTCTACTTCTTCTGATTCACCCTCCAGACTTCACCTTCTCCTTCTCCTTCTTCTGCTTCTTCTGATTCACCCTCCAGACTTAACCTTCTCCTTCTCCTTATTCTGCTTCTTCTGATTCACCCTCCAGACTTCACCTTCTCCTTCTCCTTCTTCTGCTTCTTCTGCTTCACCCTCCAGACTTCACCTTCTCCTTCTCCTTCTTCTGCTTCTTCTGATTCACCCTCCAGACTTCACCTTCTCCTTCTCCTTCTTCTACTTCTTCTGATTCACCCTCCAGACTTCACCTTCTCCTTCTCCTTCTTCTGCTTCTTCTGATTCACCCTCCTGACTTCACCTTCTCCTTCTCCTTCTTCTACATCTTCTGATTCACCCTCCTGACTTCACCTTCTCCTTCTCCTTCTTCTAATTCTTCTGCTTCACCCTCCAGACTTCAACTTCTCCTTCTCCTTCTTCTACTTCTTCTGATTCACCCTCCAGACTTCACCTTCTCCTTCTCCTTCTTCTGCTTCTTCTGATTCACCCTCCAGACTTCACCTTCTCCTTCTCCTTCTTCTGCTTCTTCTGATTCACCCTCCAGACTTCACCTTCTCCTTCTCCTTCTTCTACTTCATCTGATTCACCCTCCAGACTTCACCTTCTCCTTCTCCTTCTTCTGCTTCTTCTGATTCACCCTCCAGACTTCACCTTCTCCTTCTCCTTCGTCTACTTCTTCTGATTCATCCTCCAGACTACACCTTCTCCTTCTCCTTCTTCTACTTCTTCTGATCCAGCCTCCAGACTTCACCTTCTCCTTCTCCTTCTTCTGTTTCTTCTGATTCACCTCCAGACTTCATCTTCTCCTTCTCCTTCTTCTACTTCTTCTGATTCACCCTCCAGACTTCACCTTCTCCTTCTCCTTCTTCTACTTCTTCTGATTCACCCTCCAGACTTCATCTTCTCCTTCTCCTTCTTCTGCTTCTTCTGATTCACCCTCCAGACTTCACCTTCTCCTTCTCCTTCTTCTGCTTCTTCTGATTCACCCTCCAGACTTCAACTTCTCCTTCTCCTTCTTCTACTTCTTCTGATTCACCCTCCAGACTTTACCTTCTCCTTCTCCTTCTTCTACTTCTTCTGATTCACCCTCCAGTCTTCACCTTCTCCTTCTTCTGTTTCTTCTGCTTCACCCTCCAGACTTCACCTTCTCCTTCTCTTTCTTCTGCTTCTTCTGATTCACCCTCCAGACTTCACCTTCTCCTTCTCCTTCTTCTGATTCTTCTGATTCACCATCCAGACTTCACCTTCTCCTTCTCCTTCTTCTGCTTCTTCTGATTCACCCTCCTGACTTCACCTTCTCCTTCTCCTTCTTCTACTGCTTCTGATTCACCCTCCTGACTTCACCTTCTCCTTCTCCTTCTTTTACTTCTTCTGCTTCACCCTCCAGACTTCACCTTCTCCTTCTCCTTCTTCTACTTCTTCTGATTCACCCTCCAGACTTCACCTTCTCCTTCTCCTTCTTCTGCTTCTTCTGATTCACCCTCCAGACTTCACCTTCTCATTCTCCTTCTTCTGCTTCTTCTGCTGCGCCCTCCAGACTACACCTTCTCCTTCTCCTTCTTCTGCTTCTTCTGCTTCACACTCCAGACTTCACCTTCTCCTTCTCCTTCTTCTGCTTCTTCTGCTGCGCCCTCCAGGCTTCACCTTCTCCTTCTCCTTCTTCTGCTTCTTCTGCTTCACCGTCCTGACTTCACCTTCTCCTTCTCCTTCTTCCACTTCTTCTGCTACACCCCCCTGACTTCATCTGCTCCTTCTCCTTCTTCTGCTTCTTCTGATTCACCCTCCTAACTTCACCTTCTCCTTCTCCTTCTTCTGCTTCTTCTGATTCACCCTCCTGACTTCACCTTCTCCTTCTCCTTCTTCTGCTTCTTCTGATTCACCCTCCAGACTTCACCTTCTCCTTCTCCTTCTTCTGCTTCTTCTGATTCACCCTCCAGACTTCACCTTCTCCTTCTCCTTCTTCTGCTTCTTCTGATTCACCCTCCAGACCTCACCTTCTCCTTCTCCTTCTTCTACTTCTTCTGATTCACCCTCCAGACTTCATCTTCTCCTTCTCCTTCTTCTGCTTCTTCTGATTCACCCTCCAGACTTCACCTTCTCCTTCTCCTTCTTCTGCTTCTTCTGATTCACCCTCCAGACTTCACCTTCTCCTTCTCCTTCTTCTACTTCTTCTGATTCACCCTCCAGACTTCACCTTCTCCTTCTCCTTCTTCTACTTCTTCTGCTTCACCCTCCAGACTTCACCTTCTCCTTCTCCTTCTTCTACTTCTTCTGATTCACCCTCCAGACTTCACCTTCTCCTTCTCCTTCTTCTGCTTCTTCTGATTCACCCTCCAGACTTAACCTTCTCCTTCTCCTTATTCTGCTTCTTCTGATTCACCCTCCAGACTTCACCTTCTCCTTCTCCTTCTTCTGCTTCTTCTGATTCACCCTCCAGACTTCACCTTCTCCTTCTCCTTCTTCTGCTTCTTCTGATTCACCCTCCAGACTTCACCTTCTCCTTCTCCTTCTTCTACTTCTTCTGATTCACCCTCCAGACATCACCTTCTCCTTCTCCTTCTTCTGCTTTTTCTGATTCACCCTCCTGACTTCACCTTATCCTTCTCCTTCTTCGACATCTTCTGATTCACCCTCCTGACTTCACCTTCTCCTTCTCCTTCGTCTACTTCTTCTGCTTCACCCTCCAGACTACACCTTCTCCTTCTCCTTCTTCTACTTCTTCTGATTCACCCTCCAGACTTCACCTTCTCCTTCTCCTTCTTCTACTTCTTCTGATTCACCCTCCAGACTTCACCTTCTCCTTCTCCTTTTTCTACTTCTTCTGATTCACCCTCCAGACTTCACCTTCTCCTTCTCCTTCTTCTGCTTCTTCTGATTCACCCTCCAGACTTCACCTTCTCCTTCTCCTTATTCTGCTTCTTCTGAATCACCCTCCAGACTTCACCTTCTCCTTCTCCTTCTTCTGCTTCTTCTGATTCACCCTCCAGACTTCACCTTCTCCTTCTCCTTCTCCTGCTTCTTCTGATTCACCCTCCAGACTTCACCTTCTCCTTCTCCTTCTTCTACGTCTTCTGATTCACCCTCCAGACTTCACCTTCTCCATCTCCTTCTTCTGCTTCTTCTGATTCACCCTCCAGACTTCACCTTCTCCTTCTCCTTCATCTACTTCTTCTGATTCACCCTCCAGACTTCACCTTCTCCTTCTCCTTCTTCTGCTTCTTCTGATTCACCCTCCAGACTTCACCTTCTCCTTCTCCTTCTTCTGCTTCTTCTGATTCACCCTCCAGACTTCACCTTCTCCTTCTCCTTCTTCTACTTCTTCTGATTCACCCTCCAGACTTCACCTTCTCCTTCTCCTTCTTCTGCTTCTTCTGATTCACCCTCCAGACTTCACCTTCTCCTTCTCCTTCGTCTACTTCTTCTGATTCACCCTCCAGACTACACCTTCTCCTTCTCCTTCTTCTACTTCTTCTGATTCACCCTCCAGACTTCACCTTCTCCTTCTCCTTATTCTGTTTCTTCTGATTCACCCTCCAGACTTCATCTTCTCCTTCTCCTTCTTCTACTTCTTCTGATTCACCCTCCAGACTTCACCTTCTCCTTCTCCTTCTTCTACTTCTTCTGATTCACCCTCCAGACTTCATCTTCTCCTTCTCCTTCTTCTGCTTCTTCTGATTCACCCTCCAGACTTCACCTTCTCCTTCTCCTTCTTCTGCTTCTTCTGGTTCACCCTCCAGACTTCAACTTCTCCTTCTCCTTCTTCTACTTCTTCTGATTCACCCTCCAGACTTCACCTTCTCCTTCTCCTTCTTCTACTTCTTCTGATTCACCCTCCAGTCTTCACCTTCTCCTTCTCCTTCTTCTGTTTCTTCTGCTTCACCCTCCAGACTTCACCTTCTCCTTCTATTTCTTCTGCTTCTTCTGATTCACCCTCCAGACTTCACCTTCTCCTTCTCCTTCTTCTGATTCTTCTGATTCACCCTCCAGACTTCACCTTCTCCTTCTCCTTCTTCTGCTTCTTCTGATTCACCCTCCTGACTTCACCTTCTCCTTCTCCTTCTTCTACTTCTTCTGATTCACCCTCCTGACTTCACCTTCTCCTTCTCCTTCTTCTACTTCTTCTGCTTCACCCTCCAGACTTCACCTTCTCCTTCTCCTTCTTCTACTTCTTCTGATTCATCCTCCAGACTTCACCTTCTCCTTCTCCTTCTTCTGCTTCTTCTGATTCACCCTCCAGACTTCACCATCTCCATGTCCTTATTCTGCTTCTTCTGATTCACCCTCCAGACTTCACCTTCTCCTTCTCCTTATTCTGCTTCTTTTGATTCACCCTCCAGACTTCACCTTCTCCTTCTCCTTCCTCTGCTTCTTCTGATTCACCCTCCAGACTTCACCTTCTCCTTCTCCTTCTTCTGATTCTTCTGATTCACCCTCCAGACTTCACCTTCTCCTTCTCCATCTTCTGCTTCTTCTGATTCAACCTCCTGACTTCACCTTCTCCTTCTCCTTCTTCTACTTCTTCTGATTCACCCTCCTGACTTCACCTTCTCCTTCTCCATCTTCTACTTCTTCTGCTTCACCCTCCAGACTTCAACTTCTCCTTCTCCTTCTTCTACTTCTTCTGATTCACCGTCCAGACTTCACCTTCTCCTTCTCCTTCTTCTGCTTCTTCTGATTCACCCTCCAGACTTCACCTTCTCCTTCTCCTTCTTCTGCTTCTTCTGATTCACCCTCCAGACTTCACCTTCTCCTTCTCCTTCTTCTACTTCTTCTGATTCACCCTCCAGACTTCACCTTCTCCTTCTCCTTCTTCTGCTTCTTCTGATTCACCCTCCAGACTTCACCTTCTCCTTCTCCTTCGTCTACTTCTTCTGATTCACCCTCCAGACTACACCTTCTCCTTCTCCTTCTTCTACTTCTTCTGATTCACCCTCCAGACTTCACCTTCTCCTTCTCCTTCTTCTGTTTCTTCTAATTCACCCTCCAGACTTCATCTTCTCCTTCTCCTTCTTCTACTTCTTCTGATTCACACTCCAGACTTCACCTTCTCATTCTCCTTCTTCTACTTCTTCTGATACACCCTCCAGACTTCATCTTCTCCTTCTCCTTCTTCTGCTTCTTCTGATTCACCCTCCAGACTTCACCTTCTCCTTCTCCTTCTTCTGCTTCTTCTGATTCACCCTCCAGACTTCAACTTCTCCTTCTCCTTCTTCTACTTCTTCTGATTCACCCTCCAGACTTCACCTTCTCCTTCTCCTTCTTCTACTTCTTCTGATTCACCCTCCTGTCTTCACCTTCTCCTTCTCCTTCTTCTACTTCTTCTGCTTCACCCTCCAGACTTCACCTTCTCCTTCTCCTTCTTCTACTTCTTCTGATTCACCCTCCAGACTTCACCTTCTACTTCTCCTTCTTCTGCTTCTTCTGATTCACCCTCCAAACTTTACCTTCTCATTCTCCTTCTTCTGCTTCTTCTGCTGCGCCCTCCAGACTTCACCTTCTCCTTCTCCTTCTTCTGCTTCTTCTGCTTCACACTCCAGACTTCACCTTCTCCTTCTCCTTCTTTTGCTTCTTCTGCTGCGCCCTCCAGGCTTCACCTTCACCTTCTCCTTCTTCTGCTTCTTCTGCTTCACCGTCCTGACTTCACCTTCTCCTTCTCCTTCTTCTACTTCTTCTGCTACACCCCCCTGACTTCACCTGCTCCTTCTCCTTTTTCTGCTTCTTCTGATTCACCCTCCTAACTTCACCTTCTCCTTCTCCTTCTTCTGCTTCTTCTGATTCACCCTCCTGACTTCACCTTCTCCTTCTCCTTCTTCTGCTTCTTCTGATTCACCCTCCAGACTTCACCTTCTCCTTCTCCTTCTTCTGCTTCTTCTGATTCACCCTCCAGACCTCACCTTCTCCTTCTCCTTCTTCTACTTCTTCTGATTCACCCTCCAGACTTCATCTTCTCCTTCTCCTTCTTCTGCTTCTTCTGATTCATCCTCCAGACTTCACCTTCTCCTTCTGCTTCTTCTGCTTCTTCTGATTCACCCTCCAGACTTCACCTTCTCCTTCTCCTTCTTCTACTTCTTCTGATTCACCCTCCAGACTTCACCTTCTCCTTCTCCTTCTTCTACTTCTTCTGATTCACCCTCCAGTCTTCACCTTCTCCTTCTCCTTCTTCTGTTTCTTCTGCTTCACCCTCCAGACTTCACCTTCTCCTTCTCTTTCTTATGCTTCTTCTGCTTCACCCTCCAGACTTCACCTTCTCCTTCTCCTTCTTCTGATTCTTCTGATTCACCCTCCAGACTTCACCTTCTCTATCTCCTTCTTCTGCTTCTTCTGATTCACCCTCCTGACTTCACCTTCTCCTTCTCCTTCTTCTACTTCTTCTGATTCACCCTCCTGACTTCACCTTCTCCTTCTCCTTCTTCTACTTCTTCTGCTTCACCCTCCAGACTTCACCTTCTCCTTCTCCTTCTTCTACTTCTTCTGATTCACCCTCCAGACTTCACCTTCTCCTTCTCCTTCTTCTGCTTCTTCTGATTCACCCTCCAGACTTCACCTTCTCCTTCTCCTTATTCTGCTTCTTCTGATTCACCCTCCAGACTTCACCTTCTCCTTCTCCTTCTTCTGCTTCTTCTGATTCACCCTCCAGACTTCACCTTCTCCTTCTCCTTCTTCTGCTTCTTCTGATTCACCCTCCAGACTTCACCTTCTCCTTCTCCTTCTTCTACTTCTTCTGATTCACCCTCCAGACTTCACCTTCTCCTTCTCCTTCTTCTGCTTCTTCTGATTCACCCTCCTGACTTCACCTTCTCCTTCTCCTTCTTCTACATCTTCTGATTCACCCTCCTGACTTCACCTTCTCCTTCTCCTTCTTCTACTTCTTCTGCTTCACCCTCCAGACTTCACCTTCTCCTTCTCCTTCTTCTACTTCTTCTGATTCACCCTCCAGACTTCACCTTCTCCTTCTCCTTTTTCTGTTTCTTCTGATTCACCCTCCAGACTTCATCTTCTCCTTCTCCTTCTTCTACTTCTTCTGATTCACCCTCCAGACTTCACCTTCTCCTTCTCCTTCTTCTACTTCTTCTGATTCACCCTCCAGACTTCATCTTCTCCTTCTCCTTCTTCTGCTTCTTCTGATTCACCCTCCAGACTTCACCTTCTCCTTCTCCTTCTTCTGCTTCTTCTGATTCACCCTCCAGACTTCAACTTCTCCTTCTCCTTCTTCTACTTCTTCTGATTCACCCTCCAGACTTCACCTTCTCCTTCTCCTTCTTCTACTTCTTCTGATTCACCCTCCAGTCTTCACCTTCTCCTTCTCCTTCTTCTGTTCCTTCTGCTTCACCCTCCAGACTTCACCTTCTCCTTCTCTTTCTTCTGCTTCTTCTGATTCACCCTCCAGACTTCACCTTCTCCTTCTCCTTCTTCTGATTCTTCTGATTCACTCTCCAGACTTCACCTTCTCCTTCTCCTTCTTCTGCTTCTTCCGATTCACCCTCCTGACTTCACCTTCTCCTTCTCCTTCTTCTACTTCTTCTGATTCACCCTCCTGACTTCACCTTCTCCTTCTCCTTCTTCTACTTCTTCTGCTTCACCCTCCAGACTTCACCTTCTCCTTCTCCTTCTTCTACTTCTTCTGATTCATCCTCCAGACTTCACCTTCTCCTTCTCCTTCTTCTGCTTCTTCTGATTCACCCTCCAGACTTCACCTTCTCCTTCTCCTTATTCTGCTTCTTCTGATTCACCCTCCAGACTTCACCTTCTCCTTCTCCTTATTCTGCTTCTTTTGATTCACCCTCCAGACTTCACCTTCTCCTTCTCCATCTTCTGATTCTTCTGATTCACCCTCCAGACTTCACCTTCTCCTTCTCCTTCTTCTACTTCTTCTGATTCACCCTCCTGACTTCACCTTCTCCTTCTCCATCTTCTACTTCTTCTGCTTCACCCTCCAGACTTCAACTTCTCCTTCTCCTTCTTCTACTTCTTCTGATTCACCCTCCAGACTTCACCTTCTCCTTCTCCTTCTTCTGCTTCTTCTGATTCACCCTCCAGACTTCACCTTCTCCTTCTCCTTCTTCTGCTTCTTCTGATTCACCCTCCAGACTTCACCTTCTCCTTCTCCTTCTTCTGCTTCTTCCGATTCACCCTCCTGACTTCTCCTTCTCCTTCTCCTTCTTCTACTTCTTCTGATTCACCCTCCTGACTTCACCTTCTCCTTCTCCTTCTTCTACTTCTTCTGCTTCACCCTCCAGACTTCACCTTCTCCTTCTCCTTCTTCTACTTCTTCTGATTCATCCTCCAGACTTCACCTTCTCCTTCTCCTTCTTCTGCTTCTTCTGATTCACCCTCCAGACTTCACCTTCTCCTTCTCCTTATTCTGCTTCTTCTGATTCACCCTCCAGACTTCACCTTCTCCTTCTCCTTATTCTGCTTCTTTTGATTCTCCCTCCAGACTTCACCTTCTCCTTCTCCTTCTTCTGCTTCTTCTGCTTCACCCTCCAGACTTCACCTTCTCCTTCTCCTTCTTCTGATTCTTCTGATTCACCCTCCAGACTTCACCTTCTCCTTCTCCTTCTTCTGCTTCTTCTGATTCACCCTCCTGACTTCACCTTCTCCTTCTCCTTCTTCTACTTCTTCTGATTCACCCTCCTGACTTCACCTTCTCCTTCTCCTTCTTCTACTTCTTCTGCTTCACCCTCCAGACTTCACCTTCTCCTTCTCCTTCTTCTACTTCTTCTGATTCACCCTCCTGACTTCACCTTCTCCTTCTCCTTCTTCTACTTCTTCTGCTTCACCCTCCAGACTTCACCTTCTCCTTCTCCTTCTTCTACTTCTTCTGATTCACCCTCCAGACTTCACCTTCTCCTTCTCCTTTTTCTGTTTCTTCTGATTCACCCTCCAGACTTCATCTTCTCCTTCTCCTTCTTCTACTTCTTCTGATTCACCCTCCAGACTTCACCTTCTCCTTCTCCTTCTTCTACTTCTTCTGATTCACCCTCCAGACTTCATCTTCTCCTTCTCCTTCTTCTGCTTCTTCTGATTCACCCTCCAGACTTCACCTTCTCCTTCTCCTTCTTCTGCTTCTTCTGATTCACCCTCCAGACTTCAACTTCTCCTTCTCCTTCTTCTACTTCTTCTGATTCACCCTCCAGACTTCACCTTCTCCTTCTCCTTCTTCTACTTCTTCTGATTCACCCTCCAGTCTTCACCTTCTCCTTCTCCTTCTTCTGTTCCTTCTGCTTCACCCTCCAGACTTCACCTTCTCCTTCTCTTTCTTCTGCTTCTTCTGATTCACCCTCCAGACTTCACCTTCTCCTTCTCCTTCTTCTGATTCTTCTGATTCACTCTCCAGACTTCACCTTCTCCTTCTCCTTCTTCTGCTTCTTCCGATTCACCCTCCTGACTTCACCTTCTCCTTCTCCTTCTTCTACTTCTTCTGATTCACCCTCCTGACTTCACCTTCTCCTTCTCCTTCTTCTACTTCTTCTGCTTCACCCTCCAGACTTCACCTTCTCCTTCTCCTTCTTCTACTTCTTCTGATTCATCCTCCAGACTTCACCTTCTCCTTCTCCTTCTTCTGCTTCTTCTGATTCACCCTCCAGACTTCACCTTCTCCTTCTCCTTATTCTGCTTCTTCTGATTCACCCTCCAGACTTCACCTTCTCCTTCTCCTTATTCTGCTTCTTTTGATTCACCCTCCAGACTTCACCTTCTCCTTCTCCATCTTCTGATTCTTCTGATTCACCCTCCAGACTTCACCTTCTCCTTCTCCTTCTTCTACTTCTTCTGATTCACCCTCCTGACTTCACCTTCTCCTTCTCCATCTTCTACTTCTTCTGCTTCACCCTCCAGACTTCAACTTCTCCTTCTCCTTCTTCTACTTCTTCTGATTCACCCTCCAGACTTCACCTTCTCCTTCTCCTTCTTCTGCTTCTTCTGATTCACCCTCCAGACTTCACCTTCTCCTTCTCCTTCTTCTGCTTCTTCTGATTCACCCTCCAGACTTCACCTTCTCCTTCTCCTTCTTCTGCTTCTTCCGATTCACCCTCCTGACTTCTCCTTCTCCTTCTCCTTCTTCTACTTCTTCTGATTCACCCTCCTGACTTCACCTTCTCCTTCTCCTTCTTCTACTTCTTCTGCTTCACCCTCCAGACTTCACCTTCTCCTTCTCCTTCTTCTACTTCTTCTGATTCATCCTCCAGACTTCACCTTCTCCTTCTCCTTCTTCTGCTTCTTCTGATTCACCCTCCAGACTTCACCTTCTCCTTCTCCTTATTCTGCTTCTTCTGATTCACCCTCCAGACTTCACCTTCTCCTTCTCCTTATTCTGCTTCTTTTGATTCACCCTCCAGACTTCACCTTCTCCTTCTCCTTCTTCTGCTTCTTCTGCTTCACCCTCCAGACTTCACCTTCTCCTTCTCCTTCTTCTGATTCTTCTGATTCACCCTCCAGACTTCACCTTCTCCTTCTCCTTCTTCTGCTTCTTCTGATTCACCCTCCTGACTTCACCTTCTCCTTCTCCTTCTTCTACTTCTTCTGATTCACCCTCCTGACTTCACCTTCTCCTTCTCCTTCTTCTACTTCTTCTGCTTCACCCTCCAGACTTCACCTTCTCCTTCTCCTTCTTCTACTTCTTCTGATTCATCCTCCAGACTTCACCTTCTCCTTCTCCTTCTTCTGCTTCTTCTGATTCACCCTCCAGACTTCACCATCTCCATCTCCTTATTCTGCTTCTTCTGATTCACCCTCCAGACTTCACCTTCTCCTTCTCCTTATTCTGCTTCTTTTGATTCACCCTCCAGACTTCACCTTCTCCTTCTCCTTCCTCTGCTTCTTCTGATTCACCCTCCAGACTTCACCTTCTCCTTCTCCTTCTTCTGATTCTTCTGATTCACCCTCCAGACTTCACCTTCTCCTTCTCCATCTTCTGCTTCTTCTGATTCAACCTCCTGACTTCACCTTCTCCTTCTCCTTCTTCTACTTCTTCTGATTCACCCTCCTGACTTCACCTTCTCCTTCTCCATCTTCTACTTCTTCTGCTTCACCCTCCAGACTTCAACTTCTCCTTCTCCTTCTTCTACTTCTTCTGATTCACCGTCCAGACTTCACCTTCTCCTTCTCCTTCTTCTGCTTCTTCTGATTCACCCTCCAGACTTCACCTTCTCCTTCTCCTTCTTCTGCTTCTTCTGATTCACCCTCCAGACTTCACCTTCTCCTTCTCCTTCTTCTACTTCTTCTGATTCACCCTCCAGACTTCACCTTCTCCTTCTCCTTCTTCTGCTTCTTCTGATTCACCCTCCAGACTTCACCTTCTCCTTCTCCTTCGTCTACTTCTTCTGATTCACCCTCCAGACTACACCTTCTCCTTCTCCTTCTTCTACTTCTTCTGATTCACCCTCCAGACTTCACCTTCTCCTTCTCCTTCTTCTGTTTCTTCTAATTCACCCTCCAGACTTCATCTTCTCCTTCTCCTTCTTCTACTTCTTCTGATTCACACTCCAGACTTCACCTTCTCATTCTCCTTCTTCTACTTCTTCTGATACACCCTCCAGACTTCACCTTCTCCTTCTCCTTATTCTGCTTCTTCGGATTCACCCTCCAGACTTCACCTTCTCCTTCTCCTTCGTCTACTTCTTCTGATTCACCCTCCAGACTACACCTTCTCCTTCTCCTTCTTCTACTTCTTCTGATTCACCCTCCGGACTTCACCTTCTCCTTCTTCTGTTTCTTCTAATTCACCCTCCAGACTTCATCTTCTCCTTCTCCTTCTTCTACTTCTTCTGATTCACACTCCAGACTTCACCTTCTCCTTCTCCTTCTTCTACTTCTTCTGATTCACCCTCCAGACTTCATCTTCTCCTTCTCCTTCTTCTGCTTCTTCTGATTCACCCTCCAGACTTCACCTTCTCCTTCTCCTTCTTCTACTTCTTCTGATTCACCCTCCAGACTTCATCTTCTCCTTCTCCTTCTTCTGTTTCTTCTAATTCACCCTCCAGACTTCATCTTCTCCTTCTCCTTCTTCTACTTCTTCTGATTCACACTCCAGACTTCACCTTCTCCTTCTCCTTCTTCTACTTCTTCTGATTCACCCTCCAGACTTCATCTTCTCCTTCTCCTTCTTCTGCTTCTTCTGATTCACCCTCCAGACTTCACCTTCTCCTTCTCCTTCTTCTGCTTCTTCTGATTCACCCTCCAGACTTCAACTTCTCCTTCTCCTTCTTCTACTTCTTCTGATTCACCGTCCAGACTTCACCTTCTCCTTCTCCTTCTTCTACTTCTTCTGATTCACCCTCCAGTCTTCACCTTCTCCTTCTCCTTCTTCTGTTTCTTCTGCTTCACCCTCCAGACTTCACCTTCTCCTTCTCTTTCTTCTGCTTCTTCTGATTCACCCTCCAGACTTCACCTTCTCCTTCTCCTTCTTCTGATTCTTCTGATTCACCCTCCAGACTTCACCTTCTCCTTCTCCTTCTTCTGCTTCTTCTGATTCACCCTCCTGACTTCACCTTCTCCTTCTCCTTCTTCTACTTCTTCTGATTCACCCTCCTGACTTCACCTTCTCCTTCTCCTTCTTCTACTTCTTCTGCTTCACCCTCCAGACTTCACCTTCTCCTTCTCCTTCTTCTACTTCTTCTGATTCACCCTCCAGACTTCACCTTCTCCTTCTCCTTCTTCTGCTTCTTCTGATTCACCCTCCAGACTTCACCTTCTCATTCTCCTTCTTCTGCTTCTTCTGCTGCGCCCTCCAGACTTCACCTTCTCCTTCTCCTTCTTCTGCTTCACACTCCAGACTTCACCTTCTCCTTCTCCTTCTTTTGCTTCTTCTGCTGCGCCCTCCAGGCTTCACCTTCTCCTTCTCCTTCTTCTGCTTCTTCTGCTTCACCGTCCTGACTTCACCTTCTCCTTCTCCTTCTTCTACTTCTTCTGCTACACCCCCCTGACTTCACCTGCTCCTTCTCCTTTTTCTGCTTCTTCTGATTCACCCTCCTAACTTCACCTTCTCCTTCTCCTTCTTCTGCTTCTTCTGATTCACCCTCCTGACTTCACCTTCTCCTTCTCCTTCTTCTGCTTCTTCTGATTCACCCTCCAGACTTCACCTTCTCCTTCTCCTTCTTCTGCTTCTTCTGATTCACCCTCCAGACTTCACCTTCTCCTTCTCCTTCTTCTGCTTCTTCTGATTCACCCTCCAGACTTCACCTTCTGCTTCTCCTTCTTCTACTTCTTCTGATTCACCCTCCAGTCTTCACCTTCTCCTTCTCCTTCTTCTGTTTCTTCTGCTTCACCCTCCAGACATCACCTTCTCCTTCTCTTTCTTCTGCTTCTTCTGCTTCACCCTCCAGACTTCGCCTTCTCCTTCTCCTTCTTCTGATTCTTCTGATTCACCCTCCAGACTTCACCTTCTCTATCTCCTTCTTCTGCTTCTTCTGATTCACCCTCCTGACTTCACCTTCTCCTTCTCCTTCTTCTACTTCTTCTGATTCACCCTCCTGACTTCACCTTCTCCTTCTCCTTCTTCTACTTCTTCTGCTTCACCCTCCAGACTTCACCTTCTCCTTCTCCTTCTTCTACTTCTTCTGATTCACCCTCCAGACTTCACCTTCTCCTTCTCCTTCTTCTGCTTCTTCTGATTCACCCTCCAGACTTCACCTTCTCCTTCTCCTTATTCTGCTTCTTCTGATTCACCGTCCAGACTTCACCTTCTCCTTCTCCTTCTTCTGCTTCTTCTGATTCACCCTCCAGACTTCACCTTCTCCTTCTCCTTCTTCTGCTTCTTCTGATTCACCCTCCAGACTCCACCTTCTCCTTCTCCTTCTTCTACTTCTTCTGATTCACCCTCCAGACTTCACCTTCTCCTTCTCCTTCTTCTGCTTCTTCTGATTCACCCTCCTGACTTCACCTTCTCCTTCTCCTTCTTCTACATCTTCTGATTCACCCTCCTGACTTCACCTTCTCCTTCTCCTTCTTCTACTTCTTCTGCTTCACCCTCCAGACTTCACCTTCTCCTTCTCCTTCTTCTACTTCTTCTGATTCACCCTCCAGACTTCACCTTCTCCTTCTCCTTCTTCTACTTCTTCTGATTCACCCTCCAGACTTCACCTTCTCCTTCTCCTTCTTCTACTTCTTCTGATTCACCCTCCAGACTTCACCTTCTCCTTCTCCTTCTTCTGCTTCTTCTGATTCACCCTCCAGACTTCACCTTCTCCTTCTCCTTATTCTGCTTCTTCTGAATCACCCTCCAGACTTCACCTTCTCCTTCTCCTTCTTCTGCTTCTTCTGATTCACCCTCCAGACTTCACCTGTTCCTTCTCCTTCTTCTGCTTCTTCTGATTCACCCTCCAGACTTCACCTTCTCCTTCTCCTTCTTCTGCTTCTTCTGATTCACCCTCCAGACTTCACCTTCTCCTTCTCCTTCGTCTACTTCTTCTGATTCACCCTCCAGACTTCACCTTCTCCTTCTCCTTCTTCTGCTTCTTCTGATTCACCCTCCAGACTTCACCTTCTCCTTCTCCTTCTTCTACTTCTTCTGATTCACCCTCCAGACTTCACCTTCTCCTTCTCTTTCTTCTGCTTCTTCTGATTCACCCTCCAGACTTCACCTTCTCCTTCTCCTTCTTCTGATTCTTCTGATTCACCCTCCAGACTTCACCTTCTCCTTCTCCTTCTTCTGCTTCTTCTGATTCACCCTCCTGACTTCACCTTCTCCTTCTCCTTCTTCTACATCTTCTGATTCACCCTCCTGACTTCACCTTCTCCTTCTCCTTCTTCTACTTCTTCTGCTTCACCCTCCAGACTTCACCTTCTCCTTCTCCTTCTTCTACGTCTTCTGATTCACCCTCCAGACTTCACCTTCTCCTTCTCCTTCTTCTACTTCTTCTGATTAACCCTCCAGACTTCACCTTCTCCTTCTCCTTCTTCTACTTCTTCTGATTCACCCTCCAGACTTCACCTTCTCCTTCTCCTTCTTCTGCTTCTTCTGATTCACTCTCCAGACTTCACCTTCACCTTCTCCTTATTCTGCTTCTTCTGAATCACCCTCCAGACTTCACCTTCTCCTTCTCCTTCTTCTGCTTCTTCTGATTCACCCTCCAGACTTCACCTTCTCCTTCTCCTTCTTCTGCTTCTTCTGATTCACCCTCCAGACTTCACCTTCTCCTTCTCCTTCTTCTACTTCTTCTGATTCACCCTCCAGACTTCACCTTCTCCATCTCCTTCTTCTGCTTCATCTGATTCACCCTCCAGACTTCACCTTCTCCTTCTCCTTCGTCTACTTCTTCTGATTAACCCTCCAGACTACACCTTCTCCTTCACCTTCTTCTACTTCTTCTGATTCACCCTCCAGACTTCACCTTCTCCTTCTCCTTCTTCTGTTTCTTCTGATTCACCCTCCAGACTTCACCTTCTCCTTCTCCTTCTTCTACTACTTCTGATTCACCCTCCAGACTTCACCTTCTCCTTCTCCTTCTTCTACTTCTTCTGATTCACCCTCCAGACTTCATCTTCTCCTTCTCCTTCTTCTGCTTCTTCTGATTCACCCTCCAGACTTCACCTTCTCCTTCTCCTTCTTCTGCTTCTTCTGATTCACCCTCCAGACTTCACCTTCTCCTTCTTCTACTTCTTCTGATTCACCCTCCAGACTTCACCTTCTCCTTCTCCTTCTTCTACTTCTTCTGATTCACCCTCCAGTCTTCACCTTCTCCTTCTCCTTCTTCTGTTTCTTCTGCTTCACCCTCCAGACTTCACCTTCTCCTTCTCTTTCTTCTGCTTCTTCTGATTCACCCTCCAGACTTCACCTTCTCCTTCTCCTTCTTCTGCTTCTTCTGATTCACCCTCCAGACTTCACCTTCTCCTTCTCCTTATTCTGCTTCTTCTGATTCACCCTCCAGACTTCACCTTCTCCTTCTCCTTATTCTGCTTCTTCTGATTCACCCTCCAGACTTCACCTTCTCCTTCTCCTTCCTCTGCTTCTTCTGATTCACCCTCCAGACTTCACCTTCTCCTTCTCCTTCTTCTGATTCTTCTGATTCACCCTCCAGACTTCACCTTCTCCTTCTCCATCTTCTGCTTCTTCTGATTCACCCTCCTGACTTCACCTTCTCCTTCTCCTTCTTTTACTTCTTCTGATTCACCCTCCTGACTTCACCTTCTCCTTCTCCATCTTCTAATTCTCCTGCTTCACCCTCCAGACTTCAACTTCTCCTTCTCCTTCTTCTACTTCTTCTGATTCACCCTCCAGACTTCACCTTCTCCTTCTCCTTCTTCTGCTTCTTCTGATTCACCCTCCAGACTTCACCTTCTCCTTCTCCTTATTCTGCTTCTTCTGATTCACCCTCCAGACTTCACCTTCTCCTTCTCCTTCTTCTGCTTCTTCTGATTCACCCTGCAGACTTCACCTTCTCCTTCTCCTTCTTCTGCTTCTTCTGATTCACCCTCCAGACTTCACCTTCTCCTTCTCCTTCTTCTGCTTCTTCTGATTCACCCTCCAGACTTCACCTTCTCCTTCTCCTTCTTCTACTTCTTCTGATTCACCCTCCAGACTTCACCTTTTCCTTCTCTTTCTTCTGCTTCTTCTGATTCACCCTCCAGACTTCACCTTCCCCTTCTCCTTCTTCTGATTCTTCTGATTCACCCTCCAGACTTCACCTTCTCCTTCTCCTTCTTCTGCTTCTTCTGATTCACCCTCCTGACTTCACCTTCTCCTTCTCCTTCTTCTACTTCTTCTGATTCACCATCCTGACTTCACCTTCTCCTTCTCCTTCTTCTACTTCTTCTGCTTCACCCTCCAGACTTCACCTTCTCCTTCTCCTTCTTCTACTTCTTCTGATTCACCCTCCAGACTTGACCTTCTCCTTTTCCTTCTTCTACTTCTTCTGATTCACCCTCCAGACTTCACCTTCTCCTTCTCCTTCTTCTGCTTCTTCTGCTTCACCGTCCTGACTTCACCTTCTCCTTCTCTTTCTTCTGCTTCTTCTGATTCACCCTCCAGACTTCACCTTCTCCTTCTCCTTCTTCTGATTCTTCTGATTCACCCTCCAGACTTCACCTTCTCCTTCTCCTTCTTCTGCTTCTTCTGATTCACCCTCCTGACTTCACCTTCTCCTTCTCCTTCTTCTACTTCTTCTGATTCAGAATCCTGACTTCACCTTCTCCTTCTCCTTCTTCTACTTATTCTGCTTCATCCCCCTGACATCACCTGCTCCTTCTCCTTCTTCTGCTTCGTCTGATTCACCCTCCTAACTTCACCTTCTCCTTCTCCTTCTTCTGCTTCTTCTGATTCACCCTCCTGACTTCACCTTCTCCTTCTCCTTCTTCTGCTTCTTCTGATTCACCCTCCAGACTTCACCTTCTCCTTCTCCTTCTTCTGCTTCTTCTGATTCACCCTCCAGACTTCACCTTCTCCTTCTCCTTCTTCTGCTTCTTCTGATTCACCCTCCAGACTACACCTTCTCCTTCTCCTTCTTCTACTTCTTCTGATTCACCCTCCAGACTTCACCTTCTCCTTCTCCTTCTTCTGTTTCTTCCAATTCACCCTCCAGACTTCACCTTCTCCTTCTCCTTCTTCTGCTTCTTCTGATTCACCCTCCAGACTTCACCTTCTCCTTCTCCTTCTTCTGCTTCTACTGATTCACCCTCCAGACCTCACCTTCTCCTTCTCCTTCTTCTACTTCTTCTGATTCACCCTCCAGACTTCATCTTCTCCTTCTCCTTCTTCTGCTTCTTCTGATTCACCCTCCAGACTTCACCTTCTCCTTCTCCTTCTTCTGCTTCTTCTGATTCACCCTCCAGACTTCACCTTCTCCTTCTCCTTCTTCTACTTCTTCTGATTCACCCTCCAGTCTTCACCTTCTCCATCTCCTTCTTCTGTTTCTTCTGCTTCACCCTCCAGACTTCACCTTCTCCTTCTCTTTCTTCTGCTTCTTCTGATTCACCCTCCAGACTTCACCTTCTCCTTCTCCTTCTTCTGATTCTTCTGATTCACCCTACAGACTTCACCTTCTCCTTCTCCTTCTTCTGCTTCTTCTGATTCACCCTCCTGATTTCACCTTCTCCTTCTCCTTCTTCTACTTCTTCTGATTCACCCTCCTGACTTCACCTTCTCCTTCTCCTTCTTCTGCTTCACCCTCCAGACTTCACCTTCTCCTTCTCCTTCTTCTACTTCTTCTGATTCACCCTCCAGACTTCACCTTCTCCTTCTCCTTCTTCTGCTTCTTCTGATTCACCCTCCAGACTTCACCTTCTCCTTCTCCTTATTCTGCTTCTTCTCATTCACCCTCCAGACTTCACCTTCTCCTTCTCCTTCTTCTGCTTCTTCTGATTCACCCTCCAGACTTCACCTTCTCCTTCTACTTCTTCTGCTTCTTCTGATTCACCCTCCAGACTTCACCTTCTCCTTCTCCTTCCTCTGCTTCTTCTGATTCACCCTCCAGACTTCACCTTCTCCTTCTCCTTCTTCTACTTCTTCTGATTCACCCTCCAGACTTCACCATCTCCTTCTCTTTCTTCTGCTTCTTCTGATTCACCCTCCAGACTTCACCTTCTCCTTCTCCTTCTTCTGATTCTTCTGATTCACCCTCCAGACTTCACCTTCTCCTTCTCCTTCTTCTGCTTCTTCTGATTCACCTTCCTGACTTCACCTTCTCCTTCTCCTTCTTCTACTTCTTCTGATTCACCCTCCTGACTTCACCTTCTCTTTCTCCTTCTTCTACTTCTTCTGCTTCACCCTCCAGACTTCACCTTCTCCTTCTCCTTCTTCTACTTCTTCTGATTCAACCTCCAGACTTCACCTTCTCCTTCTCCTTCTTCTACTTCTTCTGATTCTCCCTCCAGACTTCACCTTCTCCTTCTCCTTCTTCTACTTCTTCTGATTCACCCTCCAGACTTCACCTTCTCCTTCTCCTTCTTCTGCTTCTTCTGATTCACCCTCCAGACTTCACCTTCTCCTTCTCCTTCTTCTGCTTCTTCTGATTCACCCTCCAGACTTCACCTTCTCCTTCTCCTTCTTCTACTTCTTCTGATTCACCCTCCAGACTTCACCTTCTCCATCTCCTTCTTCTGCTTCTTCTGATTCACCCTCCAGACTTCACCTTCTCCTTCTCCTTCGTCTACTTCTTCTGATTCACCCTCCAGACTACACCTTCTCCTTCTCCTTCTTCTACTTCTTCTGATTCACCCTCCAGACTTCACCTTCTCCTTCTCCTTCTTCTGTTTCTTCTGATACACCGTCCAGACTTCACCTTCTCCTTCTCCTTCTTCTACTACTTCTGATTCACCCTCCAGACTTCACCTTCTCCTTCTCCTTCTTCTACTTCTTCTGATTCACCCTCCAGACTTCATCTTCTCCTTCTCCTTCTTCTGCTTCTTCTGATTCACCCTCCAGACTTCACCTTCTCCTTCTCCTTCTTCTGCTTCTTCTGATTCACCCTCCAGACTTCACCTTCTCCTTCTCCTTCTTCTACTTCTTCTGATTCACCCTCCAGACTTCACCTTCTCCTTCTCCTTCTTCCACTTCTTCTGATTCACCCTAAGTCTTCACCTTCTCCTTCTCCTTCTTCTGTTTCTTCTGCTTCACCCTCCAGACTTCACCTTCTCCTTCTCTTTCTTCTGCTTCTTCTGATTCACCCTCCAGACTTCACCTTCTCCTTCTCCTTCTTCTGATTCTTCTGATTCACCCTCCAGACTTCACCTTCTCCTTCTCCTTCTTCTGCTTCTTCTGATTCACCCTCCTGACTTCACCTTCTCCTTCTCCTTCTTTTACTTCTTCTGATTCACCCTCCTGACTTCACCTTCTCCTTCTCCTTCTTCTACTTCTTCTGCTTCACCCTCCAGACTTCACCTTCTCCTTCTCCTTCTTCTACTTCTTCTGATTCACCCTCCAGACTTCATCTTCTCCTTCTCCTTCTTCTGCTTCTTCTGTTTCACCCTCCAGACTTCACCTTCTCCTTCTCCTTATTCTGCTTCTTCTGATTCACCCTCCAGACTTCACCTTCTCCTTCTCCTTATTCTGCTTCTTCTGATTCACCCTCCAGACTTCACCTTCTCCTTCTCCTTCTTCTGCTTCTTCTGATTCACCCTCCATACTTCACCTTCACTTCTCCTTATTCTGCTTCTTCTGATTCACCCTCCAGACTTCAACATCTCCTTCTCCTTCTTCTGCTTCTTCTGATTCACCCTCCAGACTTCACCTTCTCCTTCTCCTTCTTCTGCTTCTTCTGATTCACCCTCCAGACTTCACCTTCTCCTTCTCCTTCTTCTGCTTCTTCTGATTCACCCTCCAGACTTCACCTTCTCCTTCTCCTTCTTCTACTTCTTCTGATTCACCCTCCAGACTTCACCTTCTCCTTCTCTTTCTTCTGCTTCTTCTGATTCACCCTCCAGACTTCACCTTCTCCTTCTCCTTCTTCTACTTCTTCTGATTCACCCTCCAGACTTCATCTTCTCCTTCTCCTTCTTCTGCTTCTTCTGATTCACCCTCCAGACTTCACCTTCTCCTTCTCCTTCTTCTGCTTCTTCTGATTCACCCTCCAGACTTCACCTTCTCCTCCTCCTTCTTCTACTTCTTCTGATTCACCATCCAGACTTCACCTTCTCCTTCTCCTTCTTCCACTTCTTCTGATTCACCCTCCAGTCTTCACCTTCTCCTTCTCCTTCTTCTGTTTCTTCTGCTTCACCCTCCAGACTTCACCTTCTCCTTCTCTTTCTTCTGCTTCTTCTGATTCACCCTCCAGACTTCACCTTCTCCTTCTCCTTCTTCTGATTCTTCTGATTCACCCTCCAGACTTCACCTTCTCCTTCTCCTTCTTCTGCTTCTTCTGATTCACCCTCCTGACTTCACCTTCACCTTCTCCTTCTCCTTCTTCTGATTCTTCTGATTCACCCTCCAGACTTCACCTTCTCCTTCTCCTTCTTCTGCTTCTTCTGATTCACCTTCCTGACTTCACCTTCTCCTTCTCCTTCTTCTACTTCTTCTGATTCACCCTCCTGACTTCACCTTCTCTTTCTCCTTCTTCTACTTCTTCTGCTTCACCCTCCAGACTTCACCTTCTCCTTCTCCTTCTTCTACTTCTTCTGATTCAACCTCCAGACTTCACCTTCTCCTTCTCCTTCTTCTACTTCTTCTGATTCTCCCTCCAGACTTCACCTTCTCCTTCTCCTTCTTCTACTTCTTCTGATTCACCCTCCAGACTTCACCTTCTCCTTCTCCTTCTTCTGCTTCTTCTGATTCACCCTCCAGACTTCACCTTCTCCTTCTCCTTCTTCTGCTTCTTCTGATTCACCCTCCAGACTTCACCTTCTCCTTCTCCTTCTTCTACTTCTTCTGATTCACCCTCCAGACTTCACCTTCTCCATCTCCTTCTTCTGCTTCTTCTGATTCACCCTCCAGACTTCACCTTCTCCTTCTCCTTCGTCTACTTCTTCTGATTCACCCTCCAGACTACACCTTCTCCTTCTCCTTCTTCTACTTCTTCTGATTCACCCTCCAGACTTCACCTTCTCCTTCTCCTTCTTCTGTTTCTTCTGATACACCGTCCAGACTTCACCTTCTCCTTCTCCTTCTTCTACTACTTCTGATTCACCCTCCAGACTTCACCTTCTCCTTCTCCTTCTTCTACTTCTTCTGATTCACCCTCCAGACTTCATCTTCTCCTTCTCCTTCTTCTGCTTCTTCTGATTCACCCTCCAGACTTCACCTTCTCCTTCTCCTTCTTCTGCTTCTTCTGATTCACCCTCCAGACTTCACCTTCTCCTTCTCCTTCTTCTACTTCTTCTGATTCACCCTCCAGACTTCACCTTCTCCTTCTCCTTCTTCCACTTCTTCTGATTCACCCTAAGTCTTCACCTTCTCCTTCTCCTTCTTCTGTTTCTTCTGCTTCACCCTCCAGACTTCACCTTCTCCTTCTCTTTCTTCTGCTTCTTCTGATTCACCCTCCAGACTTCACCTTCTCCTTCTCCTTCTTCTGATTCTTCTGATTCACCCTCCAGACTTCACCTTCTCCTTCTCCTTCTTCTGCTTCTTCTGATTCACCCTCCTGACTTCACCTTCTCCTTCTCCTTCTTTTACTTCTTCTGATTCACCCTCCTGACTTCACCTTCTCCTTCTCCTTCTTCTACTTCTTCTGCTTCACCCTCCAGACTTCACCTTCTCCTTCTCCTTCTTCTACTTCTTCTGATTCACCCTCCAGACTTCATCTTCTCCTTCTCCTTCTTCTGCTTCTTCTGTTTCACCCTCCAGACTTCACCTTCTCCTTCTCCTTATTCTGCTTCTTCTGATTCACCCTCCAGACTTCACCTTCTCCTTCTCCTTATTCTGCTTCTTCTGATTCACCCTCCAGACTTCACCTTCTCCTTCTCCTTCTTCTGCTTCTTCTGATTCACCCTCCTGACTTCACCTTCTCCTTCTCCTTCTTCTACTTCTTCTGATTCACCCTCCTGACTTCACCTTCTCCTTCTCCTTCTTCTACTTCTTCTGCTTCACCCTCCAGACATCACCTTCTCCTTCTCCGTCTTCTACTTCTTCTGATTCACCCTCCAGACTTCACCTTCTCCTTCTCCTTCTTCTGCTTCTTCTGATTCACCCTCCATACTTCACCTTCACTTCTCCTTATTCTGCTTCTTCTGATTCACCCTCCAGACTTCAACATCTCCTTCTCCTTCTTCTGCTTCTTCTGATTCACCCTCCAGACTTCACCTTCTCCTTCTCCTTCTTCTGCTTCTTCTGATTCACCCTCCAGACTTCACCTTCTCCTTCTCCTTCTTCTGCTTCTTCTGATTCACCCTCCAGACTTCACCTTCTCCTTCTCCTTCTTCTACTTCTTCTGATTCACCCTCCAGACTTCACCTTCTCCTTCTCTTTCTTCTGCTTCTTCTGATTCACCCTCCAGACTTCACCTTCTCCTTCTCCTTCTTCTACTTCTTCTGATTCACCCTCCAGACTTCATCTTCTCCTTCTCCTTCTTCTGCTTCTTCTGATTCACCCTCCAGACTTCACCTTCTCCTTCTCCTTCTTCTGCTTCTTCTGATTCACCCTCCAGACTTCACCTTCTCCTCCTCCTTCTTCTACTTCTTCTGATTCACCATCCAGACTTCACCTTCTCCTTCTCCTTCTTCCACTTCTTCTGATTCACCCTCCAGTCTTCACCTTCTCCTTCTCCTTCTTCTGTTTCTTCTGCTTCACCCTCCAGACTTCACCTTCTCCTTCTCTTTCTTCTGCTTCTTCTGATTCACCCTCCAGACTTCACCTTCTCCTTCTCCTTCTTCTGATTCTTCTGATTCACCCTCCAGACTTCACCTTCTCCTTCTCCTTCTTCTGCTTCTTCTGATTCACCCTCCTGACTTCACCTTCTCCTTCTCCTTCTTCTACTTCTTCTGATTCACCCACCTGACTTCACCTTCTCCTTCTCCTTCTTCTACTTCTTCTGCTTCACCCGCCAGACTTCACCTTCTCCTTCTCCTTCTTCTACTTGTTCTGATTCACCCTCCAGACTTCATCTTCTCCTTCTCCTTCTTCTGCTTCTTCTGATTCAGCCTCCAGACTTCACCTTCTCCTTCTCCTTATTCTGCTTCTTCTGATTCACCCTCCAGACTTCACCTTCTCCTTCTCCTTATTCTGCTTCTTCTGATTCACCCTCCAGACTTCACCTTCTCCTTCTCCTTTTTCTGTTTCTTCTGATTCACCCTCCTGACTTCACCTTCTCCTTCTCCTTCTTCTGCTTCTTCTGATTCACCCTCCAGACTTCACCTTCTCCTTCTCTTTCTTCTGCTTCTTCTGATTCACCCTCCAGACTTCACCTTCTCCTTCTCCTTCTTCTGATTCTTCTGATTCACCCTCCAGACTTCACCTTCTGCTTCTCCTTCTTCTGCTTCTTCTGATTCACCCTCCTGACTTCACCTTCTCCTTCTCCTTCTTCTACTTCTTCTGATTCACCCTCCAGACTTGACCTTCTCCTTCTCCTTCTTCTACTTATTCTGATTCACCCTCCAGACTTCACCTTCTCCTTCTCCTTCTTCTGCTTCTTCTGCTTCACCGTCCTGACTTCACCTTCTCCTTCTCCTTCTTCTACTTCTTCTGCTTCATCCCGCTGACATCACCTGCTCCTTCTCCTTCTTCTGCTTCTTCTGATTCACCCTCCTAACTTCACCTTCTCCTTCTCCTTCTTCTGCTTCTTCTGATTCACCCTCCTGACTTCACCTTCTCCTTCTCCTTCTTCTGCTTCTTCTGATTCACCCTCCAGACTTCACCTTCTCCTTCTCCTTCTTCTGCTTCTTCTGATTCAACCTCCAGACTTCACCTTCTCCTTCTCCTTCTTCTGATTCTTCTGATTCACCCTCCAGACTTCACCTTCTCCTTCTCCTTCTTCTGCTTCTTCTGATTCACCCTCCTGACTTCACCTTCTCCTTCTCCTTCTTCTACTTCTTCTGCTTCACCCTCCAGACTTCACCTTCTCCTTCTCCTTCTTCTGCTTCTTCTGATTCACCCTCCAGACTTCTCCTTCTCCTTCTCCTTCGTCTACTTCTTCTGATTCACCCTCCAGACTACACCTTCTCCTTCTCCTTCTTCTACTTCTTCTGATTCACCCTCCAGACTTCACCTTCTCCTTCTCCTTCTTCTGTTTCTTCTGATTCACCGTCCAGACTTCACCTTCTCCTTCTCCTTCTTCTACTACTTCTGATTCACCCTCCAGACTTCACCTTCTCCTTCTCCTTCTTCTACTTCTTCTGATTCACCCTCCAGACTTCATCTTCTCCTTCTCCTTCTTCTGCTTCTTCTGATTCACCCTCCAGACTTCACCTTCTCCTTCTCCTTCTTCTGCTTCTTCTGATTCACCCTCCAGACTTCACCTTCTCCTTCTCCTCTTCTACTTCTTCTGATTCACCCTCCAGACTTCACCTTCTCCTTCTCCTTCTTCTACTTCTTCTGATTCACCCTCCAGTCTTCACCTTCTCCTTCTCCTTCTTCTGTTTCTTCTGCTTCACCCTCCAGACTTCACCTTCTCCTTCTCTTTCTTCTGCTTCGTCTGAATCACCCTCCAGACTTCACCTTCTCCTTCTCCTTCTTCTGATTCTTCTGATTCACCCTCCAGACTTCACCTTCTTCTTCTCCTTCTTCTGCTTCTTCTGATTCACCCTCCTGACTTCACCTTCTCCTTCTCCTTCTTCTACTTCTTCTGCTTCACCCTCCAGACTTCACCTTCTCCTTCTCCTTCTTCTACTTCTTCTGATTCACCCTCCAGACTTCATCTTCTCCTTCTCCTTCTTCTGCTTCTTCTGATTCACCCTCCAGACTTCACCTTCTCCTTCTCCTTATTCTGCTTCTTCTGATTCACCCTTCAGACTTCACCTTCTCCTTCTCCTTATTCTTCTTCTTCTGATTCACCCTCCAGACTTCACCTTCTCCTTCTCCTTCCTCTGCTTCTTCTGATTCACCCTCCAGACTTCACCTTCTCCTTCTCCTTCTTCTGATTCTTCTGATTCACCCTCCAGACTTCACCTTCTCCTTCTCCTTCTTCTGCTTCTTCTGATTCACCCTCCTGACTTCACCTTCTCCTTCTCCTTCTTCTACTTCTTCTGATTCACCCTCCTGACTTCACCTTCTCCTTCTCCTTCTTCTACTTCTTCTGCTTCACCCTCCAGACTTCACCTTCTCCTTCTCCTTCTTCTACTTCTTCTGATTCACCCTCCAGACTTCACCTTCTCCTTCTCCTTCTTCTGCTTCTTCTGATTCACCCTCCAGACTTCACCTTCTCCTTCTCCTTATTCTGCTTCTTCTGATTCACCCTCCAGACTTCACCTTCTCCTTGTCCTTCTGCTTCTTCTGATTCACACTCCAGACTTCACCTTCTCCTTCACCTTCTTCTACTTCTTCTGATTCACCATCCAGACTTCACCTTCTCCTTCTCTTTCTTCTGCTTCTTCTGATTCACCCTCCAGACTTCACCTTCTCCTTCTCCTTCTTCTGATTCTTCTGATTCACCCTCCAGACTTCACCTTCTTCTTCTCCTTCTTCTGCTTCTTCGGATTCACCCTCCTGACTTCACCTTCTCCTTCTCCTTCTTCTACTTCTTCTGATTCACCCTCCTGACTTCACCTTCTCCTTCTCCTTCTTCTACTTCTTTTGCTTCACCCTCCAGACTTCACCTTCTCCTTCTCCTTTTTCTACTTCTTCTGATTCACCCTCCAGACTTGACCTTCTCCTTCTCCTTCTTCTGCTTCTTCTGATTCACCCACCAGACTTCACCTGCTCCTTCTCCTTCTTCTACTTCTTCTGCTTCATCCCCCTGACATCACCTGCTCCTTCTCCTTCTTCTGCTTCTTCTGATTCACCCTCCTAACTTCACCTTCTCCTTCTCCTTCTTCTGCTTCTTCTGATTCACCCTCCTGACTTCACCTTCTCCTTCTCCTTCTTCTGCTTCTTCTGATGCACCCTCCAGACTTCACCTTCTCCTTCTCCTCCTTCTGCTTCTTCTGATTCACCCTCCAGACCTCACCTTCTCCTTCTCCTTCTTCTACTTCTTCTGATTCACCCTCCAGACTTCATCTTCTCCTTCTCCTTCTTCTGCTTCTTCTGATTCACCCTCCAGACTTCACCTTCTCCTTCTCCTTCTTCTGCTTCTTCTGATTCACCCTCCAGACATCACCTTCTCCTTCTCCTTCTTCTACTTCTTCTGATTCACCCTCCAGACTTCACCTTCTCCTTCTCCTTCTTCTACTTCTTCTGATTCACCCTCCAGTCTTCACCTTCTCCTTCTCCTTCTTCTGTTTCTTCTGCTTCACCCTCCAGACTTCACCTTCTCCTTCTCTTTCTTCTGCTTCTTCTGAATCACCCTCCAGACTTCACCTTCTCCTTCTCCTTCTTCTGATTCTTCTGATTCACCCTCCAGACTTCACCTTCTCCTTCTCCTTCTTCTGCTTCTTCTGATTCACCCTCCTGACTTCACCTTCTCCTTCTCCTTCTTCTACTTCTTCTGATTCACCCTCCTGACTTCACCTTCTCCTTCTCCTTCTTCTACTTCTTCTGCTTCACCCTCCAGACTTCACCTTCTCCTTCTCCTTCTTCTACTTCTTCTGATTCACCCTTCAGACTTCACCTTCTTCTTCTCCTTTTTCTGCTTCTTCTGATTCACCCTCCAGACTTCACCTTCTCCTTCTCCTTCTTCTGCTTCTTCTGATTCACCCTCCAGACTTCACCTTCTCCTTCTCCTTCTTCTGCTTCTTCTGATTCACCCTCCAGACTTCACCTTCTCCTTCTCCTTCGTCTACTTCTTCTGATTCACCCTCCAGACAACACCTTCTCCTTCTCCTTCTTCTACTTCTTCTGATTCACCCTCCAGACTTCACCTTCTCCTTCCACTTCTTCTGCTTCTTCTGATTAACCCTCCTGACTTCACCTTCTCCTTCTCCTTCTTCTACTTCTTCTGATTCACCCTCCTGACTTCACCTTCTCCTTCTCCTTCTTCTACTTCTTCTGATTCACCCTCCAGACTTGACCTTCTCCTTCTCCTTCTTCTACTTATTCTGATTCACCCTCCAGACTTCACATTCTCCTTCTCCTTCTTCTGCTTCTTCTGCTTCACCGTCCTGACTTCACCTTCTCCTTCTCCTTCTTCTACTTCTTCTGCTTCATCCCGCTAACATCACCTGCTCCTTCTCCTTCTTCTGCTTCTTCTGATTCACCCTCCTAACTTCACCTTCTCCTTCTCCTTCTTCTGCTTGTTCTGATTCACCCTCCTGACTTCACCTTCTCCTTCTCCTTCTTCTGCTTCTTCTGATTCACCCTCCAGACTTCACCTTCTCCTTCTCCTTCTTCGGCTTCTTCTGATTCACCCTCCAGACTTCACCTTCTCCTTCTCCTTCTTCTGATTCTTCTGATTCACCCTCCAGACTTCACCTTCTCCTTCTCCTTCTTCTACTTCTTCTGATTCACCCTCCTGACTTCACCTTCTCCTTCTCCTTCTTCTACTTCTTCTGCTTCACCCTCCAGACTTCACCTTCTCCTTCTCCTTCTTCTGCTTCTTCTGATTCACCCTCCAGACTTCTCCTTCTCCTTCTCCTTCTTCTGCTTCTTCTGATTCACCCTCCAGACTTCACCTTCTCCTTCTCCTTCTTCTACTTCTTCTGATTCACCCTCCAGACTTCACCTTCTCCTTCTCCTTCTTCTACTTCTTCTGATTCACCCTCCAGTCTTCACCTTCTCCTTCTCCTTCTTCTGTTTCTTCTGCTTCACCCTCCAGACTTCACCTTCTCCTTCTCTTTCTTCTGCTTCTTCTGATTCACCCTCCAGACTTCAACTTCTACTTCTCCTTCTTCTGATTCTTCTGATTCACCCTCCAGACTTCACCTTCTCCTTCTCCTTCTTCTGCTTCTTCTGATTCACCCTCCTGACTTCACCTTCTCCTTCTTCTTCTTCTACTTCTTATGATTCACCCTCCTGACTTCACCTTCTCCTTCTCCTTCTTCTACTTCTTCTGCTTCACCCTCCAGACTTCACCTTCTCCTTCTCCTTCTTGTACTTCTTCTGATTCACCCTCCGGACTTCATCTTCTCCTTCTCCTTCTTCTGCTTCTTCTGATTCACCCTCCAGACTTCACCTTCTCCTTCTCCTTATTCTGCTTCTTCTGATTCACCCTCCAGACTTCACCTTCTCCTTCTCCTTATTCTGCTTCTTCTGATTCACCCTCCAGACTTCACCTTCTCCTTCTCCTTCCTCTGCTTCTTCTGATTCACCCTCCAGACTTCACCTTCTCCTTCTCCTTCTTCTGATTCTTCTGATTCACCCTCCAGACTTCACCTTCTCCTTCTCCTTCTTCTGCTTCTTCTGATTCACCCTCCTGACTTCACCATCTCCTTCTCCTTCTTCTACTTCTTCTGATTCACCCTCCTGACTTCACCATCTCCTTCTCCTTCTTCTACTTCTTCTGCTTCACCCTCCAGACTTCACCTTCTCCTTCTCCTTCTTCTACTTCTTCTGATTCACCCTCCAGACTTCACCTTCTCCTTCTCCTTCTTCTGCTTCTTCTGATTCACCCTCCACACTTCACCTTCTCCTTCTCCTTATTCTGCTTCTTCTGATTCACCCTCTAGACTTCACCTTCTCCTTCTCCTTCTTCTGCTTCTTCTGATTCACACTCCAGACTTCACCTTCTCCTTCTCCTTCTTCTACTTCTTCTGATTCACCCTCCAGACTTCACCTTCTCCTTCTCCTTCTTCTGTTTCTTCTGATTCACCGTCCAGACTTCACCTTCTCCTTCTCCTTCTTCTACTACTTCTGATTCACCCTCCAGACTTCACCTTCTCCTTCTCCTTCTTCTACTTCTTCTGATTCACCCTCCAGACTTCATCTTCTCCTTCTCCTTCTTCTGCTTCTTCTGATTCACCCTCCAGACTTCACCTTCTCCTTCTCCTTCTTCTGCTTCTTCTGATTCACCCTCCAGACTTCACCTTCTCCTTCTCCTCTTCTACTTCTTCTGATTCACCCTCCAGACTTCACCTTCTCCTTCCCCTTCTTCTACTTCTTCTGATTCACCCTCCAGTCTTCACCTTCTCCTTCTCCTTCTTCTGTTTCTTCTGCTTCACCCTCCAGACTTCACCTTCTCCTTCTCTTTCTTCTGCTTCGTCTGAATCACCCTCCAGACTTCACCTTCTCCTTCTCCTTCTTCTGATTCTTCTGATTCACCCTCCAGACTTCACCTTCTTCTTCTCCTTCTTCTGCTTCTTCTGATTCACCCTCCTGACTTCACCTTCTCCTTCTCCTTCTTCTACTTCTTCTGCTTCACCCTCCAGACTTCACCTTCTCCTTCTCCTTCTTCTACTTCTTCTGATTCACCCTCCAGACTTCATCTTCTCCTTCTCCTTCTTCTGCTTCTTCTGATTCACCCTCCAGACTTCACCTTCTCCTTCTCCTTATTCTGCTTCTTCTGATTCACCCTTCAGACTTCACCTTCTCCTTCTCCTTATTCTTCTTCTTCTGATTCACCCTCCAGACTTCACCTTCTCCTTCTCCTTCCTCTGCTTCTTCTGATTCACCCTCCAGACTTCACCTTCTCCTTCTCCTTCTTCTGATTCTTCTGATTCACCCTCCAGACTTCACCTTCTCCTTCTCCTTCTTCTGCTTCTTCTGATTCACCCTCCTGACTTCACCTTCTCCTTCTCCTTCTTCTACTTCTTCTGATTCACCCTCCTGACTTCACCTTCTCCTTCTCCTTCTTCTACTTCTTCTGCTTCACCCTCCAGACTTCACCTTCTCCTTCTCCTTCTTCTACTTCTTCTGATTCACCCTCCAGACTTCACCTTCTCCTTCTCCTTCTTCTGCTTCTTCTGATTCACCCTCCAGACTTCACCTTCTCCTTCTCCTTATTCTGCTTCTTCTGATTCACCCTCCAGACTTCACCTTCTCCTTGTCCTTCTGCTTCTTCTGATTCACACTCCAGACTTCACCTTCTCCTTCACCTTCTTCTACTTCTTCTGATTCACCATCCAGACTTCACCTTCTCCTTCTCTTTCTTCTGCTTCTTCTGATTCACCCTCCAGACTTCACCTTCTCCTTCTCCTTCTTCTGATTCTTCTGATTCACCCTCCAGACTTCACCTTCTTCTTCTCCTTCTTCTGCTTCTTCGGATTCACCCTCCTGACTTCACCTTCTCCTTCTCCTTCTTCTACTTCTTCTGATTCACCCTCCTGACTTCACCTTCTCCTTCTCCTTCTTCTACTTCTTTTGCTTCACCCTCCAGACTTCACCTTCTCCTTCTCCTTTTTCTACTTCTTCTGATTCACCCTCCAGACTTGACCTTCTCCTTCTCCTTCTTCTGCTTCTTCTGATTCACCCACCAGACTTCACCTGCTCCTTCTCCTTCTTCTACTTCTTCTGCTTCATCCCCCTGACATCACCTGCTCCTTCTCCTTCTTCTGCTTCTTCTGATTCACCCTCCTAACTTCACCTTCTCCTTCTCCTTCTTCTGCTTCTTCTGATTCACCCTCCTGACTTCACCTTCTCCTTCTCCTTCTTCTGCTTCTTCTGATTCACCCTCCAGACTTCACCTTCTCCTTCTCCTCCTTCTGCTTCTTCTGATTCACCCTCCAGACCTCACCTTCTCCTTCTCCTTCTTCTACTTCTTCTGATTCACCCTCCAGACTTCATCTTCTCCTTCTCCTTCTTCTGCTTCTTCTGATTCACCCTCCAGACTTCACCTTCTCCTTCTCCTTCTTCTGCTTCTTCTGATTCACCCTCCAGACATCACCTTCTCCTTCTCCTTCTTCTACTTCTTCTGATTCACCCTCCAGACTTCACCTTCTCCTTCTCCTTCTTCTACTTCTTCTGATTCACCCTCCAGTCTTCACCTTCTCCTTCTCCTTCTTCTGTTTCTTCTGCTTCACCCTCCAGACTTCACCTTCTCCTTCTCTTTCTTCTGCTTCTTCTGAATCACCCTCCAGACTTCACCTTCTCCTTCTCCTTCTTCTGATTCTTCTGATTCACCCTCCAGACTTCACCTTCTCCTTCTCCTTCTTCGGCTTCTTCTGATTCACCCTCCTGACTTCACCTTCTCCTTCTCCTTCTTCTACTTCTTCTGATTCACCCTCCTGACTTCACCTTCTCCTTCTCCTTCTTCTACTTCTTCTGCTTCACCCTCCAGACTTCACCTTCTCCTTCTCCTTCTTCTACTTCTTCTGATTCACCCTTCAGACTTCACCTTCTTCTTCTCCTTTTTCTGCTTCTTCTGATTCACCCTCCAGACTTCACCTTCTCCTTCTCCTTCTTCTGCTTCTTCTGATTCACCCTCCAGACTTCACCTTCTCCTTCTCCTTCTTCTGCTTCTTCTGATTCACCCTCCAGACTTCACCTTCTCCTTCTCCTTCGTCTACTTCTTCTGATTCACCCTCCAGACAACACCTTCTCCTTCTCCTTCTTCTACTTCTTCTGATTCACCCTCCAGACTTCACCTTCTCCTTCCACTTCTTCTGCTTCTTCTGATTAACCCTCCTGACTTCACCTTCTCCTTCTCCTTCTTCTACTTCTTCTGATTCACCCTCCTGACTTCACCTTCTCCTTCTCCTTCTTCTACTTCTTCTGATTCACCCTCCAGACTTGACCTTCTCCTTCTCCTTCTTCTACTTATTCTGATTCACCCTCCAGACTTCACATTCTCCTTCTCCTTCTTCTGCTTCTTCTGCTTCACCGTCCTGACTTCACCTTCTCCTTCTCCTTCTTCTACTTCTTCTGCTTCATCCCGCTAACATCACCTGCTCCTTCTCCTTCTTCTGCTTCTTCTGATTCACCCTCCTAACTTCACCTTCTCCTTCTCCTTCTTCTGCTTGTTCTGATTCACCCTCCTGACTTCACCTTCTCCTTCTCCTTCTTCTGCTTCTTCTGATTCACCCTCCAGACTTCACCTTCTCCTTCTCCTTCTTCGGCTTCTTCTGATTCACCCTCCAGACTTCACCTTCTCCTTCTCCTTCTTCTGATTCTTCTGATTCACCCTCCAGACTTCACCTTCTCCTTCTCCTTCTTCTACTTCTTCTGATTCACCCTCCTGACTTCACCTTCTCCTTCTCCTTCTTCTACTTCTTCTGCTTCACCCTCCAGACTTCACCTTCTCCTTCTCCTTCTTCTGCTTCTTCTGATTCACCCTCCAGACTTCTCCTTCTCCTTCTCCTTCTTCTGCTTCTTCTGATTCACCCTCCAGACTTCACCTTCTCCTTCTCCTTCTTCTACTTCTTCTGATTCACCCTCCAGACTTCACCTTCTCCTTCTCCTTCTTCTACTTCTTCTGATTCACCCTCCAGTCTTCACCTTCTCCTTCTCCTTCTTCTGTTTCTTCTGCTTCACCCTCCAGACTTCACCTTCTCCTTCTCTTTCTTCTGCTTCTTCTGATTCACCCTCCAGACTTCAACTTCTACTTCTCCTTCTTCTGATTCTTCTGATTCACCCTCCAGACTTCACCTTCTCCTTCTCCTTCTTCTGCTTCTTCTGATTCACCCTCCTGACTTCACCTTCTCCTTCTTCTTCTTCTACTTCTTCTGATTCACCCTCCTGACTTCACCTTCTCCTTCTCCTTCTTCTACTTCTTCTGCTTCACCCTCCAGACTTCACCTTCTCCTTCTCCTTCTTGTACTTCTTCTGATTCACCCTCCGGACTTCATCTTCTCCTTCTCCTTCTTCTGCTTCTTCTGATTCACCCTCCAGACTTCACCTTCTCCTTCTCCTTATTCTGCTTCTTCTGATTCACCCTCCAGACTTCACCTTCTCCTTCTCCTTATTCTGCTTCTTCTGATTCACCCTCCAGACTTCACCTTCTCCTTCTCCTTCCTCTGCTTCTTCTGATTCACCCTCCAGACTTCACCTTCTCCTTCTCCTTCTTCTGATTCTTCTGATTCACCCTCCAGACTTCACCTTCTCCTTCTCCTTCTTCTGCTTCTTCTGATTCACCCTCCTGACTTCACCATCTCCTTCTCCTTCTTCTACTTCTTCTGATTCACCCTCCTGACTTCACCATCTCCTTCTCCTTCTTCTACTTCTTCTGCTTCACCCTCCAGACTTCACCTTCTCCTTCTCCTTCTTCTACTTCTTCTGATTCACCCTCCAGACTTCACCTTCTCCTTCTCCTTCTTCTGCTTCTTCTGATTCACCCTCCAGACTTCACCTTCTCCTTCTCCTTATTCTGCTTCTTCTGATTCACCCTCTAGACTTCACCTTCTCCTTCTCCTTCTTCTGCTTCTTCTGATTCACACTCCAGACTTCACCTTCTCCTTCTCCTTCTTCTACTTCTTCTGATTCACCCTCCAGACTTCACCTTCTCCTTCTCTTTCTTCTGCTTCTTCTGATTCACCCTCCAGACTTCACCTTCTCCTTCTCCTTCTTCTGATTCTTCTGATTCACCCTCCAGACTTCACCTTCTCCTTCTCCTTCTTCTGCTTCTTCTGATTCACCCTCCTGACTTCACCTTCTCCTTCTCCTTCTTCTACTTCTTCTGATTCACCCTCCTGACTTCACCTTCTCCTTCTCCTTCTTCTACTTCTTCTGCTTCACCCTCCAGACTTCACCTTCTCCTTCTCCTTATTCTACTTCTTCTGATTCACCCTCCAGACTTGACCTTCTCCTTCTCCTTCTTCTACTTCTTCTGATTCATCCTCCAGACTTCACCTTCTCCTTCTCCTTCTTCTGCTTCTTCTGCTTCACCGTCCTGACTTCACCTTCTCCTTCTCCTTCTTCTACTTCTTCTGCTTCATCCCCCTGACATCACCTGCTCCTTCTCCTTCTTCTGCTTCTTCTGATTCACCCTCCTAACTTCACCTTCTCCTTCTCCTTCTTCTGCTTCTTCTGATTCACCCTCCTGACTTCTCCTTCTCCTTCTCCTTCTTCTGCTTCTTCTGATTCACCCTCCAGACTTCACCTTCTCCTTCTCTTTCTTCTGCTTCTTCTGATTCACCCTCCAGACTTCACCTTCTCCTTCTCCTTCTTCTGATTCTTCTGATTCACCCTCCAGACTTCACCTTCTCCTTCTCCTTCTTCTGCTTCAACTGATTCACCCTCCTGACTTCACCTTCTCCTTCTCCTTCTTCTACTTCTTCTGATTCACCCTCCTGACTTCACCTTCTTCTTCTCCTTCTTGTACTTCTTCTGCTTCACCCTCCAGACTTCACCTTCTCCTTCTCCTTCTTCTACTTCTTCTGATTCACCCTCCAGACTTCACCTTCTCCTTCTCCTTCTTTTGCTTCTTCTGCTTCACACTCCAGACTTCACCTTCTCCTTCTCCTTCTTCTGCTTCTTCTGATTCACCCTCCTTACTTCACCTTCTCCTTCTCCTTCTTCTGCTTCTTCTGATTCACCCTCCTGACTTCACCTTCTCCTTCTCCTTATTCTGCTTCTTCTGTTTCACCCTCCAGACTTCACCTTCTCCTTCTCCTTCTTCTGCTTCTTCTGATTCACCCTCCAGACTTCACCTTCTCCTTCTCCTTCTTCTGCTTCTTCTGATTCACCCTCCAGACTTCACCTTCTCCTTCTCCTTCTTCTACTTCTTCTGATTCACCCTCCAGACTTCACCTTCTCCTTCTCCTTCTTCTGCTTCTTCTGGTTCACCCTCCAGACTTCACCTTCTCCTTCTCCTTCGTCTACTTCTTCTGATTCACCCTCCAGACTACACCCTCTCCTTCTCCTTCTTCTACTTCTTCTGATTCACCCTCCAGACTTCACCTTCTCCTTCTCCTTCTTCTGTTTCTTCTGATTCACCCTCCAGACTTCACCTTCTCCTTCTCCTTCTTCTACTTCTTCTGATTCACCCTCCAGACTTCACCTTCTCCTTCTCCTTCTTCTACTTCTTCTGATTCACCCTCCAGACTTCACCTTCTCCTTCTCCTTCTTCTACTTCTTCTGCTTCTCCCTCCAGACTTCACCTTCTCCTTCTCCTTCTTCTGCTTCTTCTGATTCACCCTCCAGACTTCACCTTCTCCTTCTCTTTCTTCTGCTTCTTCTGATTCACCCTCCAGACTTCACCTTCTCCTTCTCCTTCTTCTGATTCTTCTGATTCACCCTCCAGACTTCACCTTCTCCTTCTCCTTCTTCTGCTTCTTCTGATTCACCCTCCTGACTTCACCTTCTCCTTCTCCTTCTTCTACTTCTTCTGATTCACCCTCCTGACTTCACCTTCTCCTTCTCCTTCTTCTACTTCTTCTGCTTCACCCTCCAGACTTCACCTTCTCCTTCTCCTTCTTCTACTTCTTCTGATTCACCCTCCAGACTTCACCTTCTCCTTCTCCTTCTTTTGCTTCTTCTGCTTCACACTCCAGACTTCACCTTCTCCTTCTCCTTCTTCTACTGCTTCTGCTTCACACTCCAGACTTCACCTTCTCCTTCTCCTTCTTCTGCTTCTTCTGATTCACCCTCCTTACTTCACCTTCTCCTTCTCCTTCTTCTGCTTCTTCTGATTCACCCTCCTGACTTCACCTTCTCCTTCTCCTTCTTCTGATTCTTCTGATTCACCCTCCAGACTTCACCTTCTCCTTCTCCTTCTTCTGCTTCTTCTGATTCACCCTCCTGACTTCACCTTCTCCTTCTCCTTCTTCTACTTCTTCTGATTCACCCTCCTGACTTCACCTTCTCCTTCTCCTTCTTCTACTTCTTCTGCTTCACCCTCCAGACTTCACCTTCTCCTTCTCCTTATTCTACTTCTTCTGATTCACCCTCCAGACTTGACCTTCTCCTTCTCCTTCTTCTACTTCTTCTGATTCATACTCCAGACTTCACCTTCTCCTTCTCCTTCTTCTGCTTCTTCTGCTTCACCGTCCTGACTTCACCTTCTCCTTCTCCTTCTTCTACTTCTTCTGCTTCATCCCCCTGACATCACCTGCTCCTTCTCCTTCTTCTGCTTCTTCTGATTCACCCTCCTAACTTCACCTTCTCCTTCTCCTTCTTCTGCTTCTTCTGATTCACCCTCCTGACTTCTCCTTCTCCTTCTCCTTCTTCTGCTTCTTCTGATTCACCCTCCAGACTTCACCTTCTCCTTCTCTTTCTTCTGCTTCTTCTGATTCACCCTCCAGACTTCACCTTCTCCTTCTCCTTCTTCTGATTCTTCTGATTCACCCTCCAGACTTCACCTTCTCCTTCTCCTTCTTCTGCTTCAACTGATTCACCCTCCTGACTTCACCTTCTCCTTCTCCTTCTTCTACTTCTTCTGATTCACCCTCCTGACTTCACCTTCTTCTTCTCCTTCTTGTACTTCTTCTGCTTCACCCTCCAGACTTCACCTTCTCCTTCTCCTTCTTCTACTTCTTCTGATTCACCCTCCAGACTTCACCTTCTCCTTCTCCTTCTTTTGCTTCTTCTGCTTCACACTCCAGACTTCACCTTCTCCTTCTCCTCCTTCTGCTTCTTCTGATTCACCCTCCTTACTTCACCTTCTCCTTCTCCTTCTTCTGCTTCTTCTGATTCACCCTCCTGACTTCACCTTCTCCTTCTCCTTATTCTGCTTCTTCTGTTTCACCCTCCAGACTTCACCTTCTCCTTCTCCTTCTTCTGCTTCTTCTGATTCACCCTCCAGACTTCACCTTCTCCTTCTCCTTCTTCTGCTTCTTCTGATTCACCCTCCAGACTTCACCTTCTCCTTCTCCTTCTTCTACTTCTGCTGATTCACCCTCCAGACTTCACCTTCTCCTTCTCCTTCTTCTGCTTCTTCTGGTTCACCCTCCAGACTTCACCTTCTCCTTCTCCTTCGTCTACTTCTTTTGATTCACCCTCCAGACTACACCCTCTCCTTCTCCTTCTTCTACTTCTTCTGATTCACCCTCCAGACTTCACCTTCTCCTTCTCCTTCTTCTGTTTCTTCTGATTCACCCTCCAGACTTCACCTTCTCCTTCTTCTACTTCTTCTGATTCACCCTCCAGACTTCACCTTCTCCTTCTCCTTCTTCTACTTCTTCTGATTCACCCTCCAGACTTCACCTTCTCCTTCTCCTTCTTCTACTTCTTCTGCTTCTCCCTCCAGACTTCACCTTCTCCTTCTCCTTCTTCTGCTTCTTCTGATTCACCCTCCAGACTTCACCTTCTCCTTCTCTTTCTTCTGCTTCTTCTGATTCACCCTCCAGACTTCACCTTCTCCTTCTCCTTCTTCTGATTCTTCTGATTCACCCTCCAGACTTCACCTTCTCCTTCTCCTTCTTCTGCTTCTTCTGATTCACCCTCCTGACTTCACCTTCTCCTTCTCCTTCTTCTACTTCTTCTGATTCACCCTCCTGACTTCACCTTCTCCTTCTCCTTCTTCTACTTCTTCTGCTTCACCCTCCAGACTTCACCTTCTCCTTCTCCTTCTTCTACTTCTTCTGATTCACCCTCCAGACTTCACCTTCTCCTTCTCCTTCTTTTGCTTCTTCTGCTTCACACTCCAGACTTCACCTTCTCCTTCTCCTTCTTCTACAGCTTCTGCTTCACACTCCAGACTTCACCTTCTCCTTCTCCTTCTTCTGCTTCTTCTGATTCACCCTCCTTACTTCACCTTCTCCTTCTCCTTCTTCTGCTTCTTCTGATTCACCCTCCTGACTTCACCTTCTCCTTCTCCTTATTCTGCTTCTTCTGTTTCACCCTCCAGACTTCACCTTCTCCTTCTCCTTCTTCTGCTTCTTCTGATTCACCCTCCAGACTTCACCTTCTCCTTCTCCTTCTTCTGCTTCTTCTGATTCACCCTCCAGACTTCACCTTCTCCTTCTCCTTCTTCTACTTCTTCTGATTCACCCTCCAGACTTCACCTTCTCCTTCTCCTTCTTTTACTTCTTCTGCTTCTCCCTCCAGACTTCACCTTCTCCTTCTCCTTCTTCTGCTTCTTCTGATTCACCCTCCAGACTTCACCTTCTCCTTCTCCTTCTTCTGATTCTTCTGATACACCCTCCAGACTTCAACTTCTCCTTCTCCTTCTTCTGCTTCTTACGATTCACCCTCCTGACTTCATCTTCTCCTTCTCCTTCTTCTACTTCTTCTGATTCACCCTCCTGACTTCACCTTCTCCTGCTCCTTCTTCTACTTCTTCTGCTTCACCCTCCAGACTTCACCTTCTCCTTCTCCTTCTTCTACTTCTTCTGATTCACCCTTCAGGCTTCACCTTCTCCTTCTCCTTTTTCTGCTTCTTCTGATTCACCCTCCAGACTTCACCTTCTCCTTCTCCTTATTCTGCTTCTTCTGATTCACCCTCCAGACTTCACCTTCTCCTTCTCCTTCTTCTGCTTCTTCTGATTCACCCTCCAGACTTCACCTTCTCCTTCTCCTTCTTCTACTTCTTCTGATTCCCCCTCCAGACTACACCTTCTCCTTCTCCTTCTTCTACTTCTTCTGATTCACCCTCCAGACTTCACCTTCTCCTTCTCCTTCTTCTGTTTCTTCTGATTCACCGTCCAGACTTCACCTTCTCCTTCTCCTTCTTCTACTACTTCTGATTCACCCTCCAGACTTCACCTTCTCCTTCTCCTTCTTCTACTTCTTCTGATTCACCCTCCAGACTTCATCTTCTCCTTCTCCTTCTTCTGCTTCTTCTGTTTCACCCTCCAGACTTCACCTCCTCCTTCTCCTTCTTCTGCTTCTTCTGATTCACCCCCCAGACTTCACCTTCTCCTTCTCCTTCTTCTACTTCTTCTGATTCACCCTCCAGACTTCACCTTCTCCGTCTCCTTCTTCTACTTCTTCTGATTCACCCTCCAGTCTTCACCTTCTCCTTCTTCTGTTTCTTCTGCTTCACCCTCCAGACTTCACCTTCTCCTTCTCTTTCTTCTGCTTCTTCTGATTCACCCTCCAGACTTCACCTTCAACTTCTCCTTCTTCTGATTCTTCTGATTCACCCTCCAGACTTCACCTTCTCCTTCTCCTTCTTCTGCTTCATCTGATTCACCCTCCTGACTTCACCTTCACCTTCTTCTTCTTCTACTTCTTCTGATTCACCCTCCTGACTTCACCTTCTCCTTCTCCTTCTTCTACTTCTTCTGCTTCACCCTCCAGACTTCACCTTCTCCTTCTCCTTCTTCTACTTCTTCTGATTCACCCTCCAGACTTCATCTTCTCCTTCTCCTTCTTCTGCTTCTTATGATTCACCCTCCAGACTTCACCTTCTCCTTCTCCTTATTCTGCTTCTTCTGATTCACCCTCCAGACTTCACCTTCTCCTTCTCCTTATTCTGCTTCTTCTGATTCACCCTCCAGACTTCACCTTCTCCTTCTCCTTCCTCTGCTTCTTCTGATTCACCCTCCAGACTTCACCTTCTCCTTCTCCTTCTTCTGATTCTTCTGATTCACCCTCCAGACTTCACCTTCTCCTTCTCCTTCTTCTGCTTCTTCTGATTCACCCTCCTGACTTCACCTTCTCCTTCTCCTTCTTCTACTTCTTCTGATTCACCCTCCTGACTTCACCTTCTCCTTCTCCTTCTTCTACTTCTTCTGCTTCGCCCTCCAGAATTCACCTTCTCCTTCTCCTTCCTCTACTTCTTCTGATTCACCCTCCAGACTTCACCTTCTCCTTCTCCTTCTTCTGCTTCTTCTGATTCACCCTCCAGACTTCACCTTCTCCTTCTCCTTATTCTGCTTCTTCTGATTCACCCTCTAGACTTCACCTTCTCCTTCTCCTTCTTCTGCTTCTTCTGATTCACACTCCAGACTTCACCTTCTCCTTCTCCTTCTTCTACTTCTTCTGATTCACCCTCCAGACTTCACCTTCTCCTTCTCTTTCTTCTGCTTCTTCTGATTCACCCTCCAGACTTCACCTTCTCCTTCTCCTTCTTCTGATTCTTCTGATTCACCCTCCAGACTTCACCTTCTCCTTCTCCTTCTTCTGCTTCTTCTGATTCACCCTCCTGACTTCACCTTCTCCTTCTCCTTCTTCTACTTCTTCTGATTCACCCTCCTAACTTCACCTTCTCCTTCTCCTTCTTCTACTTCTACTGCTTCACCCTCCAGACTTCACCTTCTCCTTCTCCTTATTCTACTTCTTCTGATTCACCCTCCAGACTTGACCTTCTCCTTCTCCTTCTTCTACTTCTTCTGATTCACCCTCCAGACTTCACCTTCTCCTTCTCCTTCTTCTGCTTCTTCTGCTTCACCGTCCTGACTTCACCTTCTCCTTCTCCTTCTTCTACTTCTTCTGCTTCATCCCCCTGACATCACCTGCTCCTTCTCCTTCTTCTGCTTCTTCTGATTCACCCTCCTAACTTCACCTTCTCCTTCTCCTTCTTCTGCTTCTTCTGATTCACCCTCCTGACTTCACCTTCTCCTTCTCCTTCTTCTGCTTCTTCTGATTCACCCTCCAGACTTCACCTACTCCTTCTCCTTCTTCTGCTTCTTCTGATTCACCCTCCAGACTTCACCTTCTCCTTCTCCTTCTTCTGCTTCTTCTGATTCACCCTCCAGACCTCACCTTCTCCTTCTCCTTCTTCTACTTCTTCTGATTCACCCTCCAGACTTCATCTTCTCCTTCTCCTTCTTCTGCTTCTTCTGATTCACCCTCCAGACTTCACCTTCTCCTTCTCCTTCTTCTGCTTCTTCTGATTCACCCTCCAGACTTCACCTTCTCCTTCTCCTTCTTCTACTTCTTCTGATTCACCCTCCAGACTTCACCTTCTCCTTCTCCTTCTTCTACTTCTTCTGATTCACCCTCCAGTCTTCACCTTCTCCTTCTCCTTCTTCTATTTCTTCTGCTTCACCCTCCAGACTTCACCTTGTCCTTCTCTTTCTTCTGCTTCTTCTGATTCACCCTCCAGACTTCACCTTCTCCTTCTCCTTCTTCTGATTCTTCTGATTCACCCTCCAGACTTCACCTTCTCCTTCTCCTTCTTCTGCTTCTTCTGATTCACCCTCCTGACTTCACCTTCTCCTTCTCCTTCTTCTACTTCTTCTGATTCACCCTCCTGACTTCACCTTCTCCTTCTCCTTCTTCTACTTCTTCTGCTTCACCCTCCAGACTTCACCTTCTCCTTCTCCTTCTTCTACTTCTTCTGATTCACCCTTCAGACTTCACCTTCTCCTTCTCCTTTTTCTGCTTCTTCTGATTCACCCTCCAGACTTCACCTTCTCCTTCTCCTTATTCTGCTTCTTCTGATTCACCCTCCAGACTTCACCTTCTCCTTCTCCTTCTTCTGCTTCTTCTGATTCACCCTCCAGACTTCACCTTCTCCTTCTCCTTCTTCTGCTTCTTCTGATTCACCCTCCAGACTTCACCTTCTCCTTCTCCTTCTTCTGCTTTTTCTGATTCACCCTCCAGACTTCACCTTCTCCTTCTCCTTCTTCTACTTCTTCTGATTCACCCTCCAGACTTCACCTTCTCCTTCTCTTTCTTCTGCTTCTTCTGATTCACCCTCCAGACTTCACCTTCTGCTTCTCCTTCTTCAGATTCTTCTGATTCACCCTCCAGACTTCACCTTCTCCTTCTCCTTCTTCTGCTTCTTCTGATTCACCCTCCTGACTTCACCTTCTCCTTCTCCTTCTTCTACTTCTTCTGATTCACCCTCCTGACTTCACCTTCTCCTTCTCCTTCTTCTACTTCTTCTGCTTCACCCTCCAGACTTCACCTTCTCCTTCTCCTTCTTCTGCTTCTTCTGATTCACCCTCCAGACTTCACCTTCTCCTTCTCTTTCTTCTGCTTCTTCTGATTCACCCTCCAGACTTCACCTTCTCCTTCTCCTTCTTCTGATTCTTCTGATTCACCCTCCAGACTTCACCTTCTACTTCTCCTTCTTCTGCTTCTTCTGATTCACCCTCCTGACTTCACCTTCTCCTTCTCCTTCTTCTACTTCTTCTGATTCACCCTCCTGACTTCACCTTCTCCTTCTCCTTCTTCTACTTCTTCTGCTTCACCCTCCAGACTTCACCTTCTCCTTCTCCTTCTTCTACTTCTTCTGATTCACCCTCCAGACTTCACCTTCTCCTTCTCCTTCTTTTGCTTCTTCTGCTTCAATCTCCAGACTTCACCTTCTCCTTCTCCTTCTTCTGCTTCTTCTGATTCACCCTCCTTACTTCACCTTCTCCTTCTCCTTCTTCTACTTCTTCTGATTCACCCTCCTGACTTCACCTTCTCCTTCTCCTTCTTCTACTTCTTCTGCTTCACCCTCCAGACTTCACCTTCTCCTTCTCCTTCTTCTACTTCTTCTGATTCACCCTCCAGACTTCACCTTCTCCTTCTCCTTCTTCTGATTCTTCTGATTCACCCTCCAGACTTCAACTTCTCCTTCTCCTTCTTCTGCTTCTTCTGATTCACCCTCCTGACTTCACCTTCTCCTTCTCCTTCTTCTACTTCTTCTGATTCACCCTCCTGACTTCACCTTCTCCTTCTCCTTCTTCTACTTCTTCTGCTTCACCCTCCAGACTTCACCTTCTCCTTCTCCTTCTTCTACTTCTTCTGATTCACCCTTCAGACTTCACCTTCTCCTTCTCCTTTTTCTGCTTCTTCTGATTCACCCTCCAGACTTCACCTTCTCCTTCTCCTTATTCTGCTTCTTCTGATTCACCCTCCAGACTTCACCTTCTCCTTCTCCTTCTTCTGCTTCTTCTGATTCACCCTCCAGACTTCACCTTCTCCTTCTCCTTCTTCTGCTTCTTCTGATTCACCCTCCAGACTTCACCTTCTCCTTCTCCTTCTTCTGCTTTTTCTGATTCACCCTCCAGACTTCACCTTCTCCTTCTCCTTCTTCTACTTCTTCTGATTCACCCTCCAGACTTCACCTTCTCCTTCTCTTTCTTCTGCTTCTTCTGATTCACCCTCCAGACTTCACCTTCTGCTTCTCCTTCTTCAGATTCTTCTGATTCACCCTCCAGACTTCACCTTCTCCTTCTCCTTCTTCTGCTTCTTCTGATTCACCCTCCTGACTTCACCTTCTCCTTCTCCTTCTTCTGATTCTTCTGATTCACCCTCCAGACTTCACCTTCTTCTTCTCCTTCTTCTGCTTCTTCTGATTCACCCTCCTGACTTCACCTTCTCCTTCTCCTTCTTCTACTTCTTCTGATTCACCCTCCTGACTTCACCTTCTCCTTCTCCTTCTTCTACTTCTTCTGCTTCACCCTCCAGACTTCACCTTCTCCTTCTCCTTCTTCTACTTCTTCTGATTCACCCTCCAGACTTCACCTTCTCCTTCTCCTTCTTTTGCTTCTTCTGCTTCACACTCCAGACTTCACCTTCTCCTTCTCCTTCTTCTGCTTCTTCTGATTCACCCTCCTTACTTCACCTTCTCCTTCTCCTTCTTCTGCTTCTTCTGATTCACCCTCCTGACTTCACCTTCTCCTTCTCCTTATTCTGCTTCTTCTGTTTCACCCTCCAGACTTCACCTTCTCCTTCTCCTTCTTCTGCTTCTTCTGATTCACCCTCCAGACTTCACCTTCTCCTTCTCCTTCTTCTGCTTCTTCTGATTCACCCTCCAGACTTCACCTTCTCCTTCTCCTTCTTCTACTTCTTCTGATTCACCCTCCAGACTTCACCTTCTCCTTCTCCTTCTTCTACTTCTTCTGCTTCTCCCTCCAGACTTCACCTTATCCTTCTCCTTCTTCTGCTTCTTCTGATTCACCCTCCAGACTTCACCTTCTCCTTCTCCTTCTTCTGATTCTTCTGATTCACCCTCCAGACTTCACCTTCTCCTTCTCCTTCTTCTACTACTTCTGATTCACCCTCCAGACTTCACCTTCTCCTTCTCCTTCTTCTACTTCTTCTGATTCACCCTCCAGACTTCATCTTCTCCTTCTCCTTCTTCTGCTTCTTCTGATTCACCCTCCAGACTTCACCTTCTCCTTCTCCTTCTTCTGCTTCTTCTGATTCACCCCCCAGACTTCACCTTCTCCTTCTCCTTCTTCTACTTCTTCTGATTCACCCTCCAGACTTCACCTTCTCCTTCTCCTTCTTCTACTTCTTCTGATTCACCCTCCAGTCTTCACCTTCTCCTTCTTCTGTTTCTTCTGCTTCACCCTCCAGACTTCACCTTCTCCTTCTCTTTCTTCTGCTTCTTCTGATTCACCCTCCAGACTTCACCTTCTACTTCTCCTTCTTCTGATTCTTCTGATTCTCCCTCCAGACTTCACCTTCTCCTTCTCCTTCTTCTGCTTCATCTGATTCACCCTCCTGACTTCAGCTTCTCCTTCTCCTTCTTCTACTTCTTCTGATTCACCCTCCTGACTTCACCTTCACCTTCTCCTTCTTCTACTTCTTCTGCTTCACCCTCCAGACTTCACCTTCTCCTTCTCCTTCTTCTACTTCTTCTGATTCACCCTCCAGACTTCATCTTCTCCTTCTCCTTCTTCTGCTTCTTCTGATTCACCCTCCAGACTTCACCTTCTCCTTCTCCTTATTCTGCTTCTTCTGATTCACCCTCCAGACTTCACCTTCTCCTTCTCCTTATTCTGCTTCTTCTGATTCACCCTCCAGACTTCACCTTCTCCTTCTCCTTCCTCTGCTTCTTCTGATTCACCCTCCAGACTTCACCTTCTCCTTCTCCTTCTTCTGATTCTTCTGATTCACCCTCCAGACTTCACCTTCTCCTTCTCCTTCTTCTGCTTCTTCTGAGTCACCCTCCTGACTTCACCTTCTCCTTCTCCTTCTTCTACTTCTTCTGATTCACCCTCCTGACTTCACCTTCTCCTTCTCCTTCTTCTACTTCTTCTGCTTCACCCTCCAGACTTCACCTTCTCCTTCTCCTTCTTCTACTTCTTCTGATTCACCCTCCAGACTTCACCTTCTCCTTCTCCTTCTTCTGCTTCTTCTGATTCACCCTCCAGACTTCACCTTCTCCTTCTCCTTATTCTGCTTCTTCTGATTCACCCTCTAGACTTCACCTTCTCCTTCTCCTTCTTCTGCTTCTTCTGATTCACACTCCAGACTTCACCTTCTCCTTCTCCTTCTTCTACTTCTTCTGATTCACCCTCCAGACTTCACCTTCTCCTGCTCTTTCTTCTGCTTCTTCTGATTCACCCTCCAGACTTCACCTTCTCCTTCTCCTTCTTCTGATTCTTCTGATTCACCCTCCAGACTTCACCTTCTCCTTCTCCTTCTTCTGCTTCTTCTGATTCACCCTCCTGACTTCACCTTCTCCTTCTCCTTCTTCTACTTCTTCTGATTCACCCTCCTGACTTCACCTTCTCCTTCTCCTTCTTCTACTTCTTCTGCTTCACCCTCCAGACTTCACCTTCTCCTTCTCCTTATTCTACTTCTTCTGATTCACCCTCCAGACTTGACCTTCTCCTTCTCCTTCTTCTACTTCTTCTGATTCACCCTCCAGACTTCACCTTCTCCTTCTCCTTCTTCTGTTTCTTCTGCTTCACCGTCCTGACTTCACCTTCTCCTTCTCCTTCTTCTACTTCTTCTGCTTCATCCCCCTGACATCACCTGCTCCTTCTCCTTCTTCTGCTTCTTCTGATTCACCCTCCTAACTTCACCTTCTCCTTCTCCTTCTTCTGCTTCTTCTGATTCACCCTCCTGACTTCACCTTCTCCTTCTCCTTCTTCTGCTTCTTCTGATTCACCCTCCAGACTTCACCTTCTCCTTCTCCTTCTTCTGCTTCTTCTGATTCACCCTCCAGACTTCACCTTCTCCTTCTCCTTCTTCTGCTTCTTCTGATTCACCCTCCAGACCTCACCTTCTCCTTCTCCTTCTTCTACTTCTTCTGATTCACCCTCCAGACTTCATCTTCTCCTTCTCCTTCTTCTGCTTCTTCTGATTCACCCTCCAGACTTCACCTTCTCCTTCTCCTTCTTCTGCTTCTTCTGATTCACCCTCCAGACTTCACCTTCTCCTTCTCCTTCTTCTACCTCTTCTGATTCACCCTCCAGACTTCACCTTCTCCTTCTCCTTCTTCTACTTCTTCTGATTCACCCTCCAGTCTTCACCTTCTCCTTCTCCTTCTTCTGTTTCTTCTGCTTCACCCTCCAGACTTCACCTTCTCCTTCTCTTTCTTCTGCTTCTTCTGATTCACCCTCCAGACTTCACCTTCTCCTTCTCCTTCTTCTGATTCTTCTGATTCACCCTCCAGACTTCACCTTCTCCTTCTCCTTCTTCTGCTTCTTCTGATTCACCCTCCTGACTTCACCTTCTCCTTCTCCTTCTTCTACTTCTTCTGATTCACCCTCCTGACTTTAGCTTCTCCTTCTCCTTTTTCTATTTCTTCTGCTTCACCCTCCAGACTTCACCTTCTCCTTCTCCTTCTTCTACTTCTTCTGATTCACCCTTCAGACTTCACATTCTCCTTCTCCTTTTTCTGCTTCTTCTGATTCACCCTCCAGACTTCACCTTCTCCTTCTCCTTATTCTGCTTCTTCTGATTCACCCTCCAGACTTCACCTTCTCCTTCTCCTTCTTCTGCTTCTTCTGATTCACCCTCCTAACTTCACCTTCTCCTTCTCCTTCTTCTGCTTCTTCTGATTCACCCTCCTGACTTCACCTTCTCCTTCTCCTTCTTCTGCTTCTTCTGATTCACCCTCCAGACTTCACCTTCTCCTTCTCCTTCTTCTGCTTCTTCTGATTCACCCTCCAGACTTCACCTTCTCCTTCTCCTTCTTCTGCTTCTTCTGATTCACCCTCCAGACCTCACCTTCTCCTTCTCCTTCTTCTACTTCTTCTGATTCACCCTCCAGACTTCATCTTCTCCTTCTCCTTCTTCTGCTTCTTCTGATTCACCCTCCAGACTTCACCTTCTCCTTCTCCTTCTTCTGCTTCTTCTGATTCACCCTCCAGACTTCACCTTCTCCTTCTCCTTCTTCTACCTCTTCTGATTCACCCTCCAGACTTCACCTTCTCCTTCTCCTTCTTCTACTTCTTCTGATTCACCCTCCAGTCTTCACCTTCTCCTTCTCCTTCTTCTGTTTCTTCTGCTTCACCCTCCAGACTTCACCTTCTCCTTCTCTTTCTTCTGCTTCTTCTGATTCACCCTCCAGACTTCACCTTCTCCTTCTCCTTCTTCTGATTCTTCTGATTCACCCTCCAGACTTCACCTTCTCCTTCTCCTTCTTCTGCTTCTTCTGATTCACCCTCCTGACTTCACCTTCTCCTTCTCCTTCTTCTACTTCTTCTGATTCACCCTCCTGACTTTAGCTTCTCCTTCTCCTTTTTCTACTTCTTCTGCTTCACCCTCCAGACTTCACCTTCTCCTTCTCCTTCTTCTACTTCTTCTGATTCACCCTTCAGACTTCACCTTCTCCTTCTCCTTTTTCTGCTTCTTCTGATTCACCCTCCAGACTTCACCTTCTCCTTCTCCTTATTCTGCTTCTTCTGATTCACCCTCCAGACTTCACCTTCTCCTTCTCCTTCTTCTGCTTCTTCTGATTCACCCTCCAGACTTCACCTTCTCCTTCTCCTTCTTCTGCTTCTTCTGATTCACCCTCCAGACTTCACCTTCTCCTTCTCCTTCTTCTGCTTTTTCTGATTCACCCTCCAGACTTCACCTTCTCCTTCTCCTTCTTCTACTTCTTCTGATTCACCCTCCAGACTTCACCTTCTCCTTCTCGTTCTTCTGCTTCTTCTGATTCACCCTCCAGACTTCACCTTCTCCTTCTCCTTCTTCTGATTCTTCTGATTCACCCTCCAGACTTCACCTTCTCTTTCTCCTTCTTCTGCTTCTTCTGATTCACCCTCCTGACTTCACCTTCTCCTTCTCCTTCTTCTACTTCTTCTGATTCACCCTCCTGACTTCACCTTCTCCTTCTCCTTCTACTACTTCTTCTGCTTCACCCTCCAGACTTCACCTTCTCCTTCTCCTTCTTCTACTTCTTCTGATTCACCCTCCAGGCTTCACCTTCTCCTTCTCCTTCTTCTACTTCTTCTGATTCACCCTCCTGACTTCACCTTCTCCTTCTCCTTCTTCTACTTCTTCTGCTTCACCCTCCAGACTTCACCTTCTCCTTCTCCTTCTTCTACTTCTTCTGATTCACCCTTCAGACTTCACCTTCTCCTTCTCCTTTTTCTGCTTCTTCTGATTCACCCTCCAGACTTCACCTTCTCCTTCTCCTTATTCTTCTTCTTCTGATTCACCCTCCAGACTTCACCTTCTCCTTCTCCTTCTTCTACTTCTTCTGATTCACCCTCCAGACTTCACCTTCTCCTTCTCCTTCTTTTGCTTCTTCTGCTTCACACTCCAGACTTCACCTTCTCCTTCTCCTTCTTCTGCTTCTTCTGATTCACCCTCCTTACTTCACCTTCTCCTTCTCCTTCTTCTGCTTCTTCTGATTCACCCTCCTGACTTCACCTTCTCCTTCTCCTTATTCTGCTTCTTCTGTTTCACCCTCCAGACTTCACCTTCTCCTTCTCCTTCTTCTGCTTCTTCTGATTCACCCTCCAGACTTCACCTTCTCCTTCTCCTTCTTCTGCTTCTTCTGATTCACCCTCCAGACTTCACCTTCTCCTTCTCCTTCTTCTACTTCTTCTGATTCACCCTCCAGACTTCACCTTCTCCTTCTCCTTCTTCTACTTCTTCTGCTTCTCCCTCCAGACTTCACCTTATCCTTCTCCTTCTTCTGCTTCTTCTGATTCACCCTCCAGACTTCACCTTCTCCTTCTCCTTCTTCTGATTCTTCTGATTCACCCTCCAGACTTCACCTTCTCCTTCTCCTTCTTCTACTACTTCTGATTCACCCTCCAGACTTCACCTTCTCCTTCTCCTTCTTCTACTTCTTCTGATTCACCCTCCAGACTTCATCTTCTCCTTCTCCTTCTTCTGCTTCTTCTGATTCACCCTCCAGACTTCACCTTCTCCTTCTCCTTCTTCTGCTTCTTCTGATTCACCCCCCAGACTTCACCTTCTCCTTCTCCTTCTTCTACTTCTTCTGATTCACCCTCCAGACTTCACCTTCTCCTTCTCCTTCTTCTACTTCTTCTGATTCACCCTCCAGTCTTCACCTTCTCCTTCTTCTGTTTCTTCTGCTTCACCCTCCAGACTTCACCTTCTCCTTCTCTTTCTTCTGCTTCTTCTGATTCACCCTCCAGACTTCACCTTCTACTTCTCCTTCTTCTGATTCTTCTGATTCTCCCTCCAGACTTCACCTTCTCCTTCTCCTTCTTCTGCTTCATCTGATTCACCCTCCTGACTTCAGCTTCTCCTTCTCCTTCTTCTACTTCTTCTGATTCACCCTCCTGACTTCACCTTCACCTTCTCCTTCTTCTACTTCTTCTGCTTCACCCTCCAGACTTCACCTTCTCCTTCTCCTTCTTCTACTTCTTCTGATTCACCCTCCAGACTTAATCTTCTCCTTCTCCTTCTTCTGCTTCTTCTGATTCACCCTCCAGACTTCACCTTCTCCTTCTCCTTATTCTGCTTCTTCTGATTCACCCTCCAGACTTCACCTTCTCCTTCTCCTTATTCTGCTTCTTCTGATTCACCCTCCAGACTTCACCTTCTCCTTCTCCTTCCTCTGCTTCTTCTGATTCACCCTCCAGACTTCACCTTCTCCTTCTCCTTCTTCTGATTCTTCTGATTCACCCTCCAGACTTCACCTTCTCCTTCTCCTTCTTCTGCTTCTTCTGAGTCACCCTCCTGACTTCACCTTCTCCTTCTCCTTCTTCTACTTCTTCTGATTCACCCTCCTGACTTCACCTTCTCCTTCTCCTTCTTCTACTTCTTCTGCTTCACCCTCCAGACTTCACCTTCTCCTTCTCCTTCTTCTACTTCTTCTGATTCACCCTCCAGACTTCACCTTCTCCTTCTCCTTCTTCTGCTTCTTCTGATTCACCCTCCAGACTTCACCTTCTCCTTCTCCTTATTCTGCTTCTTCTGATTCACCCTCTAGACTTCACCTTCTCCTTCTCCTTCTTCTGCTTCTTCTGATTCACACTCCAGACTTCACCTTCTCCTTCTCCTTCTTCTACTTCTTCTGATTCACCCTCCAGACTTCACCTTCTCCTGCTCTTTCTTCTGCTTCTTCTGATTCACCCTCCAGACTTCACCTTCTCCTTCTCCTTCTTCTGATTCTTCTGATTCACCCTCCAGACTTCACCTTCTCCTTCTCCTTCTTCTGCTTCTTCTGATTCACCCTCCTGACTTCACCTTCTCCTTCTCCTTCTTCTACTTCTTCTGATTCACCCTCCTGACTTCACCTTCTCCTTCTCCTTCTTCTACTTCTTCTGCTTCACCCTCCAGACTTCACCTTCTCCTTCTCCTTATTCTACTTCTTCTGATTCACCCTCCAGACTTGACCTTCTCCTTCTCCTTCTTCTACTTCTTCTGATTCACCCTCCAGACTTCACCTTCTCCTTCTCCTTCTTCTGTTTCTTCTGCTTCACCGTCCTGACTTCACCTTCTCCTTCTCCTTCTTCTACTTCTTCTGCTTCATCCCCCTGACATCACCTGCTCCTTCTCCTTCTTCTGCTTCTTCTGATTCACCCTCCTAACTTCACCTTCTCCTTCTCCTTCTTCTGCTTCTTCTGATTCACCCTCCTGACTTCACCTTCTCCTTCTCCTTCTTCTGCTTCTTCTGATTCACCCTCCAGACTTCACCTTCTCCTTCTCCTTCTTCTGCTTCTTCTGATTCACCCTCCAGACTTCACCTTCTCCTTCTCCTTCTTCTGCTTCTTCTGATTCACCCTCCAGACCTCACCTTCTCCTTCTCCTTCTTCTACTTCTTCTGATTCACCCTCCAGACTTCATCTTCTCCTTCTCCTTCTTCTGCTTCTTCTGATTCACCCTCCAGACTTCACCTTCTCCTTCTCCTTCTTCTGCTTCTTCTGATTCACCCTCCAGACTTCACCTTCTCCTTCTCCTTCTTCTACCTCTTCTGATTCACCCTCCAGACTTCACCTTCTCCTTCTCCTTCTTCTACTTCTTCTGATTCACCCTCCAGTCTTCACCTTCTCCTTCTCCTTCTTCTGTTTCTTCTGCTTCACCCTCCAGACTTCACCTTCTCCTTCTCTTTCTTCTGCTTCTTCTGATTCACCCTCCAGACTTCACCTTCTCCTTCTCCTTCTTCTGATTCTTCTGATTCACCCTCCAGACTTCACCTTCTCCTTCTCCTTCTTCTGCTTCTTCTGATTCACCCTCCTGACTTCACCTTCTCCTTCTCCTTCTTCTACTTCTTCTGATTCACCCTCCTGACTTTAGCTTCTCCTTCTCCTTTTTCTACTTCTTCTGCTTCACCCTCCAGACTTCACCTTCTCCTTCTCCTTCTTCTACTTCTTCTGATTCACCCTTCAGACTTCACCTTCTCCTTCTCCTTTTTCTGCTTCTTCTGATTCACCCTCCAGACTTCACCTTCTCCTTCTCCTTATTCTGCTTCTTCTGATTCACCCTCCAGACTTCACCTTCTCCTTCTCCTTCTTCTGCTTCTTCTGATTCACCCTCCTAACTTCACCTTCTCCTTCTCCTTCTTCTGCTTCTTCTGATTCACCCTCCTGACTTCACCTTCTCCTTCTCCTTCTTCTGCTTCTTCTGATTCACCCTCCAGACTTCACCTTCTCCTTCTCCTTCTTCTGCTTCTTCTGATTCACCCTCCAGACTTCACCTTCTCCTTCTCCTTCTTCTGCTTCTTCTGATTCACCCTCCAGACCTCACCTTCTCCTTCTCCTTCTTCTACTTCTTCTGATTCACCCTCCAGACTTCATCTTCTCCTTCTCCTTCTTCTGCTTCTTCTGATTCACCCTCCAGACTTCACCTTCTCCTTCTCCTTCTTCTGCTTCTTCTGATTCACCCTCCAGACTTCACCTTCTCCTTCTCCTTCTTCTACCTCTTCTGATTCACCCTCCAGACTTCACCTTCTCCTTCTCCTTCTTCTACTTCTTCTGATTCACCCTCCAGTCTTCACCTTCTCCTTCTCCTTCTTCTGTTTCTTCTGCTTCACCCTCCAGACTTCACCTTCTCCTTCTCTTTCTTCTGCTTCTTCTGATTCACCCTCCAGACTTCACCTTCTCCTTCTCCTTCTTCTGATTCTTCTGATTCACCCTCCAGACTTCACCTTCTCCTTCTCCTTCTTCTGCTTCTTCTGATTCACCCTCCTGACTTCACCTTCTCCTTCTCCTTCTTCTACTTCTTCTGATTCACCCTCCTGACTTTAGCTTCTCCTTCTCCTTTTTCTACTTCTTCTGCTTCACCCTCCAGACTTCACCTTCTCCTTCTCCTTCTTCTACTTCTTCTGATTCACCCTTCAGACTTCACCTTCTCCTTCTCCTTTTTCTGCTTCTTCTGATTCACCCTCCAGACTTCACCTTCTCCTTCTCCTTATTCTGCTTCTTCTGATTCACCCTCCAGACTTCACCTTCTCCTTCTCCTTCTTCTGCTTCTTCTGATTCACCCTCCAGACTTCACCTTCTCCTTCTCCTTCTTCTGCTTCTTCTGATTCACCCTCCAGACTTCACCTTCTCCTTCTCCTTCTTCTGCTTTTTCTGATTCACCCTCCAGACTTCACCTTCTCCTTCTCCTTCTTCTACTTCTTCTGATTCACCCTCCAGACTTCACCTTCTCCTTCTCGTTCTTCTGCTTCTTCTGATTCACCCTCCAGACTTCACCTTCTCCTTCTCCTTCTTCTGATTCTTCTGATTCACCCTCCAGACTTCACCTTCTCTTTCTCCTTCTTCTGCTTCTTCTGATTCACCCTCCTGACTTCACCTTCTCCTTCTCCTTCTTCTACTTCTTCTGATTCACCCTCCTGACTTCACCTTCTCCTTCTCCTTCTACTACTTCTTCTGCTTCACCCTCCAGACTTCACCTTCTCCTTCTCCTTCTTCTACTTCTTCTGATTCACCCTCCAGGCTTCACCTTCTCCTTCTCCTTCTTCTACTTCTTCTGATTCACCCTCCTGACTTCACCTTCTCCTTCTCCTTCTTCTACTTCTTCTGCTTCACCCTCCAGACTTCACCTTCTCCTTCTCCTTCTTCTACTTCTTCTGATTCACCCTTCAGACTTCACCTTCTCCTTCTCCTTTTTCTGCTTCTTCTGATTCACCCTCCAGACTTCACCTTCTCCTTCTCCTTATTCTTCTTCTTCTGATTCACCCTCCAGACTTCACCTTCTCCTTCTCCTTCTTCTGCTTCTTCTGATTCACCCTCCAGACTTCACCTTCTCCTTTTCCTTCTTCTGCTTCTTCTGATTCACCCTCCAGACTTCACCTTCTCCTTCTCCTTCTTCTGCTTTTTCTGATTCACCCTCCAGACTTCACCTTCTCCTTCTCCTTCTTCTACTTCTTCTGATTCACCCTCCAGACTTCACCTTCTCCTTCTCTTTCTTCTGCTTCTTCTGATTCACCCGCCAGACTTCACCTTCTCCTTCTCCTTCTTCTGATTCTTCTGATTCACCGTCCAGACTTCACCTTCTCCTTCTCCTTCTTCTGCTTCTTCTGATTCACCCTCCTGACTTCACCTTCTCCTTCTCCTTCTTCTACTTCTTCTGATTCACCCTCCTGACTTCACCTTCTCCTTCTCCTTCTTCTACTTCTTCTGCTTCACCCTCCAGACTTCACCTTCTCCTTCTCCTTCTTCTACTTCTTCTGATTCACCCTCCAGACTTCACCTTCTCCTTCTTCTGTTTCTTCTACTTCTTCTGATTCACCCTCCAGTCTTCACCTTCTCCTTCTTCTGTTTCTTCTGCTTCACCCTCCAGACTTCACCTTCTCCTTCTCTTTCTTCTGCTTCTTCTGTTTCACCCTCCAGACTTCACCTTCTACTTCTCCTTCTTCTGATTCTTCTGATTCTCCCTCCAGACTTCACCTTCTCCTTCTCCTTCTTCTGCTTCATCTGATTCACCCTCCTGACTTCACCTTCTCCTTCTTCTTCTTCTACTTCTTCTGATTCACCCTCCTGACTTCACCTTCTCCTTCTCCTTCTTCTACTTCTTCTGCTTCACCCTCCAGACTTCACCTTCTCCTTCTCCTTCTTCTACTTCTTCTGATTCACCCTCCAGACTTCATCTTCTCCTTCTCCTTCTTCTGCTTCTTCTGATTCACCCTCCAGACTTCACCTTCTCCTTCTCCTTATTCTGCTTCTTCTGATTCACCCTCCAGACTTCACCTTCTCCTTCTCCTTATTCTGCTTCTTCTGATTCACCCTCCAGACTTCACCTTCTCCTTCTCCTTCCTCTGCTTCTTCTGATTCACCCTCCAGACTTCACCTTCTCCTTCTCCTTCTTCTGATTCTTCTGATTCACCCTCCAGACTTCACCTTCTCCTTCTCCTTCTTCTGCTTCTTCTGATTCACCCTCCTGACTTCACCTTCTCCTTCTCCTTCTTCTACTTCTTCTGATTCACCCTCCTGACTTCACCTTCTCCTTCTCCTTCTTCTACTTCTTCTGCTTCACCCTCCAGACTTCACCTTCTCCTTCTCCTTCTTCTACTTCTTCTGATTCACCCTCCAGACTTCACCTTCTCCTTCTCCTTCTTCTGCTTCTTCTGATTCACCCTCCAGACTTCACCTTCTCCTTCTCCTTATTCTGCTTCTTCTGATTCACCCTCTAGATTTCACCTTCTCCTTCTCCTTCTTCTGCTTCTTCTGATTCACACTCCAGACTTCACCTTCTCCTTCTCCTTCTTCTACTTCTTCTGATTCACTCTCCAGACTTCACCTTCTCCTGCTCTTTCTTCTGCTTCTTCTGATTCACCCTCCAGACTTCACCTTCTCCTTCTCCTTCTTCTGATTCTTCTGATTCACCCTCCAGACTTCACCTTCTCCTTCTCCTTCTTCTGCTTCTTCTGATTCACCCTCCTGACTTCACCTTCTCCTTCTCCTTCTTCTACTTCTTCTGATTCACCCTCCTGACTTCACCTTCTCCTTCTCCTTCTTCTACTTCTTCTGCTTCACCCTCCAGACTTCACCTTCTCCTTCTCCTTATTCTACTTCTTATGATTCACCCTCCAGACTTGACCTTCTCCTTCTCCTTCTTCTACTTCTTCTGATTCACCCTCCAGACTTCACCTTCTCCTTCTCCTTCTTCTGTTTCTTCTGCTTCACCGTCCTGACTTCACCTTCTCCTTCTCCTTCTTCTACTTCTTCTGCTTCATCCCCCTGACATCACCTGCTCCTTCTCCTTCTTCTGCTTCTTCTGATTCACCCTCCTAACTTCACCTTCTCCTTCTCCTTCTTCTGCTTCTTCTGATTCACCCTCCTGACTTCACCTTCTCCTTCTCCTTCTTCTGCTTCTTCTGATTCACCCTCCAGACTTCACCTTCTCCTTCTCCTTCTTCTGCTTCTTCTGATTCACCCTCCAGACTTCACCTTCTCCTTCTCCTTCTTCTGCTTCTTCTGATTCACCCTCCAGACCTCACCTTCTCCTTCTCCTTCTTCTACTTCTTCTGATTCACCCTCCAGACTTCATCTTCTCCTTCACCTTCTTCTGCTTCTTCTGATTCACCCTCCAGACTTCACCTTCTCCTTCTCCTTCTTCTGCTTCTTCTGATTCACCCTCCAGACTTCACCTTCTCCTTCTCCTTCTTCTACCTCTTCTGATTCACCCTCCAGACTTCACCTTCTCCTTCTCCTTCTTCTACTTCTTCTGATTCACCCTCCAGTCTTCACCTTCTCCTTCTCCTTCTTCTGTTTCTTCTGCTTCACCCTCCAAACTTCACCTTCTCCTTCTCTTTCTTCTGCTTCTTCTGATTCACCCTCCAGACTTCACCTTCTCCTTCTCCTTCTTCTGATTCTTCTGATTCACCCTCCAGACTTCACCTTCTCCTTCTCCTTCTTCTGCTTCTTCTGATTCACCCTCCTGACTTCACCTTCTCCTTCTCCTTCTTCTACTTCTTCTGATTCACCCTCCTGACTTCACCTTCTCCTTCTCCTTTTTCTACTTCTTCTGCTTCACCCTCCAAACTTCACCTTCTCCTTCTCCTTCTTCTACTTCTTCTGATTCACCCTTCAGACTTCACCTTCTCCTTCTCCTTTTTCTGCTTCTTCTGATTCACCCTCCAGACTTCACCTTCTCCTTCTCCTTATTCTGCTTCTTCTGATTCACCCTCCAGACTTCACCTTCTCCTTCTCCTTCTTCTGCTTCTTCTGATTCACCCTCCAGACTTCACCTTCTCCTTCTCCTTCTTCTGCTTCTTCTGATTCACCCTCCAGACTTCACCTTCTCCTTCTCCTTCTTCTGCTTTTTCTGATTCACCCTCCAGACTTCACCTTCTCCTTCTCCTTCTTCTACTTCTTCTGATTCACCCTCCAGACTTCACCTTCTCCTTCTCGTTCTTCTGCTTCTTCTGATTCACCCTCCAGACTTCACCTTCTCCTTCTCCTTCTTCTGATTCTTCTGATTCACCCTCCAGACTTCACCTTCTCTTTCTCCTTCTTCTGCTTCTTCTGATTCACCCTCCTGACTTCACCTTCTCCTTCTCCTTCTTCTACTTCTTCTGATTCACCCTCCTGACTTCACCTTCTCCTTCTCCTTCTACTACTTCTTCTGCTTCACCCTCCAGACTTCACCTTCTCCTTCTCCTTCTTCCACTTCTTCTGATTCACCCTCCAGGCTTCACCTTCTCCTTCTCCTTCTTCTACTTCTTCTGATTCACCCTCCTGACTTCACCTTCTCCTTCTCCTTCTTCTACTTCTTCTGCTTCACCCTCCAGACTTCACCTTCTCCTTCTCCTTCTTCTACTTCTTCTGATTCACCCTTCAGACTTCACCTTCTCCTTCTCCTTTTTCTGCTTCTTCTGATTCACCCTCCAGACTTCACCTTCTCCTTCTCCTTATTCTTCTTCTTCTGATTCACCCTCCAGACTTCACCTTCTCCTTCTCCTTCTTCTGCTTCTTCTGATTCACCCTCCAGACTTCACCTTCTCCTTTTCCTTCTTCTGCTTCTTCTGATTCACCCTCCAGACTTCACCTTCTCCTTCTCCTTCTTCTGCTTTTTCTGATTCACCCTCCAGACTTCACCTTCTCCTTCTCCTTCTTCTACTTCTTCTGATTCACCCTCCAGACTTCACCTTCTCCTTCTCTTTCTTCTGCTTCTTCTGATTCACCCTCCAGACTTCACCTTCTCCTTCTCCTTCTTCTGATTCTTCTGATTCACCGTCCAGGCTTCACCTTCTCCTTCTCCTTCTTCTGCTTCTTCTGATTCACCCTCCTGACTTCACCTTCTCCTTCTCCTTCTTCTACTTCTTCTGATTCACCCTCCTGACTTCACCTTCTCCTTCTCCTTCTTCTACTTCTTCTGCTTCACCCTCCAGACTTCACCTTCTCCTTCTCCTTCTTCTGCTTCTTCTGATTCACCCTCCAGACTTCACCTTCTCCTTCTCCTTCTTTTGCTTCTTCTGCTTCACACTCCAGACTTCACCTTCTCCTTCTCCTTCTTCTGCTTCTTCTGATTCACCCTCCTTACTTCACCTTCTCCTTCTCCTTCTTCTGCTTCTTCTGATTCACCCTCCTGACTTCACCTTCTCCTTCTCCTTATTCTGCTTCTTCTGTTTCACCCTCCAGACTTCACCTTCTCCTTCTCCTTCCTTTGCTTCTTCTGATTCACCCTCCAGACTTCACCTTCTCCTTCTCCTTCTTCTACTTCTTCTGATTCACCCTCCAGACTTCACCTTCTCCTTCTCCTTCTTCTGCTTCTTCTGGTTCACCCTCCAGACTTCACCTTCTCCTTCTCCTTCGTCTACTTCTTCTGATTCACCCTCCAGACTACACCTTCTCCTTCTCCTTCTTCTACTTCTTCTGATTCACCCTCCAGACTTCACCTTCTCCTTCTCCTTCTTCTGTTTCTTCTGATTCACCCTCCAGACTTCACCTTCTCCTTCTCCTTCTTCTACTTCTTCTGATTCACCCTCCAGACTTCACCTTCTCCTTCTCCTTCTTCTACTTCTTCTGATTCACCCTCCAGACTTCACCTTCTCCTTCTCCTTCTTCTACTTCTTCTGCTTCTCCCTCCAGACTTCACCTTCTCCTTCTCCTTCTTCTGCTTCTTCTGATTCACCCTCCAGACTTCACCTTCTCCTTCTCTTTCTTCTGCTTCTTCTGATTCACCCTCCAGACTTCACCTTCTCCTTCTCCTTCTTCTGATTCTTCTGATTCACCCTCCAGACTTCACCTTCTCCTTCTCCTTCTTCTGCTTCTTCTGATTCACCCTCCTGACTTCACCTTCTCCTTCTCCTTCTTCTACTTCTTCTGATTCACCCTCCTGACTTCACCTTCTCCTTCTCCTTCTTCTACTTCTTCTGCTTCACCCTCCAGACTTCACCTTCTCCTTCTCCTTCTTCTGCTTCTTCTGATTCACCCTCCAGACTTCACCTTCTCCTTCTCTTTCTTCTGCTTCTTCTGATTCACCCTCCAGACTTCACCTTCTCCTTCTTCTTCTTCTACTTCTTCTGATTCACCCTCCTGACTTCACCTTCTCCTTCTCCTTCTTCTACTTCTTCTGCTTCACCCTCCAGACTTCACCTTCTCCTTCTCCTTCTTCTACTTCTTCTGATTCACCCTCCAGACTTCATCTTCTCCTTCTCCTTCTTCTGCTTCTTCTGATTCACCCTCCAGACTTCACCTTCTCCTTCTCCTTATTCTGCTTCTTCTGATTCACCCTCCAGACTTCACCTTCTCCTTCTCCTTATTCTGCTTCTTCTGATTCACCCTCCAGACTTCACCTTCTCCTTCTCCTTCCTCTGCTTCTTCTGATTCACCCTCCAGACTTCACCTTCTCCTTCTCCTTCTTCTGATTCTTCTGATTCACCCTCCAGACTTCACCTTCTCCTTCTCCTTCTTCTGCTTCTTCTGATTCACCCTCCTGACTTCACCTTCTCCTTCTCCTTCTTCTACTTCTTCTGATTCACCCTCCTGACTTCACCTTCTCCTTCTCCTTCTTCTACTTCTTCTGCTTCACCCTCCAGACTTCACCTTCTCCTTCTCCTTCTTCTACTTCTTCTGATTCACCCTCCAGACTTCACCTTCTCCTTCTCCTTCTTCTGCTTCTTCTGACTCACCCTCCAGACTTCACCTTCTCCTTCTCCTTATTCTGCTTCTTCTGATTCACCCTCTAGATTTCACCTTCTCCTTCTCCTTCTTCTGCTTCTTCTGATTCACACTCCAGACTTCACCTTCTCCTTCTCCTTCTTCTACTTCTTCTGATTCACTCTCCAGACTTCACCTTCTCCTGCTCTTTCTTCTGCTTCTTCTGATTCACCCTCCAGACTTCACCTTCTCCTTCTCCTTCTTCTGATTCTTCTGATTCACCCTCCAGACTTCACCTTCTCCTTCTCCTTCTTCTGCTTCTTCTGATTCACCCTCCTGACTTCACCTTCTCCTTCTCCTTCTTCTACTTCTTCTGATTCACCCTCCTGACTTCACCTTCTCCTTCTCCTTCTTCTACTTCTTCTGCTTCACCCTCCAGACTTCACCTTCTCCTTCTCCTTATTCTACTTCTTCTGATTCACCCTCCAGACTTGACCTTCTCCTTCTCCTTCTTCTACTTCTTCTGATTCACCCTCCAGACTTCACCTTCTCCTTCTCCTTCTTCTGTTTCTTCTGCTTCACCGTCCTGACTTCACCTTCTCCTTCTCCTTCTTCTACTTCTTCTGCTTCATCCCCCTGACATCACCTGCTCCTTCTCCTTCTTCTGCTTCTTCTGATTCACCCTCCTAACTTCACCTTCTCCTTCTCCTTCTTCTGCTTCTTCTGATTCACCCTCCTGACTTCACCTTCTCCTTCTCCTTCTTCTGCTTCTTCTGATTCACCCTCCAGACTTCACCTTCTCCTTCTCCTTCTTCTGCTTCTTCTGATTCACCCTCCAGACTTCACCTTCTCCTTCTCCTTCTTCTGCTTCTTCTGATTCACCCTCCAGACCTCACCTTCTCCTTCTCCTTCTTCTACTTCTTCTGATTCACCCTCCAGACTTCATCTTCTCCTTCACCTTCTTCTGCTTCTTCTGATTCACCCTCCAGACTTCACCTTCTCCTTCTCCTTCTTCTGCTTCTTCTGATTCACCCTCCAGACTTCACCTTCTCCTTCTCCTTCTTCTACCTCTTCTGATTCACCCTCCAGACTTCACCTTCTCCTTCTCCTTCTTCTACTTCTTCTGATTCACCCTCCAGTCTTCACCTTCTCCTTCTCCTTCTTCTGTTTCTTCTGCTTCACCCTCCAAACTTCACCTTCTCCTTCTCTTTCTTCTGCTTCTTCTGATTCACCCTCCAGACTTCACCTTCTCCTTCTCCTTCTTCTGATTCTTCTGATTCACCCTCCAGACTTCACCTTCTCCTTCTCCTTCTTCTGCTTCTTCTGATTCACCCTCCTGACTTCACCTTCTCCTTCTCCTTCTTCTACTTCTTCTGATTCACCCTCCTGACTTCACCTTCTCCTTCTCCTTTTTCTACTTCTTCTGCTTCACCCTCCAAACTTCACCTTCTCCTTCTCCTTCTTCTACTTCTTCTGATTCACCCTTCAGACTTCACCTTCTCCTTCTCCTTTTTCTGCTTCTTCTGATTCACCCTCCAGACTTCACCTTCTCCTTCTCCTTATTCTGCTTCTTCTGATTCACCCTCCAGACTTCACCTTCTCCTTCTCCTTCTTCTGCTTCTTCTGATTCACCCTCCAGACTTCACCTTCTCCTTCTCCTTCTTCTGCTTCTTCTGATTCACCCTCCAGACTTCACCTTCTCCTTCTCCTTCTTCTGCTTTTTCTGATTCACCCTCCAGACTTCACCTTCTCCTTCTCCTTCTTCTACTTCTTCTGATTCACCCTCCAGACTTCACCTTCTCCTTCTCGTTCTTCTGCTTCTTCTGATTCACCCTCCAGACTTCACCTTCTCCTTCTCCTTCTTCTGATTCTTCTGATTCACCCTCCAGACTTCACCTTCTCTTTCTCCTTCTTCTGCTTCTTCTGATTCACCCTCCTGACTTCACCTTCTCCTTCTCCTTCTTCTACTTCTTCTGATTCACCCTCCTGACTTCACCTTCTCCTTCTCCTTCTACTACTTCTTCTGCTTCACCCTCCAGACTTCACCTTCTCCTTCTCCTTCTTCTACTTCTTCTGATTCACCCTCCAGGCTTCACCTTCTCCTTCTCCTTCTTCTACTTCTTCTGATTCACCCTCCTGACTTCACCTTCTCCTTCTCCTTCTTCTACTTCTTCTGCTTCACCCTCCAGACTTCACCTTCTCCTTCTCCTTCTTCTACTTCTTCTGATTCACCCTTCAGACTTCACCTTCTCCTTCTCCTTTTTCTGCTTCTTCTGATTCACCCTCCAGACTTCACCTTCTCCTTCTCCTTATTCTTCTTCTTCTGATTCACCCTCCAGACTTCACCTTCTCCTTCTCCTTCTTCTGCTTCTTCTGATTCACCCTCCAGACTTCACCTTCTCCTTTTCCTTCTTCTGCTTCTTCTGATTCACCCTCCAGACTTCACCTTCTCCTTCTCCTTCTTCTGCTTTTTCTGATTCACCCTCCAGACTTCACCTTCTCCTTCTCCTTCTTCTACTTCTTCTGATTCACCCTCCAGACTTCACCTTCTCCTTCTCTTTCTTCTGCTTCTTCTGATTCACCCTCCAGACTTCACCTTCTCCTTCTCCTTCTTCTGATTCTTCTGATTCACCGTCCAGGCTTCACCTTCTCCTTCTCCTTCTTCTGCTTCTTCTGATTCACCCTCCTGACTTCACCTTCTCCTTCTCCTTCTTCTACTTCTTCTGATTCACCCTCCTGACTTCACCTTCTCCTTCTCCTTCTTCTACTTCTTCTGCTTCACCCTCCAGACTTCACCTTCTCCTTCTCCTTCTTTTGCTTCTTCTGCTTCACACTCCAGACTTCACCTTCTCCTTCTCCTTCTTCTGCTTCTTCTGATTCACCCTCCTTACTTCACCTTCTCCTTCTCCTTCTTCTGCTTCTTCTGATTCACCCTCCTGACTTCACCTTCTCCTTCTCCTTATTCTGCTTCTTCTGTTTCACCCTCCAGACTTCACCTTCTCCTTCTCCTTCCTTTGCTTCTTCTGATTCACCCTCCAGACTTCACCTTCTCCTTCTCCTTCTTCTACTTCTTCTGATTCACCCTCCAGACTTCACCTTCTCCTTCTCCTTCTTCTGCTTCTTCTGGTTCACCCTCCAGACTTCACCTTCTCCTTCTCCTTCGTCTACTTCTTCTGATTCACCCTCCAGACTACACCTTCTCCTTCTCCTTCTTCTACTTCTTCTGATTCACCCTCCAGACTTCACCTTCTCCTTCTCCTTCTTCTGTTTCTTCTGATTCACCCTCCAGACTTCACCTTCTCCTTCTCCTTCTTCTACTTCTTCTGATTCACCCTCCAGACTTCACCTTCTCCTTCTCCTTCTTCTACTTCTTCTGATTCACCCTCCAGACTTCACCTTCTCCTTCTCCTTCTTCTACTTCTTCTGCTTCTCCCTCCAGACTTCACCTTCTCCTTCTCCTTCTTCTGCTTCTTCTGATTCACCCTCCAGACTTCACCTTCTCCTTCTCTTTCTTCTGCTTCTTCTGATTCACCCTCCAGACTTCACCTTCTCCTTCTCCTTCTTCTGATTCTTCTGATTCACCCTCCAGACTTCACCTTCTCCTTCTCCTTCTTCTGCTTCTTCTGATTCACCCTCCTGACTTCACCTTCTCCTTCTCCTTCTTCTACTTCTTCTGATTCACCCTCCTGACTTCACCTTCTCCTTCTCCTTCTTCTACTTCTTCTGCTTCACCCTCCAGACTTCACCTTCTCCTTCTCCTTATTCTACTTCTTCTGATTCACCCTCCAGACTTGACCTTCTCCTTCTCCTTCTTCTGCTTCTTCTGATTCACCCTCCAGACTTCACCTTCTCCTTCTCCTTCTTCTGTTTCTTCTGCTTCACCGTCCTGACTTCACCTTCTCCTTCTACTTCTTCTACTTCTTCTGCTTCATCCCCCTGACATCACCTGCTCCTTCTCCTTCTTCTGCTTCTTCTGATTCACCCTCCTAACTTCACCTTCTCCTTCTCCTTCTTCTGCTTCTTCTGATTCACCCTCCTGACTTCACCTTCTCCTTCTCCTTCTTCTGCTTCTTCTGATTCACCCTCCAGACTTCACCTTCTCCTTCTCCTTCTTCTGCTTCTTCTGATTCACCCTCCAGACTTCACCTTCTCCTTCTCCTTCTTCTGCTTCTTCTGATTCACCCTCCAGACCTCACCTTCTCCTTCTCCTTCTTCTACTTCTTCTGATTCACCCTCCAGACTTCATCTTCTCCTTCTCCTTCTTCTGCTTCTTCTGATTCACCCTCCAGACTTCACCTTCTCCTTCTCCTTCTTCTGCTTCTTCTGATTCACCCTCCAGACTTCACCTTCTCCTTCTCCTTCTTCTACCTCTTCTGATTCACCCTCCAGACTTCACCTTCTCCTTCTCCTTCTTCTACTTCTTCTGATTCACCCTCCAGTCTTCACCTTCTCCTTCTCCTTCTTCTGTTTCTTCTGCTTCACCCTCCAGACTTCACCTTCTCCTTCTCTTTCTTCTGCTTCTTCTGATTCACCCTCCAGACTTCACCTTCTCCTTCTCCTTCTTCTGATTCTTCTGATTCACCCTCCAGACTTCACCTTCTCCTTCTCCTTCTTCTGCTTCTTCTGATTCACCCTCCTGACTTCACCTTCTCCTTCTCCTTCTTCTACTTCTTCTGATTCACCCTCTTGACTTCACCTTCTCCTTCTCCTTTTTCTACTTCTTCTGCTTCACCCTCCAGACTTCACCTTCTCCTTCTCCTTCTTCTACTTCTTCTGATTCACCCTTCAGACTTCACCTTCTCCTTCTCCTTTTTCTGCTTCTTCTGATTCACCCTCCAGACTTCACCTTCTCCTTCTCCTTATTCTGCTTCTTCTGATTCACCCTCCAGACTTCACCTTCTCCTTCTCCTTCTTCTGCTTCTTCTGATTCACCCTCCAGACTTCACCTTCTCCTTCTCCTTCTTCTGCTTCTTCTGATTCACCCTCCAGACTTCACCTTCTCCTTCTCCTTCTTCTGCTTTTTCTGATTCACCCTCCAGACTTCACCTTCTCCTTCTCCTTCTTCTACTTCTTCTGATTCACCCTCCAGACTTCACCTTCTCCTTCTCGTTCTTCTGCTTCTTCTGATTCACCCTCCAGACTTCACCTTCTCCTTCTCCTTCTTCTGATTCTTCTGATTCACCCTCCAGACTTCACCTTCTCTTTCTCCTTCTTCTGCTTCTTCTGATTCACCCTCCTGACTTCACCTTCTCCTTCTCCTTCTTCTACTTCTTCTGATTCACCCTCCTGACTTCACCTTCTCCTTCTCCTTCTACTACTTCTTCTGCTTCACCCTCCAGACTTCACCTTCTCCTTCTCCTTCTTCTACTTCTTCTGATTCACCCTCCAGGCTTCACCTTCTCCTTCTCCTTCTTCTACTTCTTCTGATTCACCCTCCTGACTTCACCTTCTCCTTCTCCTTCTTCTACTTCTTCTGCTTCACCCTCCAGACTTCACCTTCTCCTTCTCCTTCTTCTACATCTTCTGATTCACCCTTCAGACTTCACCTTCTCCTTCTCCTTTTTCTGCTTCTTCTGATTCACCCTCCAGACTTCACCTTCTCCTTCTCCTTATTCTTCTTCTTCTGATTCACCCTCCAGACTTCACCTTCTCCTTCTCCTTCTTCTGCTTCTTCTGATTCACCCTCCAGACTTCACCTTCTCCTTTTCCTTCTTCTGCTTCTTCTGATTCACCCTCCAGACTTCACCTTCTCCTTCTCCTTCTTCTGCTTTTTCTGATTCACCCTCCAGACTTCACCTTCTCCTTCTCCTTCTTCTACTTCTTCTGATTCACCCTCCAGACTTCACCTTCTCCTTCTCTTTCTTCTGCTTCTTCTGATTCACCCTCCAGACTTCACCTTCTCCTTCTCCTTCTTCTGATTCTTCTGATTCACCGTCCAGGCTTCACCTTCTCCTTCTCCTTCTTCTGCTTCTTCTGATTCACCCTCCTGACTTCACCTTCTCCTTCTCCTTCTTCTACTTCTTCTGATTCACCCTCCTGACTTCACCTTCTCCTTCTCCTTCTTCTACTTCTTCTGCTTCACCCTCCAGACTTCACCTTCTCCTTCTCCTTCTTCTGCTTCTTCTGATTCACCCTCCAGACTTCACCTTCTCCTTCTCCTTCTTTTGCTTCTTCTGCTTCACACTCCAGACTTCACCTTCTCCTTCTCCTTCTTCTGCTTCTTCTGATTCACCCTCCTTACTTCACCTTCTCCTTCTCCTTCTTCTGCTTCTTCTGATTCACCCTCCTGACTTCACCTTCTCCTTCTCCTTATTCTGCTTCTTCTGTTTCACCCTCCAGACTTCACCTTCTCCTTCTCCTTCTTTTGCTTCTTCTGATTCACCCTCCAGACTTCACCTTCTCCTTCTCCTTCTTCTACTTCTTCTGATTCACCCTCCAGACTTCACCTTCTCCTTCTCCTTCTTCTGCTTCTTCTGGTTCACCCTCCAGACTTCACCTTCTCCTTCTCCTTCGTCTACTTCTTCTGATTCACCCTCCAGACTACACCTTCTCCTTCTCCTTCTTCTACTTCTTCTGATTCACCCTCCAGACTTCACCTTCTCCTTCTCCTTCTTCTGTTTCTTCTGATTCACCCTCCAGACTTCACCTTCTCCTTCTCCTTCTTCTACTTCTTCTGATTCACCCTCCAGACTTCACCTTCTCCTTCTCCTTCTTCTACTTCTTCTGATTCACCCTCCAGACTTCACCTTCTCCTTCTCCTTCTTCTACTTCTTCTGCTTCTCCCTCCAGACTTCACCTTCTCCTTCTCCTTCTTCTGCTTCTTCTGATTCACCCTCCAGACTTCACCTTCTCCTTCTCTTTCTTCTGCTTCTTCTGATTCACCCTCCAGACTTCACCTTCTCCTTCTCCTTCTTCTGATTCTTCTGATTCACCCTCCAGACTTCACCTTCTCCTTCTCCTTCTTCTGCTTCTTCTGATTCACCCTCCAGACTTCACCTTCTCCTTTTCCTTCTTCTGCTTCTTCTGATTCACCCTCCAGACTTCACCTTCTCCTTCTCCTTCTTCTGCTTTTTCTGATTCACCCTCCAGACTTCACCTTCTCCTTCTCCTTCTTCTACTTCTTCTGATTCACCCTCCAGACTTCACCTTCTCCTTCTCTTTCTTCTGCTTCTTCTGATTCACCCTCCAGACTTCACCTTCTCCTTCCTCTTCTTCTGATTCTTCTGATTCACCGTCCAGACTTCACCTTCTCCTTCTCCTTCTTCTGCTTCTTCTGATTCACCCTCCTGACTTCACCTTCTCCTTCTCCTTCTTCTACTTCTTCTGATTCACCCTCCTGACTTCACCTTCTCCTTCTCCTTCTTCTACTTCTTCTGCTTCACCCTCCAGACTTCACCTTCTCCTTCTCCTTCTTCTGCTTCTTCTGATTCACCCTCCAGACTTCACCTTCTCCTTCTCCTTCTTTTGCTTCTTCTGCTTCACACTCCAGACTTCACCTTCTCCTTCTTCTTCTTCTGCTTCTTCTGATTCACCCTCCTTACTTCACCTTCTCCTTCTCCTTATTCTGCTTCTTCTGTTTCACCCTCCAGACTTCAACTTCTCCTTCTCCTTCTTTTGCTTCTTCTGATTCACCCTCCAGACTTCACCTTCTCCTTCTCCTTCTTCTACTTCTTCTGAGTCACCCTCCAGACTTCACCTTCTCCTTCTCCTTCTTCTGCTTCTTCTGGTTCACCCTCCAGACTTCACCTTCTCCTTCTCCTTCGTCTACTTCTTCTGATTCACCCTCCAGACTACACCTTCTCCTTCTCCTTCTTCTACTTCTTCTGATTCACCCTCCAGACTTCACCTTCTCATTCTCCTTCTTCTGTTTCTTCTGATTCACCCTCCAGACTTCACCTTCTCCTTCTTCTACTTCTTCTGATTCACCCTCCAGACTTCACCTTCTCCTTCTCCTTCTTCTACTTCTTCTGATTCACCCTCCAGACTTCACCTTCTCCTTCTCCTTCTTCTACTTCTTCTGCTTCTCCCTCCAGACTTCACCTTCTCCTTCTCCTTCTTCTGCTTCTTCTGATTCACCCTCCAGACTTCACCTTCTCCTTCTCTTTCTTCTGCTTCTTCTGATTCACCCTCCAGACTTCACCTTCTCCTTCTCCTTCTTCTGATTCTTCTGATTCAACCTCCAGACTTCACCTTCTCCTTCTCCTTCTTCTGCTTCTTCTGATTCACCCTCCTGACATCAACTTCTCCTTCTCCTTCTTCTAATTCTTCTGATTCACCCTCCTGACTTCACCTTCTCCTTCTCCTTCTTCTACTTCTTCTGCTTCACCCTCCAGACTTCACCTTCTCCTTCTCCTTCTTCTACTTCTTCTGAATCACCCTCCAGACTTCACCTTCTCCTTCTCCTTCTTTTGCTTCTTCTGCTTCACACTCCAGACTTCACCTTCTCCTTCTCCTTCTTCTGCTTCTTCTGATTCACCCTCCTTACTTCACCTTCTCCTTCTCCTTCTTCTGCTTCTTCTGATTCACCCTCCTGACTTCACCTTCTCCTTCTCCTTATTCTGCTTCTTCTGTTTCACCCTCCAGACTTCACCTTCTCCTTCTCCTTCTTCTGCTTCTTCTGATTCACCCTCCAGACTTCACCTTCTCCTTCTCCTTCTTCTGCTTCTTCTGATTCACCCTCCAGACTTCACCTTCTCCTTCTCCTTCTTCTACTTCTTCTGATTCACCCTCCAGACTTCACCTTCTCCTTCTCCTTCTTCTACTTCTTCTGCTTCTCCCTCCAGACTTCACCTTCTCCTTCTCCTTCTTCTGCTTCTTCTGATTCACCCTCCAGACTTCACCTTCTCCTTCTCCTTCTTCTACTTCTTCTGATTCACCCTCCAGACTTCACCTTCTACTTCTCCTTCTTCTACTTCTTCTGATTCACCCTCCAGACTTCACCTTCTCCTTCTCCTTCTTCTACTTCTTCCGATTCACCCTCCTGACTTCACCTTCTCCTTCTCCTTCTTCTGCTGCTTCTGCTTCACCCTCCTGACTTCACCTTCTCCTTCTCCTTCTTCTACTTCTTCTGATTCACCCTCCAGACTTCACCTTCTCCTTCTCCTTCTTCTGCTTCCTCTGCTTCACCCTCCAGACTTCACCTTCTCCTTCTCCTTCTTCTGCTTCTTCCGCTTCGACCTCCAGACATCACCTTCTCCTTCTCCTTCTTCTGCTTCTTCTGCTTCACCCTCCAGACTTCACCTTCTCCTTCTCCTTCTTCTGCATCTACTGCTTCACTCTCCTGACTTCACCTTCTCCTTCTCCTTCTTCTACTTCTTCTGATTCACCCTCCAGACTTCACCTTCTCCTTCTCCTTCTTCTGCTTCTTCTGCTTCACCGTCCTGACTTCACCTTCTCCTTCTCCTTCTTCTACTTCTTCTGCTTCACCCCCCTGACTTCACCTGCTCCTTCTCCTTCTTCTGCTTCTTCTGATTCACCCTCCTAACTTCACCTTCTCCTTCTCCTTCTTCTGCTTCTTCTGATTCACCCTCCTGACTTCACCTTCTCCTTCTCCTTCTTCTGCTTCTTCTCATTCACCCTCCAGACTTCACCTTCTCCTTCTCCTTCTTCTGCTTCTTCTGTTTCACCCTCCAGACTTCACCTTCTCCTTCTCCTTCTTCTGCTTCTTCTGATTCACCCTCCAGACTTCATCTTCTCCTTCTCCTTCTTCTGCTTCTTCTGATTCACCCTCCAGACTTCACCTTCTCCTTCTCCTTCTTCTGCTTCTTCTGATTCACCCTCCAGACTTCACCTTCTCCTTCTCCTTCTTCTACTTCTTCTGATTCACCCTCCAGACTTCACCTTCTCCTTCTCCTTCTTCTACTTCTTCAGATTCACCCTCCAGTCTTCACCTTCTCCTTCTCCTTCTTCTGTTTCTTCTGCTTCACCCTCCAGACTTCACCTTCTCCTTCTCTTTCTTCTGCTTTTTCTGATTCACCCTCCAGACTTCACCCTCTCCTTCTCCTTCTTCTGATTCTTCTGATTCACCCTCCAGACTTCACCTTCTCCTTCTCCTTCTTCTGCTTCTTCTGATTCACCCTCCAGACTTCACCTTCTCCTTCTCCTTCTTCTGCTTCTTCTGATTCACCCTCCAGACTTCATCTTCTCCTTCTCCTTCTTCTGCTTCTTCTGATTCACCCTCCAGACTTCACCTTCTCCTTCTCCTTCTTCTGCTTCTTCTGATTCACCCTCCAGACTTCACCTTCTCCTTCTCCTTCTTCTACTTCTTCTGATTCACCCTCCAGACTTCACCTTCTCCTTCTCCTTCTTCTACTTCTTCAGATTCACCCTCCAGTCTTCACCTTCTCCTTCTCCTTCTTCTGTTTCTTCTGCTTCACCCTCCAGACTTCACCTTCTCCTTCTCTTTCTTCTGCTTCTTCTGATTCACCCTCTAGACTTCAACTTCTCCTTCTCCTTCTTCTGATTCTTCTGATTCACCCTCCAGACTTCACCTTCTCCTTCTCCTTCTTCTGCTTCTTCTGATTCACCCTCCTGACTTCACCTTCTCCTTCTCCTTCTTCTACTTCTTCTGATTCACCCTCCTGACTTCACCTTCTCCTTCTCTTGCTTCTTCTGCTTCACACTCCAGACTTCACCTTCTCCTTCTCCTTCTTCTGCTTCTTCTGATTCACCCTCCTTCCTTCACCTTCTCCTTCTCCTTCTTCTGCTTCTTCTGATTCACCCTCCTGACTTCACCTTCTCCTTCTCCTTATTCTGCTTCTTCTGTTTCACCCTCCAGACTTCACCTTCTCCTTCTCCTTCTTCTGCTTCTTCTGATTCACCCTCCAGACTTCACCTTCTCCTTCTCCTTCTTCTGCTTCTTCTGATTCACCCTCCAGACTTCACCTTCTCCTTCTCCTTCTTCTACTTCTTCTGATTCACCCTCCAGACTTCACCTTCTCCTTCTCCTTCTTCTGCTTCTTCTGATTCACCCTCCAGACTTCACCTTCTCCTTCTCCTTCGTCCACTTCTTCTGATTCACCCTCCAGACTACACCTTCTCCTTCTCCTTCTTCTACTTCTTCTGATTCACCCTCCAGACTTCACCTTCTCCTTCTCCTTCTTCTGTTTCTTCTGATTCACCCTCCAGACTTCACCTTCTCCTTCTCCTTCTTCTACTTCTTCTGATTCACCCTCCAGACTTCACCTTCTCCTTCTCCTTCTTCTACTTCTTCTGATTCACCCTCCAGACTTCACCTTCTCCTTCTCCTTCTTCTACTTCTTCTGCTTCTCCCTCCAGACTTCACCTTCTCCTTCTCCTTCTTCTGCTTCTTCTGATTCACCCTCCAGACTTCACCTTCCCCTTCTCCTTCTTCTACTTCTTCTGATTCACCCTCCAGACTTCACCTTCTCCTTCTCCTTCTTCTACTTCTTCCGATTCACCCTCCTGACTTCACCTTCTCCTTCTCCTTCTTCTGCTTCTTCTGCTTCACCCTCCTGACTTCACCTTCTCCTTCTCCTTCTTCTACTTCTTCTGATTCACCCTCCAGACTTCACCTTCTCCTTCTCCTTCTTCTGCTTCTTCTGCTTCACCCTCCAGACTTCACCTTCTCCTTCTCCTTCTTCTGCTTCTTCTGATTCGCCCTCCAGACATCACCTTCTCCTTCTCCTTCTTCTGCTTCTTCTGATTCACCCTCCAGACTTCACCTTCTCCTTCTCCTTCTTCTACTTCTTCTGATTCACCCTCCAGACTTCACCTTCTACTTCTCCTTCTTCTACTTCTTCTGATTCACCCTCCAGACTTCACCTTCTCCTTCTCCTTCTTCTACTTCTTCCGATTCACCCTCCTGACTTCACCTTCTCCTTCTCCTTCTTCTGCTTCTTCTGCTTCACCCTCCTGACTTCACCTTCTCCTTCTCCTTCTTCTACTTCTTCTGATTCACCCTCCAGACTTCACCTTCTCCTTCTCCTTCTTCTGCTTCCTCTGCTTCACCCTCCAGACTTCACCTTCTCCTTCTCCTTCTTCTGCTTCTTCTGCTTCACCCTCCAGACTTCACCTTCTCCTTCTCCTTCTTCTGCTTCTTCTGCTTCACTCTCCTGACTTCACCTTCTCCTTCTCCTTCTTCTACTTCTTCTGATTCACCCTCCAGACTTCACCTTCTCCTTCTCCTTCTTCTGCTTCTTCTGCTTCACCCTCCAGACTTCACCTTCTCCTTCTCCTTCTTCTGCTTCTTCTGTTTCACCCTCCAGACTTCACCTTCTCCTTCTCCTTCTTCTGCTTCTTCTGATTCACCCTCCAGACTTCATCTTCTCCTTCTCCTTCTTCTGCTTTTCTGATTCACCCTCCAGACTTCACCTTCTCCTTCTCCTTCTTCTGCTTCTTCTGATTCACCCTCCAGACTTCACCTTCTCCTTCTTCTACTTCTTCTGATTCACCCTCCAGACTTCACCTTCTCCTTCTCCTTCTTCTCCTTCTTCAGATTCACCCTCCAGTCTTCACCTTCTCCTTCTCCTTCTTCTGTTTCTTCTGCTTCACCCTCCAGACTTCACCTTCTCCTTCTCCTTATTCTGCTTCTTCTGTTTCACGCTCCAGACTTCACCTTCTCCTTCTCCTTCTTCTGCTTCTTCTGATTCACCCTCCAGACTTCACCTTCTCCTTCTCCTTCTTCTGCTTCTTCTGATTCACCCTCCAGACTTCACCTTCTCCTTCTCCTTCTTCTACTTCTTCTGATTCACCCTCCAGACTTCACCTTCTCCTTCTCCTTCTTCTGCTTCTTCTGATTCACCCTCCAGACTTCACCTTCTCCTTCTCCTTCGTCTACTTCTTCTGATTCACCCTCCAGACTACACCTTCTCCTTCTCCTTCTTCTACTTCTTCTGATTCACCCTCCAGACTACACCTTCTCCTTCTCCTTCTTCTGTTTCTTCTTATTCACCCTCCAGACTTCACCTTCTCCTTCTCCTTCTTCTGCTTCTTCTGATTCACCCTCCAGACTTCACCTTCTCCTTCTCCTTCGTCTACTTCTTCTGATTCACCCTCCAGACTACACCTTCTCCTTCTCCTTCTTCTACTTCTTCTGATTCACCCTCCAGTCTTCACCTTCTCCTTCTCCTTCTTCTGTTTCTTCTGCTTCACCCTCCAGACTTCACCTTCTCCTTCTCTTTCTTCTGCTTCTTCTGATTCACCCTCCAGACTTCACCCTCTCCTTCTCCTTCTTCTGATTCTTCTGATTCACCCTCCAGACTTCACCTTCTCCTTCTCCTTCTTCTGCTTCTTCTGCTTCGCCCTCCAGACATCACCTTCTCCTTCTCCTTCTTCTGCTTCTTCTGCTTCACCCTCCAGACTTCACCTTCTCCTTCTCCTTCTTCTGCTTCTTCTGCTTCACTCTCCTGACTTCACCTTCTCCTTCTCCTTCTTCTACTTCTTCTGCTTCACCGTCCTGACTTCACCTTCTCCTTCTCCTTCTTCTACTTCTTCTGCTTCACCCCCTGACTTCACCTGCTCCTTCTCCTTCTTCTGCTTCTTCTGATTCACCCTCCTAACTTCACCTTCTCCTTCTCCTTCTTCTGCTTCTTCTGATTCACCCTCCTGACTTCACCTTCTCCTTCTCCTTCTTCTGCTTCTTCTGATTCACCCTCCAGACTTCACCTTCTCCTTCTCCTTCTTCTGCTTCTTCTGTTTCACCCTCCAGACTTCACCTTCTCCTTCTCCTTCTTCTGCTTCTTCTGATTCACCCTCCAGACTTCATCTTCTCCTTCTCCTTCTTCTGCTTTTCTGATTCACCCTCCAGACTTCACCTTCTCCTTCTCCTTCTTCTGCTTCTTCTGATTCACCCTCCAGACTTCACCTTCTCCTTCTTCTACTTCTTCTGATTCACCCTCCAGACTTCACCTTCTCCTTCTCCTTCTTCTCCTTCTTCAGATTCACCCTCCAGTCTTCACCTTCTCCTTCTCCTTCTTCTGTTTCTTCTGCTTCACCCTCCAGACTTCACCTTCTCCTTCTCTTTCTTCTGCTTCTTCTGATTCACCCTCCAGACTTCACCCTCTCCTTCTCCTTCTTCTGATTCTTCTGATTCACCCTCCAGACTTCACCTTCTCCTTCTCCTTCTTCTGCTTCTTCTGCTTCGCCCTCCAGACATCACCTTCTCCTTCTCCTTCTTCTGCTTCTTCTGCTTCACCCTCCAGACTTCACCTTCTCCTTCTCCTTCTTCTGCTTCTTCTGCTTCACTCTCCTGACTTCACCTTCTCCTTCTCCTTCTTCTACTTCTTCTGATTCACCCTCCAGACTTCACCTTCTCCTTCTCCTTCTTCTGCTTCTTCTGCTTCACCCTCCAGACTTCACCTTCTCCTTCTCCTTCTTCTGCTTCTTCTGCTGCGCCCTCCAGACTTCACCTTCTCCTTCTCCTTCTTCTGCTTCTTCTGCTTCACCGTCCTGACTTCACCTTCTCCTTCTCCTTCTTCTACTTCTTCTGCTTCACCCCCTGACTTCACCTTCTCCTTCTCCTTCTTCTACTTCTTCTGATTCACCCTCCAGACTTCAACTTCTCCTTCTCCTTCTTTTGCTTCTTCTGCTTCACACTCCAGACTTCACCTTCTCCTTCTCCTTCTTCTGCTTCTTCTGATTCACCCTCCTTACTTCACCTTCTCCTTCTCCTTCTTCTGCTTCTTCTGATTCACCCTCCTGACTTCACCTTCTCCTTCTCCTTATTCTGCTTCTTCTGTTTCACGCTCCAGACTTCACCTTCTCCTTCTCCTTCTTCTGCTTCTTCTGATTCACCCTCCAGACTTCACCTTCTCCTTCTCCTTCTTCTGCTTCTTCTGATTCACCCTCCAGACTTCACCTTCTCCTTCTCCTTCTTCTACTTCTTCTGATTCACCCTCCAGACTTCACCTTCTCCTTCTCCTTCTTCTGCTTCTTCTGATTCACCCTCCAGACTTCACCTTCTCCTTCTCCTTCGTCTACTTCTTCTGATTCACCCTCCAGACTACACCTTCTCCTTCTCCTTCTTCTACTTCTTCTGATTCACCCTCCAGACTACACCTTCTCCTTCTCCTTCTTCTGTTTCTTCTTATTCACCCTCCAGACTTCACCTTCTCCTTCTCCTTCTTCTGCTTCTTCTGATTCACCCTCCAGACTTCACCTTCTCCTTCTCCTTCGTCTACTTCTTCTGATTCACCCTCCAGACTACACCTTCTCCTTCTCCTTCTTCTACTTCTTCTGATTCACCCTCCAGTCTTCACCTTCTCCTTCTCCTTCTTCTGTTTCTTCTGCTTCACCCTCCAGACTTCACCTTCTCCTTCTCTTTCTTCTGCTTCTTCTGATTCACCCTCCAGACTTCACCCTCTCCTTCTCCTTCTTCTGATTCTTCTGATTCACCCTCCAGACTTCACCTTCTCCTTCTCCTTCTTCTGCTTCTTCTGCTTCGCCCTCCAGACATCACCTTCTCCTTCTCCTTCTTCTGCTTCTTCTGCTTCACCCTCCAGACTTCACCTTCTCCTTCTCCTTCTTCTGCTTCTTCTGCTTCACTCTCCTGACTTCACCTTCTCCTTCTCCTTCTTCTACTTCTTCTGATTCACCCTCCAGACTTCACCTTCTCCTTCTCCTTCTTCTGCTTCTTCTGCTTCACCCTCCAGACTTCACCTTCTCCTTCTCCTTCTTCTGCTTCTTCTGCTGCGCCCTCCAGACTTCACCTTCTCCTTCTCCTTCTTCTGCTTCTTCTGCTTCACCGTCCTGACTTCACCTTCTCCTTCTCCTTCTTCTACTTCTTCTGCTTCACCCCCTGACTTCACCTGCTCCTTCTCCTTCTTCTACTTCTTCTGATTCACCCTCCTAACTTCACCTTCTCCTTCTCCTTCTTCTGCTTCTTCTGATTCACCCTCCTGACTTCACCTTCTCCTTCTCCTTCTTCTGCTTCTTCTGATTCACCCTCCAGACTTCACCTTCTCCTTCTCCTTCTTCTGCTTCTTCTGTTTCATCCTCCAGACTTCACCTTCTCCTTCTCCTTCTTCTGCTTCTTCTGATTCACCCTCCAGACTTCATCTTCTCCTTCTCCTTCTTCTGCTTCTTCTGATTCATCCTCCAGACTTCACCTTCTCCTTCTCCTTCTTCTGCTTCTTCTGATTCATCCTCCAGACTTCACCTTCTCCTTCTTCTGCTTCTTCTGATTCACCCTCCAGACTTCAACTTCTCCTTCTCCTTCTTTTGCTTCTTCTGCTTCACACTCCAGACTTCACCTTCTCCTTCTCCTTCTTCTGCTTCTTCTGATTCACCCTCCTTACTTCACCTTCTCCTTCTCCTTCTTCTGCTTCTTCTGATTCACCCTCCTGACTTCACCTTCTCCTTCTCCTTATTCTGCTTCTTCTGTTTCACCCTCCAGACTTCACCTTCTCCTTCTCCTTCTTCTGCTTCTTCTGATTCAACCTCCAGACTTCACCTTCTCCTTCTCCTTCTTCTGCTTCTTCTGATTCACCCTGCAGACTTCACCTTCTCCTTCTCCTTCTTCTACTTCTTCTGATTCACCCTCCAGACTTCACCTTCTCCTTCTCCTTCTTCTGCTTCTTCTGATTCACCCTCCAGACTTCACCTTCTCCTTCTCCTTCGTCTACTTCTTCTGATTCACCCTCCAGACTACACCTTCTCCTTCTCCTTCTTCTACTTCTTCTGATTCACCCTCCAGACTTCACCTTCTCCTTCTCCTTCTTCTGTTTCTTCTGATACACCCTCCAGACTTCACCTTCTCCTTCTCCTCCTTCTACTTCTTCTGATTCACCCTCCAGACTTCACCTTCTCCTTCTCCTTCTTCTAGTTCTTCTGATTCACCCTCCAGACTTCACCTTCTCCTTCTCCTTCTTCTACTTCTTCTGCTTCTCCCTCCAGACTTCACCTTCTCCTTATCCTTCTTCTGCTTCTTCTGATTCACCCTCCAGACTTCACCTTCCCCTTCTCCTTCTTCTACTTCTTCTGATTCACCCTCCAGACTTCACCTTCTCCTTCTCCTTCTTCAACTTCTTCTGATTCAACCTCCAGACTTCACCTTCTCCTTCTCCTTCTTCTACTTCTTCCGATTCACCCTCCTGACTTCACCTTCTCCTTCTCCTTCTTCTGCTTCTTCTGCTTCACCCTCCTGACTTCACCTTCTCCTTCTCCTTCTTCTACTTCTTCTGATTCACCCTCCAGACTTCACCTTCTCCTTCTCCTTCTTCTGCTTCTTCTGCTTCACCCTCCAGACTTCACCTTCTCCTTCTCCTTCTTCTGCTTCTTCTGATTCGCCCTCCAGACATCACCTTCTCCTTCTCCTTCTTCTGCTTCTTCTGCTTCACCCTCCAGACTTCACCTTCTCCTTCTCCTTCTTCTGCTTCTTCTGCTTCACTCTCCTGACTTCACCTTCTCCTTCTCCTTCTTCTACTTCTTCTGATTCACCCTCCAGACTTCACCTTCTCCTTTTCCTTCTTCTGCTTCTTCTGCTTCACCCTCCAGACTTCACCTTCTCCTTCTCCTTCTTCTGCTTCTTCTGCTGCGCCCTCCAGACTTCACCTTCTCCTTCTCCTTCTTCTGCTTCTTCTGCTTCACCCTCCTGACTTCACCTTCTCCTTCTCCTTCTTCTACTTCTTCTGTTTCCCTCCCCTTACTTCACCTGCTCCTTCTCCTTCTTCTGCTTCTTCTGATTCACCCTCCTAACTTTACCTTCTCCTTCTCCTTCTTCTGCTTCTTCTGATTCACCCTCCTGACTTCACCTTCTCCTTCTCCTTCTTCTGCTTCTTCTAATTCACCCTCCAGACTTCACCTTCTCCTTCTCCTTCTTCTGCTTCTTCTGATTCACCCTCCAGACTTCACCTTCTCCTTCTCCTTCTTCTGCTTCTTCTGATTGACCCTCCAGACCTCACCTTCTCCTTCTCCTTCTTCTACTTCTTCTGATTCACCCTCCAGACTTCATCTTCTCCTTCTCCTTCTTCTGCTTCTTCTGATTCACCCTCCAGACTTCACCTTCTCCTTCTCCTTCTTCTGCTTCTTCTGATTCACCCTCCAGACTTCACCTTCTCCTTCTCCTTCTTCTACTTCTTCTGATTCACCCTCCTGACTTCACCTTCTCCTTCTCCTTCTTCTGCTTCTTCTGCTTCACCCTCCAGACTTCACCTTCTCCTGCTCCTTCTTCTGCTTCTTCTGCTTCACCCTCCAGACTTCACCTTCTCCTTCTCCTTCTTCTGCTCCTTCTGCTTCACCCTCCTGACTTCACCTTCTCCTACTCCTTCTTCTACTTCTTCTGATTCACCCTCCAGACTTCACCTTCTCCTTCTCCTTCTTCTGCTTCTTCTGCTTCACCCTCCAGACTTCACCTTCTCCTTCTCCTTCTTGTGCTTCTTCTCCTTCGCCCTCCAGACTTCACCTTCTCCTTCTCCATCTTTTGCTTCTTCTGCTTCACTCTCCTGACTTCACCTTCTCCTTCTCCTTCTTCTACTTCTTCTGATTCACCCTCCAGACTTCACCTTCTCCTTCTCCTTCTTCTGCTTCTTCTGCTTCACCCTCCAGACTTCAGCTTCTCCTTCTCCTTCTTCTGCTTCTTCTGCTGCGCCCTCCAGACTTCACCTTCTCCTTCTCCTTCTTCTACTTCTTCTGATTCACCCTCCAGACTTCACCTTCTCCTTCTCCTTCTTCTACTTCTTCTGATTCACCCTCCAGACTTCACCTTCTCCTTCTCCTTCTTCTACTTCTTCCGATTCACCCTCCTGACTTCACCTTCTCCTTCTCCTTCTTCTGCTTCTTCTGCTTCACCCTCCTGACTTCACCTTCTCCTTCTCCTTCTTCTACTTCTTCCGATTCACCCTCCAGACTTCACCTTCTCCTTCTCCTTCTTCTGCTTCTTCTGCTTCACCCTCCAGACTTCACCTTCTCCTTCTCCTTCTTCTGCTTCTTCTGATTCGCCCTCCAGACATCACCTTCTCCTTCTCCTTCTTCTGCTTCTTCTGCTTCACCCTCCAGACTTCACCTTCTCCTTCTCCTTCTTCTGCTTCTTCTGCTTCACTCTCCTGACTTCACCTTCTCCTTCTCCTTCTTCTACTTCTTCTGATTCACCCTCCAGACTTCACCTTCTCCTTCTCCTTCTTCTGCTTCTTCTGCTTCACCCTCCAGACTTCACCTTCTCCTTCTCCTTCTTCTGCTTCTTCTGCTGCGCCCTCCAGACTTCACCTTCTCCTTCTCCTTCTTCTGCTTCTTCTGCTTCACCCTCCTGACTTCAACTTCTCCTTCTCCTTCTTCTACTTCTTCTGTTTCACCCCCCTGACTTCACCTGCTCCTTCTCCTTCTTCTGCTTCTTCTGATTCACCCTCCTAACTTTACCTTCTCCTTCTCCTTCTTCTGCTTCTTCTGATTCACCCTCCTGACTTCACCTTCTCCTTCTCCTTCTTCTGCTTCTTCTAATTCACCCTCCAGACTTCACCTTCTCCTTCTCTTTCTTCTGCTTCTTCTGATTCACCCTCCAGACTTCACCTTCTCCTTCTCCTTCTTCTGCTTCTTCTGATTGACCCTCCAGACCTCACCTTCTCCTTCTCCTTCTTCTACTTCGTCTGATTCACCCTCCAGACTTCATCTTCTCCTTCTCCTTCTTCTGCTTCTTCTGATTCACCCTCCAGACTTCACCTTCTCCTTCTCCTTCTTCTGCTTCTTCTGATTCACCCTCCAGACTTCACCTTCTCCTTCTCCTTCTTCTACTTCTTCTGATTCACCCTCCTGACTTCACCTTCTCCTTCTCCTTCTTCTGCTTCTTCTGCTTCACCCTCCAGACTTCACCTTCTCCTGCTCCTTCTTCTGCTTCTTCTGCTTCACCCTCCAGACTTCACCTTCTCCTTCTCCTTCTTCTGCTCCTTCTGCTTCACCCTCCTGACTTCACCTTCTCCTACTCCTTCTTCTACTTCTTCTGATTCACCCTCCAGACTTCACCTTCTCCTTCTCCTTCTTCTGCTTCTTCTGCTTCACCCTCCAGACTTCACCTTCTCCTTCTCCTTCTTCTGCTTCTTCTCCTTCGCCCTCCAGACTTCACCTTCTCCTTCTCCATCTTCTGCTTCTTCTGCTTCACTCTCCTGACTTCACCTTCTCCTTCTCCTTCTTCTACTTCTTCTGATTCACCCTCCAGACTTCACCTTCTCCTTCTCCTTCTTCTGCTTCTTCTGCTTCACCGTCCTGACTTCACCTTCTCCTTCTCCTTCTTCTACTTCTTCTGCTTCACCCCCCTGACTTCACCTGCTCCTTCTCCTTCTTCTGCTTCTTCTAATTCACCCTCCTAACTTCACCTTCTCCTTCTCCTTCTTCTGCTTCTTCTGATTCACCCTCCTGACTTCACCTTCTCCTTCTCCTTCTTCTGCTTCTTCTGATTCACCCTCCAGACTTCACTTTCTCCTTCTCCTTCTTCTGCTTCTTCTGTTTCACCCTCCAGACTTCACCTTCTCCTTCTCCTTCTTCTGCTTCTTCTGATTCACCCTCCAGACTTCATCTTCTCCTTCTCCTTCTTCTGCTTCTTCTGATTCACCCTCCAGACTTCACCTTCTCCTTCTCCTTCTTCTGCTTCTTCTGATTCACCCTCCAGACTTCACCTTCTCCTTCTCCTTCTTCTACTTCTTCTGATTCACCCTCCAGACTTCACCTTCCCCATCTCCTTCTTCTACTTCTTCAGATTCACCCTCCAGTCTTCACCTTCTCCTTCTCCTTCTTCTGTTTCTTCTGCTTCACCCTCCAGACTTCACCTTCTCCTTCTCTTTCTTCTGCTTCTTCTGATTCACCCTCCAGACTTCACCTTCTCCTTCTCCTTCTTCTGATTCTTCTGATTCACCCTCCAAACTTCACCTTCTCCTTCTCCTTCTTCTGCTTCTTCTGATTCACCCTCCAGACTTCACCTTCTCCTTCTCCTTCTTCTGCTTCTTCTCATTCACCCTCCAGACTTCATCTTCTCCTTCTCCTTCTTCTGCTTCTTCTGATTCACCCTCCAGACTTCACCTTCTCCTTCTCCTTCTTCTGCTTCTTCTGATTCATCCTCCAGACTTCACCTTCTCCTTCTCTTTCTTCTGCTTCTTCTGATTCACCCTCCAGACTTCACCTTCTCCTTCTCCTTCTTCTGATTCTTCTGATTCACCCTCCAAACTTCACCTTCTCCTTCTCCTTCTTCTGCTTCTTCTGATTCACCCTCCTGACTTCACCTTCTCCTTCTCCTTATTCTGCTTCTTCTGTTTCACCCTCCAGACTTCACCTTCTCCTTCTCCTTCTTCTGCTTCTTCTGATTCACCCTCCAGACTTCACCTTCTCCTTCTCCTTCTTCTGCTTCTTCTGATTCACCCTCCAGACTTCACCTTCTCCTTCTCCTTCTTCTACTTCTTCTGATTCACCCTCCAGACTTCACCTTCTCCTTCTCCTTCTTCTGCTTCTTCTGATTCACCCTCCAGACTTCACCTTCTCCTTCTCCTTCGTCTACTTCTTCTGATTCACCCTCCAGACTTCACCTTCTCCTTCTCCTTCTTCTACTTCTTCTGATTCATCCTCCAGACTTGACCTTCTCCTTCTCCTTCTTCTGTTTCTTCTGATTCACCCTCCAGACTTCACCTTCTCCTTCTCCTTCTTCTACTTCTTCTGATTCACCCTCCAGACTTCACCTTCTCCTTCTCCTTCTTCTACTTCTTCTGATTCACCCTCCAGACTTCACCTTCTCCTTCTCCTTCTTCTACTTCTTCTGCTTCTCCCTCCAGACTTCACCTTCTCCTTCTCCTTCTTCTGCTTCTTCTGATTCACCCTTCAGACTTCACCTTCTCATTCTCCTTCTTCTACTTCTTCTGATTCACCCTCCAGACTTCACCTTCTCCTTCTCCTTCTTCTACTTCTTCTGATTCACCCTCCAGACTTCACCTTCTCCTTCTCCTTCTTCTACTTCTTCCGATTCACCCTCCTGACTTCACCTTCTCCTTCTCCTTCTTCTGCTTCTTCTGCTTCACCCTCCTGACTTCACCTTCTCCTTCTCCTTCTTCTACTTCTTCTGATTCACCCTCCAGACTTCACCTTCTCCTTCTCCTTCTTCTGCTTCTTCTGCTTCACCCTCCAGACTTCACCTTCTCCTTCTCCTTCTTCTACTTCTTCTGCTTCGCCCTCCAGACATCACCTTCTCCTTCTCCTTCTTCTGCTTCTTCTGCTTCACCCTCCTGACTTCACCTTCTCCTTCTCCTTCTTCTACTTCTTCTGCTTCACCCCCCTGACTTCACCTGCTCCTTCTCCTTCTTCTGCTTCTTCTGATTCACCCTCCTAACTTTACCTTCTCCTTCTCCTTCTTCTGCTTCTTCTGATTCACCCTCCTGACTTCACCTTCTCCTTCTCCTTCTTCTGCTTCTTCTAATTCACCCTCCAGACTTCACCTTCTCCTTGTCCTTCTTCTGCTTCTTCTGATTCACCCTCCAGACTTCACCTTCTCCTTCTCCTTCTTCTGCTTCTTCTGATTGACCCTCCAGACCTCACCTTCTCCTTCTCCTTCTTCTACTTCTTCTGATTCACCCTCCAGACTTCATCTTCTCCTTCTCCTTCTTCTGCTTCTTCTGATTCACCCCCCAGACTTCACCTTCCCCTTCTCCTTCTTCTGCTTCTTCTGATTCATCCTCCAGACTTCACCTTCTCCTTCTCCTTCTTCTACTTCTTCTGATTCACCATCCTGACTTCACCTTCTCCTTCTCCTTCTTCTTCTTCTTCTGCTTCACCCTCCAGACTTCACCTTCTCCTGCTCCTTCTTCTGCTTCTTCTGCTTCACCCTCCAGACTTCACCTTCTCCTTCTCCTTCTTCTGCTTCTTCTGCTTCACCCTCCTGACTTCACCTTCTCCTTCTCCTTCTTCTACTTCTTCTGATTCACCCTCCAGACTTCACCTTCTCCTTCTCCTTCTTCTGCTTCTTCTGCTTCACCCTCCAGACTTCACCTTCTCCTTCTCCTTCTTCTGCTTCTTCTGCTTCGCCCTCCAGACTTCACCTTCTCCTTCTCCATCTTCTGCTTCTTCTGCTTCACTCTCCTGACTTCACCTTCTCCTTCTCCTTCTTCTACTTCTTCTGATTCACCCTCCAGACTTCACCTTCTCCTTCTCCTTCTTCTGCTTCTTCTGCTTCACCCTCCAGACTTCAGCTTCTCCTTCTCCTTCTTCTGCTTCTTCTGCTGCGCCCTCCAGACTTCACCTTCTCCTTCTCCTTCTTCTGCTTCTTCTGCTTCACCGTCCTGACTTCACCTTCTCCTTCTCCTTCTTCTACTTCTTCTGCTTCACCCCCCTGACTTCACCTGCTCCTTCTCCTTCTTCTGCTTCTTCTGATTCACCCTCCTAACTACACCTTCTCCTTCTCCTTCTTCTGCTTCTTCTGATTCACCCTCCTGACTTCACCTTCTCCTTCTTCTGCTTCTTCTGATTCACCCTCCATACTTCACCTTCTCCTTCTCCTTCTTCTGCTTCTTCTGATTCACCCTCCAGACTTCACCTTCTCCTTCTCCTTCTTCTGCTTCTTCTGATTCACCCTCCAGACTTCATCTTCTCCTTCTCCTTCTTCTGCTTCTTCTGATTCACCCTCCAGACTTCACCTTCTCCTTCTCCTTCTTCTGCTTCTTCTGATTCACCCTCCAGACTTCACCTTCTCCTTCTCCTTCTTCTACTTCTTCTGCTTCACCCTCCTGACTTCACCTTCTCCTTCTCCTTCTTCTACTTCTTCTGATTCACCCTCCAGACTTCACCTTCTCCTTCTCCTTCTTCTGCTTCTTCTGCTTCACCCTCCAGACCTCACCTTCTCCTTCTCCTTCTTCTGCTTCTTCTGCTTCGCCCTCCAGACTTCACCTTCTCCTTCTCCATCTTCTGCTTCTTCTGCTTCACTCTCCTGACTTCACCTTCTCCTTCTCCTTCTTCTACTTCTTCTGATTCACCCTCCAGACTTCACCTTCTCCTTCTCCTTCTTCTGCTTCTTCTGCTTCACCCTCCAGACTTCAGCTTCTCCTTCTCCTTCTTCTGGTTCTTCTGCTGCGCCCTCCAGACTTCACCTTCTCCTTCTCCTTCTTCTGCTTCTTCTGCTTCACCGTCCTGACTTCACCTTCTCCTTCTCCTTCTTCTACTTCTTCTGCTTCACCCCCCTGACTTCACCTGCTCCTTCTCCTTCTTCTGCTTCTTCTGCTGCGCCCTCCAGACTTCACCTTCTCCTTCTCCTTCTTCTGCTTCTTCTGCTTCACCCTCCTGACTTCACCTTCTCCTTCTCCTTCTTCTACTTCTTCTGCTTCACCCCCCTGACTTCACCTGCTCCTTCTCCTTCTTCTGCTTCTTCTGATTCACCCTCCTAACTTTACCTTCTCCTTCTCCTTCTGCTTCTTCTGATTCACCCTCCTGACTTCACCTTCTCCTTCTCCTTCTTCTGCTTCTTCTAATTCACCCTCCAGACTTCACCTTCTCCTTGTCCTTCTTCTGCTTCTTCTGATTCACCCTCCAGACTTCACCTTCTCCTTCTCCTTCTTCTGCTTCTTCTGATTGACCCTCCAGACCTCACCTTCTCCTTCTCCTTCTTCTACTTCTTCTGATTCACCCTCCAGACTTCATCTTCTCCTTCTTCTTCTTCTGCTTCTTCTGATTCACCCCCCAGACTTCACCTTCTCCTTCTCCTTCTTCTGCTTCTTCTGATTCATCCTCCAGACTTCACCTTCTCCTTCTCCTTCTTCTACTTCTTCTGATTCACCATCCTGACTTCACCTTCTCCTTCTCCTTCTTCTGCTTCTTCTGCTTCACCCTCCAGACTTCACCTTCTCCTGCTCCTTCTTCTGCTTCTTCTGCTTCACCCTCCAGACTTCACCTTCTCCTTCTCCTTCTTCTGCTTCTTCTGCTTCACCCTCCTGACTTCACCTTCTCCTTCTCCTTCTTCTACTTCTTCTGATTCACCCTCCAGACTTCACCTTCTCCTTCTCCTTCTTCTGCTTCTTCTGCTTCACCCTCCAGACTTCACCTTCTCCTTCTCCTTCTTCTGCTTCTTCTGCTTCACCGTCCTGACTTCACCTTCTCCTTCTCCTTCTTCTACTTCTTCTGCTTCACCCCCCTGACTTCACCTGCTCCTTCTCCTTCTTCTGCTTCTTCTGATTCACCCTCCTAACTACACCTTCTCCTTCTCCTTCTTCTGCTTCTTCTGATTCACCCTCCTGACTTCACCTTCTCCTTCTTCTGCTTCTTCTGATTCACCCTCCAGACTTCACCTTCTCCTTCTCCTTCTTCTGCTTCTTCTGATTCACCCTCCAGACTTCACCTTCTCCTTCTCCTTCTTCTGCTTCTTCTGATTCACCCTCCAGACTTCATCTTCTCCTTCTCCTTCTTCTGCTTCTTCTGATTCACCCTCCAGACTTCACCTTCTCCTTCTCCTTCTTCTGCTTCTTCTGATTCACCCTCCAGACTTCACCTTCTCCTTCTCCTTCTTCTACTTCTTCTGCTTCACCCTCCTGACTTCACCTTCTCCTTCTCCTTCTTCTACTTCTTCTGATTCACCCTCCAGGCTTCACCTTCTCCTTCTCCTTCTTCTGCTTCTTCTGCTTCACCCTCCAGACTTCACCTTCTCCTTCTCCTTCTTCTGCTTCTTCTGCTTCGCCCTCCAGACTTCACCTTCTCCTTCTCCATCTTCTGCTTCTTCTGCTTCACTCTCCTGACTTCACCTTCTCCTTCTCCTTCTTCTACTTCTTCTGATTCTCCCTCCAGACTTCACCTTCTCCTTCTCTTTCTTCTGCTTCTTCTGCTTCACCCTCCAGACTTCAGCTTCTCCTTCTCCTTCTTCTGCTTCTTCTGCTGCGCCCTCCAGACTTCACCTTCTCCTTCTCCTTCTTCTGCTTCTTCTGCTTCACCGTCCTGACTTCACCTTCTCCTTCTCCTTCTTCTACTTCTTCTGCTTCACCCCCCTGACTTCACCTGCTCCTTCTCCTTCTTCTGCTTCTTCTGATTCACCCTCCTAACTGCACCTTCTCCTTCTCCTTCTTCTGCTTCTTCTGATTCACCCTCCTGACTTCACCTTCTCCTTCTCCTTCTTCTGCTTCTTCTGATTCACCCTCCAGACTTCACCTTCTCCTTCTCCTTCTTCTGCTTCTTCTGATTCACCCTCCAGACTTCACCTTCTCCTTCTCCTTCTTCTGCTTCTTCTGATTCACCCTCCAGACTTCATCTTCTCCTTCTCCTTCTTCTTCTTCTTCTGATTCACCCTCCAGACTTCACCTTCTCCTTCTCCTTCTTCTGCTTCTTCTGATTCACCCTCCAGACTTCACCTTCTCCTTCTCCTTCTTCTACTTCTTCTGATTCACCCTCCAGACTTCACCTTCTCCTTCTCCTTCTTATACTTCTTCAGATTCACCCTCCAGTCTTCACCTTCTCCTTCTCCTTCTTCTGTTTCTTCTGCTTCACCCTCCAGACTTCACCTTCTTCTTCTCTTTCTTCTGCTTCTTCTGATTCACCCTCCAGACTTCACCTTCTCCTTCTCCTTCTTCTGATTCTTCTGATTCACTCTCCAGACTTCACCTTCTCCTTCTCCTTCTTCTGCTTCTTCTGATTCACCCTCCTGACTTCACCTTCTCCTTCTCCTTCTTCTACTTCTTCTGATTCACCCTCCTGACTTCAACTTCTCCTTCTCCTTCTTCTACTTCTTCTGCTTCACCCTCCAGACTTCACCTTCTCCTTCTCCTTCTTCTACTTCTTCTGGTTCACCCTCCAGACTTCACCTTCTCCTTCTCCTTCTTCTGCTTCTTCTGATTCACCCTCCAGACTTCACCTTCTCCTTCTCCTTATTCTGCTTCTTCTGATTCACCCTCCAGACTTCACCTTCTCCTTCTCCTTCTTCTGCTTCTTCTGATTCACCCTCCAGACTTCACCTTCTCCTTCTCCTTCTTCTGCTTCTTCTGATTCACCCTCCAGACTTCACCTTCTCCTTCTCCTTCTTCTGCTTCTTCTGATTCACCCTCCAGACTTCACCTTCTCCTTCTCCTTCTTCTACTCCTTCTGATTCACCCTCCAGACTTCACCTTCTCCTTCTCCTTCTTCTGCTTCTTCTGATTCACCCTCCAGACTTCACCTTCTCGTTCTCCTTATTCTGCTTCTTCTGATTCACCCTCCAGACTTCACCTTCTCCTTCTCCTTCTTCTGCTTCTTCTGATTCACCCTCCAGACTTCACCTTCTCCTTCTCCTTCTTCTACTTCTTCTGATTCACCCTCCAGACTTCACCTTCTCCTTCTCCTTCTTCTGCTTCTTCTGATTCACCCTCCAGACTTCACCTTCTCCTTCTCCTTCTTCTACTTCTTCTGCTTCACCCTCCAGACTACACCTTCTCCTTCTCCTTCTTCTACTTCTTCTGATTCACCCTCCAGACTTCACCTTCTCCTTCTCCTTCTTCTGCTTCTTCTGATTCACCCTCCAGACTTCACCTTCTCCTTCTCCTTCTTCTACTTCTTCAGATTCACCCTCCAGTCTTCACCTTCTCCTTCTCCTTCTTCTGTTTCTTCTGCTTCACCCTCCAGACTTCACCTTCTCCTTCTCTTTCTTCTGCTTCTTCTGATTCACCCTCCAGACTTCACCTTCTCCTTCTCCTTCTTCTGATTCTTCTGATTCACCCTCCAAACTTCACCTTCTCCTTCTCCTTCTTCTGCTTCTTCTGATTCACCCTCCAGACTTCACCTTCTCCTTCTCCTTCTTCTGATTCTTCTGATTCACCCTCCAGACTTCACCTTCTCCTTCTCCTTCTTCTGCTTCTTCTGCTTCACCCTCCAGACTTCACCTTCTCCTTCTCCATCTTCTGCTTCTTCTGCTTCACTCTCCTGACTTCACCTTCTCCTTCTCCTTCTTCTACTTCTTCTGATTCACCCTCCAGACTTCACCTTCTCCTTCTCCTTCTTCTGCTTCTTCTGCTTCACCCTCCAGACTTCAGCTTCTCCTTCTCCTTCTTCTGCTTCTTCTGCTGCGCCCTCCAGACTTCACCTTCTCCTTCTCCTTCTTCTGCTTCTTCTGCTTCACCGTCCTGACTTCACCTTCTCCTTCTCCTTCTTCTACTTCTTCTGCTTCACCCCCCTGACTTCACCTGCTCCTTCTCCTTCTTCTGCTTCTTCTGCTGCGCCCTCCAGACTTCACCTTCTCCTTCTCCTTCTTCTTCTTCTTCTGCTTCACCCTCCTGACTTCACCTTCTCCTTCTCCTTCTTCTACTTCTTCTGCTTCACCCCCCTGACTTCACGTGCTCCTTCTCCTTCTTCTGCTTCTTCTGATTCACCCTCCTAACTTTACCTTCTCCTTCTCCTTCTTCTGCTTCTTCTGATTCACCCTCCTGACTTCACCTTCTCCTTCTCCTTCTTCTGCTTCTTCTAATTCACCCTCCAGACATCACCTTCTCCTTGTCCTTCTTCTGCTTCTTCTGATTCACCCTCCAGACTTCACCTTCTCCTTCTCCTTCTTCTGCTTCTTCTGATTGACCCTCCAGACCTAACCTTCTCCTTCTCCATCTTCTACTTTATCTGATTCACCCTCCAGACTTCATCTTCTCCTTCTCCTTCTTCTGCTTCTTCTGATTCACCCCCCAGACTTCACCTTCTCCTTCTCCATCTTCTGCTTCTTCTGCTTCACTCTCCTGACTTCACCTTCTCCTTCTCCTTCTTCTACTTCTTCTGATTCACCCTCCAGACTTCACCTTCTCCTTCTCCTTCTTCTGCTTCTTCTGCTTCACCCTCCAGACTTCAGCTTCTCCTTCTCCTTCTTCTGCTTCTTCTGCTGCGCCCTCCAGACTTCACCTTCTCCTTCTCCTTCTTCTGCTTCTTCTGCTTCACCGTCCTGACTTCACCTTCTCCTTCTCCTTCTTCTACTTCTTCTGCTTCACCCCCCTGACTTCACCTGCTCCTTCTCCTTCTTCTGCTTCTTCTGATTCACCCTCCTAACTACACCTTCTCCTTCTCCTTCTTCTGCTTCTTCTGATTCACCCTCCTGACTTCACCTTCTCCTTCTTCTGCTTCTTCTGATTCACCCTCCAGACTTCACCTTCTCCTTCTCCTTCTTCTGCTTCTTCTGATTCACCCTCCAGACTTCACCTTCTCCTTCTCCTTCTTCTGCTTCTTCTGATTCACCCTCCAGACTTCATCTTCTCCTTCTCCTTCTTCTGCTTCTTCTGATTCACCCTCCAGACTTCACCTTCTCCTTCTCCTTCTTCTGCTTCTTCTGATTCACCCTCCAGACTTCACCTTCTCCTTCTCCTTCTTCTACTTCTTCTGCTTCACCCTCCTGACTTCACCTTCTCCTTCTCCTTCTTCTACTTCTTCTGATTCAACCTCCAGACTTCATCTTCTCCTTCTCCTTCTTCTACTTCTTCTGATTCACCCTCCTGACTTCAACTTCTCCTTCTCCTTCTTCTGCTTCTTCTGCTTCACCCTCCAGACTTCACCTTCTCCTGCTCCTTCTTCTGCTTCTTCTGCTTCACCCTCCAGACTTCACCTTCTCCTTCTCCTTCTTCTGCTCCTTCTGCTTCACCCTCCTGACTTCACCTTCTCCTACTCCTTCTTCTACTTCTTCTGATTCACCCTCCAGACTTCACCTTCTCCTTCTCCTTCTTCTGCTTCTTCTGCTTCACCCTCCAGACTTCACCTTCTCCTTCTCCTTCTTCTGCTTCTTCTCCTTCGCCCTCCAGACTTCACCTTCTCCTTCTCCATCTTCTGCTTCTTCTGCTTCACTCTCCTGACTTCACCTTCTCCTTCTCCTTCTTCTACTTCTTCTGATTCACCCTCCAGACTTCACCTTCTCCTTCTCCTTCTTCTGCTTCTTCTGCTTCACCCTCCAGACTTCAGCTTCTCCTTCTCCTTCTTCTGCTTCTTCTGCTGCGCCCTCCAGACTTCACCTTCTCCTTCTCCTTCTTCTGCTTCTTCTGCTTCACCGTCCTGACTTCACCTTCTCCTTCTCCTTCTTCTACTTCTTCTGCTTCACCCCCCTGACTTCACCTGCTCCTTCTCCTTCTTCTGCTTCTTCTGATTCACCCTCCTAACTTCACCTTCTCCTTCTCCTTCTTCTGCTTCTTCTGATTCACCCTCCTGACTTCACCTTCTCCTTCTCCTTCTTCTGCTTCTTCTGATTCACCCTCCAGACTTCACCTTCTCCTTCTCCTTCTTCTGCTTCTTCTGTTTCACCCTCCAGACTTCACCTTCTCCTTCTCCTTCTTCTGCTTCTTCTGATTCACCCTCCAGACTTCATCTTCTCCTTCTCCTTCTTCTGCTTCTTCTGATTCACCCTCCAGACTTCACCTTCTCCTTCTCCTTCTTCTGCTTCTTCTGATTCACCCTCCAGACTTCACCTTCTCCTTCTCCTTCTTCTACTTCTTCAGATTCACCCTCCAGTCTTCACCTTCTCCTTCTCCTTCTTCTGTTTCTTCTGCTTCACCTTCCAGACTTCACCTTCTCCTTCTCTTTCTTCTGCTTCTTCTGATTCACCCTCCAGACTTCACCTTCTCCTTCTCCTTCTTCTGATTCTTCTGATTCACCCTCCAAACTTCACCTTCTCCTTCTCCTTCTTCTGCTTCTTCTGATTCACCCTCCAGACTTCACCTTCTCCTTCTCCTTCTTCTGCTTCTTCTGATTCACCCTCCAGACTTCATCTTCTCCTTCTCCTTCTTCTGCTTCTTCTGATTCACCCTCCAGACTTCACCTTCTCCTTCTCCTTCTTCTGCTTCTTCTGATTCATCCTCCAGACTTCACCTTCTCCTTCTCTTTCTTCTGCTTCTTCTGATTCACCCTCCAGACTTCACCTTCTCCTTCTCCTTCTTCTGATTCTTCTGATTCACCCTCCAAACTTCACCTTCTCCTTCTTCTGCTTCTTCTGATTCACCCTCCTGACTTCACCTTCTCCTTCTCCTTATTCTGCTTCTTCTGTTTCACCCTCCAGACTTCACCTTCTCCTTCTCCTTCTTCTGCTTCTTCTGATTCACCCTCCAGACTTCACCTTCTCCTTCTCCTTCTTCTGCTTCTTCTGATTCACCCTCCAGACTTCACCTTCTCCTTCTCCTTCTTCTACTTCTTCTGATTCACCCTCCAGACTTCACCTTCTCCTTCTCCTTCTTCTGCTTCTTCTGATTCACCCTCCAGACTTCACCTTCTCCTTCTCCTTCGTCTACTTCTTCTGATTCACCCTCCAGACTACACCTTCTCATTCTCCTTCTTCTACTTCTTCTGATTCACCCTCCAGACTTCACCTTCTCCTTCTCCTTCTTCTGCTTCTTCTGATTCACCCTCCAGACTTCACCTTCTCCTTCTCCTTCTTCTACTTCTTCTGATTCACCCTCCAGACTTCACCTTCTCCTTCTCCTTCTTCTACTTCTTCTGATTCACCCTCCAGACTTCACCTTCTCCTTCTCCTTCTTCTACTTCTTCTGCTTCTCCCTCCAGACTTCACCTTCTCCTTCTCCTTCTTCTGCTTCTTCTGATTCACCCTCCAGACTTCACCTTCTCATTCTCCTTCTTCTACTTCTTCTGATTCACCCTCCAGACTTCACCTTCTCCTTCTCCTTCTTCTACTTCTTCTGATTCACCCTCCAGACTTCACCTTCTCCTTCTCCTTCTTCTACTTCTTCCGATTCACCCTCCTGACTTCACCTTCTCCTTCTCCTTCTTCTGCTTCTTCTGCTTCACCCTCCAGACTTCAGCTTCTCCTTCTCCTTCTTCTGCTTCTTCTGCTGCGCCCTCCAGACTTCACCTTCTCCTTCTCCTTCTTCTGCTTCTTCTGCTTCACCGTCCTGACTTCACCTTCTCCTTCTCCTACTTCTACTTCTTCTGCTTCACCCCCCTGACTTCACCTGCTCCTTCTCCTTCTTCTGCTTCTTCTGATTCACCCTCCTAACTACACCTTCTCCTTCTCCTTCTTCTGCTTCTTCTGATTCACCCTCCTGACTTCACCTTCTCCTTCTTCTGCTTCTTCTGATTCACCCTCCAGACTTCACCTTCTCCTTCTCCTTCTTCTGCTTCTTCTGATTCACCCTCCAGACTTCACCTTCTCCTTCTCCTTCTTCTGCTTCTTCTGATTCACCCTCCAGACTTCATCTTCTCCTTCTCCTTCTTCTGCTTCTTCTGATTCACCCTCCAGACTTCACCTTCTCCTTCTCCTTCTTCTGCTTCTTCTGATTCACCCTCCAGACTTCACCTTCTCCTTCTCCTTCTTCTACTTCTTCTGCTTCACCCTCCTGACTTCACCTTCTCCTTCTCCTTCTTCTACTTCTTCTGATTCACCCTCCAGACTTCATCTTCTCCTTCTCCTTCTTCTACTTCTTCTGATTCACCCTCCTGACTTCAACTTCTCCTTCTCCTTCTTCTGCTTCTTCTGCTTCACCCTCCAGACTTCACCTACTCCTGCTCCTTCTTCTGCTTCTTCTGCTTCACCCTCCAGACTTCACCTTCTCCTTCTCCTTCTTCTGCTCCTTCTGCTTCACCCTCCTGACTTCACCTTCTCCTACTCCTTCTTCTACTTCATCTGATTCACCCTCCAGACTTCACCTTCTCCTTCTCCTTCTTCTGCTTCTTCTGCTTCACCCTCCAGACTTCACCTTCTCCTTCTCCTTCTTCTGCTTCTTCTCCTTCGCCCTCCAGACTTCACCTTCTCCTTCTCCATCTTCTGCTTCTTCTGCTTCACTCTCCTGACTTCACCTTCTCCTTCTCCTTCTTCTACTTCTTCTGATTCACCCTCCAGACTTCACCTTCTCCTTCTCCTTCTTCTGCTTCTTCTGCTTCACCCTCCAGACTTCAGCTTCTCCTTCTCCTTCTTCTGCTTCTTCTGCTGCGCCCTCCAGACTTCACCTTCTCCTTCTCCTTCTTCTGCTTCTTCTGCTTCACCGTCCTGACTTCACCTTCTCCTTCGCCTTCTTCTACTTCTTCTGCTTCACCCCCCTGACTTCACCTGCTCCTTCTCCTTCTTCTGCTTCTTCTGATTCACCCTCCTAACTTCACCTTCTCCTTCTCCTTCTTCTGCTTCTTCTGATTCACCCTCCTGACTTCACCTTCTCCTTCTCCTTCTTCTGCTTCTTCTGATTCACCCTCCAGACTTCACCTTCTCCTTCTCCTTCTTCTGCTTCTTCTGTTTCACCCTCCAGACTTCACCTTCTCCTTCTCCTTCTTCTGCTTCTTCTGATTCACCCTCCAGACTTCATCTTCTCCTTCTCCTTCTTCTGCTTCTTCTGATTCACCCTCCAGACTTCACCTTCTCCTTCTCCTTCTTCTGCTTCTTCTGATTCACCCTCCAGACTTCACCTTCTCCTTCTCCTTCTTCTACTTCTTCTGATTCACACTCCAGACTTCACCTTCTCCTTCTCCTTCTTCTACTTCTTCAGATTCACCCTCCAGTCTTCACCTTCTCCTTCTCCTTCTTCTGTTTCTTCTGCTTCACCTTCCAGACTTCACCTTCTCCATCTCTTTCTTCTGCTTCTTCTGATTCACCCTCCAGACTTCACCTTCTCCTTCTCCTTCTTCTGATTCTTCTGATTCACCCTCCAAACTTCACCTTCTCCTTCTCCTTCTTCTGCTTCTTCTGATTCACCCTCCAGACTTCACCTTCTCCTTCTCCTTCTTCTGCTTCTTCTGATTCACCCTCCAGACTTCATCTTCTCCTTCTCCTTCTTCTGCTTCTTCTGATTCACCCTCCAGACTTCACCTTCTCCTTCTCCTTCTTCTGCTTCTTCTGATTCATCCTCCAGACTTCACCTTCTCCTTCTCTTTCTTCTGCTTCTTCTGATTCACCCTCCAGACTTCACCTTCTCCTTCTCCTTCTTCTGATTCTTCTGATTCACCCTCCAAACTTCACCTTCTCCTTCTTCTGCTTCTTCTGATTCACCCTCCTGACTTCACCTTCTCCTTCTCCTTATTCTGCTTCTTCTGTTTCACCCTCCAGACTTCACCTTCTCCTTCTCCTTCTTCTGCTTCTTCTGATTCACCCTCCAGACTTCACCTTCTCCTTCTCCTTCTTCTGCTTCTTCTGATTCACCCTCCAGACTTCACCTTCTCCTTCTCCTTCTTCTACTTCTTCTGATTCACCCTCCAGACTTCACCTTCTCCTTCTCCTTCTTCTGCTTCTTCTGATTCACCCTCCAGACTTCACCTTCTCCTTCTCCTTCGTCTACTTCTTCTGATTCACCCTCCAGACTACACCTTCTCATTCTCCTTCTTCTACTTCTTCTGATTCACCCTCCAGACTTCACCTTCTCCTTCTCCTTCTTCTGCTTCTTCTGATTCACCCTCCAGACTTCACCTTCTCCTTCTCCTTCTTCTACTTCTTCTGATTCACCCTCCAGACTTCACCTTCTCCTTCTCCTTCTTCTACTTCTTCTGATTCACCCTCCAGACTTCACCTTCTCCTTCTCCTTCTTCTACTTCTTCTGCTTCTCCCTCCAGACTTCACCTTCTCCTTCTCCTTCTTCTGCTTCTTCTGATTCACCCTCCAGACTTCACCTTCTCATTCTCCTTCTTCTACTTCTTCTGATTCACCCTCCAGACTTCACCTTCTCCTTCTCCTTCTTCTACTTCTTCTGATTCACCCTCCAGACTTCACCTTCTCCTTCTCCTTCTTCTACTTCTTCCGATTCACCCTCCTGACTTCACCTTCTCCTTCTCCTTCTTCTGCTTCTTCTGCTTCACCCTCCTGACTTCAGCTTCTCCTTCTCCTTCTTCTACTTCTTCTGATTCACCCTCCAGACTTCACCTTCTCCTTCTCCTTCTTCTGCTTCTTCTGCTTCACCCTCCAGACTTCACCTTCTCCTTCTCCTTCTTCTACTTCTTCTGCTTCGCCCTCCAGACATCACCTTCTCCTTCTCCTTCTTCTGCTTCTTCTGCTTCACCCTCCAGACTTCACCTTCTCCTTCTCCTTCTTCTGCTTCTTCTGCTTCACTCTCCTGACTTCACCTTCTCCTTCACCTTCTTCTACTTCTTCTGATTCACCCTCCAGACTTCACCTTCTCCTTCTCCTTCTTCTGCTTCTTCTGCTTCACCCTCCAGACTTCACCTTCTGCTTCTCCTTCTTCTGCTTCTTCTGCTGCGCCCTCCAGACTTCACCTTCTCCTTCTCCTTCTTCTGCTTCTTCTGCTTCACCCTCCTGACTTCACCTTCTCCTTCTCCTTCTTCTACTTCTTCTGCTTCACCCCCCTGACTTCACCTGCTCCTTCTCCTTCTTCTGCTTCTTCTGATTCACCCTCCTAACTTTACCTTCTCCTTCTCCTTCTTCTGCTTCTTCTGATTCACCCTCCTGACTTCACCTTCTCCTTCTCCTTCTTCTGCTTCTTCTAATTCACCCTCCAGACTTCACCTTCTCCTTGTCCTTCTTCTGCTTCTTCTGATTCACCCTCCAGACTTCACCTTCTCCTTCTCCTTCTTCTGCTTCTTCTGATTGACCCTCCAGACCTCACCTTCTCCTTCTCCTTCTTCTACTTCTTCTGATTCACCCTCCAGACTTCATCTTCTCCTTCTCCTTCTTCTGCTTCTTCTGATACACCCCCCAGACTTCACCTTCTCCTTCTCCTTCTTCTGCTTCTTCTGATTCATCCTCCAGACTTCACCTTCTCCTTCTCCTTCTTCTACTTCTTCTGATTCACCATCCTGACTTCACCTTCTCCTTCTCCTTCTTCTGCTTCTTCTGCTTCACCCTCCAGACTTCACCTTCTCCTGCTCCTTCTTCTGCTTCTTCTGCTTCACCCTCCAGACTTCACCTTCTCCTTCTCCTTCTTCTGCTTCTTCTGCTTCACCCTCCTGACTTCACCTTCTCCTTCTCCTTCTTCTACTTCTTCTGATTCACCCTCCAGACTTCACCTTCTCCTTCTCCTTCTTCTGCTTCTTCTGCTTCACCCTCCAGACTTCACCTTCTCCTTCTCCTTCTTCTGCTTCTTCTGCTTCGCCCTCCAGACTTCACCTTCTCCTTCTCCATCTTCTGCTTCTTCTGCTTCACTCTCCTGACTTCACCTTCTCCTTCTCCTTCTTCTACTTCTTCTGATTCACCCTCCAGACTTCACCTTCTCCTTCTCCTTCTTCTGCTTCTTCTGCTTCACCCTCCAGACTTCAGCTTCTCCTTCTCCTTCTTCTCCTTCTTCTGCTGCGCCCTCCAGACTTCACCTTCTCCTTCTCCTTCTTCTGCTTCTTCTGCTTCACCGTCCTGACTTCACCTTCTCCTTCTCCTTCTTCTACTTCTTCTGCTTCACCCCCCTGACTTCACCTGCTCCTTCTCCTTCTTCTGCTTCTTCTGATTCACCCTCCTAACTACACCTTCTCCTTCTCCTTCTTCTGCTTCTTCTGATTCACCCTCCTGACTTCACCTTCTCCTTCTTCTGCTTCTTCTGATTCACCCTCCATACTTCACCTTCTCCTTCTCCTTCTTCTGCTTCTTCTGATTCACCCTCCAGACTTCACCTTCTCCTTCTCCTTCTTCTGCTTCTTCTGATTCACCCTCCAGACTTCATCTTCTCCTTCTCCTTCTTCTGCTTCTTCTGATTCACCCTCCAGACTTCACCTTCTCCTTCTCCTTCTTCTGCTTCTTCTGATTCACCCTCCAGACTTCACCTTCTCCTTCTCCTTCTTCTACTTCTTCTGCTTCACCCTCCTGACTTCACCTTCTCCTTCTCCTTCTTCTACTTCTTCTGATTCACCCTCCAGACTTCACCTTCTCCTTCTCCTTCTTCTGCTTCTTCTGCTTCACCCTCCAGACTTCACCTTCTCCTTCTCCTTCTTCTGCTTCTTCTGCTTCGCCCTCCAGACTTCACCTTCTCCTTCTCCATCTTCTGCTTCTTCTGCTTCACTCTCCTGACTTCACCTTCTCCTTCTCCTTCTTCTACTTCTTCTGATTCACCCTCCAGACTTCACCTTCTCCTTCTCCTTCTTCTGCTTCTTCTGCTTCACCCTCCAGACTTCAGCTTCTCCTTCTCCTTCTTCTGCTTCTTCTGCTGCGCCCTCCAGACTTCACCTTCTCCTTCTCCTTCTTCTGCTTCTTCTGCTTCACCGTCCTGACTTCACCTTCTCCTTCTCCTTCTTCTACTTCTTCTGCTTCACCCCCCTGACTTCACCTGCTCCTTCTCCTTCTTCTGCTTCTTCTGCTCCGCCCTCCAGACTTCACCTTCTCCTTCTCCTTCTTCTGCTTCTTCTGCTTCACCCTCCTGACTTCACCTTCTCCTTCTCCTTCTTCTACTTCTTCTGCTTCACCCCCCTGACTTCACCTGCTCCTTCTCCTTCTTCTGCTTCTTCTGATTCACCCTCCTAACTTTACCTTCTCCTTCTCCTTCTTCTGCTTCTTCTGATTCACCCTCCTGACTTCACCTTCTCCTTCTCCTTCTTCTGCTTCTTCTAATTCACCCTCCAGATTTCACCTTCTCCTTGTCCTTCTTCTGCTTCTTCTGATTCACCCTCCAGACTTCACCTTCTCCTTCTCCTTCTTCTACTTCTTCTGATTCACCCTCCAGACTTCATCTTCTCCTTCTCCTTCTTCTGCTTCTTCTGATTCACCCCCCAGACTTCACCTTCTCCTTCTCCTTCTTCTGCTTCTTCTGATTCATCCTCCAGACTTCACCTTCTCCTTCTCCTTCTTCTACTTCTTCTGATTCACCATCCTGACTTCACCTTCTCCTTCTCCTTCTTCTGCTTCTTCTGCTTCACCCTCCAGACTTCACCTTCTCCTGCTCCTTCTTCTGCTTCTTCTGCTTCACCCTCCAGACTTCACCTTCTCCTTCTCCTTCTTCTGCTTCTTCTGCTTCACCCTCCTGACTTCACCTTCTCCTTCTCCTTCTTCTACTTCTTCTGATTCACCCTCCAGACTTCACCTTCTCCTTCTCCTTCTTCTGCTTCTTCTGCTTCACCCTCCAGACTTCACCTTCTCCTTCTCCTTCTTCTGCTTCTTCTGCTTCACCCTCCAGACTTCAGCTTCTCCTTCTCCTTCTTCTGCTTCTTCTGCTGCGCCCTCCAGACTTCACCTTCTCCTTCTCCTTCTTCTGCTTCTTCTGCTTCACCGTCCTGACTTCACCTTCTCCTTCTCCTTCTTCTACTTCTTCTGCTTCACCCCCCTGACTTCACCTGCTCCTTCTCCTTCTTCTGCTTCTTCTGATTCACCCTCCTAACTACACCTTCTCCTTCTCCTTCTTCTGCTTCTTCTGATTCACCCTCCTGACTTCACCTTCTCCTTCTTCTGATTCTTCTGATTCACCCTCCAAACTTCACCTTCTCCTTCTCCTTCTTCTGCTTCTTCTGATTCACCCTCCTGACTTCACCTTCTCCTTCTCCTTATTCTGCTTCTTCTGTTTCACCCTCCAGACTTCACCTTCTCCTTCTCCTTCTTCTGCTTCTTCTGATTCACCCTCCAGACTTCACCTTCTCCTTCTCCTTCTTCTGCTTCTTCTGATTCACCCTCCAGACTTCACCTTCTCCTTCTCCTTCTTCTACTTCTTCTGATTCACCCTCCAGACTTCACCTTCTCCTTCTCCTTCTTCTGCTTCTTCTGATTCACCCTCCAGACTTCACCTTCTCCTTCTCCTTCGTCTACTTCTTCTGATTCACCCTCCAGACTACACCTTCTCATTCTCCTTCTTCTACTTCTTCTGATTCACCCTCCAGACTTCACCTTCTCCTTCTCCTTCTTCTGTTTCTTCTGATTCACCCTCCAGACTTCACCTTCTCCTTCTCCTTCTTCTACTTGTTCTGATTCACCCTCCAGACTTCACCTTCTCCTTCTCCTTCTTCTACTTCTTCTGATTCACCCTCCAGACTTCACCTTCTCCTTCTCCTTCTTCTACTTCTTCTGCTTCTCCCTCCAGACTTCACCTTCTCCTTCTCCTTCTTCTGCTTCTTCTGATTCACCCTCCAGACTTCACCTTCTCATTCTCCTTCTTCTACTTCTTCTGATTCACCCTCCAGACTTCACCTTCTCCTTCTCCTTCTTCTACTTCTTCTGATTCACCCTCCAGACTTCACCTTCTCCTTCTCCTTCTTCTACTTCTTCCGATTCACCCTCCTGACTTCACCTTCTCCTTCTCCTTCTTCTGCTTCTTCTGCTTCACCCTCCTGACTTCACCTTCTCCTTCTCCTTCTTCTACTTCTTCTGATTCACCCTCCAGACTTCACCTTCTCCTTCTCCTTCTTCTGCTTCTTCTGCTTCACCCTCCAGACTTCACCTTCTCCTTCTCCTTCTTCTACTTCTTCTGCTTCGCCCTCCAGACATCACCTTCTCCTTCTCCTTCTTCTGCTTCTTCTGCTTCACCCTCCAGACTTCACCTTCTCCTTCTACTTCTTCTGCTTCTTCTGCTTCACTCTCCTGACTTCACCTTCTCCTTCACCTTCTTCTACTTCTTCTGATTCACCCTCCTGACTTCAGCTTCTCCTTCTCCTTCTTCTACTTCTTCTGCTTCACCCCCTGACTTCACCTGCTCCTTCTCCTTCTTCTGCTTCTTCTGATTCACCCTCCTAACTTTACCTTCTCCTTCTCCTTCTTCTGCTTCTTCTGATTCACCCTCCTGACTTCACCTTCTCCTTCTCCTTCTTCTGCTTCTTCTAATTCACCCTCCAGACTTCACCTTGTCCTTGTCCTTCTTCTGCTTCTTCTGATTCACCCTCCAGACTTCACCTTCTCCTTCTCCTTCTTCTGCTTCTTCTGATTGACCCTCCAGACCTCACCTTCTCCTTCTCCTTCTTCTACTTCTTCTGATTCACCCTCCAGACTTCATCTTCTCGTTCTCCTTCTTCTGCTTCTTCTGATTCACCCCCCAGACTTCACCTTCTCCTTCTCCTTCTTCTGCTTCTTCTGATTCATCCTCCAGACTTCACCTTCTCCTTCTCCTTCTTCTACTTCTTCTGATTCACCATCCTGACTTCACCTTCTCCTTCTCCTTCTTCTGCTTCTTCTGCTTCACCCTCCAGACTTCACCTTCTCCTGCTCCTTCTTCTGCTTCTTCTGCTTCACCCTCCAGACTTCACCTTCTCCTTCTCCTTCTTCTGCTTCTTCTGCTTCACCCTCCTGACTTCATCTTCTCCTTCTCCTTCTTCTACTTCTTCTGATTCACCCTCCAGACTTCAGCTTCTCCTTCTCCTTCTTCTGCTTCTTCTGCTTCACCCTCCAGACTTCACCTTCTCCTTCTCCTTCTTCTGCTTCTTCTGCTTCGCCCTCCAGACTTCACCTTCTCCTTCTCCATCTTCTGCTTCTTCTGCTTCACTCTCCTGACTTCACCTTCTCCTTCTCCTTCTTCTACTTCTTCTGATTCACCCTCCAGACTTCACCTTCTCCTTCTCCTTCTTCTGCTTCTTCTGCTTCACCCTCCAGACTTCAGCTTCTCCTTCTCCTTCTTCTGCTTCTTCTGCTGCGCCCTCCAGACTTCACCTTCTCCTTCTCCTTCTTCTGCTTCTTCTGCTTCACCGTCCTGACTTCACCTTCTCCTTCTCCTTCTTCTACTTCTTCTGCTTCACCCCCCTGACTTCACCTGCACCTTCTCCTTCTTCTGCTTCTTCTGATTCACCCTCCTAACTACATCTTCTCCTTCTCCTTCTTCTGCTTCTTCTGATTCACCCTCCTGACTTCACCTTCTCCTTCTTCTGCTTCTTCTGATTCACCCTCCATACTTCACCTTCTCCTTCTCCTTCTTCTGCTTCTTCTGATTCACCCTCCAGACTTCACCTTCTCCTTCTCCTTCTTCTGCTTCTTCTGATTCACCCTCCAGACTTCATCTTCTCCTTCTCCTTCTTCTGCTTCTTCTGATTCACCCTCCAGACTTCACCTTCTCCTTCTCCTTCTTCTGCTTCTTCTGATTCACCCTCCAGACTTCACCTTCTCCTTCTCCTTCTTCTACTTCTTCTGCTTCACCATCCTGACTTCACCTTCTCCTTCTCCTTCTTCTACTTCTTCTGATTCACCCTCCAGACTTCACCTTCTCCTTCTCCTTCTTCTGCTTCTTCTGCTTCACCCTCCTGACTTCACCTTCTCCTTCTCCTTCTTCTGCTTCTTCTGCTTCGCCCTCCAGACTTCACCTTCTCCTTCTCCATCTTCTGCTTCTTCTGCTTCACTCTCCTGACTTCACCTTCTCCTTCTCCTTCTTCTACTTCTTCTGATTCACCCTCCAGACTTCACCTTCTCCTTCTCCTTCTTCTGCTTCTTCTGCTTCACCCTCCAGACTTCAGCTTCTCCTTCTCCTTCTTCTGCTTCTTCTGCTGCGCCCTCCAGACTTCACCTTCTCCTTCTCCTTCTTCTGCTTCTTCTGCTTCACCGTCCTGACTTCACCTTCTCCTTCTCCTTCTTCTACTTCTTCTGCTTCACCCCCCTGACTTCACCTGCTCCTTCTCCTTCTTCTGCTTCTTCTGCTCCGCCCTCCAGACTTCACCTTCTCCTTCTCCTTCTTCTGCTTCTTCTGCTTCACCCTCCTGACTTCACCTTCTCCTTCTCCTTCTTCTACTTCTTCTGCTTCACCCCCCTGACTTCACCTGCTCCTTCTCCTTCTTCTGCTTCTTCTGATTCACCCTCCTAACTTTACCTTCTCCTTCTCCTTCTTCTGCTTCTTCTGATTCACCCTCCTGGCTTCACCTTCTCCTTCTCCTTCTTCTGCTTCTTCTAATTCACCCTCCAGATTTCACCTTCTCCTTGTCCTTCTTCTGCTTCTTCTGATTCACCCTCCAGACTTCACCTTCTCCTTCTCCTTCTTCTGCTTCTTCTGATTGACCCTCCAGACCTCACCTTCTCCTTCTCCTTCTTCTACTTCTTCTGATTCACCCTCCAGACTTCATCTTCTCCTTCTCCTTCTTCTGCTTCTTCTGATTCACCCCCCAGACTTCACCTTCTCCTTCTCCTTCTTCTGCTTCTTCTGATTCATCCTCCAGACTTCACCTTCTCCTTCTCCTTCTTCTACTTCTTCTGATTCACCATCCTGACTTCACCTTCTCCTTCTCCTTCTTCTGCTTCACCCTCCAGACTTCACCTTCTCCTGCTCCTTCTTCTGCTTCTTCTGCTTCACCCTCCAGACTTCACCTTCTCCTTCTCCTTCTTCTGCTTCTTCTGCTTCACCCTCCTGACTTCACCTTCTCCTTCTCCTTCTTCTACTTCTTCTGATTCACCCTCCAGACTTCACCTTCTCCTTCTCCTTCTTCTGCTTCTTCTGCTTCACCCTCCAGACTTCACCTTCTCCTTCTCCTTCTTCTGCTTCTTCTGCTTCACCCTCCAGACTTCAGCTTCTCCTTCTCCTTCTTCTGCTTCTTCTGCTGCGCCCTCCAGACTTCACCTTCTCCTTCTCCTTCTTCTGCTTCTTCTGCTTCACCGTCCTGACTTCACCTTCTCCTTCTCCTTCTTCTACTTCTTCTGCTTCACCCCCCTGACTTCACCTGCTCCTTCTCCTTCTTCTGCTACTTCTGATTCACCCTCCTAACTACACCTTCTCCTTCTCCTTCTTCTGCTTCTTCTGATTCACCCTCCTGACTTCACCTTCTCCCTCTTCTGCTTCTTCTGATTCACCCTCCAGACTTCACCTTCTCCTTCTCCTTCTTCTGCTTCTTCTGATTCACCCTCCAGACTTCACCTTCTCCTTCTCCTTCTTCTGCTTCTTCTGATTCACCCTCCAGACTTCATCTTCTCCTTCTCCTTCTTCTGCTTCTTCTGATTCACCCTCCAGACTTCACCTTCTCCTTCTCCTTCTTCTGCTTCTTCTGATTCACCCTCCAGACTTCACCTTCTCCTTCTCCTTCTTCTACTTCTTCTGCTTCACCCTCCTGACTTCACCTTCTCCTTCTCCTTCTTCTACTTCTTCTGATTCACCCTCCAGACTTCACCTTCTCCTTCTCCTTCTTCTGCTTCTTCTGCTTCACCCTCCAGGCTTCACCTTCTCCTTCTCCTTCTTCTGCTTCTTCTGCTTCGCCCTCCAGACTTCACCTTCTCCTTCTCCATCTTCTGCTTCTTCTGCTTCACTCTCCTGACTTCACCTTCTACTTCTCCTTCTTCTACTTCTTCTGATTCTCCCTCCAGACTTCACCTTCTCCTTCTCTTTCTTCTGCTTCTTCTGCTTCACCCTCCAGACTTCAGCTTCTCCTTCTCCTTCTTCTGCTTCTTCTGCTGCGCCCTCCAGACTTCACCTTCTCCTTCTCCTTCTTCTGCTTCTTCTGCTTCACCGTCCTGACTTCACCTTCTCCTTCTCCTTCTTCTACTTCTTCTGCTTCACCCCCCTGACTTCACCTGCTCCTTCTCCTTCTTCTGCTTCTTCTGATTCACCCTCCTAACTACACCTTCTCCTTCTCCTTCTTCTGCTTCTTCTGATTCACCCTCCTGACTTCACCTTCTCCTTCTCCTTCTTCTGCTTCTTCTGATTCACCCTCCAGACCTCACCTTCTCCTTCTCCTTCTTCTGCTTCTTCTGATTCACCCTCTAGACTTCACCTTCTCCTTCTCCTTCTTCTGCTTCTTCTGATTCACCCTCCAGACTTCATCTTCTCCTTCTCCTTCTTCTTCTTCTTCTGATTCACCCTCCAGACTTCACCTTCTCCTTCTCCTTCTTCTGCTTCTTCTGATTCACCCTCCAGACTTCACCTTCTCCTTCTCCTTCTTCTACTTCTTCTGATTCACCCTCCAGACTTCACCTTCTCCTTCTTCTGATTCTTCTGATTCACTCTCCAGACTTCACCTTCTCCTTCTCCTTCTTCTGCTTCTTCTGATTCACCCTCCTGACTTCACCTTCTCCTTCTCCTTCTTCTACTTCTTCTGATTCACCCTCCTGACTTCACCTTCTCCTTCTCCTTCTTCTACTTCTTCTGCTTCACCCTCCAGACTTCACCTTCTCCTTCTCCTTCTTCTACTTCTTCTGATTCACCCTCCAGACTTCACCTTCTCCTTCTCCTTCTTCTGCTTCTTCTGATTCACCCTCCAGACTTCACCTTCTCCTTCTCCTTATTCTGCTTCTTCTGATTCACCCTCCAGACTTCACCTTCTCCTTCTCCTTCTTCTGCTTCTTCTGATTCACCCTCCAGACTTCACCTTCTCCTTCTCCTTCTTCTGCTTCTTCTGATTCACCCTCCAGACTTCACCTTCTCCTTCTCCTTCTTCTGCTTCTTCTGATTCACCCTCCAGACTTCACCTTCTCCTTCTCCTTCTTCTACTCCTTCTGATTCACGCTCCAGACTTCACCTTCTCCTTCTCCTTCTTCTGCTTCTTCTGATTCACCCTCCAGACTTCACCTTCTCCTTCTCCTTATTCTGCTTCTTCTGATTCACCCTCCAGACTTCACCTTCTCCTTCTCCTTCTTCTGCTTCTTCTGATTCACCCTCCAGACTTCACCTTCTCCTTCTCCTTCTTCTACTTCTTCTGATTCACCCTCCAGACTTCACCTTCTCCTTCTCCTTCTTCTGCTTCTTCTGATTCACCCTCCAGACATCACCTTCTCCTTCTCCTTCTTCTACTTCTTCTGCTTCACCCTCCAGACTACACCTTCTCCTTCTCCTTCTTCTACTTCTTCTGATTCACCCTCCAGACTTCACCTTCTCCTTCTCCTTCTTCTGCTTCTTCTGATTCACCCTCCAGACTTCACCTTCTCCTTCTCCTTCTTCTACTTCTTCAGATTCACCCTCCAGTCTTCACCTTCTCCTTCTCCTTCTTCTGTTTCTTCTGCTTCACCCTCCAGACTTCACCTTCTCCTTCTCTTTCTTCTGCTTCTTCTGATTCACCCTCCAGACTTCACCTTCTCCTTCTCCTTCTTCTGATTCTTCTGATTCACCCTCCAAACTTCACCTTCTCCTTCTCCTTCTTCTGCTTCTTCTGATTCACCCTCCAGACTTCACCTTCTCCTTCTCCTTCTTCTACTTCTTCTGATTCACCCTCCAGACTTCACCTTCTCCTTCTCCTTCTTCTGCTTCTTCTGCTTCACCCTCCAGACTTCAGCTTCTCCTTCTCCTTCTTCTGCTTCTTCTGCTGCGCCCTCCAGACTTCACCTTCTCCTTCTCCTTCTTCTGCTTCTTCTGCTTCACCGTCCTGACTTCACCTTCTCCTTCTCCTTCTTCTACTTCTTCTGCTTCACCCCCCTGACTTCACCTGCACCTTCTCCTTCTTCTGCTTCTTCTGATTCACCCTCCTAACTACACCTTCTCCTTCTCCTTCTTCTGCTTCTTCTGATTCACCCTCCTGACTTCACCTTCTCCTTCTTCTGCTTCTTCTGATTCACCCTCCATACTTCACCTTCTCCTTCTCCTTCTTCTGCTTCTTCTGATTCACCCTCCAGACTTCACCTTCTCCTTCTCCTTCTTCTGCTTCTTCTGATTCACCCTCCAGACTTCATCTTCTCCTTCTCCTTCTTCTGCTTCTTCTGATTCACCCTCCAGACTTCACCTTCTCCTTCTCCTTCTTCTGCTTCTTCTGATTCACCCTCCAGACTTCACCTTCTCCTTCTCCTTCTTCTACTTCTTCTGCTTCACCATCCTGACTTCACCTTCTCCTTCTCCTTCTTCTACTTCTTCTGATTCACCCTCCAGACTTCACCTTCTCCTTCTCCTTCTTCTGCTTCTTCTGCTTCACCCTCCTGACTTCACCTTCTCCTTCTCCTTCTTCTGCTTCTTCTGCTTCGCCCTCCAGACTTCACCTTCTCCTTCTCCATCTTCTGCTTCTTCTGCTTCACTCTCCTGACTTCACCTTCTCCTTCTCCTTCTTCTACTTCTTCTGATTCACCCTCCAGACTTCACCTTCTCCTTCTCCTTCTTCTGCTTCTTCTGCTTCACCCTCCAGACTTCAGCTTCTCCTTCTCCTTCTTCTGCTTCTTCTGCTGCGCCCTCCAGACTTCACCTTCTCCTTCTCCTTCTTCTGCTTCTTCTGCTTCACCGTCCTGACTTCACCTTCTCCTTCTCCTTCTTCTACTTCTTCTGCTTCACCCCCCTGACTTCACCTGCTCCTTCTCCTTCTTCTGCTTCTTCTGCTCCGCCCTCCAGACTTCACCTTCTCCTTCTCCTTCTTCTGCTTCTTCTGCTTCACCCTCCTGACTTCACCTTCTCCTTCTCCTTCTTCTACTTCTTCTGCTTCACCCCCCTGACTTCACCTGCTCCTTCTCCTTCTTCTGCTTCTTCTGATTCACCCTCCTAACTTTACCTTCTCCTTCTCCTTCTTCTGCTTCTTCTGATTCACCCTCCTGGCTTCACCTTCTCCTTCTCCTTCTTCGGCTTCTTCTAATTCACCCTCCAGATTTCACCTTCTCCTTGTCCTTCTTCTGCTTCTTCTGATTCACCCTCCAGACTTCACCTTCTCCTTCTCCTTCTTCTGCTTCTTCTGATTGACCCTCCAGACCTCACCTTCTCCTTCTCCTTCTTCTACTTCTTCTGATTCACCCTCCAGACTTCATCTTCTCCTTCTCCTTCTTCTGCTTCTTCTGATTCACCCCCCAGACTTCACCTTCTCCTTCTCCTTCTTCTGCTTCTTCTGATTCATCCTCCAGACTTCACCTTCTCCTTCTCCTTCTTCTACTTCTTCTGATTCACCATCCTGACTTCACCTTCTCCTTCTCCTTCTTCTGCTTCACCCTCCAGACTTCACCTTCTCCTGCTCCTTCTTCTGCTTCTTCTGCTTCACCCTCCAGACTTCACCTTCTCCTTCTCCTTCTTCTGCTTCTTCTGCTTCACCCTCCTGACTTCACCTTCTCCTTCTCCTTCTTCTACTTCTTCTGATTCACCCTCCAGACTTCACCTTCTCCTTCTCCTTCTTCTGCTTCTTCTGCTTCACCCTCCAGACTTCACCTTCTCCTTCTCCTTCTTCTGCTTCTTCTGCTTCACCCTCCAGACTTCAGCTTCTCCTTCTCCTTCTTCTGCTTCTTCTGCTGCGCCCTCCAGACTTCACCTTCTCCTTCTCCTTCTTCTGCTTCTTCTGCTTCACCGTCCTGACTTCACCTTCTCCTTCTCCTTCTTCTACTTCTTCTGCTTCACCCCCCTGACTTCACCTGCTCCTTCTCCTTCTTCTGCTACTTCTGATTCACCCTCCTAACTACACCTTCTCCTTCTCCTTCTTCTGCTTCTTCTGATTCACCCTCCTGACTTCACCTTCTCCCTCTTCTGCTTCTTCTGATTCACCCTCCAGACTTCACCTTCTCCTTCTCCTTCTTCTGCTTCTTCTGATTCACCCTCCAGACTTCACCTTCTCCTTCTCCTTCTTCTGCTTCTTCTGATTCACCCTCCAGACTTCATCTTCTCCTTCTCCTTCTTCTGCTTCTTCTGATTCACCCTCCAGACTTCACCTTCTCCTTCTCCTTCTTCTGCTTCTTCTGATTCACCCTCCAGACTTCACCTTCTCCTTCTCCTTCTTCTACTTCTTCTGCTTCACCCTCCTGACTTCACCTTCTCCTTCTCCTTCTTCTACTTCTTCTGATTCACCCTCCAGACTTCACCTTCTCCTTCTCCTTCTTCTGCTTCTTCTGCTTCACCCTCCAGGCTTCACCTTCTCCTTCTCCTTCTTCTGCTTCTTCTGCTTCGCCCTCCAGACTTCACCTTCTCCTTCTCCATCTTCTGCTTCTTCTGCTTCACTCTCCTGACTTCACCTTCTACTTCTCCTTCTTCTACTTCTTCTGATTCTCCCTCCAGACTTCACCTTCTCCTTCTCTTTCTTCTGCTTCTTCTGCTTCACCCTCCAGACTTCAGCTTCTCCTTCTCCTTCTTCTGCTTCTTCTGCTGCGCCCTCCAGACTTCACCTTCTCCTTCTCCTTCTTCTGCTTCTTCTGCTTCACCGTCCTGACTTCACCTTCTCCTTCTCCTTCTTCTACTTCTTCTGCTTCACCCCCCTGACTTCACCTGCTCCTTCTCCTTCTTCTGCTTCTTCTGATTCACCCTCCTAACTACACCTTCTCCTTCTCCTTCTTCTGCTTCTTCTGATTCACCCTCCTGACTTCACCTTCTCCTTCTCCTTCTTCTGCTTCTTCTGATTCACCCTCCAGACCTCACCTTCTCCTTCTCCTTCTTCTGCTTCTTCTGATTCACCCTCTAGACTTCACCTTCTCCTTCTCCTTCTTCTGCTTCTTCTGATTCACCCTCCAGACTTCATCTTCTCCTTCTCCTTCTTCTTCTTCTTCTGATTCACCCTCCAGACTTCACCTTCTCCTTCTCCTTCTTCTGCTTCTTCTGATTCACCCTCCAGACTTCACCTTCTCCTTCTCCTTCTTCTACTTCTTCTGATTCACCCTCCAGACTTCACCTTCTCCTTCTTCTGATTCTTCTGATTCACTCTCCAGACTTCACCTTCTCCTTCTCCTTCTTCTGCTTCTTCTGATTCACCCTCCTGACTTCACCTTCTCCTTCTCCTTCTTCTACTTCTTCTGATTCACCCTCCTGACTTCACCTTCTCCTTCTCCTTCTTCTACTTCTTCTGCTTCACCCTCCAGACTTCACCTTCTCCTTCTCCTTCTTCTACTTCTTCTGATTCACCCTCCAGACTTCACCTTCTCCTTCTCCTTCTTCTGCTTCTTCTGATTCACCCTCCAGACTTCACCTTCTCCTTCTCCTTATTCTGCTTCTTCTGATTCACCCTCCAGACTTCACCTTCTCCTTCTCCTTCTTCTGCTTCTTCTGATTCACCCTCCAGACTTCACCTTCTCCTTCTCCTTCTTCTGCTTCTTCTGATTCACCCTCCAGACTTCACCTTCTCCTTCTCCTTCTTCTGCTTCTTCTGATTCACCCTCCAGACTTCACCTTCTCCTTCTCCTTCTTCTACTCCTTCTGATTCACGCTCCAGACTTCATCTTCTCCTTCTCCTTCTTCTGCTTCTTCTGATTCACCCTCCAGACTTCACCTTCTCCTTCTCCTTATTCTGCTTCTTCTGATTCACCCTCCAGACTTCACCTTCTCCTTCTCCTTCTTCTGCTTCTTCTGATTCACCCTCCAGACTTCACCTTCTCCTTCTCCTTCTTCTACTTCTTCTGATTCACCCTCCAGACTTCACCTTCTCCTTCTCCTTCTTCTGCTTCTTCTGATTCACCCTCCAGACTTCACCTTCTCCTTCTCCTTCTTCTACTTCTTCTGCTTCACCCTCCAGACTACACCTTCTCCTTCTCCTTCTTCTACTTCTTCTGATTCACCCTCCAGACTTCACCTTCTCCTTCTCCTTCTTCTGCTTCTTCTGATTCACCCTCCAGACTTCACCTTCTCCTTCTCCTTCTTCTACTTCTTCAGATTCACCCTCCAGTCTTCACCTTCTCCTTCTCCTTCTTCTGTTTCTTCTGCTTCACCCTCCAGACTTCACCTTCTCCTTCTCTTTCTTCTGCTTCTTCTGATTCACCCTCCAGACTTCACCTTCTCCTTCTCCTTCTTCTGATTCTTCTGATTCACCCTCCAAACTTCACCTTCTCCTTCTCCTTCTTCTGCTTCTTCTGATTCACCCTCCAGACTTCACCTTCTCCTTCTCCTTCTTCTACTTCTTCTGATTCACCCTCCAGACTTCACCTTCTCCTTCTCCTTCTTCTGCTTCTTCTGCTTCACCCTCCAGACTTCAGCTTCTCCTTCTCCTTCTTCTGCTTCTTCTGCTGCGCCCTCCAGACTTCACCTTCTCCTTCTCCTTCTTCTGCTTCTTCTGCTTCACCGTCCTGACTTCACCTTCTCCTTCTCCTTCTTCTACTTCTTCTGCTTCACCCCCCTGACTTCACCTGCTCCTTCTCCTTCTTCTGCTTCTTCTGCTGCGCCCTCCAGACTTCACCTTCTCCTTCTCCTTCTTCTTCTTCTTCTGCTTCACCCTCCTGACTTCACCTTCTCCTTCTCCTTCTTCTACTTCTTCTGCTTCACCCCCCTGACTTCACCTGCTCCTTCTCCTTCTTCTGCTTCTTCTGATTCACCCTCCTAACTTTACCTTCTTCTTCTCCTTCTTCTGCTTCTTCTGATTCACCCTCCTGGCTTCACCTTCTCCTTCTCCTTCTTCTGCTTCTTCTAATTCACCCTCCAGACTTCACCTTCTCCTTGTCCTTCTTCTGCTTCTTCTGATTCACCCTCCAGACTTCACCTTCTCCTTCTCCTTCTTCTGCTTCTTCTGATTGACCCTCCAGACCTCACCTTCTCCTTCTCCTTCTTCTACTTCTTCTGATTCACCCTCCAGACTTCATCTTCTCCTTCTCCTTCTTCTGCTTCTTCTGATTCACCCCCCAGACTTCACCTTCTCCTTCTCCTTCTTCTGCTTCTTCTGATTCATCCTCCAGACTTCACCTTCTCCTTCTCCTTCTTCTACATCTTCTGATTCACCATCCTGACTTCACCTTCTCCTTCTCCTTCTTCTGCTTCTTCTGCTTCACCCTCCAGACTTCACCTTCTCCTGCTCCTTCTTCTGCTTCTTCTGCTACACCCTCCAGACTTCACCTTCTCCTTCTCCTTCTTCTGCTTCTTCTGATTCACCCTCCAGACTTCACCTTCTCCTTCTCCTTCTTCTACTTCTTCTGCTTCACCCTCCTGACTTCACCTTCTCCTTCTCCTTCTTCTACTTCTTCTGATTCACCCTCCAGACTTCACCTTCTCCTTCTCCTTCTTCTGCTTCTTCTGCTTCACCCTCCAGACTTCACCTTCTCCTTCTCCTTCTTCTGCTTCTTCTGCTTCGCCCTCCAGACTTCACCTTCTCCTTCTCCATCTTCTGCTTCTTCTGCTTCACTCTCCTGACTTCACCTTCTCCTTCTCCTTCTTCTACTTCTTCTGCTTCACCCTCCTGACTTCACCTTCTCCTTCTCCTTCTTCTGCTTCTTCTGATTCACCCTCCAGACTTCACCTTCTCCTTCTCCTTCTTCTGCTTCTTCTGATTCACCCTCCAGACTTCACCTTCTCCTTCTCCTTCTTCTGCTTCTTCTGATTCACCCTCCAGACTTCATCTTCTCCTTCTCCTTCTTCTTCTTCTTCTGATTCACCCTCCAGACTTCACCTTCTCCTTCTCCTTCTTCTGCTTCTTCTGATTCACCCTCCAGACTTCACCTTCTCCTTCTCCTTCTTCTACTTCTTCTGATTCACCCTCCAGACTTCACCTTCTCCTTCTCCTTCTTATACTTCTTCAGATTCACCCTCCAGTCTTCACCTTCTCCTTCTCCTTCTTCTGTTTCTTCTGCTTCACCCTCTAGACTTCACCTTCTTCTTCTCTTTCTTCTGCTTCTTCTGATTCACCCTCCAGACTTCACCTTCTCCTTCTCCTTCTTCTGATTCTTCTGATTCACTCTCCAGACTTCACCTTCTCCTTCTCCTTCTTCTGCTTCTTCTGATTCACCCTCCTTACTTCACCTTCTCCTTCTCCTTCGTCTACTTCTTCTGATTCACCCTCCAGACTTCTCCTTCTCCTTCTCCTTCTTCTGCTTCTTCTGCTTCACCCTCCAGACTTCACCTTCTCCTTCTCCTTCTTCTGCTTCTTCTGCTTCGCCCTCCAGACTTCACCTTCTCCTTCTCCATCTTCTGCTTCTTCTGCTTCACTCTCCTGACTTCACCTTCTCCTTCTCCTTCTTCTACTTCTTCTGATTCACCCTCCAGACTTCACCTTCTCCTTCTCCTTCTTCTGCTTCTTCTGCTTCACCCTCCAGACTTCAGCTTCTCCTTCTCCTTCTTCTGCTTCTTCTGCTGCGCCCTCCAGACTTCACCTTCTCCTTCTCCTTCTTCTGCTTCTTCTGCTTCACCGTCCTGACTTCACCTTCTCCTTCTCCTTCTTCTACTTCTTCTGCTTCACCCCCCTGACTTCACCTGCTCCTTCTCCTTCTGCTTCTTCTGATTCACCCTCCTAACTACACCTTCTCCTTCTCCTTCTTCTGCTTCTTCTGATTCACCCTCCTGACTTCACCTTCTCCTTCTTCTGCTTCTTCTGATTCACCCTCCAGACTTCACCTTCTCCTTCTCCTTCTTCTGCTTCTTCTGATTCACCCTCCAGACTTCACCTTCTCCTTCTCCTTCTTCTGCTTCTTCTGATTCACCCTCCAGACTTCATCTTCTCCTTCTCCTTCTTCTGCTTCTTCTGATTCACCCTCCAGACTTCACCTTCTCCTTCTCCTTCTTCTGCTTCTTCTGATTCACCCTCCAGACTTCACCTTCTCCTTCTCCTTCTTCTACTTCTTCTGCTTCACCCTCCTGACTTCACCTTCTCCTTCTCCTTCTTCTACTTCTTCTGATTCACCCTCCAGACTTCACCTTCTCCTTCTCCTTCTTCTGCTTCTTCTGCTTCACCCTCCAGACTTCACCTTCTCCTTCTCCTTCTTCTGCTTCTTCTGCTTCGCCCTCCAGACTTCACCTTCTCCTTCTCCATCTTCTGCTTCTTCTGCTTCACTCTCCTGACTTCACCTTCTCCTTCTCCTTCTTCTACTTCTTCTGCTTCACCCTCCTGACTTCACCTTCTCCTTCTCCTTCTTCTGCTTCTTCTGATTCACCCTCCAGACTTCACCTTCTCCTTCTCCTTCTTCTGCTTCTTCTGATTCACCCTCCAGACTTCACCTTCTCCTTCTCCTTCTTCTGCTTCTTCTGATTCACCCTCCAGACTTCATCTTCTCCTTCTCCTTCTTCTTCTTCTTCTGATTCACCCTCCAGACTTCACCTTCTCCTTCTCCTTCTTCTGCTTCTTCTGATTCACCCTCCAGACTTCACCTTCTCCTTCTCCTTCTTCTACTTCTTCTGATTCACCCTCCAGACTTCACCTTCTCCTTCTCCTTCTTATACTTCTTCAGATTCACCCTCCAGTCTTCACCTTCTCCTTCTCCTTCTTCTGTTTCTTCTGCTTCACCCTCTAGACTTCACCTTCTTCTTCTCTTTCTTCTGCTTCTTCTGATTCACCCTCCAGACTTCACCTTCTCCTTCTCCTTCTTCTGATTCTTCTGATTCACTCTCCAGACTTCACCTTCTCCTTCTCCTTCTTCTGCTTCTTCTGATTCACCCTCCTTACTTCACCTTCTCCTTCTCCTTCTTCTACTTCTTCTGATTCACCCTCCAGACTTCACCTTCTCCTTCTCCTTCTTCTACTCCTTCTGATTCACCCTCCAGACTTCACCTTCTCCTTCTCCTTCTTCTACTTCTTCTGATTCACCCTCCAGACTTCACCTTCTCCTTCTCCTTCTTCTGCTTCTTCTGATTCACCCTCCAGACTTCACCTTCTCCTTCTCCTTCTTCTACTTCTTCTGCTTCACCCTCCAGACTACACCTTCTCCTTCTCCTTCTTCTACTTCTTCTGATTCACCCTCCAGACTTCACCTTCTCCTTCTCCTTCTTCTGCTTCTTCTGATTCACCCTCCAGACTTCACCTTCTCCTTCTCCTTCTACTACTTCTTCAGATTCACCCTCCAGTCTTCACCTTCTCCTTCTCCTTCTTCTGTTTCTTCTGCTTCACCCTCCAGACTTCACCTTCTCCTTCTCTTTCTTCTGCTTCTTCTGATTCACCCTCCAGACTTCACCTTCTCCTTCTCCTTCTTCTGATTCTTCTGATTCACCCTCCAAACTTCACCTTCTCCTTCTCCTTCTTCTGCTTCTTCTGATTCACCCTCCAGACTTCACCTTCTCCTTCTCCTTCTTCTGATTCTTCTGATTCACCCTCCAAACTTCACCTTCTCCTTCTCCTTCTTCTGCTTCTTCTGATTCACCCTACTGACTTCACCTTCTCCTTCTCCTTATTCTGCTTCTTCTGTTTCACCCTCCAGACTTCACCTTCTCCTTCTCCTTCTTCTGCTTCTTCTGATTCACCCTCCAGACTTCACCTTCTCCTTCTCCTTCTTCTGCTTCTTCTGATTCACCCTCCAGACTTCACCTTCTCCTTCTCCTTCTTCTACTTCTTCTGATTCACCCTCCAGACTTCACCTTCTCCTTCTCCTTCTTCTGCTTCTTCTGATTCACCCTCCAGACTTCACCTTCTCCTTCTCCTTCGTCTACTTCTTCTGATTCACCCTCCAGACTACACCTTCTCCTTCTCTTTCTTCTACTTCTTCTGATTCACCCTCCAGACTTCACCTTCTCCTTCTCCTTCTTCTGTTTCTTCTGATTCACCCTCCAGACTTCACCTTCTCCTTCTCCTTCTTCTACTTCTTCTGATTCACCCTCCAGACTTCACCTTCTCCTTCTCCTTCTTCTACTTCTTCTGATTCACCCTCCAGACTTCACCTTCTCCTTCTCCTTCTTCTACTTCTTCTGCTTCTCCCTCCAGACTTCACCTTCTCCTTCTCCTTCTTCTGCTTCTTCTGATTCACCCTCCAGACTTCACCTTCTCCTTCTCCTTCTTCTGCTTCTTCTGCTTCACCCTCCAGACTTCACCTTCTCCTTCTCCTTCTTCTGCTTCTTCTGCTTCGCCCTCCAGACATCACCTTCTCCTTCTCCTTCTTCTGCTTCTTCTGCTTCACCCTCCAGACTTCACCTTCTCCTTCTCCTTCTTCTGCTTCTTCTGCTTCACTCTCCTGACTTCACCTTCTCCTTCACCTGCTTCTACTTCTTCTGATTCACCCTCCAGACTTCACCTTCTCCTTCTCCTTCTTCTTCTTCTTCTGCTTCACTCTCCTGACTTCACCTTCTCCTTCACCTTCTTCTACTTCTTCTGATTCACCCTCCAGACTTCACCTTCTCCTTCTCCTTCTTCTGCTTCTTCTGCTTCACCCTCCAGACTTCACCTTCTCCTTCTCCTTCTTCTGCTTCTTCTCCTGCGCCCTCCAGACTTCACCTTCTCCTTCTCCTTCTTCTGCTTCTTCTGCTTCACCCTCCTGACTTCACCTTCTCCTTCTCCTTCTTCTACTTCTTCTGCTTTACCCCCCTGACTTCACCTGCTCCTTCTCCTTCTTCTGCTTCTTCTGATTCACCCTCCTAACTTTACCTTCTCCTTCTCCTTCTTCTGCTTCTTCTGATTCACCCTCCTGACTTCACCTTCTCCTTCTCCTTCTTCTGCTTCTTCTGATTCACCCTCCAGACTTCACCTTCTCCTTCTCCTTCTTCTGCTTCTTCTGATTGACCCTCCAGACTTCACCTTCTCCTTCTCCTTCTTCTACTTCTTCTGATTCACCCTCCAGACTTCATCTTCTCCTTCTCCTTCTTCTGCTTCTTCTGATTCACCCTCCAGACTTCACCTTCTCCTTCTCCTTCTTCTGCTTCTTCTGATTCACCCTCCAGACTTCACCTTCTCCTTCTCCTTCTTCTACTTCTTCTGATTCACCATCCTGACTTCACCTTCTCCTTCTCCTTCTTCTGCTTCTTCTGCTTCACCCTCCAGACTTCACCTTCTCCTGCTCCTTCTTCTGCTTCTTCTGCTTCACCCTCCAGACTTCACCTTCTCCTTCTCCTTCTTCTGCTTCTTCTGCTTCACCCTCCTGACTTCACCTTCTCCTTCTCCTTCTTCTACTTCTTCTGATTCACCCTCCAGACTTCACCTTCTCCTTCTCCTTCTTCTGCTTCTTCTGCTTCACCCTCCAGACTTCACCTTCTCCTTCTCCTTCTTCTGCTTCTTCTGCTTCGCCCTCCAGACTTCACCTTCTCCTTCTCCATCTTCTGCTTCTTCTGCTTCACTCTCCTGACTTCACCTTCTCCTTCTCCTTCTTCTACTTCTTCTGATTCACCCTCCAGACTTCACCTTCTCCTTCTCCTTCTTCTGCTTCTTCTGCTTCACCCTCCAGACTTCAGCTTCTCCTTCTCCTTCTTCTGCTTCTTCTGCTTCACCGTCCTGACTTCACCTTCTCCTTCTCCTTCTTCTACTTCTTCTGCTTCACCCCCCTGACTTCACCTGCTCCTTCTCCTTCTTCTGCTTCTTCTGATTCACCCTCCTAACTACACCTTCTCCTTCTCCTTCTTCTGCTTCTTCTGATTCACCCTCCTGACTTCACCTTCTCCTTCTCCTTCTTCTGCTTCTTCTGATTCACCCTCCAGACTTCACCTTCTCCTTCTCCTTCTTCTGCTTCTTCTGATTCACCCTCCAGACTTCACCTTCTCCTTCTCCTTCTTCTGCTTCTTCTGATTCACCCTCCAGACTTCATCTTCTCCTTCTCCTTCTTCTGCTTCTTCTGATTCACCCTCCAGACTTCACCTTCTCCTTCTCCTTCTTCTGCTTCTTCTGATTCACCCTCCAGACTTCACCTTCTCCTTCTCCTTCTTATATTTCTTCAGATTCACCCTCCAGTCTTCACCTTCTCCTTCTCCTTCTTCTGTTTCTTCTGCTTCACCCTCCAGACTTCACCTTCTTCTTCTCTTTCTTCTGCTTCTTCTGAATAACCCTCCAGACTTCACCTTCTCCTTCTCCTTCTTCTGATTCTTCTGATTCACTCTCTAGACTTCACCTTCTCCTTCTCCTTCTTCTGCTTCTTCTGATTCACCCTCCTGACTTCACCTTCTCCTTCTCCTTCTTCTACTTCTTCTGATTCACCCTCCTGACTTCACCTTCTCCTTCTCCTTCTTCTAATTTTTCTGCTTCACCCTCCAGACTTCACCTTCTCCTTCTCCTTCTTCTACTTCTTCTGATTCACCCTCCAGACTTCACCTTCTCCGTCTCCTTCTTCTGCTTCTTCTGATTCACCCTCCAGACTTCACCTTCTCCTTCTCCTTATTCTGCTTCTTCTGATTCACCCTCCAGACTTCACCTTCTCCTTCTCCTTCTTCTGCTTCTTCTGATTCACCCTCCAGACTTCACCTTCTCCTTCTCCTTCTTCTGCTTCTTCTGATTCACCCTGCAGACTTCACCTTCTCCTTCTCCTTCTTCTGCTTCTTCTGATTCACCCTCCAGACTTCACCTTCTCCTTCTCCTTCTTCTGCTTCTTCTGATTCACCCTCCAGACTTCACCTTCGCCTTCTCCTTCTTCTACTTCTTCTGATTCACCCTCCAGACTTCACCTTCTCCTTCTCCTTCTTCTGCTTCTTCTGATTCACCCTCCAGACTTCACCTTCTCCTTCTCCTTCTTCTACTTCTTCTGCTTCACCCTCCAGACTACACCTTCTCCTTCTCCTTCTTCTACTTCTTCTGATTCACCCTCCAGACTTCACCTTCTCCTTCTCCTTCTTCTGCTTCTTCTGATTCACCCTCCAGACTTCACCTTCTCCTTCTCCTTATTCTGCTTCTTCTGATTCACCCTCCAGACTTCACCTTCTCCTTCTCCTTCTTCTGCTTCTTCTGATTCACCCTCCAGACTTCACCTTCTCCTTCTCCTTCTTCTGCTTCTTCTGATTCACCCTCCAGACTTCACCTTCTCCTTCTCCTTCTTCTGCTTCTTCTGATTCACCCTCCAGACTTCACCTTCTCCTTCTCCTTTTTCTGCTTCTTCTGATTCACCCTCCTGACTTCACCTTCTCCTTCTCCTTCTTCTAAATCTTCTGATTCACCCTCCTGACTTCACCTTCTCCTTCTCCTTCTTCTACTTCTTCTGCTTCACCCTCCAGGCTTCATCTTCTCCTTCTCCTTCTTCTACTTCTTCTGATTCACCCTCCAGACTTCACCTTCTCCTTCTCCTTCTTCTACTTCTTCTGATTCACCCTCCAGACTTAACCTTCTCCTTCTCCTTCTTCTGCTTCTTCTGCTTCACCCTCCAGACTTCACCGTCTCCTTCTCCTTCTTCTGCTTCTTCTGATTCGCCCTCCAGACATCACCTTCTCCTTCTCCTTCTTCTGCTTCTTCTGCTTCACCCTCCAGACTTCACCTTCTCCTTCTCCTTCTTCTGCTTCTTCTGCTTCACTCTCCTGACTTCACCTTCTCCTTCTCCTTCTTCTACTTCTTCTGATTCACCCTCCAGACTTCACCTTCTCCTTCTCCTTCTTCTGCTTCTTCTGCTTCACCCTCCAGACTTCACCTTCTCCTTCTCCTTCTTCTGCTTCTTCTGCTGCGCCCTCCAGACTTCACCTTCTCCTTCTCCTTCTTCTGCTTCTTCTGCTTCACCCTCCTGACTTCACCTTCTCCTTCTCCTTCTTCTACTTCTTCTGTTTCACCCCCCTGACTTCACCTGCTCCTTCTCCTTCTTCTGCTTCTTCTGATTCACCCTCCTAACTTTACCTTCTCCTTCTCCTTCTTCTGCTTCTTCTGATTCACCCTCCTGACTTCACCTTCTCCTTCTCCTTCTTCTGCTTCTTCTAATTCACCCTCCAGACTTCACCTTCTCCTTCTCCTTCTTCTGCTTCTTCTGATTCACCCTCCAGACTTCACCTTCTCCTTCTCCTTCTTCTGCTTCTTCTGATTGACCCTCCAGACCTCACCTTCTCCTTCTCCTTTTTCTACTTCTTCTGATTCACCCTCCAGACTTCATCTTCTCCTTCTCCTTCTTCTGCTTCTTCTGATTCACCCTCCAGACTTCACCTTCTCCTTCTCCTTCTTCTGCTTCTTCTGATTCACCCTCCAGACTTCACCTTCTCCTTCTCCTTCTTCTACTTCTTCTGATTCACCCTCCAGACTTCACCTTCTCCTTCTCCTTCTTATACTTCTTCAGATTCACCCTCCAGTCTTCACCTTCTCCTTCTCCTCCTTCTGTTTCTTCTGCTTCACCCTCCAGACTTCACCTTCTTCTTCTCTTTCTTCTGCTTCTTCTGATTCACCCTCCAGACTTCACCTTCTCCTTCTCCTTCTTCTGATTCTTCTGATTCACTCTCCAGACTTCACCTTCTCCTTCTCCTTCTTCTGCTTCTTCTGATTCACCCTCCTGACTTCACCTTCTCCTTCTCCTTCTTCTACTTCTTCTGATTCACCCTCCTGACTTCACCTTCTCCTTCTCCTTCTTCTACTTCTTCTGCTTCACCCTCCAGACTTCACCTTCTCCTTCTCCTTCTTCTACTTCTTCTGATTCACCCTCCAGACTTCACCTTCTCCTTCTCCTTCTTCTGCTTCTTCTGATTCACCCTCCAGACTTCACCTTCTCCTTCTCCTTATTCTGCTTCTTCTGATTCACCCTCCAGACTTCACCTTCTCCTTCTCCTTCTTCTGCTTCTTCTGATTCACCCTCCAGACTTCACCTTCTCCTTCTCCTTCTTCTGCTTCTTCTGATTCACCCTCCAGACTTCACCTTCTCCTTCTCCTTCTTCTGCTTCTTCTGATTCACCCTCCAGACTTCACCTTCTCCTTCTCCTTCTTCTACTCCTTCTGATTCACCCTCCAGACTTCACCTTCTCCTTCTCCTTCTTCTGCTTCTTCTGTTTCACCCTCCAGACTTCACCTTCTCCTTCTCCTTATTCTGCTTCTTCTGATTCACCCTCCAGACTTCACCTTCTCCTTCTCCTTCTTCTGCTTCTTCTGATTCACCCTCCAGACTTCACCTTCTCCTTCTCCTTCTTCTACTTCTTCTGATTCACCCTCCAGACTTCACCTTCTCCTTCTCCTTCTTCTGCTTCTTCTGATTCACCCTCCAGACTTCACCTTCTCCTTCTCCTTCTTCTACTTCTTCTGCTTCACCCTCCAGACTACACCTTCTCCTTCTCCTTCTTCTACTTCTTCTGATTCCCCCTCCAGACTTCACCTTCTCCTTCTCCTTCTTCTGCTTCTTCTGATTCACCCTCCAGACTTCACCTTCTCCTTCTCCTTCTTCTACTTCTTCAGATTCACCCTCCAGTCTTCACCTTCTCCTTCTCCTTCTTCTGTTTCTTCTGCTTCACCCTCCAGACTTCACCTTCTCCTTCTCTTTCTTCTGCTTCTTCTGATTCACCCTCCAGACTTCACCTTCTCCTTCTCCTTCTTCTGATTCTTCTGATTCACCCTCCAAACTTCACCTTCTCCTTCTCCTTCTTCTGCTTCTTCTGATTCACCCTCCAGACTTCACCTTCTCCTTCTCCTTCTTCTGATTTTTCTGATTCACCCTCCAGACTTCACCTTCTCCTTCTCCTTCTTCTGCTTCTTCTGCTTCGCCCTCCAGACTTCACCTTCTCCTTCTCCATCTTCTGCTTCTTCTGCTTCACTCTCCTGACTTCACCTTCTCCTTCTCCTTCTTCTACTTCTTCTGATTCACCCTCCAGACTTCACCTTCTCCTTCTCCTTCTTCTGCTTCTTCTGCTTCACCCTCCAGACTTCAGCTTCTCCTTCTCCTTCTTCTGCTTCTTCTGCTGCGCCCTCCAGACTTCACCTTCTCCTTCTCCTTCTTCTGCTTCTTCTGCTTCACCGTCCTGACTTCACCTTCTCCTTCTCCTTCTTCTACTTCTTCTGCTTCACCCCCCTGACTTCACCTGCTCCTTCTCCTTCTTCTGCTTCTTCTGCTGCGCCCTCCAGACTTCACCTTCTCCTTCTCCTTCTTCTTCTTCTTCTGCTTCACCCTCCTGACTTCACCTTCTCCTTCTCCTTCTTCTACTTCTTCTGCTTCACCCCCCTGACTTCACCAGCTCCTTCTCCTTCTTCTGCTTCTTCTGATTCACCCTCCTAACTTTACCTTCTTCTTCTCCTTCTTCTGCTTCTTCTGATTCACCCTCCTGACTTCACCTTCTCCTTCTCCTTCTTCTGCTTCTTCTAATTCACCCTCCAGACTTCACCTTCTCCTTGTCCTTCTTCTGCTTCTTCTGATTCACCCTCCAGACTTCACCTTCTCCTTCTCCTTCTTCTGCTTCTTCTGATTGACCCTCCAGACCTCACCTTCTCCTTCTCCTTCTTCTACTTCTTCTGATTCACCCTCCAGACTTCATCTTCTCCTTCTCCTTCTTCTGCTTCTTCTGATTCACCCCCCAGACTTCACCTTCTCCTTCTCCTTCTTCTGCTTCTTCTGATTCATCCTCCAGACTTCACCTTCTCCTTCTCCTTCTTCTACTTCTTCTGATTCACCATCCTGACTTCACCTTCTCCTTCTCCTTCTTCTGCTTCTTCTGCTTCACCCTCCAGACTTCACCTTCTCCTGCTCCTTCTTCTGCTTCTTCTGCTTCACCCTCCAGACTTCACCTTCTCCTTCTCCTTCTTCTGCTTCTTCTGCTTCACCCTCCTGACTTCACCTTCTCCTTCTCCTTCTTCTACTTCTTCTGATTCACCCTCCAGACTTCTCCTTCTCCTTCTCCTTCTTCTGCTTCTTCTGCTTCATCCTCCAGACTTCACCTTCTCCTTCTCCTTCTTCTGCTTCTTCTGCTTCGCCCTCCAGACTTCACCTTCTCCTTCTCCATCTTCTGCTTCTTCTGCTTCACTCTCCTGACTTCACCTTCTCCTTCTCCTTCTTCTACTTCTTCTGATTCACCCTCCAGACTTCACCTTCTCCTTCTCCTTCTTCTGCTTCTTCTGCTTCACCCTCCAGACTTCAGCTTCTCCTTCTCCTTCTTCTGCTTCTTCTGCTGCGCCCTCCAGACTTCACCTTCTCCTTCTTCTGCTTCTTCTGCTTCACCGTCCTGACTTCACCTTCTCCTTCTCCTTCTTCTACTTCTTCTGCTTCACCCCCCTGACTTCACCTGCTCCTTCTCCTTCTTCTGCTTCTTCTGATTCACCCTCCTAACTACACCTTCTCCTTCTCCTTCTTCTGCTTCTTCTGATTCACCCTCCTGACTTCACCTTCTCCTTCTTCTGCTTCTTCTGATTCACCCTCCAGACTTCACCTTCTCCTTCTCCTTCTTCTGCTTCTTCTGATTCACCCTCCAGACTTCACCTTCTCCTTCTCCTTCTTCTGCTTCTTCTGATTCACCCTCCAGACTTCATCTTCTCCTTCTCCTTCTTCTGCTTCTTCTGATTCACCCTCCAGACTTCACCTTCTCCTTCTCCTTCTTCTGCTTCTTCTGATTCACCCTCCAGACTTCACCTTCTCCTTCTCCTTCTTCTACTTCTTCTGCTTCACCCTCCTGACTTCACCTTCTCCTTCTCCTTCTTCTACTTCTTCTGATTCACCCTCCAGACTTCACCTTCTCCTTCTCCTTCTTCTGCTTCTTCTGCTTCACCCTCCAGACTTCACCTTCTCCTTCTCCTTCTTCTGCTTCTTCTGCTTCGCCCTCCAGACTTCACCTTCTCCTTCTCCATCTTCTGCTTCTTCTGCTTCACTCTCCTGACTTCACCTTCTCCTTCTCCTTCTTCTACTTCTTCTGATTCACCCTCCAGACTTCAGCTTCTCCTTCTCCTTCTTGTGCTTCTTCTGCTGCGCCCTCCAGACTTCACCTTCTCCTTCTCCTTCTTCTGCTTCTTCTGCTACACCGTCCTGACTTCACCTTCTCCTTCTCCTTCTTCTACTTCTTCTGCTTCACCCCCCTGACTTCACCTGCTCCTTCTCCTTCTTCTGCTTCTTCTGATTCACCCTCCTAACTACACCTTCTCCTTCTCCTTCTTCTGCTTCTTCTGATTCACCCTCCTGACTTCACCTTCTCCTTCTCCTTCTTCTGCTTCTTCTGATTCACCCTCCAGACTTCACCTTCTCCTTCTCCTTTTTCTGCTTCTTCTGATTCACCCTCCAGACTTCACCTTCTCCTTCTCCTTCTTCTGCTTCTTCTGATTCACCCTCCAGACTTCATCTTCTCCTTCTCCTTCTTCTTCTTCTTCTTCTTCTGATTCACCCTCCAGACTTCACCTTCTCCTTCTCCTTCTTCTGCTTCTTCTGATTCACCCTCCAGACTTCACCTTCTCCTTCTCCTTCTTCTACTTCTTCTGATTCACCCTCCAGACTTCACCTTCTTCTTCTCCTTCTTATACTTCTTCAGATTCACCCTCCAGTCTTCACCTTCTCCTTCTCCTTCTTCTGTTTCTTCTGCTTCACCCTCCAGACTTCACCTTCTTCTTCTCTTTCTTCTGCTTCTTCTGATTCACCCTCCACACTTCACCTTCTCCTTCTCCTTCTTCTGATTCTTCTGATTCACTCTCCAGACTTCACCTTCTCCTTCTCCTTCTTCTGCTTCTTCTGATTCACCCTCCTGACTTCACCTTCTCCTTCTCCTTCTTCTACTTCTTCTGATTCACCCTCCTGACTTCACCTTCTCCTTCTCCTTCTTCTACTTCTTCTGCTTCACCCTCCATACTTCACCTTCTCCTTCTCCTTCTTCTACTTCTTCTGATTCACCCTCCAGACTTCACCTTCTCCTTCTCCTTCTTCTGCTTCTTCTGATTCACCCTCCAGACTTCACCTTCTCCTTCTCCTTATTCTGCTTCTTCTGATTCACCCTCCAGACTTCACCTTCTCCTTCTCCTTCTTCTGCTTCTTCTGATTCACCCTCCAGACTTCACCTTCTCCTTCTCCTTCTTCTGCTTCTTCTGATTCACCCTCCAGACTTCACCTTCTCCTTCTCCTTCTTCTGCTTCTTCTGATTCACCCTCCAGACTTCACCTTCTCCTTCTCCTTCTTCTACTCCTTCTGATTCACCCTCCAGACTTCACCTTCTCCTTCTCCTTCTTCTGCTTCTTCTGATTCACCCTCCAGACTTCACCTTCTCCTTCTCCTTATTCTGCTTCTTCTGATTCACCCTCCAGACTTCACCTTCTCCTTCTCCTTCTTCTGCTTCTTCTGATTCACCCTCCAGACTTCACCTTCTCCTTCTCCTTCTTCTACTTCTTCTGATTCACCCTCCAGACTTCACCTTCTCCTTCTCCTTCTTCTGCTTCTTCTGATTCACCCTCCAGACTTCACCTTCTCCTTCTCCTTCTTCTTCTTCTTCTGCTTCACCCTCCAGACTACACCTTCTCCTTCTCCTTCTTCTACTTCTTCTGATTCACCCTCCAGACTTCACCTTCTCCTTCTCCTTCTTCTGCTTCTTCTGATTCACCCTCCAGACTTCACCTTCTCCTTCTCCTTCTACTACTTCTTCAGATTCACCCTCCAGTCTTCACCTTCTCCTTCTCCTTCTTCTGTTTCTTCTGCTTCACCCTCCAGACTTCACCTTCTCCTTCTCTTTCTTCTGCTTCTTCTGATTCACCCTCCAGACTTCACCTTCTCCTTCTCCTTCTTCTGATTCTTCTGATTCACCCTCCAAACTTCACCTTCTCCTTCTCCTTCTTCTGCTTCTTCTGATTCACCCTCCAGACTTCACCTTCTCCTTCTCCTTCTTCTGATTCTTCTGATTCACCCTCCAAACTTCACCTTCTCCTTCTCCTTCTTCTGCTTCTTCTGATTCACCCTCCTGACTTCACCTTCTCCTTCTCCTTCTTCTGCTTCTTCTGATTCACCCTCCAGACTTCACCTTCTCCTTCTCCTTCTTCTGCTTCTTCTGATTCATCCTCCAGACTTCACCTTCTCCTTCTCCTTCTTCTACTTCTTCTGATTCACCCTCCAGACTTCACCTTCTCCTTCTCCTTCTTCTGCTTCTTCTGATTCACCCTCCAGACTTCACCTTCTCCTTCTCCTTCGTCTACTTCTTCTGATTCACCCTCCAGACTACACCTTCTCCTTCTCCTTCTTCTCCTTCTTCTGATTCACCCTCCAGACTTCACCTTCTCCTTCTCCTTCTTCTGTTTCTTCTGATTCACCCTCCAGACTTCACCTTCTCCTTCTCCTTCTTCTACTTCTTCTGATTCACCCTCCAGACTTCACCTTCTCCTTCTCCTTCTTCTACTTCTTCTGATTCACCCTCCAGACTTCACCTTCTCCTTCTCCTTCTTCTACTTCTTCTGCTTCTCCCTCCAGACTTCACCTTCTCCTTCTCCTTCTTCTGCTTCTTCTGATTCACCCTCCAGACTTCACCTTCTCCTTCTCCTTCTTCTGCTTCTTCTGCTTCACTCTCCTGACTTCACCTTCTCCTTCACCTTCTTCTACTTCTTCTGATTCACCCTCCAGACTTCACCTTCTCCTTCTCCTTCTTCTGCTTCTTCTGCTTCACTCTCCTGACTTCACCTTCTCCTTCACCTTCTTCTACTTCTTCTGATTCACCCTCCAGACTTCACCTTCTCCTTCTCCTTCTTCTGCTTCTTCTGCTTCACCCTCCAGACTTCACCTTCTCCTTCTCCTTCTTCTGCTTCTTCTCCTGCGCCCTCCAGACTTCACCTTCTCCTTCTCCTTCTTCTGCTTCTTCTGCTTCACCCTCCTGACTTCACCTTCTCCTTCTCCTTCTTCTACTTCTTCTGCTTCACCCCCCTGACTTCACCTGCTCCTTCTCCTTCTTCTGCTTCTTCTGATTCACCCTCCTAACTTTACCTTCTCCTTCTCCTTCTTCTGCTTCTTCTGATTCACCCTCCTGACTTCACCTTCTCCTTCTCCTTCTTCTGCTTCTTCTAATTCACCCTCCAGACTTAACCTTTTCCTTGTCCTTCTTCTGCTTCTTCTGATTCACCCTCCAGACTTCACCTTCTCCTTCTCCTTCTTCTGCTTCTTCTGATTGACCCTCCAGACTTCACCTTCTCCTTCTCCTTCTTCTACTTCTTCTGATTCACCCTCCAGACTTCATCTTCTCCTTCTCCTTCTTCTGCTTCTTCTGATTCACCCTCCAGACTTCACCTTCTCCTTCTCCTTCTTCTGCTTCTTCTGATTAACCCTCCAGACTTCACCTTCTCCTTCTCCTTCTTCTACTTCTTCTGATTCACCATCCTGACTTCACCTTCTCCTTCTCCTTCTTCTGCTTCTTCTGCTTCACCCTCCAGACTTCACCTTCTCCTGCTCCTTCTTCTGCTTCTTCTGCTTCACCCTCCAGACTTCACCTTCTCCTTCTCCTTCTTCTGCTTCTTCTGCTTCACCCTCCTGACTTCACCTTCTCCTTCTCCTTCTTCTACTTCTTCTGATTCACCCTCCAGACTTCACCTTCTCCTTCTCCTTCTTCTGCTTCTTCTGCTTCACCCTCCAGACTTCACCTTCTCCTTCTCCTTCTTCTGCTTCTTCTGCTTCGCCCTCCAGACTTCACCTTCTCCTTCTCCATCTTCTGCTTCTTCTGCTTCACTCTCCTGACTTCACCTTCTCCTTCTCCTTCTTCTACTTCTTCTGATTCACCCTCCAGACTTCACCTTCTCCTTCTCCTTCTTCTGCTTCTTCTGCTTCACCCTCCAGACTTCAGCTTCTCCTTCTCCTTCTTCTGCTTCTTCTGCTTTACCGTCCGGACTTCACCTTCTCCTTCTCCTTCTTCTACTTCTTGTGCTTCACCCCCCTGACTTCACCTGCTCCTTCTCCTTCTTCTGCTTCTTCTGATTCACCCTCCTAACTACACCTTCTCCTTCTCCTTCTTCTGCTTCTTCTGATTCACCCTCCTGACTTCACCTTCTCCTTCTCCTTCTTCTGCTTCTTCTGATTCACCCTCCAGACTTCACCTTCTCCTTCTCCTTCTTCTGCTTCTTCTGATTCACCCTCCAGACTTCACCTTCTCCTTCTCCTTCTTCTGCATCTTCTGATTCACCCTCCAGACTTCATCTTCTCCTTCTCCTTCTTCTGCTTCTTCTGATTCACCCTCCAGACTTCACCTTCTCCTTCTCCTTCTTCTGCTTCTTCTGATTCACCCTCCAGACTTCACCTTCTCCTTCTCCTTCTTATACTTCTTCAGATTCACCCTCCAGTCTTCACCTTCTCCTTCTCCTTCTTCTGTTTCTTCTGCTTCACCCTCCAGACTTCACCTTCTTCTTCTCTTTCTTCTGCTTCTTCTGATTCACCCTCCAGACTTCACCTTCTCCTTCTCCTTCTTCTGATTCTTCTGATTCACTCCCCAGACTTCACCTTCTCCTTCTCCTTCTTCTGCTTCTTCTGATTCACCCTCCTGACTTCACCTTCTCCTTCTCCTTCTTCTACTTCTTCTGATTCACCCTCCTGACTTCACCTTCTCCTTCTCCTTCTTCTACTTCTTCTGCTTCACCCTCCAGACTTCACCTTCTCCTTCTCCTTCTTCTACTTCTTCTGATTCACCCTCCAGACTTCACCTTCTCCTTCTCCTTCTTCTGCTTCTTCTGATTCACCCTCCAGACTTCACCTTCTCCTTCTCCTTATTCTGCTTCTTCTGATTCACCCTCCAGACTTCACCTTCTCCTTCTCCTTCTTCTGCTTCTTCTGATTCACCCTCCAGACTTCACCTTCTCCTTCTCCTTCTTCTGCTTCTTCTGATTCACCCTCCAGACTTCACCTTCTCCTTCTCCTTCTTCTGCTTCTTCTGATTCACCCTCCAGACTTCACCTTCTCCTTCTCCTTCTTCTACTCCTTCTGATTCACCCTCCAGACTTCACCTTCTCCTTCTCCTTTTTCTGCTTCTTCTGATTCACCCTCCAGACTTCACCTTCTCCTTATTCTGCTTCTTCTGATTCACCCTCCAGACTTCACCTTCGCCTTCTCCTTCTTCTACTTCTTCTGATTCACCCTCCAGACTTCACCTTCTCCTTCTCCTTCTTCTGCTTCTTCTGATTCACCCTCCAGACTTCACCTTCTCCTTCTCCTTCTTCTACTTCTTCTGCTTCACCCTCCAGACTACACCTTCTCCTTCTCCTTCTTCTACTTCTTCTGATTCACCCTCCAGACTTCACCTTCTCCTTCTCCTTCTTCTGCTTCTTCTGATTCACCCTCCAGACTTCACCTTCTCCTTCTCCTTATTCTGCTTCTTCTGATTCACCCTCCAGACTTCACCTTCTCCTTCTCCTTCTTCTGCTTCTTCTGATTCACCCTCCAGACTTCACCTTCTCCTTCTCCTTCTTCTGCTTCTTCTGATTCACCCTCCAGACTTCACCTTCTCCTTCTCCTTATTCTGTTTCTTCTGATTCACCCTCCAGACTTCACCTTCTCCTTCTCCTTCTTCTGCTTCTTCTGATTCACCCTCCAGACTTCACCTTCTCCTTCTCCTTCTTCTGCTTCTTCTGATTCACCCTCCAGACTTCACCTTCTCCTTCTCCTTCTTCTGCTTCTTCTGATTCACCCTCCAGACTTCACCTTCTCCTTCTTCTACTCCTTCTGATTCACCCTCCAGACTTCACCTTCTCCTTCTCCTTCTTCTGCTTCTTCTGATTCACCCTCCAGACTTCACCTTCTCCTTCTCCTTATTCTGCTTCTTCTGATTCACCCTCCAGACTTCACCTTCTCCTTCTCCTTCTTCTGCTTCTTCTGATTCACCCTCCAGACTTCACCTTCTCCTTCTCCTTCTTCTACTTCTTCTGATTCACCCTCCAGACTTCACCTTCTCCTTCTCCTTCTTCTGCTTCTTCTGATTCACCCTCCAGACTTCACCTTCTCCTTCTCCTTCTTCTACTTCTTCTGCTTCACCCTCCAGACTACACCTTCTCCTTCTCCTTCTTCTACTTCTTCTGATTCACCCTCCAGACTTCACCTTCTCCTTCTCCTTCTTCTGCTTCTTCTGATTCACCCTCCAGACTTCACCTTCTCCTTCTCCTTCTTCTACTTCTTCAGATTCACCCTCCAGTCTTCACCTTCTCCTTCTCCTTCTTCTGTTTCTTCTGCTTCACCCTCCAGACTTCACCTTCTCCTTCTCTTTCTTCTGCTTCTTCTGATTCACTCTCCAGACTTCACCTTCTCCTTCTCCTTCTTCTGATTCTTCTGATTCACCCTCCAAACTTCACCTTCTCCTTCTCCTTCTTCTGCTTCTTCTGATTCACCCTCCAGACTTCACCTTCTCCTTCTCCTTCTTCTGATTCTTCTGATTCACCCTCCAGACTTCACCTTCTCCTTCTCCTTCTTCTGCTTCTTCTGCTTCGCCCTCCAGACTTCACCTTCTCCTTCTCCATCTTCTGCTTCTTCTGCTTCACTCTCCTGACTTCACCTTCTCCTTCTCCTTCTTCTACTTCTTCTGATTCACCCTCCAGACTTCACCTTCTCCTTCTCCTTCTTCTGCTTCTTCTGCTTCACCCTCCAGACTTCAGCTTCTCCTTCTCCTTCTTCTGCTTCTTCTGCTGCGCCCTCCAGACTTCACCTTCTCCTTCTCCTTCTTCTGCTTCTTCTGCTTCACCGTCCTGACTTCACCTTCTCCTTCTCCTTCTTCTACTTCTTCTGCTTCACCCCCCTGACTTCACCTGCTCCTTCTCCTTCTTCTGCTTCTTCTGCTGCGCCCTCCAGACTTCACCTTCTCCTTCTCCTTCTTCTTCTTCTTCTGCTTCACCCTCCTGACTTCACCTTCTCCTTCTCCTTCTTCTACTTCTTCTGCTTCACCCCCCTGACTTCACCAGCTCCTTCTCCTTCTTCTGCTTCTTCTGATTCACCCTCCTAACTTTACCTTCTTCTTCTCCTTCTTCTGCTTCTTCTGATTCACCCTCCTGACTTCACCTTCTCCTTCTCCTTCTTCTGCTTCTTCTAATTCACCCTCCAGACTTCACCTTCTCCTTGTCCTTCTTCTGCTTCTTCTGATTCACCCTCCAGACTTCACCTTCTCCTTCTCCTTCTTCTGCTTCTTCTGCTGCGCCCTCCAGACTTCACCTTCTCCTTCTCCTTCTTCTTCTTCTTCTGCTTCACCCTCCTGACTTCACCTTCTCCTTCTCCTTCTTCTACTTCTTCTGCTTCACCCCCCTGACTTCACCAGCTCCTTCTCCTTCTTCTGCTTCTTCTGATTCACCCTCCTAACTTTACCTTCTTCTTCTCCTTCTTCTGCTTCTTCTGATTCACCCTCCTGACTTCACCTTCTCCTTCTCCTTCTTCTGCTTCTTCTAATTCACCCTCCAGACTTCACCTTCTCCTTGTCCTTCTTCTGCTTCTTCTGATTGACCCTCCAGACCTCATCTTCTCCTTCTCCTTCTTCTGCTTCTTCTGATTCACCCCCCAGACTTCACCTTCTCCTTCTCCTTCTTCTGCTTCTTCTGATTCATCCTCCAGACTTCACCTTCTCCTTCTCCTTCTTCTACTTCTTCTGATTCACCATCCTGACTTCACCTTCTCCTTCTCCTTCTTCTGCTTCTTCTGCTTCACCCTCCAGACTTCACCTTCTCCTGCTCCTTCTTCTGCTTCTTCTGCTTCACCCTCCAGACTTCACCTTCTCCTTCTCCTTCTTCTGCTTCTTCTGCTTCACCCTCCTGACTTCACCTTCTCCTTCTCCTTCTTCTACTTCTTCTGATTCACCCTCCAGACTTCTCCTTCTCCTTCTCCTTCTTCTGCTTCTTCTGCTTCATCCTCCAGACTTCACCTTCTCCTTCTCCTTCTTCTGCTTCTTCTGCTTCGCCCTCCAGACTTCACCTTCTCCTTCTCCATCTTCTGCTTCTTCTGCTTCACTCTCCTGACTTCACCTTCTCCTTCTCCTTCTTCTACTTCTTCTGATTCACCCTCCAGACTTCACCTTCTCCTTCTCCTTCTTCTGCTTCTTCTGCTTCACCCTCCAGACTTCAGCTTCTCCTTCTCCTTCTTCTGCTTCTTCTGCTGCGCCCTCCAGACTTCACCTTCTCCTTCTCCTTCTTCTGCTTCTTCTGCTTCACCGTCCTGACTTCACCTTCTCCTTCTCCTTCTTCTACTTCTTCTGCTTCACCCCCCTGACTTCACCTGCTCCTTCTCCTTCTTCTGCTTCTTCTGATTCACCCTCCTAACTACACCTTCTCCTTCTCCTTCTTCTGCTTCTTCTGATTCACCCTCCTGACTTCACCTTCTCCTTCTTCTGCTTCTTCTGATTCACCCTCCAGACTTCACCTTCTCCTTCTCCTTCTTCTGCTTCTTCTGATTCACCCTCCAGACTTCAGCTTCTCCTTCTCCTTCTTCTGCTTCTTCTGCTGCGCCCTCCAGACTTCACCTTCTCCTTCTCCTTCTTCTGCTTCTTCTGCTTCACCGTCCTGACTTCACCTTCTCCTTCTCCTTCTTCTACTTCTTCTGCTTCACCCCCCTGACTTCACCTGCTCCTTCTCCTTCTTCTGCTTCTTCTGCTGCGCCCTCCAGACTTCACCTTCTCCTTCTCCTTCTTCTTCTTCTTCTGCTTCACCCTCCTGACTTCACCTTCTCCTTCTCCTTCTTCTACTTCTTCTGCTTCACCCCCCTGACTTCACCAGCTCCTTCTCCTTCTTCTGCTTCTTCTGATTCACCCTCCTAACTTTACCTTCTTCTTCTCCTTCTTCTGCTTCTTCTGATTCACCCTCCTGACTTCACCTTCTCCTTCTCCTTCTTCTGCTTCTTCTAATTCACCCTCCAGACTTCACCTTCTCCTTGTCCTTCTTCTGCTTCTTCTGATTCACCCTCCAGACTTCACCTTCTCCTTCTCCTTCTTCTGCTTCTTCTGCTGCGCCCTCCAGACTTCACCTTCTCCTTCTCCTTCTTCTTCTTCTTCTGCTTCACCCTCCTGACTTCACCTTCTCCTTCTCCTTCTTCTACTTCTTCTGCTTCACCCCCCTGACTTCACCAGCTCCTTCTCCTTCTTCTGCTTCTTCTGATTCACCCTCCTAACTTTACCTTCTTCTTCTCCTTCTTCTGCTTCTTCTGATTCACCCTCCTGACTTCACCTTCTCCTTCTCCTTCTTCTGCTTCTTCTAATTCACCCTCCAGACTTCACCTTCTCCTTGTCCTTCTTCTGCTTCTTCTGATTGACCCTCCAGACCTCATCTTCTCCTTCTCCTTCTTCTGCTTCTTCTGATTCACCCCCCAGACTTCACCTTCTCCTTCTCCTTCTTCTGCTTCTTCTGATTCATCCTCCAGACTTCACCTTCTCCTTCTCCTTCTTCTACTTCTTCTGATTCACCATCCTGACTTCACCTTCTCCTTCTCCCTCTTCTGCTTCTTCTGCTTCACCCTCCAGACTTCACCTTCTCCTGCTCCTTCTTCTGCTTCTTCTGCTTCACCCTCCAGACTTCACCTTCTCCTTCTCCTTCTTCTGCTTCTTCTGCTTCACCCTCCTGACTTCACCTTCTCCTTCTCCTTCTTCTACTTCTTCTGATTCACCCTCCAGACTTCTCCTTCTCCTTCTCCTTCTTCTGCTTCTTCTGCTTCATCCTCCAGACTTCACCTTCTCCTTCTCCTTCTTCTGCTTCTTCTGCTTCGCCCTCCAGACTTCACCTTCTCCTTCTCCATCTTCTGCTTCTTCTGCTTCACTCTCCTGACTTCACCTTCTCCTTCTCCTTCTTCTACTTCTTCTGATTCACCCTCCAGACTTCACCTTCTCCTTCTCCTTCTTCTGCTTCTTCTGCTTCACCCTCCAGACTTCAGCTTCTCCTTCTCCTTCTTCTGCTTCTTCTGCTGCGCCCTCCAGACTTCACCTTCTCCTTCTCCTTCTTCTGCTTCTTCTGCTTCACCGTCCTGACTTCACCTTCTCCTTCTCCTTCTTCTACTTCTTCTGCTTCACCCCCCTGACTTCACCTGCTCCTTCTCCTTCTTCTGCTTCTTCTGATTCACCCTCCTAACTACACCTTCTCCTTCTCCTTCTTCTGCTTCTTCTGATTCACCCTCCTGACTTCACCTTCTCCTTCTTCTGCTTCTTCTGATTCACCCTCCAGACTTCACCTTCTCCTTCTCCTTCTTCTGCTTCTTCTGATTCACCCTCCAGACTTCACCTTCTCCTTCTCCTTCTTCTGCTTCTTCTGATTCACCCTCCAGACTTCATCTTCTCCTTCTCCTTCTTCTGCTTCTTCTGATTCACCCTCCAGACTTCACCTTCTCCTTCTCCTTCTTCTGCTTCTTCTGATTCACCCTCCAGACTTCACCTTCTCCTTCTCCTTCTTCTACTTCTTCTGCTTCACCCTCCTGACTTCACCTTCTCCTTCTCCTTCTTCTACTTCTTCTGATTCACCCTCCAGACTTCACCTTCTCCTTCTCCTTCTTCTGCTTCTTCTGCTTCACCCTCCAGACTTCACCTTCTCCTTCTCCTTCTTCTGCTTCTTCTGCTTCGCCCTCCAGACTTCACCTTCTCCTTCTCCATCTTCTGCTTCTTCTGCTTCAATCTCCTGACTCCACCTTCTCCTTCTCCTTCTTCTACTTCTTCTGATTCACCCTCCAGACTTCAGCTTCTCCTTCTCCTTCTTGTGCTTCTTCTGCTGCGCCCTCCAGACTTCACCTTCTCCTTCTCCTTCTTCTGCTTCTTCTGCTACACCGTCCTGACTTCACCTTCTCCTTCTCCTTCTTCTACTTCTTCTGCTTCACCCCCCTGACTTCACCTGCTCCTTCTCCTTCTTCTGCTTCTTCTGATTCACACTCCTAACTACACCTTCTCCTTCTCCTTCTTCTGCTTCTTCTGATTCACCCTCCTGACTTCACCTTCTCCTTCTCCTTCTTCTGCTTCTTCTGATTCACCCTCCAGACTTCACCTTCTCCTTCTCCTTTTTCTGCTTCTTCTGATTCACCCTCCAGACTTCACCTTCTCCTTCTCCTTCTTCTGCTTCTTCTGATTCACCCTCCAGACTTCACCTTCTCCTTCTCCTTCTTCTGATTCTTCTGATTCACCCTCCAGACTTCACCTTCTCCTTCTCCTTCTTCTGCTTCTTCTGCTTCGCCCTCCAGACTTCACCTTCTCCTTCTCCATCTTCTGCTTCTTCTGCTTCACTCTCCTGACTTCACCTTCTCCTTCTCCTTCTTCTACTTCTTCTGATTCACCCTCCAGACTTCACCTTCTCCTTCTCCTTCTTCTGCTTCTTCTGCTTCACCCTCCAGACTTCAGCTTCTCCTTCTCCTTCTTCTGCTTCTTCTGCTGCGCCCTCCAGACTTCACCTTCTCCTTCTCCTTCTTCTGCTTCTTCTGCTTCACCGTCCTGACTTCACCTTCTCCTTCTCCTTCTTCTACTTCTTCTGCTTCACCCCCCTGACTTCACCTGCTCCTTCTCCTTCTTCTGCTTCTTCTGCTGCGCCCTCCAGACTTCACCTTCTCCTTCTCCTTCTTCTTCTTCTTCTGCTTCACCCTCCTGACTTCACCTTCTCCTTCTCCTTCTTCTACTTCTTCTGCTTCACCCCCCTGACTTCACCAGCTCCTTCTCCTTCTTCTGCTTCTTCTGATTCACCCTCCTAACTTTACCTTCTTCTTCTCCTTCTTCTGCTTCTTCTGATTCACCCTCCTGACTTCACCTTCTCCTTCTCCTTCTTCTGCTTCTTCTAATTCACCCTCCAGACTTCACCTTCTCCTTGTCCTTCTTCTGCTTCTTCTGATTCACCCTCCAGACTTCACCTTCTCCTTCTCCTTCTTCTGCTTCTTCTGCTGCGCCCTCCAGACTTCACCTTCTCCTTCTCCTTCTTCTTCTTCTTCTGCTTCACCCTCCTGACTTCACCTTCTCCTTCTCCTTCTTCTACTTCTTCTGCTTCACCCCCCTGACTTCACCAGCTCCTTCTCCTTCTTCTGCTTCTTCTGATTCACCCTCCTAGCTTTACCTTCTTCTTCTCCTTCTTCTGCTTCTTCTGATTCACCCTCCTGACTTCACCTTCTCCTTCTCCTTCTTCTGCTTCTTCTAATTCACCCTCCAGACTTCACCTTCTCCTTGTCCTTCTTCTGCTTCTTCTGATTGACCCTCCAGACCTCATCTTCTCCTTCTCCTTCTTCTGCTTCTTCTGATTCACCCCCCAGACTTCACCTTCTCCTTCTCCTTCTTCTGCTTCTTCTGATTCATCCTCCAGACTTCACCTTTTCCTTCTCCTTCTTCTACTTCTTCTGATTCACCATCCTGACTTCACCTTCTCCTTCTCCTTCTTCTGCTTCTTCTGCTTCACCCTCCAGACTTCACCTTCTCCTGCTCCTTCTTCTGCTTCTTCTGCTTCACCCTCCAGACTTCACCTTCTCCTTCTCCTTCTTCTGCTTCTTCTGCTTCACCCTCCTGACTTCACCTTCTCCTTCTCCTTCTTCTACTTCTTCTGATTCACCCTCCAGACTTCTCCTTCTCCTTCTCCTTCTTCTGCTTCTTCTGCTTCATCCTCCAGACTTCACCTTCTCCTTCTCCTTCTTCTGCTTCTTCTGCTTCGCCCTCCAGACTTCACCTTCTCCTTCTCCATCTTCTGCTTCTTCTGCTTCACTCTCCTGACTTCACCTTCTCCTTCTCCTTCTTCTACTTCTTCTGATTCACCCTCCAGACTTCACCTTCTCCTTCTCCTTCTTCTGCTTCTTCTGCTTCACCCTCCAGACTTCAGCTTCTCCTTCTCCTTCTTCTGCTTCTTCTGCTGCGCCCTCCAGACTTCACCTTCTCCTTCTCCTTCTTCTGCTTCTTCTGCTTCACCGTCCTGACTTCACCTTCTCCTTCTCCTTCTTCTACTTCTTCTGCTTCACCCCCCTGACTTCACCTGCTCCTTCTCCTTCTTCTGCTTCTTCTGATTCACCCTCCTAACTACACCTTCTCCTTCTCCTTCTTCTGCTTCTTCTGATTCACCCTCCTGACTTCACCTTCTCCTTCTTCTGCTTCTTCTGATTCACCCTCCAGACTTCACCTTCTCCTTCTCCTTCTTCTGATTCTCCTGATTCACCCTCCAGACTTCACCTTCTCCTTCTCCTTCTTCTGCTTCTTCTGATTCACCCTCCAGACTTCATCTTCTCCTTCTCCTTCTTCTGCTTCTTCTGATTCACCCTCCAGACTTCACCTTCTCCTTCTCCTTCTTCTGCTTCTTCTGATTCACCCTCCAGACTTCACCTTCTCCTTCTCCTTCTTCTACTTCTTCTGCTTCACCCTCCTGACTTCACCTTCTCCTTCTCCTTCTTCTACTTCTTCTGATTCACCCTCCAGACTTCACCTTCTCCTTCTCCTTCTTCTGCTTCTTCTGCTTCACCCTCCAGACTTCACCTTCTCCTTCTCCTTCTTCTGCTTCTTCTGCTTCGCCCTCCAGACTTCACCTTCTCCTTCTCCATCTTCTGCTTCTTCTGCTTCACTCTCCTGACTTCACCTTCTCCTTCTCCTTCTTCTACTTCTTCTGATTCACCCTCCAGACTTCAGCTTCTCCTTCTCCTTCTTGTGCTTCTTCTGCTGCGCCCTCCAGACTTCACCTTCTCCTTCTCCTTCTTCTGCTTCTTCTGCTACACCGTCCTGACTTCACCTTCTCCTTCTCCTTCTTCTACTTCTTCTGCTTCACCCCCCTGACTTCACCTGCTCCTTCTCCTTCTTCTGCTTCTTCTGATTCACCCTCCTAACTACACCTTCTCCTTCTCCTTCTTCTGCTTCTTCTGATTCACCCTCCTGACTTCACCTTCTCCTTCTCCTTCTTCTGCTTCTTCTGATTCACCCTCCAGACTTCACCTTCTCCTTCTCCTTTTTCTGCTTCTTCTGATTCACCCTCCAGACTTCACCTTCTCCTTCTCCTTCTTCTGCTTCTTCTGATTCACCCTCCAGACTTCATCTTCTCCTTCTCCTTCTTCTTCTTCTTCTGATTCACCCTCCAGACTTCACCTTCTCCTTCTCCTTCTTCTGCTTCTTCTGATTCACCCTCCAGACTTCACCTTCTCCTTCTCCTTCTTCTACTTCTTCTGATTCACCCTCCAGACTTCACCTTCTCCTTCTCCTTCTTATACTTCTTCAGATTCACCCTCCAGTCTTCACCTTCTCCTTCTCCTTCTTCTGTTTCTTCTGCTTCACCCTCCAGACTTCACCTTCTTCTTCTCTTTCTTCTGCTTCTTCTGATTCACCCTCCAGACTTCACCTTCTCCTTCTCCTTCTTCTGATTCTTCTGATTCACTCTCCAGACTTCACCTTCTCCTTCTCCTTCTTCTGCTTCTTCTGATTCACCCTCCTGACTTCACCTTCTCCTTCTCCTTCTTCTACTTCTTCTGATTCACCCTCCTGACTTCACCTTCTCCTTCTCCTTCTTCTACTTCTTCTGCTTCACCCTCCATACTTCACCTTCTCCTTCTCCTTCTTCTACTTCTTCTGATTCACCCTCCAGACTTCACCTTCTCCTTCTCCTTCTTCTGCTTCTTCTGATTCACCCTCCAGACTTCACCTTCTCCTTCTCCTTATTCTGCTTCTTCTGATTCACCCTCCAGACTTCACCTTCTCCTTCTCCTTCTTCTGCTTCTTCTGATTCACCCTCCAGACTTCACCTTCTCCTTCTCCTTCTTCTGCTTCTTCTGATTCACCCTCCAGACTTCACCTTCTCCTTCTCCTTCTTCTGCTTCTTCTGATTCACCCTCCAGACTTCACCTTCTCCTTCTCCTTCTTCTACTCCTTCTGATTCACCCTCCAGACTTCACCTTCTCCTTCTCCTTCTTCTGCTTCTTCTGATTCACCCTCCAGACTTCACCTTCTCCTTCTCCTTATTCTGCTTCTTCTGATTCACCCTCCAGACTTCACCTTCTCCTTCTCCTTCTTCTGCTTCTTCTGATTCACCCTCCAGACTTCACCTTCTCCTTCTCCTTCTTCTACTTCTTCTGATTCACCCTCCAGACTTCACCTTCTCCTTCTCCTTCTTCTGCTTCTTCTGATTCACCCTCCAGACTTCACCTTCTCCTTCTCCTTCTTCTTCTTCTTCTGCTTCACCCTCCAGACTACACCTTCTCCTTCTCCTTCTTCTACTTCTTCTGATTTACCCTCCAGACTTCAGCTTCTCCTTCTCCTTCTTGTGCTTCTTCTGCTGCGCCCTCCAGACTTCACCTTCTCCTTCTCCTTCTTCTGCTTCTTCTGCTACACCGTCCTGACTTCACCTTCTCCTTCTCCTTCTTCTACTTCTTCTGCTTCACCCCCCTGACTTCACCTGCTCCTTCTCCTTCTTCTGCTTCTTCTGATTCACCCTCCTAACTACACCTTCTCCTTCTCCTTCTTCTGCTTCTTCTGATTCACCCTCCTGACTTCACCTTCTCCTTCTCCTTCTTCTGCTTCTTCTGATTCACCCTCCAGACTTCACCTTCTCCTTCTCCTTTTTCTGCTTCTTCTGATTCACCCTCCAGACTTCACCTTCTCCTTCTCCTTCTTCTGCTTCTTCTGATTCACCCTCCAGACTTCATCTTCTCCTTCTCCTTCTTCTTCTTCTTCTGATTCACCCTCCAGACTTCACCTTCTCCTTCTCCTTCTTCTGCTTCTTCTGATTCACCCTCCAGACTTCACCTTCTCCTTCTCCTTCTTCTACTTCTTCTGATTCACCCTCCAGACTTCACCTTCTCCTTCTCCTTCTTATACTTCTTCAGATTCACCCTCCAGTCTTCACCTTCTCCTTCTCCTTCTTCTGTTTCTTCTGCTTCACCCTCCAGACTTCACCTTCTTCTTCTCTTTCTTCTGCTTCTTCTGATTCACCCTCCAGACTTCACCTTCTCCTTCTCCTTCTTCTGATTCTTCTGATTCACTCTCCAGACTTCACCTTCTCCTTCTCCTTCTTCTGCTTCTTCTGCTTCACCCTCCTGACTTCACCTTCTCCTTCTCCTTCTTCTACTTCTTCTGATTCACCCTCCTGACTTCACCTTCTCCTTCTCCTTCTTCTACTTCTTCTGCTTCACCCTCCATACTTCACCTTCTCCTTCTCCTTCTTCTACTTCTTCTGATTCACCCTCCAGACTTCACCTTCTCCTTCTCCTTCTTCTGCTTCTTCTGATTCACCCTCCAGACTTCACCTTCTCCTTCTCCTTATTCTGCTTCTTCTGATTCACCCTCCAGACTTCACCTTCTCCTTCTCCTTCTTCTGCTTCTTCTGATTCACCCTCCAGACTTCACCTTCTCCTTCTCCTTCTTCTGCTTCTTCTGATTCACCCTCCAGACTTCACCTTCTCCTTCTCCTTCTTCTGCTTCTTCTGATTCACCCTCCAGACTTCACCTTCTCCTTCTCCTTCTTCTACTCCTTCTGATTCACCCTCCAGACTTCACCTTCTCCTTCTCCTTCTTCTGCTTCTTCTGATTCACCCTCCAGACTTCACCTTCTCCTTCTCCTTATTCTGCTTCTTCTGATTCACCCTCCAGACTTCACCTTCTCCTTCTCCTTCTTCTGCTTCTTCTGATTCACCCTCCAGACTTCACCTTCTCCTTCTCCTTCTTCTACTTCTTCTGATTCACCCTCCAGACTTCACCTTCTCCTTCTCCTTCTTCTGCTTCTTCTGATTCACCCTCCAGACTTCACCTTCTCCTTCTCCTTCTTCTTCTTCTTCTGCTTCACCCTCCAGACTACACCTTCTCCTTCTCCTTCTTCTACTTCTTCTGATTCACCCTCCAGACTTCACCTTCTCCTTCTCCTTCTTCTGCTTCTTCTGATTCACCCTCCAGACTTCACCTTCTCCTTCTCCTTCTACTACTTCTTCAGATTCACCCTCCAGTCTTCACCTTCTCCTTCTCCTTCTTCTGTTTCTTCTGCTTCACCCTCCAGACATCACCTTCTCCTTCTCTTTCTTCTGCTTCTTCTGATTCACCCTCCAGACTTCACCTTCTCCTTCTCCTTCTTCTGATTCTTCTGATTCACCCTCCAAACTTCACCTTCTCCTTCTCCTTCTTCTGCTTCTTCTGATTCACCCTCCAGACTTCACCTTCTCCTTCTCCTTCTTCTGATTCTTCTGATTCACCCTCCAAACTTCACCTTCTCCTTCTCCTTCTTCTGCTTCTTCTGATTCACCCTCCTGACTTCACCTTCTCCTTCTCCTTATTCTGCTTCTTCTGTTTCACCCTCCAGACTTCACCTTCTCCTTCTCCTTCTTCTGCTTCTTCTGATTCACCCTCCAGACTTCACCTTCTCCTTCTCCTTCTTCTGCTTCTTCTGATTCACCCTCCAGACTTCACCTTCTCCTTCTCCTTCTTCTACTTCTTCTGATTCACCCTCCAGACTTCACCTTCTCCTTCTCCTTCTTCTGCTTCTTCTGATTCACCCTCCAGACTTCACCTTCTCCTTCTCCTTCGTCTACTTCTTCTGATTCACCCTCCAGACTACACCTTCTCCTTCTCCTTCTTCTACTTCTTCTGATTCACCCTCCAGACTTCACCTTCTCCTTCTCCTTCTTCTGTTTCTTCTGATTCACCCTCCAGACTTCACCTTCTCCTTCTCCTTCTTCTACTTCTTCTGATTCACCCTCCAGACTTCACCTTCTCCTTCTCCTTCTTCTACTTCTTCTGATTCACCCTCCAGACTTCACCTTCTCCTTCTCCTTCTTCTACTTCTTCTGCTTCTCCCTCCAGACTTCACCTTCTCCTTCTCCTTCTTCTGCTTCTTCTGATTCACCCTCCAGACTTCACCTTCTCCTTCTCCTTCTTCTGCTTCTTCTGCTTCACTCTCCTGACTTCACCTTCTCCTTCACCTTCTTCTACTTCTTCTGATTCACCCTCCAGACTTCACCTTCTCCTTCTCCTTCTTCTGCTTCTTCTGCTTCACTCTCCTGACTTCACCTTCTCCTTCACCTTCTTCTACTTCTTCTGATTCACCCTCCAGACTTCACCTTCTCCTTCTCCTTCTTCTGCTTCTTCTGCTTCACCCTCCAGACTTCACCTTCTCCTTCTCCTTCTTCTGCTTCTTCCCCTGCGCCCTCCAGACTTCACCTTCTCCTTCTCCTTCTTCTGCTTCTTCTGCTTCACCCTCCTGACTTCACCTTCTCCTTCTCCTTCTTCTACTTCTTCTGCTTCACCCCCCTGACTTCACCTGCTCCTTCTCCTTCTTCTGCTTCTTCTGATTCACCCTCCTAACTTTACCTTCTCCTTCTCCTTCTTCTGCTTCTTCTGATTCACCCTCCTGACTTCACCTTCTCCTTCTCCTTCTTCTGCTTCTTCTAATTCACCCTCCAGACTTAACCTTTTCCTTGTCCTTCTTCTGCTTCTTCTGATTCACCCTCCAGACTTCACCTTCTCCTTCTCCTTCTTCTGCTTCTTCTGATTGACCCTCCAGACTTCACCTTCTCCTTCTCCTTCTTCTACTTCTTCTGATTCACCCTCCAGACTTCATCTTCTCCTTCTCCTTCTTCTGCTTCTTCTGATTCACCCTCCAGACTTCACCTTCTCCTTCTCCTTCTTCTGCTTCTTCTGATTAACCCTCCAGACTTCACCTTCTCCTTCTCCTTCTTCTACTTCTTCTGATTCACCATCCTGACTTCACCTTCTCCTTCTCCTTCTTCTGCTTCTTCTGCTTCACCCTCCAGACTTCACCTTCTCCTGCTCCTTCTTCTGCTTCTTCTGCTTCACCCTCCAGACTTCACCTTCTCCTTCTCCTTCTTCTGCTTCTTCTGCTTCACCATCCTGACTTCTCCTTCTCCTTCTCCTTCTTCTACTTCTTCTGATTCACCCTCCAGACTTCACCTTCTCCTTCTCCTTCTTCTGCTTCTTCTGCTTCACCCTCCAGACTTCACCTTCTCCTTCTCCTTCTTCTGCTTCTTCTGCTTCGCCCTCCAGACTTCACCTTCTCCTTCTCCATCTTCTGCTTCTTCTGCTTCACTCTCCTGACTTCACCTTCTCCTTCTCCTTCTTCTACTTCTTCTGATTCACCCTCCAGACTTCACCTTCTCCTTCTCCTTCTTCTGCTTCTTCTGCTTCACCCTCCAGACTTCAGCTTCTCCTTCTCCTTCTTCTGCTTCTTCTGCTTTACCGTCCGGACTTCACCTTCTCCTTCTCCTTCTTCTACTTCTTCTGCTTCACCCCCCTGACTTCACCTGCTCCTTCTCCTTCTTCTGCTTCTTCTGATTCACCCTCCTAACTACACCTTCTCCTTCTCCTTCTTCTGCTTCTTCTGATTCACCCTCCTGACTTCACCTTCTCCTTCTCCTTCTTCTGCTTCTTCTGATTCACCCTCCAGACTTCACCTTCTCCTTCTCCTTCTTCTGCTTCTTCTGATTCACCCTCCAGACTTCACCTTCTCCTTCTCCTTCTTCTGCATCTTCTGATTCACCCTCCAGACTTCATCTTCTCCTTCTCCTTCTTCTGCTTCTTCTGATTCACCCTCCAGACTTCACCTTCTCCTTCTCCTTCTTCTGCTTCTTCTGATTCACCCTCCAGACTTCACCTTCTCCTTCTCCTTCTTATACTTCTTCAGATTCACCCTCCAGTCTTCACCTTCTCCTTCTCCTTCTTCTGTTTCTTCTGCTTCACCCTCCAGACTTCACCTTCTTCTTCTCTTTCTTCTGCTTCTTCTGATTCACCCTCCAGACTTCACCTTCTCCTTCTCCTTCTTCTGATTCTTCTGATTCACTCCCCAGACTTCACCTTCTCCTTCTCCTTCTTCTGCTTCTTCTGATTCACCCTCCTGACTTCACCTTCTCCTTCTCCTTCTTCTACTTCTTCTGATTCACCCTCCTGACTTCACCTTCTCCTTCTCCTTCTTCTACTTCTTCTGCTTCACCCTCCAGACTTCACCTTCTCCTTCTCCTTCTTCTACTTCTTCTGATTCACCCTCCAGACTTCACCTTCTCCTTCTCCTTCTTCTGCTTCTTCTGATTCACCCTCCAGACTTCACCTTCTCCTTCTCCTTATTCTGCTTCTTCTGATTCACCCTCCAGACTTCACCTTCTCCTTCTCCTTCTTCTGCTTCTTCTGATTCACCCTCCAGACTTCACCTTCTCCTTCTCCTTCTTCTGCTTCTTCTGATTCACCCTCCAGACTTCACCTTCTCCTTCTCCTTCTTCTGCTTCTTCTGATTCACCCTCCAGACTTCACCTTCTCCTTATTCTGCTTCTTCTGATTCACCCTCCAGACTTCACCTTCGCCTTCTCCTTCTTCTACTTCTTCTGATTCACCCTCCAGACTTCACCTTCTCCTTCTCCTTCTTCTGCTTCTTCTGATTCACCCTCCAGACTTCACCTTCTCCTTCTCCTTCTTCTACTTCTTCTGCTTCACCCTCCAGACTACACCTTCTCCTTCTCCTTCTTCTACTTCTTCTGATTCACCCTCCAGACTTCACCTTCTCCTTCTCCTTCTTCTGCTTCTTCTGATTCACCCTCCAGACTTCACCTTCTCCTTCTCCTTATTCTGCTTCTTCTGATTCACCCTCCAGACTTCACCTTCTCCTTCTCCTTCTTCTGCTTCTTCTGATTCACCCTCCAGACTTCACCTTCTCCTTCTCCTTCTTCTGCTTCTTCTGATTCACCCTCCAGACTTCACCTTCTCCTTCTCCTTCTTCTACTTCTTCTGATTCACCCTCCAGACTTCACCTTCTCCTTCTCCTTCTTCTGCTTCTTCTGATTCACCCTCCTGACTTCAGCTTCTCCTTCTCCTTCTTCTAAATCTTCTGATTCACCCTCCTGACTTCACCTTCTCCTTCTCCTTCTTCTACTTCTTCTGCTTCACCCTCCAGGCTTCACCTTCTCCTTCTCCTTCTTCTGCTTCTTCTGCTTCACCCTCCAGACTTCACCTTCTCCTTCTCCTTCTTCTGCTTCTTCTGCTGCGCCCTCCAGACTTCACCTTCCCTTCTCCTTCTTCTGCTTCTTCTGCTTCACCCTCCTGACTTCACCTTCTCCTTCTCCTTCTTCTACTTCTTCTGTTTCACCCCCCTGACTTCACCTGCTCCTTCTCCTTCTTCTGCTTCTTCTGATTCACTCTCCTAACTTTACCTTCTCCTTCTCCTTCTTCTGCTTCTTCTGATTCACCCTCCTGACTTCACCTTCTCCTTCTCCTTCTTCTGCTTCTTCTAATTCACCCTCCAGACTTCACCTTCTCCTTCTCCTTCTTCTGCTTCTTCTGATTCACCCTCCAGACTTCACCTTCTCCTTCTCCTTCTTCTGCTTCTTCTGATTGACCCTCCAGACCTCACCTTCTCCTTCTCCTTCTTCTACTTCTTCTGATTCACCCTCCAGACTTCATCTTCTCCTTCTCCTTCTTCTGCTTCTTCTGATTCACCCTCCAGACTTCACCTTCTCCTTCTCCTTCTTCTGCTTCTTCTGATTCACCCTCCAGACTTCACCTTCTCCTTCTCCTTCTTCTACTTCTTCTGATTCACCCTCCTGACTTCACCTTCTCCTTCTCCTTCTTCTGCTTCTTCTGCTTCACCCTCCAGACTTCACCTTCTCCTGCTCCTTCTTCTGCTTCTTCTGCTTCACCCTCCAGACTTCACCTTCTCCTTCTCCTTCTTCTGCTTCTTCTGCTTCACCCTCCTGACTTCACCTTCTCCTTCTCCTTCTTCTACTTCTTCTGATTCACCCTCCAGACTTCACCTTCTCCTTCTCCTTCTTCTGCTTCTTCTGCTTCACCCTCCAGACTTCACCTTCTCCTTCTCCTTCTTCTGCTTCTTCTGCTTCGCCCTCCAGACTTCACCTTCTCCTTCTCCATCTTCTGCTTCTTCTGCTTCACTCTCCTGACTTCACCTTCTCCTTCTCCTTCTTCTACTTCTTCTGATTCACCCTCCAGACTTCACCTTCTCCTTCTACTTCTTCTGCTTCTTCTGCTTCACCCTCCAGACTTCAGCTTCTCCTTCTCCTTCTTCTGCTTCTTCTGCTGCGCCCTCCAGACTTCACCTTCTCCTTCTCCGTCTTCTGCTTCTTCTGCTTCACCGTCCTGACTTCACCTTCTCCTTCTCCTTCTTCTACTTCTTCTGCTTCACCCCCCTGACTTCACCTGCTCCTTCTCCTTCTTCTGCTTCTTCTCATTCACCCTCCTAACTTCACCTTCTCCTTCTCCTTCTTCTGCTTCTTCTGATTCACCCTCCTGACTTCACCTTCTCCTTCTCCTTCTTCTGCTTCTTCTGATTCACCCTCCAGACTTCTCCTTCTCCTTCTCCTTCTTCTGCTTCTTCTGTTTCACACTCCAGACTTCACCTTCTCCTTCTCCTTCTTCTGCTTCTTCTGATTCACCCTCCAGACTTCACCTTCTCCTTCTCCTTCTTCTGCTTCTTCTGATTCACCCTCCAAACTTCACCTTCTCCTTCTCCTTCTTCTACTTCTTCTGATTCACCCTCCAGTCTTCACCTTCACCTTCTCCTTCTTCTACTTCTTCAGATTCACCCTCCAGTCTTCACCTTCTCCTTCTCCTTCTTCTGTTTCTTCTGCTTCACCCTCCAGACTTCACCTTCTCCTTCTCTTTCTTCTGCTTCTTCTGATTCACCCTCCAGACTTCACCTTCTCCTTCTCCTTCTTCTGATTCTTCTGATTCACCCTCCAAACTTCACCTTCTCCTTCTCCTTCTTCTGCTTCTTCTGATTCACCCTCCAGACTTCACCTTCTCCTTCTCCTACTTCTGCTTCTTCTGATTCACCCTCCAGACTTCATCTTCTCCTTCTCCTTCTTCTGCTTCTTCTGATTCACCCTCCAGACTTCACCTTCTCCTTCTCCTTCTTCTGCTTCTTCTGATTCACCCTCCAGACTTCACCTTCTCCTTCTCCTTCTTCTACTTCTTCTGATTCACCCTCCAGAATTCACCTTCTCCTTCTCCTTCTTCTACTTCTTCAGATTCACCCTCCAGTCTTCACCTTCTCCTTCTCCTTCTTCTGTTTCTTCTGCTTCACCCTCCAGACTTCACCTTCTCCTTCTCTTTCTTCCGCTTCTTCTGATTCACCCTCCAGACTTCACCTTCTCCTTCTCCTTCTTCTGATTCTTCTGATTCACCCTCCAGACTTCACCTTCTCCTTCTCCTTCTTCTGCTTCTTCTGATTCACCCTCCTGACTTCACCTTCTCCTTCTCCTTCTTCTACTTCTTCTGATTCACCCTCCTGACTTCACCTTCTCCTTCTCCTTCTTCTACTTCTTCTGCTTCACCCTCCAGACTTCACCTTCTCCTTCTCCTTCTTCTACTTCTTCTGATTCACCCTCCAGACTTCACCTTCTCCTTCTCCTTCTTTTGCTTCTTCTGCTTCACACTCCAGACTTCACCTTCTCCTTCTCCTTCTTCTGCTTCTTCTGATTCACCCTCCTTACTTCACCTTCTCCTTCTCCTTCTTCTGCTTCTTCAGATTCACCCTCCTGACTTCACCTTCTCCTTCTCCTTATTCTGCTTCTTCTGTTTCACCCTCCAGACTTCACCTTCTCCTTCTCCTTCTTCTGCTTCTTCTGATTCACCCTCCAGACTTCACCTTCTCCTTCTCCTTCTTCTGCTTCTTCTGATTCACCCTCCAGACTTCACCTTCTCCTTCTCCTTCTTCTACTTCTTCTGATTCACCCTCCAGACTTCACCTTCTCCTTCTCCTTCTTCTGCTTCTTCTGATTCACCCTCCAGACTTCACCTTCTCCTTCTCCTTCGTCGACTTCTTCTGATTCACCCTCCAGACTACACCTTCTCCTTCTCCTTCTTCTACTTCTTCTGATTCACCCTCCAGACTTCACCTTCTCCTTCTCCTTCTTCTGTTTCTTCTGATTCACCCTCCAGACTTCACCTTCTCCTTCTCCTTCTTCTACTTCTTCTGATTCACCCTCCAGACTTCACCTTCTCCTTCTCCTTCTTCTACTTCTTCTGATTCACCCTCCAGACTTCACCTTCTCCTTCTCCTTCTTCTACTTCTTCTGCTTCTCCCTCCAGACTTCACCTTCTCCTTCTCCTTCTTCTGCTTCTTCTGATTCACCCTCCAGACTTCACCTTCTCATTCTCCTTCTTCTACTTCTTCTGATTCACCCTCCAGACTTCACCTTCTCCTTCTCCTTCTTCTACTTCTTCTGATTCACCCTCCAGACTTCACCTTCTCCTTCTCTTTCTTCTACTTCTTCCGATTCACCCTCCTGACTTCACCTTCTCCTTCTCCTTCTTCTGCTTCTTCTGCTTCACCCTCCTGACTTCACCTTCTCCTTCTCCTTCTTCTACTTCTTCTGATTCACCCTCCAGACTTCACCTTCTCCTTCTCCTTCTTCTGCTTCTTCTGCTTCACCCTCCAGACTTCACCTTCTCCTTCTCCTTCTTCTGCTTCTTCTGCTTCGCCCTCCAGACATCACCTTCTCCTTCTCCTTCTTCTGCTTCTTCTGCTTCACCCTCCAGACTTCACATTCTCCTTCTCCTTCTTCTGCTTCTTCTGCTTCACTCTCCTGACTTCACCTTCTCCTTCACCTTCTTCTACTTCTTCTGATTCACCCTCCAGACTTCACCTTCTCCTTCTCCTTCTTCTGCTTCTTCTGCTTCACCCTCCAGACTTCACCTTCTCCTTCTCCTTCTTCTGCTTCTTCTGCTGCGCCCTCCAGACTTCACCTTCTCCTTCTCCTTCTTCTGCTTCTTCTGCTTCACCCTCCTGACTTCACCTTCTCCTACTTCTACTTCTTCTGCTTCACCACCCTGACTTCACCTGCTCCTTCTCCTTCTTCTGCTTCTTCTGATTCACCCTCCTAACTTTACCTTCTCCTTCTCCTTCTTCTGCTTCTTCTGATTCACCCTCCTGACTTCACCTTCTCCTTCTCCTTCTTCTGCTTCTTCTAATTCACCCTCCAGACTTCACCTTCTCCTTGTCCTTCTTCTGCTTCTTCTGATTCACCCTCCAGACTTCACCTTCTCCTTCTCCTTCTTCTGCTTCTTCTGATTGACCCTCCAGACCTCACCTTCTCCTTCTCCTTCTTCTACTTCTTCTGATTCACCCTCCAGACTTCATCTTCTCCTTCTCCTTCTTCTGCTTCTTCTGATTCACCCTCCAGACTTCACCTTCTCCTTCTCCTTCTTCTGCTTCTTCTGATTCACCCTCCAGACTTCACCTTCTCCTTCTCCTTCTTCTACTTCTTCTGATTCACCATCCTGACTTCACCTTCTCCTTCTCCTTCTTCTGCTTCTTCTGCTTCACCCTCCAGACTTCAACTTCTCCTGCTCCTTTTTCTGCTTCTTCTGCTTCACCCTCCAGACTTCACCTTCTCCTTCTCCTTCTTCTGCTTCTTCTGCTTCACCCTCCTGACTTCACCTTCTCCTTCTCCTTCTTCTACTTCTTCTGATTCACCCTCCAGACTTCACCTTCTCCTTCTCCTTCTTCTGCTTCTTCTGCTTCACCCTCCTGACTTCACCTTCTCCTTCTCCTTCTTCTACTTCTTCTGATTCACCCTCCAGACTTCACCTTCTCCATTTCCTTCTTCTGCTTCTTCTGATTCACCCTCCAGACTTCACCTTCTCCTTCTCCTTCGTCTACTTCTTCTGATTGACCCTCCAGACTACACCTTCTCCTTCTCCTTCTTCTACTTCTTCTGATTCACCCTCCTGACTTCACCTTCTCCTTCTCCTTCTTCTACTTCTTCTGCTTCACCCTCCAGACTTCACCTTCTCCTTCTCCTTCTTCCACTTCTTCTGATTCACCCTCCAGACTTCACCTTCTCCTTCTCCTTCTTCTGCTTCTTCTGCTTCGCCCTCCAGACTTCACCTTCTCCTTCTCCATCTTCTGCTTCTTCTGCTTCACTCTCCTGACTTCACCTACTCCTTCTCCTTCTTCTACTTCTTCTGATTCACCCTCCAGACTTCACCTTCTCCTTCTCCTTCTTCTGCTTCTTCTGCTTCACCCTCCAGACTTCAGCTTCTCCTTCTCTTTCTTCTGCTTCTTCTGCTGCGCCCTCCAGACTTCACCTTCTCCTTCTCCTTCTTCTGCTTCTTCTGCTTCACCGTCCTGACTTCACCTTCTCCTTCTCCTTCTTCTACTTCTTCTGCTTCACCCCCCTGACTTCACCTGCTCCTTCTCCTTCTTCTGCTTCTTCTGATTCACCCACCTAACTACACCTTCTCCTTCTCCTTCTTCTGCTTCTTCTGATTCACCCTCCTGACTTCACCTTCTCCTTCTCCTTCTTCTGCTTCTTCTGATTCACCCTCCAGACTTCACCTTCTCCTTCTCCTTCTTCTGCTTCTTCTGCTTCACCCTCCAGACTTCACCTTCTCCTTCTCCTTCTTCTGCTTCTTCTGATTCACCCTCCAGACTTCATCTTCTCCTTCTCCTTCTTCTGCTTCTTCTGATTCACCCTCCAGACTTCACCTTCTCCTTCTCCTTCTTCTGCTTCTTCTGATTCACCCTCCAGACTTCACCTTCTCCTTCTCCTTCTTCTACTTCTTCTGATTCACCCTCCAGACTTCACCTTCTCCTTCTCCTTCTTATACTTCTTCAGATTCACCCTCCAGTCTTCAACTTCTCCTTCTCCTTCTTCTGTTTCTTCTGCTTCACCCTCCAGACTTCAACTTCTCCTTCTCCTTCTTCTGTTTCTTCTGCTTCACCCTCCAGTCTTCAACTTCTCCTTCTCCTTCTTCTGTTTCTTCTGCTGCGCCCTCCAGACTTCACCTTCTCCTTCTCCTTCTTCTGCTTCTTCTGCTTCACCCTCCTGACTTCACCTTCTCCTTCTCCTTCTTCTACTTCTTCTGCTTCACCCCCCTGACTTCACCTGCTCCTTCTCCTTCTTCTGCTTCTTCTGATTCACCCTCCTAACTTTACCTTCTCCTTCTCCTTCTTCTGCTTCTTCTGATTCACCCTCCTGACTTCACCTTCTCCTTCTCCTTCTTCTGCTTCTTCTAATTCACCCTCCAGACTTCACCTTCTCCTTGTCCTTCTTCTGCTTCTTCTGATTCACCCTCCAGACTTCACCTTCTCCTTCTCCTTCTTCTGCTTCTTCTGATTGACCCTCCAGACCTCACCTTCTCCTTCTCCTTCTTCTACTTCTTCTGATTCACCCTCCAGACTTCATCTTCTCCTTCTCCTTCTTCTGCTTCTTCTGATTCACCCTCCAGACTTCACCTTCTCCTTCTCCTTCTTCTGCTTCTTCTGATTCACCCTCCTGACTTCACCTTCTCCTTCTCCTTCTTCTACTTCTTCTGATTCACCATCCTGACTTCACCTTCTCCTTCTCCTTCTTCTGCTTCTTCTGCTTCACCCTCCAGACTTCAACTTCTCCTGCTCCTTTTTCTGCTTCTTCTGCTTCACCCTCCAGACTTCACCTTCTCCTTCTCCTTCTTCTGCTTCTTCTGATTCACCCTCCTGACTTCACCTTCTCCTTCTCCTTCTTCTACTTCTTCTGATTCACCCTCCAGACTTCACCTTCTCCTTCTCCTTCTTCTGCTTCTTCTGCTTCACCCTCCTGACTTCACCTTCTCCTTCTCCTTCTTCTACTTCTTCTGATTCACCCTCCAGACTTCACCTTCTCCATTTCCTTCTTCTGCTTCTTCTGATTCACCCTCCAGACTTCACCTTCTCCTTCTCCTTCGTCTACTTCTTCTGATTGACCCTCCAGACTACACCTTCTCCTTCTCCTTCTTCTACTTCTTCTGATTCACCCTCCTGACTTCACCTTCTCCTTCTCCTTCTTCTACTTCTTCTGCTTCACCCTCCAGACTTCACCTTCTCCTTCTCCTTCTTCCACTTCTTCTGATTCACCCTCCAGACTTCACCTTCTCCTTCTCCTTCTTCTGCTTCTTCTGCTTCGCCCTCCAGACTTCACCTTCTCCTTCTCCATCTTCTGCTTCTTCTGCTTCACTCTCCTGACTTCACCTTCTCCTTCTCCTTCTTCTACTTCTTCTGATTCACCCTCCAGACTTCACCTTCTCCTTCTCCTTCTTCTGCTTCTTCTGCTTCACCCTCCAGACTTCAGCTTCTCCTTCTCCTTCTTCTGCTTCTTCTGCTGCGCCCTCCAGACTTCACCTTCTCCTTCTCCTTCTTCTGCTTCTTCTGCTTCACCGTCCTGACTTCACCTTCTCCTTCTCCTTCTTCTACTTCTTCTGCTTCACCCCCCTGACTTCACCTGCTCCTTCTCCTTCTTCTGCTTCTTCTGATTCACCCTCCTAACTACACCTTCTCCTTCTCCTTCTTCTGCTTCTTCTGATTCACCCTCCTGACTTCACCTTCTCCTTCTCCTTCTTCTGCTTCTTCTGATTCACCCTCCAGACTTCACCTTCTCCTTCTCCTTCTTCTGCTTCTTCTGATTCACCCTCCAGACTTCACCTTCTCCTTCTCCTTCTTCTGCTTCTTCTGATTCACCCTCCAGACTTCATCTTCTCCTTCTCCTTCTTCTGCTTCTTCTGATTCACCCTCCAGACTTCACCTTCTCCTTCTCCTTCTTCTACTTCTTCTGATTCCCCCTCCAGACTTCACCTTCTCCTTCTCCTTCTTATACTTCTTCAGATTCACCCTCCAGTCTTCAACTTCTCCTTCTCCTTCTTCTGTTTCTTCTGCTTCACCCTCCAGACTTCACCTTCTTCTTCTCTTTCTTCTGCTTCTGATTCACCCTCCAGACTTCACCTTCTCCTTCTCCTTCTTCTGATTCTTCTGATTCACCCTCCAGACTTCACCTTCTCCTTCTCCTTCTTCTGCTTCTTCTGATTCACCCTCCTGACTTCACCTTCTCCTTCTCCTTCTTCTACTTCTTCTGATTCACCCTCCTGACTTCACCTTCTCCTTCTCCTTCTTCTACTTCTTCTGCTTCACCCTCCAGACTTCACCTTCTCCTTCTCCTTCTTCTACTTCTTCTGATTCACCCTCCAGACTTCACCTTCTCCTTCTCCTTCTTCTGCTTCTTCTGATTCACCCTCCAGACTTCACCTTCTCCTTCTCCTTATTCTGCTTCTTCTGATTCACCCTCCAGACTTCACCTTCTCCTTCTCCTTCTTCTACTTCTTCTGATTCACCCTCCAGACTTCACCTTCTCCTTCTCCTTCTTCTACTTCTTCTGATTCACCCTCCAGACTTCACCTTCTCCTTCTCCTTCTTCTACTTATTCTGCTTCTCCCTCCAGACTTCTCCTTCTCCTTCTCCTTCTTCTGCTTCTTCTGATTCACCCTCCAGACTTCACCTTCTCATTCTCCTTCTTCTACTTCTTCTGATTCACCCTCCAGACTTCACCTTCTCCTTCTCCTTCTTCTGATTCTTCTGCTTCACCCTCCAGACTTCACATTCTCCTTCTCCTTCTTCTGCTTCTTCTGCTGCGCCCTCCAGACTTCACCTTCTCCTTCTCCTTCTTCTGCTTCTTCTGCTTCACCCTCCTGACTTCACCTTCTCCTTCTCCATCTTCTACTTCTTCTGCTTCACCCCCCTGACTTCACCTGCTCCTTCTCCTTCTTCTGCTTCTTCTGATTCACCCTCCTAACTTTACCTTCTCCTTCTCCTTCTTCTGCTTCTTCTGATTCACCCTCCTGACTTCTCCTTCTCCTTCTCCTTCTTCTGCTTCTTCTAATTCACCCTCCAGACTTCACCTTCTCCTTGTCCTTCTTCTGCTTCTTCTGATTCACCCTCCAGACTTCACCTTCTCCTTCTCCTTCTTCTGCTTCTTCTGATTGACCCTCCAGACCTCACCTTCTCCTTCTCCTTCTTCTACTTCTTCTGATTCACCCTCCAGACTTCATCTTCTCCTTCTCCTTCTTCTGCTTCTTCTGATTCACCCTCCAGACTTCACCTTCTCCTTCTCCTTCTTCTGCTTCTTCTGATTCACCCTCCAGACTTCACCTTCTCCTTCTCCTTCTTCTACTTCTTCTGATTCACCATCCTGACTTCACCTTCTCCTTCTCCTTCTTCTGCTTCTTCTGCTTCACCCTCCAGACTTCAACTTCTCCTGCTACTTTTTCTGCTTCTTCTGCTTCACCCTCCAGACTTCACCTTCTCCTTCTCCTTCTTCTGCTTCTTCTGCTTCACCCTCCTGACTTCACCTTCTCCTTCTCCTTCTTCTACTTCTTCTGATTCACCCTCCAGACTTCACCTTCTCCTTCTCCTTCTTCTGCTTCTTCTGCTTCACCCTCCAGACTTCACCTTCTCCTTCTCCTTCTTCTGCTTCTTCTGCTTCGCCCTTCAGACTTCACCTTCTTCTTCTCCATCTTCTGCTTCTTCTGCTTCACTCTCCTGACTTCACCTTCTCCTTCTCCTTCTTCTACTTCTTCTGATTCACCCTCCAGACTTCACCTTCTCCTTCTCCTTCTTCTGCTTCTTCTGCTTCACCCTCCAGACTTCAGCTTCTCCTTCTCCTTCTTCTGCTTCTTCTGCTGCGCCCTCCAGACTTCACCTTCTCCTTCTCCTTCTTCTGCTTCTTCTGCTTCACCGTCCTGACTTCACCTTCTCCTTCTCCTTCTTCTACTTCTTCTGCTTCACCCCCCTGACTTCACCTGCTCCTTCTCCTTCTTCTGCTTCTTCTGATTCACCCTCCTAACTACACCTTCTCCTTCTCCTTCTTCTGCTTCTTCTGATTCACCCTCCTGACTTCACCTTCTCCTTCTCCTTCTTCTGCTTCTTCTGATTCACCCTCCAGACTTCACCTTCTCCTTCTCCTTCTTCTGCTTCTTCTGATTCACCCTCCAGACTTCACCTTCTCCTTCTCCTTCTTCTGCTTCTTCTGATTCACCCTCCAGACTTCATCTTCTCCTTCTCCTTCTTCTGCTTCTTCTGATTCACCCTCCAGACTTCACCTTCTCCTTCTCCTTCTTCTGCTTCTTCTGATTCACCCTCCAGACTTCACCTTCTCCTTCTCCTTCTTCTACTTCTTCTGATTCACCCTCCAGACTTCACCTTCTCCTTCTCCTTCTTATACTTCTTCAGATTCACCCTACAGTCTTCACCTTCTCCTTCTCCTTCTTCTGTTTCTTCTGCTTCACCCTCCAGACTTCACCTTCTTCTTCTCTTTCTTCTGCTTCTTCTGATTCACCCTCCAGACTTCACCTTCTCCTTCTCCTTCTTCTGATTCTTCTGATTCACCCTCCAGACTTCACCTTCTCCTTCTCCTTCTTCTGCTTCTTCTGATTCACCCTCCTGACTTCACCTTCTCCTTCTCCTTCTTCTACTTCTTCTGAATCACCCTCCAGACTTCACCTTCTCCTTCTCATTCTTCTGTTTCTTCTGCTTCACCCTCCAGACTTCACCTTCTTCTTCTCTTTCTTCTGCTTCTTCTGATTCACCCTCCAGACTTCACCTTCTCCTTCTCCTTCTTCTGATTCTTCTGATTCACCCTCCAGACTTCACCTTCTCCTTCTCCTTCTTCTGATTCTTCTGATTCACCCTCCAGACTTCACCTTCTCCTTCTCCTTCTTCTGCTTCTTCTGATTCACCCTCCTGATTTCACCTTCTCCTTCTCCTTCTTCTACTTCTTCTGATTCACCCTCCTGACTTCACCTTCTCCTTCTCCTTCTTCTACTTCTTCTGCTTCACCCTCCAGACTTCACCTTCTCCTTCTCCTTCTTCTACTTCTTCTGATTCACCCTCCAGACTTCACCTTCTCCTTCTCCTTCTTCTGCTTCTTCTGATTCACCCTCCAGACTTCACCTTCTCCTTCTCCTTATTCTGCTTCTTCTGATTCACCCTCCAGACTTCACCTTCTCCTTCTCCTTCTTCTGCTTCTTCTGATTCACCCTCCAGACTTCACCTTCTCCTTCTCCTTCTTCTGCTTCTTCTGATTCACCCTCCAGACTTCACCTTCTCCTTCTCCTTCTTCTGCTTCTTCTGATTCACCCTCCAGACTTCACCTTCTCCTTCTCCTTCTTCTACTCCTTCTGATTCACCCTCCAGACTTCACCTTCTCCTTCTCCTTCTTCTGCTTCTTCTGATTCACCCTCCAGACTTCACCTTCTCCTTCTCCTTATTCTGCTTCTTCTGATTCACCCTCCAGACTTCACCTTCTCCTTCTCCTTCTTCTGCTTCTTCTGATTCACCCTGCAGACTTCACCTTCTCCTTCTCCTTCTTCTGCTTCTTCTGATACACCCTCCAGACTTCATCTTCTCCTTCTCCTTCTTCTGCTTCTTCTGATTCACCCTCCAGACTTCACCTTCTCCTTCTCCTTCTTCTACTTCTTCTGATTCACCCTCCAGACTTCACCTTCTCCTTCTCCTTCTTCTGCTTCTTCTGATTCACCCTCCAGACTTCACCTTCTCCTTCTCCTTCTTCTACTTCTTCTGCTTCACCCTCCAGATTACACCTTCTCCTTCTCCTTCTTCTACTTCTTCTGATTCACCCTCCAGACTTCACCTTCTCCTTCTCCTTCTTCTGCTTCTTCTGATTCACCCTCCAGACTTCACCTTCTCCTTCTCCTTATTCTGCTTCTTCTGATTCACCCTCCAGACTTCACCTTCTCCTTCTCCTTCTTCTGCTTCTTCTGATTCACCCTCCAGACTTCACCTTCTCCTTCTCCTTCTTCTGCTTCTTCTGATTCACCCTCCAGACTTCACCTTCTCCTTCTCCTTCTTCTACTTCTTCTGATTCACCCTCCAGACTTCACCTTCTCCTTCTCCTTCTTCTGCTTCTTCTGATTCACCCTCCTGACTTCACCGTCTCCTTCTCCTTCTTCTACATCTTCTGATTCACCCTCCTGACTTCACCTTCTCCTTCTCCTTCTTCTAATTCTTCTGCTTCACCCTCCAGACTTCACCTTCTCCTTCTCCTTCTTCTACTTCTTCTGATTCACCCTCCAGACTTCACCTTCTCCTTCTCCTTCTTCTACTTCTTCTGATTCACCCTCCAGACTTCACCTTCTCCTTCTCCTTCTTCTACTTCTTCTGATTCACCCTCCAGACTTCACCTTCTCCTTCTCCTTCTTCTGCTTCTTCTGTTTCACCCTCCAGACTTCACCTTCTCCTTCTCCTTATTCTGCTTCTTCTGAATCACCCTCCAGACTTCTCCTTCTCCTTCTTCTGCTTCTTCTGATTCACCCTCCAGACTTCACCTTCTCCTTCTCCTTCTTCTGCTTCTTCTGATTCACCCTCCAGACTTCACCTTCTCCTTCTCCTTCTTCTACTTCTTCTGATTCACCCTCCAGACTTCACCTTCTCCTTCTCCTTCGTCTACTTCTTCTGATTCACCCTCCAGACTTCACCTTCTCCTTCTCCTTCTTCTGCTTCTTCTGATTCACCCTCCAGACTTCACCTTCTCCTTCTACTTCTTCTACTTCTTCTGATTCACCCTCCAGACTTCACCTTCTCCTTCTCTTTCTTCTGCTTCTTCTGATTCACCCTCCAGACTTCACCTTCTCCTTCTCCTTCTTCTGATTCTTCTGCTTCACCCTCCAGACTTCACCTTCTCCTTCTCCTTCTTCTGCTTCGTCTGCTTCACTCTCCTGACTTCACCTTCTCCTTCACCTTCTTCTACTTCTTCTGATTCACCCTCCAGACTTCACCTTCTCCTTCTCCTTCTTCTGCTTCTTCTGCTTCACCCTCCAGACTTCACCTTCTCCTTCTCCTTCTTCTGCTTCTTCTGCTGCGCCCTCCAGACTTCACCTTCTCCTTCTCCTTCTTCTGCTTCTTCTGCTTCACCCTCCTGACTTCACCTTCTCCTTCTCCTTCTTCTACTTCTTCTGCTTCACCCCCCTGACTTCACCTGCTCCTTCTCCTTCTTCTGCTTCTTCTGATTCACCCTCCTAACTTTACCTTCTCCTTCTCCTTCTTCTGCTTCTTCTGATTCACCCTCCTGACTTCACCTTCTCCTTCTCCTTCTTCTGCTTCTTCTAATTCACCCTCCAGACTTCACCTTCTCCTTGTCCTTCTTCTGCTTCTTCTGATTCACCCTCCAGACTTCACCTTCTCCTTCTCCTTCTTCTGCTTCTTCTGATTGACCCTCCAGACCTCACCTTCTCCTTCTCCTTCTTCTACTTCTTCTGATTCACCCTCCAGACTTCATCTTCTCCTTCTCCTTCTTCTGCTTCTTCTGATTCACCCTCCAGACTTCACCTTCTCCTTCTCCTTCTTCAGCTTCTTCTGATTCACCCTCCAGACTTCACCTTCTCCTTCTCCTTCTTCTAATTCTTCTGATTCACCCTCCTGACTTCACCTTCTCCTTCTCCTTCTTCTGCTTCTTCTGCTTCACCCTCCAGACTTCACCTTCTCCTGCTCCTTCTTCTGCTTCTTCTGCTTCACCCTCCAGACTTCACCTTCTCCTTCTCCTTCTTCTGCTTCTTCTGCTTCACCCTCCTGACTTCACCTTCTCCTTCTCCTTCTTCTACTTCTTCTGATTCACCCTCCAGACTCCACCTTCTCCTTCTCCTTCTTCTGCTTCTTCTGCTTCACCCTCCAGACTTCACCTTCTCCTTCTCCTTCTTCTGCTTCTTCTGCTTCGCCCTCCAGACTTCACCTTCTCCTTCTCCATCTTCTGCTTCTTCTGCTTCACTCTCCTGACTTCAGCTTCTCCTTCTCCTTCTTCTGCTTCTTCTGATTCACCCTCCAGACTTCACCTTCTCCTTCTCCTTCTTCTGCTTCTTCTGCTTCACCCTCCAGACTTCAGCTTCTCCTTCTCCTTCTTCTGCTTCTTCTGCTGCGCCCTCCAGACTACACCTTCTCCTTCTCCTTCTTCTGCTTCTTCTGCTTCACCGTCCTGACTTCACCTTCTCCTTCTCCTTCTTCTACTTCTTCTGCTTCACCCCCCTGACTTCACCTGCTCCTTCTCCTTCTTCTGCTTCTTCTGATTCACCCTCCTAACTACACCTTCTCCTTCTCCTTCTTCTGCTTCTTCTGATTCACCCTCCTGACTTCACGTTCTCCTTCTCCTTCTTCTGCTTCTTCTGATTCACCCTCCAGACTTCACCTTCTCCTTCTCCTTCTTCTGCTTCTTCTGATTCACCCTCCAGACTTCATCTTCTCCTTCTCTTTCTTCTGCTTCTTCTGATTCACCCTCCAGACTTCACCTTCTCCTTCTCCTTCTTCTGCTTCTTCTGATTCACCCTCCAGACTTCACCTTCTCCTTCTCCTTCTACTTCTTCTGATTCACCCTCCAGACTTCACCTTCTCCTTCTCCTTCTTATACTTCTTCAGATTCACCCTCCAGTCTTCACCTACTCCTTCTCCTTCTTCTGTTTCTTCTGCTTCACCCTCCAGACCTCACCTTCTTCTTCTCTTTCTTCTGCTTCTTCTGATTCACCCTTCAGACTTCACCTTCTCCTTCTCCTTCTTCTGATTCTTCTGATTCACCCTCCAGACTTCACCTTCTCCTTCTCCTTCTTCTGCTTCTTCTGATTCACCCTCCTGACTTCACCTTCTCCTTCTCCTTCTTCTACTTCTTCTGATTAACCCTCCTGACTTCACCTTCTCCTTCTCCTTCTTCTACTTCTTCTGCTTCACCCTCCAGACTTCACCTTCTCCTTCTCCTTCTTCTACTTCTTCTGATTCACCCTCCAGACTTCGCCTTCTCCTTCTCCTTCTTCTGCTTCTTCTGATTCACCCTCCAGACTTCACCTTCTCCTTCTCCTTATTCTGCTTCTTCTGATTCACCCTCCAGACTTCACCTTCTCCTTCTCCTTCTTCTGCTTCTTCTGATTCACCCTCCAGACTTCACCTTCTCCTTCTCCTTATTCTGCTTCTTCTGATTCACCCTCCAGACTTCACCTTCTCCTTCTCCTTCTTCTGCTTCTTCTGATTCACCCTCCAGACTTCACCTTCTCCTTCTCCTTCTTCTGCTTCTTCTGATTCACCCTCCAGACTTCACCTTCTCCTTCTCCTTCTTCTGCTTCTTCTGATTCACCCTCCAGACTTCACCTTCTCCTTCTCCTTCTTCTACTCCTTCTGATTCACCCTCCAGACTTCACCTTCTCCTTCTCCTTCTTCTGCTTCTTCTGATTCACCCTCCAGACTTCACCTTCTCCTTCTCCTTATTCTGCTTCTTCTGATTCACCCTCCAGACTTCACCTTCTCCTTCTCCTTCTTCTGCTTCTTCTGATTCACCCTCCAGACTTCACCTTCTCCTTCTCCTTATTCTGCTTCTTCTGATTCACCCTCCAGACTTCACCTTCTCCTTCTCCTTCTTCTGCTTCTTCTGATTCACCCTCCAGACTTCACCTTCTCCTTCTCCTTCTTCTGCTTCTTCTGATTCACCCTCCAGACTTCACCTTCTCCTTCTCCTTCTTCTGCTTCTTCTGATTCACCCTCCAGACTTCACCTTCTCCTTCTCCTTCTTCTACTCCTTCTGATTCACCCTCCAGACTTCACCTTCTCCTTCTCCTTCTTCTGCTTCTTCTGATTCACCCTCCAGACTTCACCTTCTCCTTCTCCTTATTCTGCTTCTTCTGATTCACCCTCCAGACTTCACCTTCTCCTTCTCCTTCTTCTGCTTCTTCTGATTCACCCTGCAGACTTCACCTTCTCCTTCTCCTTCTTCTGCTTCTTCTGATTCACCCTCCAGACTTCATCTTCTCCTTCTCCTTCTTCTGCTTCTTCTGATTCACCCTCCAGACTTCACCTTCTCCTTCTCCTTCTTCTACTTCTTCTGATTCACCCTCCAGACTTCACCTTCTCCTTCTCCTTCTTCTGCTTCTTCTGATTCACCCTCCAGACTTCACCTTCTCCTTCTCCTTCTTCTACTTCTTCTGCTTCACCCTCCAGACTACACCTTCTCCTTCTCCTTCTTCTACTTCTTCTGATTCACCCTCCAGACTTCACCTTCTCCTTCTCCTTCTTCTGCTTCTTCTGATTCACCCTCCAGACTTCACCTTCTCCTTCTCCTTATTCTGCTTCTTCTGATTCACCCTCCAGACTTCACCTTCTCCTTCTCCTTCTTCTGCTTCTTCTGATTCACCCTCCAGACTTCACCTTCTCCTTCTCCTTCTTCTGCTTCTTCTGATTCACCCTCCAGACTTCACCTTCTCCTTCTCCTTCTTCTACTTCTTCTGATTCACCCTCCAGACTTCACCTTCTCCTTCTCCTTCTTCTGCTTCTTCTGATTCACCCTCCTGACTTCACCGTCTCCTTCTCCTTCTTCTACATCTTCTGATTCACCCTCCTGACTTCACCTTCTCCTTCTCCTTCTTCTAATTCTTCTGCTTCACCCTCCAGACTTCACCTTCTCCTTCTCCTTCTTCTACTTCTTCTGATTCACCCTCCAGACTTCACCTTCTCCTTCTCCTTCTTCTACTTCTTCTGATTCACCCTCCAGACTTCACCTTCTCCTTCTCCTTCTTCTACTTCTTCTGATTCACCCTCCAGACTTCACCTTCTCCTTCTCCTTCTTCTGCTTCTTCTGTTTCACCCTCCAGACTTCACCTTCTCCTTCTCCTTATTCTGCTTCTTCTGAATCACCCTCCAGACTTCTCCTTCTCCTTCTTCTGCTTCTTCTGATTCACCCTCCAGACTTCACCTTCTCCTTCTCCTTCTTCTGCTTCTTCTGATTCACCCTCCAGACTTCACCTTCTCCTTCTCCTTCTTCTACTTCTTCTGATTCACCCTCCAGACTTCACCTTCTCCTTCTCCTTCGTCTACTTCTTCTGATTCACCCTCCAGACTTCACCTTCTCCTTCTCCTTCTTCTGCTTCTTCTGATTCACCCTCCAGACTTCACCTTCTCCTTCTACTTCTTCTACTTCTTCTGATTCACCCTCCAGACTTCACCTTCTCCTTCTCTTTCTTCTGCTTCTTCTGATTCACCCTCCAGACTTCACCTTCTCCTTCTCCTTCTTCTGATTCTTCTGCTTCACCCTCCAGACTTCACCTTCTCCTTCTCCTTCTTCTGCTTCGTCTGCTTCACTCTCCTGACTTCACCTTCTCCTTCACCTTCTTCTACTTCTTCTGATTCACCCTCCAGACTTCACCTTCTCCTTCTCCTTCTTCTGCTTCTTCTGCTTCACCCTCCAGACTTCACCTTCTCCTTCTCCTTCTTCTGCTTCTTCTGCTGCGCCCTCCAGACTTCACCTTCTCCTTCTCCTTCTTCTGCTTCTTCTGCTTCACCCTCCTGACTTCACCTTCTCCTTCTCCTTCTTCTACTTCTTCTGCTTCACCCCCCTGACTTCACCTGCTCCTTCTCCTTCTTCTGCTTCTTCTGATTCACCCTCCTAACTTTACCTTCTCCTTCTCCTTCTTCTGCTTCTTCTGATTCACCCTCCTGACTTCACCTTCTCCTTCTCCTTCTTCTGCTTCTTCTAATTCACCCTCCAGACTTCACCTTCTCCTTGTCCTTCTTCTGCTTCTTCTGATTCACCCTCCAGACTTCACCTTCTCCTTCTCCTTCTTCTGCTTCTTCTGATTGACCCTCCAGACCTCACCTTCTCCTTCTCCTTCTTCTACTTCTTCTGATTCACCCTCCAGACTTCATCTTCTCCTTCTCCTTCTTCTGCTTCTTCTGATTCACCCTCCAGACTTCACCTTCTCCTTCTCCTTCTTCAGCTTCTTCTGATTCACCCTCCAGACTTCACCTTCTCCTTCTCCTTCTTCTAATTCTTCTGATTCACCCTCCTGACTTCACCTTCTCCTTCTCCTTCTTCTGCTTCTTCTGCTTCACCCTCCAGACTTCACCTTCTCCTGCTCCTTCTTCTGCTTCTTCTGCTTCACCCTCCAGACTTCACCTTCTCCTTCTCCTTCTTCTGCTTCTTCTGCTTCACCCTCCTGACTTCACCTTCTCCTTCTCCTTCTTCTACTTCTTCTGATTCACCCTCCAGACTCCACCTTCTCCTTCTCCTTCTTCTGCTTCTTCTGCTTCACCCTCCAGACTTCACCTTCTCCTTCTCCTTCTTCTGCTTCTTCTGCTTCGCCCTCCAGACTTCACCTTCTCCTTCTCCATCTTCTGCTTCTTCTGCTTCACTCTCCTGACTTCAGCTTCTCCTTCTCCTTCTTCTGCTTCTTCTGATTCACCCTCCAGACTTCACCTTCTCCTTCTCCTTCTTCTGCTTCTTCTGCTTCACCCTCCAGACTTCAGCTTCTCCTTCTCCTTCTTCTGCTTCTTCTGCTGCGCCCTCCAGACTACACCTTCTCCTTCTCCTTCTTCTGCTTCTTCTGCTTCACCGTCCTGACTTCACCTTCTCCTTCTCCTTCTTCTACTTCTTCTGCTTCACCCCCCTGACTTCACCTGCTCCTTCTCCTTCTTCTGCTTCTTCTGATTCACCCTCCTAACTACACCTTCTCCTTCTCCTTCTTCTGCTTCTTCTGATTCACCCTCCTGACTTCACGTTCTCCTTCTCCTTCTTCTGCTTCTTCTGATTCACCCTCCAGACTTCACCTTCTCCTTCTCCTTCTTCTGCTTCTTCTGATTCACCCTCCAGACTTCATCTTCTCCTTCTCTTTCTTCTGCTTCTTCTGATTCACCCTCCAGACTTCACCTTCTCCTTCTCCTTCTTCTGCTTCTTCTGATTCACCCTCCAGACTTCACCTTCTCCTTCTCCTTCTACTTCTTCTGATTCACCCTCCAGACTTCACCTTCTCCTTCTCCTTCTTATACTTCTTCAGATTCACCCTCCAGTCTTCACCTACTCCTTCTCCTTCTTCTGTTTCTTCTGCTTCACCCTCCAGACCTCACCTTCTTCTTCTCTTTCTTCTGCTTCTTCTGATTCACCCTTCAGACTTCACCTTCTCCTTCTCCTTCTTCTGATTCTTCTGATTCACCCTCCAGACTTCACCTTCTCCTTCTCCTTCTTCTGCTTCTTCTGATTCACCCTCCTGACTTCACCTTCTCCTTCTCCTTCTTCTACTTCTTCTGATTAACCCTCCTGACTTCACCTTCTCCTTCTCCTTCTTCTACTTCTTCTGCTTCACCCTCCAGACTTCACCTTCTCCTTCTCCTTCTTCTACTTCTTCTGATTCACCCTCCAGACTTCACCTTCTCCTTCTCCTTCTTCTGCTTCTTCTGATTCACCCTCCAGACTTCACCTTCTCCTTCTCCTTATTCTGCTTCTTCTGATTCACCCTCCAGACTTCACCTTCTCCTTCTCCTTCTTCTGCTTCTTCTGATTCACCCTCCAGACTTCACCTTCTCCTTCTCCTTATTCTGCTTCTTCTGATTCACCCTCCAGACTTCACCTTCTCCTTCTCCTTCTTCTGCTTCTTCTGATTCACCCTCCAGACTTCACCTTCTCCTTCTCCTTCTTCTGCTTCTTCTGATTCACCCTCCAGACTTCACCTTCTCCTTCTCCTTCTTCTGCTTCTTCTGATTCACCCTCCAGACTTCACCTTCTCCTTCTCCTTCTTCTACTCCTTCTGATTCACCCTCCAGACTTCACCTTCTCCTTCTCCTTCTTCTGCTTCTTCTGATTCACCCTCCAGACTTCACCTTCTCCTTCTCCTTATTCTGCTTCTTCTGATTCACCCTCCAGACTTCACCTTCTCCTTCTCCTTCTTCTGCTTCTTCTGATTCACCCTCCAGACTTCACCTTCTCCTTCTCCTTATTCTGCTTCTTCTGATTCACCCTCCAGACTTCACCTTCTCCTTCTCCTTCTTCTGCTTCTTCTGATTCACCCTCCAGACTTCACCTTCTCCTTCTCCTTCTTCTGCTTCTTCTGATTCACCCTCCAGACTTCACCTTCTCCTTCTCCTTCTTCTGCTTCTTCTGATTCACCCTCCAGACTTCACCTTCTCCTTCTCCTTCTTCTACTCCTTCTGATTCACCCTCCAGACTTCACCTTCTCCTTCTCCTTCTTCTGCTTCTTCTGATTCACCCTCCAGACTTCACCTTCTCCTTCTCCTTATTCTGCTTCTTCTGATTCACCCTCCAGACTTCACCTTCTCCTTCTCCTTCTTCTGCTTCTTCTGATTCACCCTGCAGACTTCACCTTCTCCTTCTCCTTCTTCTGCTTCTTCTGATTCACCCTCCAGACTTCATCTTCTCCTTCTCCTTCTTCTGCTTCTTCTGATTCACCCTCCAGACTTCACCTTCTCCTTCTCCTTCTTCTACTTCTTCTGATTCACCCTCCAGACTTCACCTTCTCCTTCTCCTTCTTCTGCTTCTTCTGATTCACCCTCCAGACTTCACCTTCTCCTTCTCCTTCTTCTACTTCTTCTGATTCACCCTCCAGACTTCACCTTCTCCTTCTCCTTCTTCTGCTTCTTCTGATTCACCCTCCAGACTTCACCTTCTCCTTCTCCTTATTCTGCTTCTTCTGATTCACCCTCCAGACTTCACCTTCTCCTTCTCCTTCTTCTGCTTCTTCTGATTCACCCTCCAGACTTCACCTTCTCCTTCTCCTTCTTCTGCTTCTTCTGATTCACCCTCCAGACTTCACCTTCTCCTTCTCCTTCTTCTACTTCTTCTGATTCACCCTCCAGACTTCACCTTCTCCTTCTCCTTCTTCTGCTTCTTCTGATTCACCCTCCTGACTTCACCGTCTCCTTCTCCTTCTTCTACATCTTCTGATTCACCCTCCTGACTTCACCTTCTCCTTCTCCTTCTTCTAATTCTTCTGCTTCACCCTCCAGACTTCACCTTCTCCTTCTCCTTCTTCTACTTCTTCTGATTCACCCTCCAGACTTCACCTTCTCCTTCTCCTTCTTCTACTTCTTCTGATTCACCCTCCAGACTTCACCTTCTCCTTCTCCTTCTTCTACTTCTTCTGATTCACCCTCCAGACTTCACCTTCTCCTTCTCCTTCTTCTGCTTCTTCTGTTTCACCCTCCAGACTTCACCTTCTCCTTCTCCTTATTCTGCTTCTTCTGAATCACCCTCCAGACTTCTCCTTCTCCTTCTTCTGCTTCTTCTGATTCACCCTCCAGACTTCACCTTCTCCTTCTCCTTCTTCTGCTTCTTCTGATTCACCCTCCAGACTTCACCTTCTCCTTCTCCTTCTTCTACTTCTTCTGATTCACCCTCCAGACTTCACCTTCTCCTTCTCCTTCGTCTACTTCTTCTGATTCACCCTCCAGACTTCACCTTCTCCTTCTCCTTCTTCTGCTTCTTCTGATTCACCCTCCAGACTTCACCTTCTCCTTCTACTTCTTCTACTTCTTCTGATTCACCCTCCAGACTTCACCTTCTCCTTCTCTTTCTTCTGCTTCTTCTGATTCACCCTCCAGACTTCACCTTCTCCTTCTCCTTCTTCTGATTCTTCTGCTTCACCCTCCAGACTTCACCTTCTCCTTCTCCTTCTTCTGCTTCGTCTGCTTCACTCTCCTGACTTCACCTTCTCCTTCACCTTCTTCTACTTCTTCTGATTCACCCTCCAGACTTCACCTTCTCCTTCTCCTTCTTCTGCTTCTTCTGCTTCACCCTCCAGACTTCACCTTCTCCTTCTCCTTCTTCTGCTTCTTCTGCTGCGCCCTCCAGACTTCACCTTCTCCTTCTCCTTCTTCTGCTTCTTCTGCTTCACCCTCCTGACTTCACCTTCTCCTTCTCCTTCTTCTACTTCTTCTGCTTCACCCCCCTGACTTCACCTGCTCCTTCTCCTTCTTCTGCTTCTTCTGATTCACCCTCCTAACTTTACCTTCTCCTTCTCCTTCTTCTGCTTCTTCTGATTCACCCTCCTGACTTCACCTTCTCCTTCTCCTTCTTCTGCTTCTTCTAATTCACCCTCCAGACTTCACCTTCTCCTTGTCCTTCTTCTGCTTCTTCTGATTCACCCTCCAGACTTCACCTTCTCCTTCTCCTTCTTCTGCTTCTTCTGATTGACCCTCCAGACCTCACCTTCTCCTTCTCCTTCTTCTACTTCTTCTGATTCACCCTCCAGACTTCATCTTCTCCTTCTCCTTCTTCTGCTTCTTCTGATTCACCCTCCAGACTTCACCTTCTCCTCCTACTTCAGCTTCTTCTGATTCACCCTCCAGACTTCACCTTCTCCTTCTCCTTCTTCTAATTCTTCTGATTCACCCTCCTGACTTCACCTTCTCCTTCTCCTTCTTCTGCTTCTTCTGCTTCACCCTCCAGACTTCACCTTCTCCTGCTCCTTCTTCTGCTTCTTCTGCTTCACCCTCCAGACTTCACCTTCTCCTTCTCCTTCTTCTGCTTCATCTGCTCCACCCTCCTGACTTCACCTTCTCCTTCTCCTTCTTCTACTTCTTCTGATTCACCCTCCAGACTCCACCTTCTCCTTCTCCTTCTTCTGCTTCTTCTGCTTCACCCTCCAGACTTCACCTTCTCCTTCTCCTTCTTCTGCTTCTTCTGCTTCGCCCTCCAGACTTCACCTTCTCCTTCTCCATCTTCTGCTTCTTCTGCTTCACTCTCCTGACTTCAGCTTCTCCTTCTCCTTCTTCTGCTTCTTCTGATTCACCCTCCAGACTTCACCTTCTCCTTCTCCTTCTTCTGCTTCTTCTGCTTCACCCTCCAGACTTCAGCTTCTCCTTCTCCTTCTTCTGCTTCTTCTGCTGCGCCCTCCAGACTACACCTTCTCCTTCTCCTTCTTCTGCTTCTTCTGATTCACCCTCCTAACTACACCTTCTCCTTCTCCTTCTTCTGCTTCTTCTGATTCACCCTCCTGACTTCACCTTCTCCTTCTCCTTCTTCTGCTTCTTCTGATTCACCCTCCAGACTTCACCTTCTCCTTCTCCTTCTTCTGCTTCTTCTGATTCACCCTCCAGACTTCATCTTCTCCTTCTCTTTCTTCTGCTTCTTCTGATTCACCCTCCAGACTTCACCTTCTCCTTCTCCTTCTTCTGCTTCTTCTGATTCACCCTCCAGACTTCACCTTCTCCTTCTCCTTCTACTTCTTCTGATTCACCCTCCAGACTTCACCTTCTCCTTCTCCTTCTTATACTTCTTCAGATTCACCCTCCAGTCTTCACCTACTCCTTCTCCTTCTTCTGTTTCTTCTGCTTCACCCTCCAGACTTCACCTTCTTCTTCTCTTTCTTCTGCTTCTTCTGATTCACCCTTCAGACTTCACCTTCTCCTTCTCCTTCTTCTGATTCTTCTGATTCACCCTCCAGACTTCAGCTTCTCCTTCTCCTTCTTCTGCTTCTTCTGATTCACCCTCCTGACTTCACCTTCTCCTTCTCCTTCTTCTACTTCTTCTGATTCACCCTCCTGACTTCACCTTCTCCTTCTCCTTCTTCTACTTCTTCTGCTTCACCCTCCAGACTTCACCTTCTCCTTCTCCTTCTTCTACTTCTTCTGATTCACCCTCCAGACTTCACCTTCTCCTTCTCCTTCTTCTGCTTCTTCTGATTCACCCTCCAGACTTCACCTTTTCCTTCTCCTTATTCTGCTTCTTCTGATTCACCCTCCAGACTTCACCTTCTCCTTCTCCTTCTTCTGCTTCTTCTGCTGCGCCCTCCAGACTTCACCTTCTCCTTCTCCTTCTTCTGCTTCTTCTGCTTCACCGTCCTGACTTCACCTTCTCCTTCTCCTTCTTCTACTTCTTCTGCTTCACCCCCCTGACTTCACCTGCTCCTTCTCCTTCTTCTGCTTCTTCTGATTCACCCTCCTAACTACACCTTCTCCTTCTCCTTCTTCTGCTTCTTCTGATTCACCCTCCTGACTTCACCTTCTCCTTCTCCTTCTTCTGCTTCTTCTGATTCACCCTCCAGACTTCACCTTCTCCTTCTCCTTCTTCTGCTTCTTCTGATTCATCCTCCAGACTTCACCTTCTCCTTCTCCTTCTTCTGCTTCTTCTGATTCACCCTCCAGACTTCATCTTCTCTTTCTCCTTCTTCTGCTTCTTCTGATTCACCCTCCAGACTTCACCTTCTCCTTCTCCTTCTTCTGCTTCTTCTGATTCACCCTCCAGACTTCACCTTCTCCTTCTCCTTCTTCTACTTCTTCTGATTCACCCTCCAGACTTCACCTTCTCCTTCTCCTTCTTATACTTCTTCAGATTCACCCTACAGTCTTCACCTTCTCCTTCTCCTTCTTCTGTTTCTTCTGCTTCACCCTCCAGACTTCACCTTCTTCTTCTCTTTCTTCTGCTTCTTCTGATTCACCCTCCAGACTTCACCTTCTCCTTCTCCTTCTTCTGATTCTTCTGATTCACCCTCCAGACTTCACCTTCTCCTTCTCCTTCTTCTGCTTCTTCTGATTCACCCTCCTGACTTCACCTTCTCCTTCTCCTTCTTCTACTTCTTCTGAATCACCCTCCAGACTTCACCTTCTCCTTCTCATTCTTCTGTTTCTTCTGCTTCACCCTCCAGACTTCACCTTCTTCTTCTCTTTCTTCTGCTTCTTCTGATTCACCCTCCAGACTTGACCTTCTCCTTCTCCTTCTTCTGATTCTTCTGATTCACCCTCCAGACTTCACCTTCTCCTTCTCCTTCTTCTGATTCTTCTGATTCACCCACCAGACTTCACCTTCTCCTTCTCCTTATTCTGCTTCTTCTGATTCACCCTCCTGACTTCACCTTCTCCTTCTCCTTCTTCTACTTCTTCTGATTCACCCTCCTGACTTCACCTTCTCCTTCTCCTTCTTCTACTTCTTCTGCTTCACCCTCCAGACTTCACCTTCTCCTTCTCCTTCTTCTACTTCTTCTGATTCACCCTCCAGACTTCACCTTCTCCTTCTCCTTCTTCTGCTTCTTCTGATTCACCCTCCAGACTTCACCTTCTCCTTCTCCTTATTCTGCTTCTTCTGATTCACCCTCCAGACTTCACCTTCTCCTTCTCCTTCTTCTGCTTCTTCTGATTCACCCTCCAGACTTCACCTTCTCCTTCTCCTTCTTCTGCTTCTTCTGATTCACCCTCCAGACTTCACCTTCTCCTTCTCCTTCTTCTGCTTCTTCTGATTCACCCTCCAGACTTCACCTTCTCCTTCTCCTTCTTCTACTCCTTCTGATTCACCCTCCAGACTTCACCTTCTCCTTCTCCTTCTTCTGCTTCTTCTGATTCACCCTCCAGACTTCACCTTCTCCTTCTCCTTATTCTGCTTCTTCTGATTCACCCTCCAGACTTCACCTTCTCCTTCTCCTTCTTCTGCTTCTTCTGATTCACCCTGCAGACTTCACCTTCTCCTTCTCCTTCTTCTGATTCACCCTCCAGACTTCATCTTCTCCTTCTCCTTCTTCTGCTTCTTCTGATTCACCCTCCAGACTTCACCTTCTCCCTCTCCTTCTTCTACTTCTTCTGATTCACCCTCCAGACTTCACCTTCTCCTTCTCCTTCTTCTGCTTCTTCTGATTCACCCTCCAGACTTCACCTTCTCCTTCTCCTTCTTCTACTTCTTCTGCTTCACCCTCCAGACTACACCTTCTCCTTCTCCTTCTTCTACTTCTTCTGATTCACCCTCCAGACTTCACCTTCTCCTTCTCCTTCTTCTGCTTCTTCTGATTCACCCTCCAGACTTCACCTTCTCCTTCTCCTTATTCTGCTTCTTCTGATTCACCCTCCAGACTTCACCTTCTCCTTCTCCTTCTTCTGCTTCTTCTGATTCACCCTCCAGACTTCACCTTCTCCTTCTCCTTCTTCTGCTTCTTCTGATTCACCCTCCAGACTTCACCTTCTCCTTCTCCTTCTTCTACTTCTTCTGATTCACCCTCCAGACTTCACCTTCTCCTTCTCCTTCTTCTGCTTCTTCTGATTCACCCTCCTGACTTCACCGTCTCCTTCTCCTTCTTCTACATCTTCTGATTCACCCTCCTGACTTCACCTTCTCCTTCTCCTTCTTCTAATTCTTCTGCTTCACCCTCCAGACTTCACCTTCTCCTTCTCCTTCTTCTACTTCTTCTGATTCACCCTCCAGACTTCACCTTCTCCTTCTCCTTCTTCTACTTCTTCTGATTCACCCTCCAGACTTCACCTTCTCCTTCTCCTTCTTCTACTTCTTCTGATCCACCCTCCAGACTTCACCTTCTCCTTCTCCTTCTTCTGCTTCTTCTGTTTCACCCTCCAGACTTCACCTTCTCCTTCTCCTTATTCTGCTTCTTCTGAATCACCCTCCAGACTTCTCCTTCTCCTTCTTCTGCTTCTTCTGATTCACCCTCCAGACTTCACCTTCTCCTTCTCCTTCTTCTGCTTCTTCTGATTCACCCTCCAGACTTCACCTTCTCCTTCTCCTTCTTCTACTTCTTCTGATTCACCCTCCAGACTTCACCTTCTCCTTCTCCTTCGTCTACTTCTTCTGATTCACCCTCCAGACTTCACCTTCTCCTTCTCCTTCTTCTGCTTCTTCTGATTCACCCTCCAGACTTCAACTTCTCCTTCTACTTCTTCTACTTCTTCTGATTCACCCTCCAGACTTCACCTTCTCCTTCTCTTTCTTCTGCTTCTTCTGATTCACCCTCCAGACTTCACCTTCTCCTTCTCCTTCTTCTGATTCTTCTGCTTCACCCTCCAGACTTCACCTTCTCCTTCTCCTTCTTCTGCTTCGTCTGCTTCACTCTCCTGACTTCACCTTCTCCTTCACCTTCTTCTACTTCTTCTGATTCACCCTCCAGACTTCACCTTCTCCTTCTCCTTCTTCTGCTTCTTCTGCTTCACCCTCCAGACTTCACCTTCTCCTTCTCCTTCTTCTGCTTCTTCTGCTGCGCCCTCCAGACTTCACCTTCTCCTTCTCCTTCTTCTGCTTCTTCTGCTTCACCCTCCTGACTTCACCTTCTCCTTCTCCTTCTTCTACTTCTTCTGCTTCACCCCCCTGACTTCACCTGCTCCTTCTCCTTCTTCTGCTTCTTCTGATTCACCCTCCTAACTTTACCTTCTCCTTCTCCTTCTTCTGCTTCTTCTGATTCACCCTCCTGACTTCACCTTCTCCTTCTCCTTCTTCTGCTTCTTCTAATTCACCCTCCAGACTTCACCTTCTCCTTGTCCTTCTTCTGCTTCTTCTGATTCACCCTCCAGACTTCACCTTCTCCTTCTCCTTCTTCTGCTTCTTCTGCTTCACCCTCCTGACTTCACCTTCTCCTTCTCCTTCTTCTACTTCTTCTGATTCACCCTCCAGACTCCACCTTCTCCTTCTCCTTCTTCTGCTTCTTCTGCTTCACCCTCCAGACTTCACCTTCTCCTTCTCCTTCTTCTGCTTCTTCTGCTTCGCCCTCCAGACTTCACCTTCTCCTTCTCCATCTTCTGCTTCTTCTGCTTCACTCTCCTGACTTCAGCTTCTCCTTCTCCTTCTTCTGCTTCTTCTGATTCACCCTCCAGACTTCACCTTCTCCTTCTCCTTCTTCTGCTTCTTCTGCTTCACCCTCCAGACTTCAGCTTCTCCTTCTCCTTCTTCTGCTTCTTCTGCTGCGCCCTCCAGACTACACCTTCTCCTTCTCCTTCTTCTGCTTCTTCTGCTTCACCGTCCTGACTTCACCTTCTCCTTCTCCTTCTTCTACTTCTTCTGCTTCACCCCCCTGACTTCACCTGCTCCTTCTCCTTCTTCTGCTTCTTCTGATTCACCCTCCTAACTACACCTTCTCCTTCTCCTTCTTCTGCTTCTTCTGATTCACCCTCCTGACTTCACCTTCTCCTTCTCCTTCTTCTGCTTCTTCTGATTCACCCTCCAGACTTCACCTTCTCCTTCTCCTTCTTCTGCTTCTTCTGATTCACCCTCCAGACTTCATCTTCTCCTTCTCTTTCTTCTGCTTCTTCTGATTCACCCTCCAGACTTCACCTTCTCCTTCTCCTTCTTCTGCTTCTTCTGATTCACCCTCCAGACTTCACCTTCTCCTTCTCCTTCTACTTCTTCTGATTCACCCTCCAGACTTCACCTTCTCCTTCTCCTTCTTATACTTCTTCAGATTCACCCTCCAGTCTTCACCTACTCCTTCTCCTTCTTCTGTTTCTTCTGCTTCACCCTCCAGACTTCACCTTCTTCTTCTCTTTCTTCTGCTTCTTCTGATTCACCCTTCAGACTTCACCTTCTCCTTCTCCTTCTTCTGATTCTTCTGATTCACCCTCCAGACTTCACCTTCTCCTTCTCCTTCTTCTGCTTCTTCTGATTCACCCTCCTGACTTCACCTTCTCCTTCTCCTTCTTCTACTTCTTCTGATTCACCCTCCTGACTTCACCTTCTCCTTCTCCTTCTTCTACTTCTTCTGCTTCACCCTCCAGACTTCACCTTCTCCTTCTCCTTCTTCTACTTCTTCTGATTCACCCTCCAGACTTCACCTTCTCCTTCTCCTTCTTCTGCTTCTTCTGATTCACCCTCCAGACTTCACCTTCTCCTTCTCCTTATTCTGCTTCTTCTGATTCACCCTCCAGACTTCACCTTCTCCTTCTCCTTCTTCTGCTTCTTCTGATTCACCCTGCAGACTTCACCTTCTCCTTCTCCTTCTTCTGCTTCTTCTGATTCACCCTCCAGACTTCACCTTCTCCTTCTCCTTCTTCTGCTTCTTCTGATTCACCCTCCAGACTTCACCTTCTACTTCTCCTTCTTCTACTTCTTCTGATTCACCCTCCAGACTTCACCTTCTCCTTCTCCTTCTTCTGCTTCTTCTGAATCACCCTCCAGACTTCACCTTCTCCTTCTCCTTCTTCTACTTCTTCTGCTTCACCCTCCAGACTACACCTTCTCCTTCTCCTTCTTCTACTTCTTCTGATTCACCCTCCAGACTTCACCTTCTCCTTCTCCTTCTTCTGCTTCTTCTGATTCACCCTCCAGACTTCACCTTCTCCTTCTCCTTATTCTGCTTCTTCTGATTCACCGTCCAGACTTCACCTTCTCCTTCTCCTTCTTCTGCTTCTTCTGATTCACCCTCCAGACTTCACCTTCTCCTTCTCCTTCTTCTGCTTCTTCTGATTCACCCTCCAGACTTCACCTTCTCCTTCTCCTTCTTCTACTTCTTCTGATTCACCCTCCAGACTTCACCTTCTCCTTCTCCTTCTTCTGCTTCTTCTGATTCACCCTCCTGACTTCACCTTCTCCTTCTCCTTCTTCTACATCTTCTGATTCACCCTCCTGACTTCACCATCTCCTTCTCCTTCTTCTACTTCTTCTGCTTCACCCTCCAGACTTCACCTTCTCCTTCTCCTTCTTCTACTTCTTCTGATTCACCCTCCAGACTTCACCTTCTCCTTCTCCTTTTTCTACTTCTTCTGATTCACCCTCCAGACTTCACCTTCTCCTTCTCCTTCTTCTGCTTCTTCTGTTTCACCTTCTCCTTCTCCTTATTCTGCTTCTTCTGAATCACCCTCCAGACTTCACCTTCTCCTTCTCCTTCTTCTGCTTCTTCTGATTCACCCTCCAGACTTCACCTTCTCCTTCTCCTTCTTCTGCTTCTTCTGATTCACCCTCCAGACTTCACCTTCTCCTTCTCCTTCTTCTACTTCTTCTGATTCACCCTCCAGACTTCACCTTCTCCATCTCCTTCTTCTGCTTCTTCTGATTCACCCTCCAGACTTCACCTTCTCCTTCTCCTTCGTCTACCTCTTCTGATTCACCCTCCAGACTTCACCTTCTCCTTCTCCTTCGTCTACTTCTTCTGATTCACCCTCCAGACTTCACCTTCTCCTTCTCCTTCTTCTGCTTCTTCTGATTCACCCTCCAGACTTCACCTTCTCCTTCTCCTTCTTCTACTTCTTCTGATTCACCCTCCAGACTTCACCTTCTCCTTCTCTTTCTTCTGCTTCTTCTGATTCACCCTCCAGACTTCACCTTCTCCTTCTCCTTCTTCTGATTCTTCTGATTCACCCTCCAGACTTCACCTTCTCCTTCTCCTTCTTATGCTTCTTCTGATTCACCCTCCTGACTTCACCTTCTCCTTCTCCTTCTTCTACATCTTCTGATTCACCCTCCTGACTTCACCTTCTCCTTCTCCTTCTTCTACTTCTTCTGCTTCACCCTCCAGACTTCAGCTTCTCCTTCTCCTTCTTCTACTTCTTCTGATTCACCCTCCAGACTTCACCTTCTCCTTCTCCTTCTTCTACTTCTTCTGATTCACCCTCCAGACTTCACCTTCTCCTTCTCCTTCTTCTACTTCTTCTGATTCACCCTCCAGACTTCACCTTCTCCTTCTCCTTCTTCTGCTTCTTCTGATTCACCCTCCAGACTTCACCTTCTCCTTCTCCTTATTCTGCTTCTTCTGAATCACCCTCCAGACTTCACCTTCTCCTTCTCCTTCTGCTGCTTCTTCTGATTCACCCTCCAGACTTCACCTTCTCCTTCTCCTTCTTCTGCTTCTTCTGATTCACCCTCCAGACTTCACCTTCTCCTTCTCCTTCTTCTACTTCTTCTGATTCACCCTCCAGACTTCACCTTCTCCATCTCCTTCTTCTGCTTCTTCTGATTCACCCTCCAGACTTCACCTTCTCCTTCTCCTTCGTCTACTTCTTCTGATTCACCCTCCAGACTACACCTTCTCCTTCTCCTTCTTCTACTTCTTCTGATTCACCCTCCAGACTTCACCTTCTCCTTCTCCTTCTTCTGTTTCTTCTGATTCACCCTCCAGACTTCACCTTCTCCTTCTCCTTCTTCTACTACTTCTGATTCACCCTCCAGACTTCACCTTCTCCTTCTCCTTCTTCTACTTCTTCTGATTCAACCTCCAGACTTCATCTTCTCCTTCTCCTTCTTCTGCTTCTTCTGATTCACCCTCCAGACTTCACCTTCTCCTTCTCCTTCTTCTGCTTCTTCTGATTCACCCTCCAGACTTCACCTTCTCCTTCTCCTTCTTCTACTTCTTCTGATTTACCCTCCAGACTTCACCTTCTCCTTCTCCTTCTTCTACTTCTTCTGATTCACCCTCCAGTCTTCACCTTCTCCTTCTCCTTCTTCTGTTTCTTCTGCTTCACCCTCCAGACTTCACCTTCTCCTTCTCTTTCTTCTGTTTCTTCTGATTCACCCTCCAGACTTCACCTTCTCCTTTTCCTTCTTCTGATTCTTCTGATTCACCCTCCAGACTTCACCTTCTCCTTCTCCTTCTTCTGCTTCTTCTGATTCACCCTCCTGACTTCACCTTCTCCTTCTCCTTCTTCTACTTCTTCTGATTCACCCACCTGACTTCACCTTCTCCTTCTCCTTCTTCTACTTCTTCTGCTTCACCCTCCAGACTTCACCTTCTCCTTCTCCTTCTTCTACTTCTTCTGATTCACCCTCCAGACTTCACCTTCTCCTTCTCCTTCTTCTGCTTCTTCTGATTCACCCTCCAGACTTCACCTTCTCCATCGCCTTCTTCTGCTTCTTCTGATTCACCCTCCAGACTTCACCTTCTCCTTCTCCTTCCTCTACTTCTTCTGATTCACCCTCCAGACTTCACCTTCTCCTTCTCCTTCTTCTGCTTCTTCTGATACACCCTCCAGACTTCACCTTCTCCTTCTCCTTCTTCTACTTCTTCTGATTCACCCTCCAGACTTCACCTTCTCCTTCTCTTTCTTCTGCTTCTTCTGATTCACCCTCCAGACTTCACCTTCTCCTTCTCCTTCTTCTGATTCTTCTGATTCACCCTCCAGACTTCACCTTCTCCTTCTCCTTCTTCTGCTTCTTCTGATTCACCCTCCTGACTTCACCTTCTCCTTCTCCTTCTTCTACTTCTTCTGCTTCACCCTCCAGACTTCAGCTTCTCCTTCTCCTTCTTCTACTTCTTCTGATTCACCCTCCAGACTTCACCTTCTCCTTCTCCTTCTTCTACTTCTTCTGATTCACCCTCCAGACTTCACCTTCTCCTTCTCCTTCTTCTCCTTCTTCTGATTCGCCCTCCAGACTTCACCTTCTCCTTCTCCTTCTTCTGCTTCTTCTGATTCACCCTCCAGACTTCACCTTCTCCTTCTCCTTATTCTGCTTCTTCTGAATCACCCTCCAGACTTCACCTTCTTTTTCTCCTTCTTCTGCTTCTTCTGATTCACCCTCCAGACTTCACCTTCTCCTTCTCCTTCTTCTGCTTCTTCTGATTCACCCTCCAGACTTCACCTTCTCCTTCTCCTTCTTCTACTTCTTCTGATTCACCCTCCAGACTTCACCTTCTCCATCTCCTTCTTCTGCTTCTTCTGATTCACCCTCCAGACTTCACCTTCTCCTTCTCCTTCGTCTACTTCTTCTGATTCACCCTCCAGACTACACCTTCTCCTTCTCCTTCTTCTACTTCTTCTGATTCACCCTCCAGACTTCACCTTCTCCTTCTCCTTCTTCTGTTTCTTCTGATTCACCCTCCAGACTTCACCTTCTCCTTCTCCTTCTTCTACTTCTTCTGATTCACCCTCCAGACTTCACCTTCTCCTTCTCCTTCTTCTACTTCTTCTGATTCGCCCTCCAGACTTCACCTTCTCCTTCTCCTTCTTCTACTTCTTCTGTTTCACCCTCCAGACTTCACCTTCTCCTTCTCCTTCTTCTGCTTCTTCTGATTCACCCTCCAGACTTCACCTTCTCCTTCTCCTTATTCTGCTTCTTCTGAATCACCCTCCAGCCTTCACCTTCTCCTTCTCCTTCTTCTGCTTCTTCTGATTCACCCTCCAGACTTCACCTTCTCCTTCTCCTTCTTCTGCTTCTTCTGATTCACCCTCCAGACTTCACCTTCTCCTTCTCCTTCTTCTACTTCTTCTGATTCACCCTCCAGACTTCACCTTCTCCATCTCCTTCTTCTGCTTCTTCTGATTCACCCTCCAGACTTCACCTTCTCCTTCTCCTTCGTCTACTTCTTCTGATTCACCCTCCAGACTACACCTTCTCCTTCTCCTTCTTCTACTTCTTCTGATTCACCCTCCAGACTTCACCTTCTCCTTCTCCTTCTTCTGTTTCTTCTAATTCACCCTCCAGACTTCACCTTCTCCTTCTCCTTCTTCTACTTCTTCTGATTCAACCTCCAGACTTCATCTTCTCCTTCTCCTTCTTCTGCTTCTTCTGATTCACCCTCCAGACTTCACCTTCTCCTTCTCCTTCTTCTGCTTCTTCTGATTCACCCTCCAGACTTCACCTTCTCCTTCTCCTTCTTCTACTTCTTCTGATTCACCCTCCAGACTTCACCTTCTCCTTCTCCTTCTTCTACTTCTTCTGATTCACCGTCCAGTCTTCACCTTCTCCTTCTCCTTCTTCTGTTTCTTCTGCTTCACCCTCCAGACTTCACCTTCTCCTTCTCTTTCTTCTGCTTCTTCTGATTCACCCTCCAGACTTCACCTTCTCCTTCTCCTTCTTCTGATTCTTCTGATTCACCCTCCAGACTTCACCTTCTCCTTCTCCTTCTTCTGCTTCTTCGGATTCACCCTCCTGACTTCACCTTCTCCTTCTCCTTCTTCTACTTCTTCTGATTCACCCACCTGACTTCACCTTCTCCTTCTCCTTCTTCTACTTCTTCTGCTTCACCCTCCAGACTTCACCTTCTCCTTCTCCTTCTTCTACTTCTTCTGATTCACCCTCCAGACTTCACCTTCTCCTTCTCCTTCTTCTGCTTGTTCTGATTCACCCTCCAGACTTCACCTTCTCCATCTCCTTTTTCTGCTCCTTCTGATTCACCCTCCAGACTTCACCTTCTCCTTCTCCTTCGTCTACTTCTTCTGATTCACCCTCCAGACTTCACCTTCTCCTTCTCCTTCTTCTGCTTCTTCTGATTCACCCTCCAGACTTCACCTTCTCCTTCTCCTTCTTCTACTTCTTCTGATTCACCCTCCAGACTTCACCTTCTCCTTCTCTTTCTTCTGCTTCTTCTGATTCACCCTCCAGACTTCACCTTCTCCTTCTCCTTCTTCTGATTCTTCTGATTCACCCTCCAGACTTCACCTTCTCCTTCTCCTGCTTCTTCTGATTCACCCTCCTGACTTCACCTTCTCCTTCTCCTTCTTCTACATCTTCTGATTCACCCTCCTCACTTCACCTTCTCCTTCTCCTTCTTCTACTTCTTCTGCTTCACCCTCCAGACTTCAGCTTCTCCTTCTCCTTCTTCTACTTCTTCTGATTCACCCTCCAGACTTCACCTTCTCCTTCTCCTTCTTCTACTTCTTCTGATTCACCCTCCAGACTTCACCTTCTCCTTCTCCTTCTTCTACTTCTTCTGATTCACCCTCCAGACTTCACCTTCTCCTTCTCCTTCTTCTGCTTCTTCTGATTCACCCTCCAGACTTCACCTTCTCCTTCTCCTTATTCTGCTTCTTCTGAATCACCCTCCAGACTTCACCTTCTCCTTCTCCTTCTTCTGCTTCTTCTGATTCACCCTCCAGACTTCACCTTCTCCTTCTCCTTCTTCTGCTTCTTCTGATTCACCCTCCAGACTTCACCTTCTCCTTCTCCTTCTTCTACTTCTTCTGATTCACCCTCCAGACTTCACCTTCTCCATCTCCTTCTTCTGCTTCTTCTGATTCACCCTCCAGACTTCACCTTCTCCTTCTCCTTCGTCTACTTCTTCTGATTCACCCTCCAGACTACACCTTCTCCTTCTCCTTCTTCTACTTCTTCTGATTCACCCTCCAGGCTTCACCTTCTCCTTCTCCTTCTTCTGTTTCTTCTGATTCACCCTCCAGACTTCACCTTCTCCTTCTCCTTCTTCTACTACTTCTGATTCACCCTCCAGACTTCACCTTCTCCTTCTCCTTCTTCTACTTCTTCTGATTCACCCTCCAGACTTCATCTTCTCCTTCTCCTTCTTCTGCTTCTTCTGATTCACCCTCCAGACTTCACCTTCTCCTTCTCCTTCTTCTGCTTCTTCTGATTCACCCTCCAGACTTCACCTTCTCCTTCTCCTTCTTCTACTTCTTCTGATTCACCCTCCAGACTTCACCTTCTCCTTCTCCTTCTTCTACTTCTTCTGATTCACCCTCCAGTCTTCACCTTCTCCTTCTCCTTCTTCTGTTTCTTCTGCTTCACCCTCCAGACTTCACCTTCTCCTTCTCTTTCTTCTGCTTCTTCTGATTCACCCTCCAGACTTCACCTTCTCCTTCTCCTTCTTCTGATTCTTCTGATTCACCCTCCAGACTTCACCTTCTCCTTCTCCTTCTTCTGCTTCTTCTGATTCACCCTCCTGACTTCACCTTCTCCTTCTCCTTCTTCTACTTCTTCTGATTCACCCACCTGACTTCACCTTCTCCTTCTCCTTCTTCTACTTCTTCTGCTTCACCCTCCAGACTTCACCTTCTCCTTCTCCTTCTTCTACTTCTTCTGATTCACCCTCCAGACTTCACCTTCTCCTTCTCCTTCTTCTGCTTCTTCTGATTCACCCTCCAGACTTCACCTTCTCCTTCTCCTTATTCTGCTTCTTCTGATTCACCCTCCAGACTTCACCTTCCCCTTCTCCTTATTCTGCTTCTTCTGATTCACCCTCCAGACTTTACCTTCTCCTTCTCCTTCCTCTGCTTCTTCTGATTCACCCTCCAGACTTCACCTTCTCCTTCTCCTTCTTCTGATTCTTCTGATTCACCCTCCAGACTTCACCTTCTCCTTCTCCATCTTCTGCTTCTTCCGATTCACCCTCCTGACTTCACCTTCTCCTGCTCCTTCTTCTACTTCTTCTGATTCACCCTCCTGACTTCACCTTCTCCTTCTCCATCTTCTAATTCTTCTGCTTCACCCTCCAGACTTCAACTTCTCCTTCTCCTTCTTCTACTTCTTCTGATTCACCCTCCAGACTTCACCTTCTCCTTCTCCTTCTTCTGCTTCTTCTGATTCACCCTCCAGACTTCACCTTCTCCTTCTCCTTATTCTGCTTCTTCTGATTCACCCTCCAGACTTCACCTTCTCCTTCTCCTTCTTCTGCTTCTTCTGATTCACCCTGCAGACTTCACCTTCTCCTTCTCCTTCTTCTGCTTCTTCTGATTCACCCTCCAGACTTCACCTTCTCCTTCTCCTTCTTCTGCTTCTTCTGATACACCCTCCAGACTTCACCTTCTCCTTCTCCTTCTTCTACTTCTTCTGATTCACCCTCCAGACTTCACCTTCTCCTTCTCTTTCTTCTGCTTCTTCTGATTCACCCTCCAGACTTCACCATCTCCTTCTCCTTCTTCTGATTCTTCTGATTCACCCTCCAGACTTCACCTTCTCCTTCTCCTTCTTCTGCTTCTTCTGATTCACCCTCCTGACTTCACCTTCTCCTTCTCCTTCTTCTACTTCTTCTGATTCACCCTCCAGACTTCACCTTCTCCTTCTCCTTCTTCTACTTCTTCTGATTCACCCTCCAGACTTGACCTTCTCCTTTTCCTTCTTCTACTTCTTCTGATTCAGCCTCCAGACTTCACCTTCTCCTTCTCCTTCTTCTGCTTCTTCTGCTTCACCGTCCTGACTTCACCTTCTCCTTCTCCTTCTTCTACTTCTTCTGCTTCATCCCCCTGACATCACCTGCTCCTTCTCCTTCTTCTGCTTCTTCTGATTCACCCTCCTAACTTCACCTTCTCCTTCTCCTTCTTCTGCTTCTTCTGATTCACCCTCCTGACTTCACCTTCTCCTTCTCCTTCTTCTGCTTCTTCTGATTCACCCTCCAGACTTCACCTTCTCCTTCTCCTTCTTCTGCTTCTTCTGATTCACCCTCCAGACTTCACCTTCTCCTTCTCCTTCTTCTGCTTCTTCTGATTCACCCTCCAGACTACACCTTCTCCTTCTCCTTCTTCTACTTCTTCTGATTCACCCTCCAGACTTCACCTTCTCCTTCTCCTTCTTCTGTTTCTTCTGATTCACCCGCCAGACTTCACCTTCTCCTTCTCCTTCTTCTGATTCACCCGCCAGACTTCACCTTCTCCTTCTCCTTCTTCTGCTTCTTCTGATTCACCCTCCAGACCTCACCTTCTTCTTCTCCTTCTTCTACTTCTTCTGATTCACCCTCCAGACTTCATCTTCTCCTTCTCCTTCTTCTGCTTCTTCTGATTCACCCTCCAGACTTCACCTTCTCCTTCTCCTTCTTCTGCTTCTTCTGATTCACCCTCCAGACTTCACCTTCTCCTTCTCCTTCTTCTACTTCTTCTGATTCACCCTCCAGACTTCACCTTCTCCTTCTCCTTCTTCTACTTCTTCTGATTCACCCTCCAGTCTTCACCTTCTCCTTCTCCTTCTTCTGTTTCTTCTGCTTCACCCTCCAGACTTCACCTTCTCCTTCTCTTTCTTCTGCTTCTTCTGATTCAACCTCCAGACTTCACCTTCTCCTTCTCCATCTTCTAATTCTTCTGCTTCACCCTCCAGACTTCAACTTCTCCTTCTCCTTCTTCTACTTCTTCTGATTCACCCTCCAGACTTCACCTTCTCCTTCTCCTTCTTCTGCTTCTTCTGATTCACCCTCCAGACTTCACCTTCTACTTCTCCTTATTCTGCTTCTTCTGATTCACCCTCCAGACTTCACCTTCTCCTTCTCCTTCTTCTGCTTCTTCTGATTCACCCTGCAGACTTCACCTTCTCCTTCTCCTTCTTCTGCTTCTTCTGATTCACCCTCCAGACTTCACCTTCTCCTTCTCCTTCTTCTGCTTCTTCTGATACACCCTCCAGACTTCACCTTCTCCTTCTCCTTCTTCTACTTCTTCTGATTCACCCTCCAGACTTCACCTTCTACTTCTCTTTCTTCTGCTTCTTCTGATTCACCCTCCAGACTTCACCATCTCCTTCTCCTTCTTCTGATTCTTCTGATTCACCCTCCAGACTTCACCTTCTCCTTCTCCTTCTTCTGCTTCTTCTGATTCACCCTCCTGACTTCACCTTCTTCTTCTCCTTCTTCTACTTCTTCTGATTCACCCTCCTGACTTCACCTTCTCCTTCTCCTTCTTCTACTTCTTCTGCTTCACCCTCCAGACTTCACCTTCTCCTTCTCCTTCTTCTACTTCTTCTGATTCACCCTCCAGACTTGACCTTCTCCTTTTCCTTCTTCTACTTCTTCTGATTCACCCTCCAGACTTCACCTTCTCCTTCTCCTTCTTCTGCTTCTTCTGCTTCACCGTCCTGACTTCACCTTCTCCTTCTCCTTCTTCTACTTCTTCTGCTTCATCCCCCTGACATCACCTGCTCCTTCTCCTTCTTCTGCTTCTTCTGATTCACCCTCCTAACTTCACCTTCTCCTTCTCCTTCTTCTGCTTCTTCTGATTCACCCTCCTGACTTCACCTTCTCCTTCTCCTTCTTCTGCTTCTTCTGATTCACCCTCCAGACTTCACCTTCTCCTTCTCCTTCTTCTGCTTCTTCTGATTCACCCTCCAGACTTCACCTTCTCCTTCTCCTTCTTCTGCTTCTTCTGATTCACCCTCCAGACTACACCTTCTCCTTCTCCTTCTTCTACTTCTTCTGATTCACCCTCCAGACTTCACCTTCTCCTTCTCCTTCTTCTGTTTCTTCTGATTCACCCGCCAGACTTCACCTTCTCCTTCTCCTTCTTCTGCTTCTTCTGATTCACCCTCCAGACTTCACCTTCTCCTTCTCCTTCTTCTGCTTCTTCTGATTCACCCTCCAGACCTCACCTTCTTCTTCTCCTTCTTCTACTTCTTCTGATTCACCCTCCAGACTTCATCTTCTCCTTCTCCTTCTTCTGCTTCTTCTGATTCACCCTCCAGACTTCACCTTCTCCTTCTCCTTCTTCTGCTTCTTCTGATTCACCCTCCAGACTTCACCTTCTCCTTCTCCTTCTTCTACTTCTTCTGATTCACCCTCCAGACTTCACCTTCTCCTTCTCCTTCTTCTACTTCTTCTGATTCACCCTCCAGTCTTCACCTTCTCCTTCTCCTTCTTCTGTTTCTTCTGCTTCACCCTCCAGACTTCACCTTCTCCTTCTCTTTCTTCTGCTTCTTCTGATTCACCCTCCAGACTTCACCTTCTCCTTCTCTTTCTTCTGCTTCTTCTGATTCACCCTCCAGACTTCACCATCTCCTTCTCCTTCTTCTGATTCTTCTGATTCACCCTCCAGACTTCACCTTCTCCTTCTCCTTCTTCTGCTTCTTCTGATTCACCCTCCTGACTTCACCTTCTCCTTCTCCTTCTTCTACTTCTTCTGATTCACCCTCCTGACTTCACCTTCTCCTTCTCCTTCTTCTACTTCTTCTGCTTCACCCTCCAGACTTCACCTTCTCCTTCTCCTTCTTCTACTTCTTCTGATTCACCCTCCAGACTTGACCTTCTCCTTTTCCTTCTTCTACTTCTTCTGATTCACCCTCCAGACTTCACCTTCTCCTTCTCCTTCTTCTGCTTCTTCTGCTTCACCGTCCTGACTTCACCTTCTCCTTCTCCTTCTTCTACTTCTTCTGCTTCATCCCCCTGACATCACCTGCTCCTTCTCCTTCTTCTGCTTCTTCTGATTCACCCTCCTAACTTCACCTTCTCCTTCTCCTTCTTCTGCTTCTTCTGATTCACCCTCCTGACTTCACCTTCTCCTTCTCCTTCTTCTGCTTCTTCTGATTCACCCTCCAGACTTCACCTTCTCCTTCTCCTTCTTCTGCTTCTTCTGATTCACCCTCCAGACTTCACCTTCTCCTTCTCCTTCTTCTGCTTCTTCTGATTCACCCTCCAGACTACACCTTCTCCTTCTCCTTCTTCTACTTCTTCTGATTCACCCTCCAGACTTCACCTTCTCCTTCTCCTTCTTCTGTTTCTTCTGATTCACCCGCCAGACTTCACCTTCTCCTTCTCCTTCTTCTGCTTCTTCTGATTCACCCTCCAGACTTCACCTTCTCCTTCTCCTTCTTCTGCTTCTTCTGATTCACCCTCCAGACCTCACCTTCTTCTTCTCCTTCTTCTACTTCTTCTGATTCACCCTCCAGACTTCATCTTCTCCTTCTCCTTCTTCTGCTTCTTCTGATTCACCCTCCAGACTTCACCTTCTCCTTCTCCTTCTTCTGCTTCTTCTGATTCACCCTCCAGACTTCACCTTCTCCTTCTCCTTCTTCTACTTCTTCTGATTCACCCTCCAGACTTCACCTTCTCCTTCTCCTTCTTCTACTTCTTCTGATTCACCCTCCAGTCTTCACCTTCTCCTTCTCCTTCTTCTGTTTCTTCTGCTTCACCCTCCAGACTTCACCTTCTCCTTCTCTTTCTTCTGCTTCTTCTGATTCACCCTCCAGACTTCACCTTCTCCTTCTCCTTCTTCTGATTCTTCTGATTCACCCTACAGACTTCACCTTCTCCTTCTCCTTCTTCTGCTACTTCTGATTCACCCTCCTGATTTCACCTTCTCCTTCTCCTTCTTCTACTTCTTCTGATTCAACCTCCTGACTTCACCTTCTCCTTCTCCTTCTTCTGCTTCACCCTCCAGACTTCACCTTCTCCTTCTCCTTCTTCTACTTCTTCTGATTCACCCTCCAGACTTCACCTTCTCCTTCTCCTTCTTCTGCTTCTTCTGATTCACCCTCCAGACTTCACCTTCTCCTTCTCCTTATTCTGCTTCTTCTCATTCACCCTCCAGACTTCACCTTCTCCTTCTCCTTCTTCTGCTTCTTCTGATTCACCCTCCAGACTTCACCTTCTCCTTCTACTTCTTCTGCTTCTTCTGATTCACCCTCCAGACTTCACCTTCTCCTTCTCCTTCCTCTGCTTCTTCTGATTCACCCTCCAGACTTCACCTTCTCCTTCTCCTTCTTCTACTTTTTCTGATTCACCCTCCAGACTTCACCATCTCCTTCTCTTTCTTCTGCTTCTTCTGATTCACCCTCCAGACTTCACATTCTCCTTCTTCTTCTTCTGATTCTTCTGATTCACCCTCCAGACTTCACCTTCTCCTTCTTCTGCTTCTTCTGATTCACCCTCCTGACTTCACCTTCTCCTTCTCCTTCTTCTACTTCTTCTGATTCAGCCTCCTGACTTCACATTCTCCTTCTCCTTCTTCTACTTCTTCTGCTTCACCCTCCAGACTTCACCTTCTCCTTCTCCTTCTTCTACTTCTTCTGATTCAACCTCCAGACTTCACCTTCTCCTTCTCCTTCTTCTACTTCTTCTGATTCACCCTCCAGACTTCACCTTCTCCTTCTCCTTCTGCTACTTCTTCTGATTCACCCTCCAGACTTCACCTTCTCCTTTTCCTTCTTCTGTTTCTTCTGATTCACCGTCCAGACTTCACCTTCTCCTTCTCCTTCTTCTACTACTTCTGATTCACCCTCCAGACTTCACCTTCTCCTTCTCCTTCTTCTACTTCTTCTGATTCACCCTCCAGACTTCATCTTCTCCTTCTCCTTCTTCTGCTTCTTCTGATTCACCCTCCAGACTTCACCTTCTCCTTCTCCTTCTTCTGCTTCTTCTGATTCACCCTCCAGACTTCACCTTCTCCTTCTCCTTCTTCTACTTCTTCTGATTCACCCTCCAGACTTCACCTTCTCCTTCTCCTTCTTCCACTTCTTCTGATTCACCCTCCAGTCTTCACCTTCTCCTTCTCCTTCTTCTTTTTCTTCTGCTTCACCCTCCAGACTTCACCTTCTCCTTCTCTTTCTTCTGCTTCTTCTGATTCACCCTCCAGACTTCACCTTCTCCTTCTCCTTCTTCTGCTTCTTCTGATTCACCCTCCAGACCTCACCTTCTTCTTCTCCTTCTTCTACTTCTTCTGATTCACCCTCCAGACTTCATCTTCTCCTTCTCCTTCTTCTGCTTCTTCTGATTCACCCTACAGACTTCACCTTCTCCTTCTCCTTCTTCTGCTTCTTCTGATTCACCCTCCAGACTTCACCTTCTCCTTCTCCTTCTTCTACTTCTTCTGATTCACCCTCCAGACTTCACCTTCTCCTTCTCCTTCTTCTACTTCTTCTGATTCACCCTCCAGTCTTCACCTTCTCCTTCTCCTTCTTCTGTTTCTTCTGCTTCACCCTCCAGACTTCACCTTCTCCTTCTTCTGCTTCTTCTGATTCACCCTCCAGTCTTCACCTTCTCCTTCTCCTTCTTCTTTTTCTTCTGCTTCACCCTCCAGACTTCACCTTCTCCTTCTCCTTCTTCTGCTTCTTCTGATTCACCCTCCAGACTTCACCTTCTCCTTCTCCTTCTTCTGCTTCTTCTGATTCACCCTCCAGACCTCACCTTCTTCTTCTCCTTCTTCTACTTCTTCTGATTCACCCTCCAGACTTCATCTTCTCCTTCTCCTTCTTCTGCTTCTTCTGATTCACCCTCCAGACTTCACCTTCTCCTTCTCCTTCTTCTGCTTCTTCTGATTCACCCTCCAGACTTCACCTTCTCCTTCTCCTTCTTCTACTTCTTCTGATTCACCCTCCAGACTTCACCTTCTCCTTCTCCTTCTTCTACTTCTTCTGATTCACCCTCCAGTCTTCACCTTCTCCTTCTCCTTCTTCTGTTTCTTCTGCTTCACCCTCCAGACTTCACCTTCTCCTTCTCTTTCTTCTGCTTCTTCTGATTCACCCTCCAGACTTCACCTTCTCCTTCTCCTTCTTCTGATTCTTCTGATTCACCCTACAGACTTCACCTTCTCCTTCTCCTTCTTCTGCTACTTCTGATTCACCCTCCTGATTTCACCTTCTCCTTCTCCTTCTTCTACTTCTTCTGATTCAACCTCCTGACTTCACCTTCTCCTTCTCCTTCTTCTGCTTCACCCTCCAGACTTCACCTTCTCCTTCTCCTTCTTCTACTTCTTCTGATTCACCCTCCAGACTTCACCTTCTCCTTCTCCTTCTTCTGCTTCTTCTGATTCACCCTCCAGACTTCACCTTCTCCTTCTCCTTATTCTGCTTCTTCTCATTCACCCTCCAGACTTCACCTTCTCCTTCTCCTTCTTCTGCTTCTTCTGATTCACCCTCCAGACTTCACCTTCTCCTTCTACTTCTTCTGCTTCTTCTGATTCACCCTCCAGACTTCACCTTCTCCTTCTCCTTCCTCTGCTTCTTCTGATTCACCCTCCAGACTTCACCTTCTCCTTCTCCTTCTTCTACTTTTTCTGATTCACCCTCCAGACTTCACCATCTCCTTCTCTTTCTTCTGCTTCTTCTGATTCACCCTCCAGACTTCACATTCTCCTTCTCCTTCTTCTGATTCTTCTGATTCACCCTCCAGACTTCACCTTCTCCTTCTTCTGCTTCTTCTGATTCACCCTCCTGACTTCACCTTCTCCTTCTCCTTCTTCTACTTCTTCTGATTCAGCCTCCTGACTTCACATTCTCCTTCTCCTTCTTCTACTTCTTCTGCTTCACCCTCCAGACTTCACCTTCTCCTTCTCCTTCTTCTACTTCTTCTGATTCAACCTCCAGACTTCACCTTCTCCTTCTCCTTCTTCTACTTCTTCTGATTCACCCTCCAGACTTCACCTTCTCCTTCTCCTTCTGCTACTTCTTCTGATTCACCCTCCAGACTTCACCTTCTCCTTCTCCTTCTTCTGTTTCTTCTGATTCACCGTCCAGACTTCACCTTCTCCTTCTCCTTCTTCTACTACTTCTGATTCACCCTCCAGACTTCACCTTCTCCTTCTCCTTCTTCTACTTCTTCTGATTCACCCTCCAGACTTCATCTTCTCCTTCTCCTTCTTCTGCTTCTTCTGATTCACCCTCCAGACTTCACCTTCTCCTTCTCCTTCTTCTGCTTCTTCTGATTCACCCTCCAGACTTCACCTTCTCCTTCTCCTTCTTCTACTTCTTCTGATTCACCCTCCAGACTTCACCTTCTCCTTCTCCTTCTTCCACTTCTTCTGATTCACCCTCCAGTCTTCACCTTCTCCTTCTCCTTCTTCTTTTTCTTCTGCTTCACCCTCCAGACTTCACCTTCTCCTTCTCTTTCTTCTGCTTCTTCTGATTCACCCTCCAGACTTCACCTTCTCCTTCTCCTTCTTCTGATTCTTCTGATTCACCCTCCAGACTTCACCTTCTCCTTCTCCTTCTTCTACTTCTTCTGCTTCACCCTCCAGACTTCACCTTCTCCTTCTCCTTCTTCTACTTCTTCTGATTCACCCTCCAGACTTCATCTTCTCCTTCTCCTTCTTCTGCTTCTTCTGATTCACCCTCCAGACTTCACCTTCTCCTTCTCCTTATTCTGCTTCTTCTGATTCACCCTCCAGACTTCACCTTCTCCTTCTCCTGATTCTGCTTCTTCTGATTCACCCTCCAGACTTCACCTTCTCCTTCTCCTTCTTCTGCTTCTTCTGATTCACCCTCCTGACTTCACCTTCTCCTTCTCCTTCTTCTACTTCTTCTGATTCACCCTCCTGACTTCACCTTCTCCTTCTCCTTCTTCTACTTCTTCTGCTTCACCCTCCAGACTTCACCTTCTCCTTCTCCTTCTTCTACTTCTTCTGATTCACCCTCCAGACTTCACCTTCTCCTTCTCCTTCTTCTGCTTCTTCTGATTCACCCTCCATACTTCACCTTCACTTCTCCTTATTCTGCTTCTTCTGATTCACCCTCCAGACTTCAACTTCTCCTTCTCCTTCTTCTGCTTCTTCTGATTCACCCTCCAGACTTCACCTTCTCCTTCTCCTTCTTCTGCTTCTTCTGATTCACCCTCCAGACTTCACCTTCTCCTTCTCCTTCTTCTGCTTCTTCTGATTCACCCTCCAGACTTCACCTTCTCCTTCTCCTTCTTCTACTTCTTCTGATTCACCCTCCAGACTTCACCTTCTCCTTCTCTTTCTTCTGCTTCTTCTGATTCACCCTCCAGATTTCATCTTCTCCTTCTCCTTCTTCTGCTTCTTCTGATTCACCCTCCAGACTTCACCTTCTCCTTCTCCTTCTTCTGCTTCTTCTGATTCACCCTCCAGACTTCACCTTCTCCTTCTCCTTCTTCTGCTTCTTCTGATTCACCCTCCAGACTTCACCTTCTCCTTCTCCTTCTTCTACTTCTTCTGATTCACCCTCCAGACCTCACCTTCTCCTTCTCCTACTTCTACTTCTTCTGATTCACCCTCCAGATTTCATCTTCTCCTTCTCCTTCTTCTGCTTCTTCTGATTCACCCTCCAGACTTCACCTTCTCCTTCTCCTTCTTCTACTTCTTCTGATTCACCCTCCTGACTTCACCTTCTCCTTCTCCTTCTTCTACTTCTTCTGCTTCACCCTCCAGACTTCACCTTCTCCTTCTCCTTCTTCTACTTCTTCTGATTCACCCTCCAGACTTGACCTTCTCCTTCTCCTTCTTCTACTTCTTCTGATTCACCCTCCAGACTTCACCTTCTCCTTCTCCTTCTTCTGCTTCTTCTGCTTCACCGTCCTGACTTCACCTTCTCCTTCTCCTTCTTCTACTTCTTCTGCTTCATCCCCCTGACATCACCTGCTCCTTCTCCTTCTTCTGCTTCTTCTGATTCACCCTCCTAACTTCACCTTCTCCTTCTCCTTCTTCTGCTTCTTCTGATTCACCCTCCTGACTTCACCTTCTCCTTCTCCTTCTTCTGCTTCTTCTGATTCACCCTCCAGACTTCACCTTCTCCTTCTCTTTCTTCTGCTTCTTCTGATTCACCCTCCAGACTTCACCTTCTCCTTCTCCTTCTTCTGATTCTTCTGATTCACCCTCCAGACTTCACCTTCTCCTTCTCCTTCTTCTGCTTCTTCTGATTCACCCTCCTGACTTCACCTTCTCCTTCTCCTTCTTCTACTTCTTCTGATTCACCCTCCTGACTTCACCTTCTCCTTCTCCTTCTTCTACTTCTTCTGCTTCACCCTCCGGACTTCACCTTCTCCTTCTCCTTCTTCTACTTCTTCTGATTCACCCTCCAGACTTGACCTTCTCCTTCTCCTTCTTCTACTTATTCTGATTCACCCTCCAGACTTCACCTTCTCCTTGTCCTTCTTCTGCTTCTTCTGCTTCACCGTCCTGACTTCACCTTCTCCTTCTCCTTCTTCTACTTCTTCTGCTTCATCCCGCTGACATCACCTGCTCCTTCTCCTTCTTCTGCTTCTTCTGATTCACCCTCCTAACTTCACCTTCTCCTTCTCCTTCTTCTGCTTCTTCTGATTCACCCTCCTGACTTCACCTTCTCCTTCTCCTTCTTCTGCTTCTTCTGATTCACCCTCCAGACTTCACCTTCTCCTTCTCCTTCTTCTGCTTCTTCTGATTCACCCTCCAGACTTCACCTTCTCCTTCTCCTTCTTCTGATTCTTCTGATTCACCCTCCAGACTTCACCTTCTCCTTCTCCTTCTTCTGCTTCTTCTGATTCAACCTCCTGACCTCACCTTCTCCTTCTCCTTCTTCTACTTCTTCTGATTCACCCTCCTGACTTCACCTTCTCCTTCTCCTTCTTCTACTTCTTCTGCTTCACCCTCCAGACTTCACCTTCTCCTTCTCCTTCTTCTGCTTCTTCTGATTCACCCTCCAGACTTCTCCTTCTCCTTCTCCTTCTTCTGCTTCTTCTGATTCACCCTCCAGACTTCACCTTCTCCTTCTCCTTCTTCTGCTTCTTCTGATTCACCCTCCAGACTTCACCTTCTCCTTCTCCTTCTTCTACTTCTTCTGATTCACCCTCCAGACTTCACCTTCTCCATTTCCTTCTTCTGCTTCTTCTGATTCACCCTCCAGACTTCACCTTCTCCTTCTGCTTCGTCTACTTCTTCTGATTGACCCTCCAGACTACACCTTCTCCTTCTCCTTCTTCTACTTCTTCTGATTCACCCTCCTGACTTCACCTTCTCCTTCTCCTTCTTCTACTTCTTCTGCTTCACCCTCCAGACTTCACCTTCTCCTTCTCCTTCTTCTACTTCTTCTGATTCACCCTCCAGACTTCATCTTCTCCTTCTTCTTCTTCTGCTTCTTCTGATTCACCCTCCAGACTTCACCTTCTTCTTCTCCTTATTCTGCTTCTTCTGATTCACCCTCCAGACTTCACCTTCTCCTTCTCCTTATTCTGCTTCTTCTGATTCACCCTCCAGACTTCACCTTCTCCTTCTCCTGATTCTGCTTCTTCTGATTCACCCTCCAGACTTCACCTTCTCCTTCTCCTTCTTCTACTTCTTCTGATTCACCCTCCAGACTTCACATTCTCCTTCTCCTTCTTCTGCTTCTTCTGATTCACCCTCCATACTTCACCTTCACTTCTCCTTATTCTGCTTCTTCTGATTCACCCTCCAGACTTCAACTTCTCCTTCTCCTTCTTCTGCTTCTTCTGATTCACCCTCCAGACTTCACCTTCTCCTTCTCCTTCTTCTGCTTCTTCTGATTCACCCTCCAGACTTCACCTTCTCCTTCTCCTTCTTCTGCTTCTTCTGATTCACCCTCCAGACTTCACCTTCTCCTTCTCCTTCTTCTACTTCTTCTGATTCACCCTCCAGACTTCACCTTCTCCTTCTCTTTCTTCCGCTTCTTCTGATTCACCCTCCAGATTTCATCTTCTCCTTCTCCTTCTTCTGCTTCTTCTGATTCACCCTCCAGACTTCACCTTCTCCTTCTCCTTCTTCTGCTTCTTCTGATTCACCCTCCAGACTTCACCTTCTCCTTCTCCTTCTTCTGCTTCTTCTGATTCACCCTCCAGACTTCACCTTCTCCTTCTCCTTCTTCTACTTCTTCTGATTCACCCTCAAGACCTCACCTTCTCCTTCTCCTTCTTCTACTTCTTCTGATTCACCCTCCAGATTTCATCTTCTCCTTCTCCTTCTTCTGCTTCTTCTGATTCACCCTCCAGACTTCACCTTCTCCTTCTCCTTCTTCTGCTTCTTCTGATTCACCCTCCTGACTTCACCTTCTCCTTCTCCTTCTTCTACTTCTTCTGATTCACCCTCCTGACTTCACCTTCTCCTTCTCCTTCTTCTACTTCTTCTGCTTCACCCTCCAGACTTCACCTTCTCCTTCTCCTTCTTCTACTTCTTCTGATTCACCCTCCAGACTTGACCTTCTCCTTCTCCTTCTTCTACTTCTTCTGATTCACCCTCCAGACTTCACCTTCTCCTTCTCCTTCTTCTGCTTCTTCTGCTTCACCGTCCTGACTTCACCTTCTCCTTCTTCTACTTCTTCTGCTTCATCCCCCTGACATCACCTGCTCCTTCTCCTTCTTCTGCTTCTTCTGATTCACCCTCCTAACTTCACCTTCTCCTTCTACCTCTTCTGCTTCTTCTGATTCACCCTCCTGACTTCACCTTCTCCTTCTCCTTCTTCTGCTTCTTCTGATTCACCCTCCAGACTTCACCTTCTCCTTCTCTTTCTTCTGCTTCTTCTGATTCACCCTCCAGACTTCACCTTCTCCTTCTCCTTCTTCTGATTCTTCTGATTCACCCTCCAGACTTCACCTTCTCCTTCTCCTTCTTCTGCTTCTTCTGATTCACCCTCCAGACTTCACCTTCTCCTTCTCCTTCTTCTGCTTCTTCTGATTCACCCTCCAGACTTCACCTTCTCCTTCTCCTTCTTCTGCTTCTTCTGATTCACCCTCCAGACTTCACCTTCTCCTTCTCCTTCTTCTACTTCTTCTGATTCACCCTCAAGACCTCACCTTCTCCTTCTCCTTCTTCTACTTCTTCTGATTCACCCTCCAGATTTCATCTTCTCCTTCTCCTTCTTCTGCTTCTTCTGATTCACCCTCCAGACTTCACCTTCTCCTTCTCCTTCTTCTGCTTCTTCTGATTCACCCTCCTGACTTCACCTTCTCCTTCTCCTTCTTCTACTTCTTCTGATTCACCCTCCTGACTTCACCTTCTCCTTCTCCTTCTTCTACTTCTTCTGCTTCACCCTCCAGACTTCACCTTCTCCTTCTCCTTCTTCTACTTCTTCTAATTCACCCTCCAGACTTGACCTTCTCCTTCTCCTTCTTCTACTTCTTCTGATTCACCCTCCAGACTTCACCTTCTCCTTCTCCTTCTTCTGCTTCTTCTGCTTCACCGTCCTGACTTCACCTTCTCCTTCTTCTACTTCTTCTGCTTCATCCCCCTGACATCACCTGCTCCTTCTCCTTCTTCTGCTTCTTCTGATTCACCCTCCTAACTTCACCTTCTCCTTCTACCTCTTCTGCTTCTTCTGATTCACCCTCCTGACTTCACCTTCTCCTTCTCCTTCTTCTGCTTCTTCTGATTCACCCTCCAGACTTCACCTTCTCCTTCTCTTTCTTCTGCTTCTTCTGATTCACCCTCCAGACTTCACCTTCTCCTTCTCCTTCTTCTGATTCTTCTGATTCACCCTCCAGACTTCACCTTCTCCTTCTCCTTCTTCTGCTTCTTCTGATTCACCCTCCTGACTTCACCTTCTCCTTCTCCTTCTTCTACTTCTTCTGATTCACCCTCCTGACTTCACCTTCTCCTTCTCCTTCTTCTACTTCTTCTGCTTCACCCTCCAGACTTCACCTTCTCCTTCTCCTTCTTCTACTTCTTCTGATTCTCCCTCCAGACTTGACCTTCTCCTTCTCCTTCTTCTACTTATTCTGATTCACCCTCCAGACTTCACCTTCTCCTTCTCCCTCTTCTGCTTCTTCTGCTTCACCGTCCTGACTTCACCTTCTCCTTCTCCTTCTTCTACTTCTTCTGCTTCATCCCGCTGACATCACCTGCTCCTTCTCCTTCTTCTGCTTCTTCTGATTCACCCTCCTAACTTCACCTTCTCCTTCTCCTTCTTCTGCTTCTTCTGATTCACCCTCCTGACTTCACCTTCTCCTTCTCCTTCTTCTGCTTCTTCTGATTCACCCTCCAGACTTCACCTTCTCCTTCTCCTTCTTCTGCTTCTTCTGATTCACCCTCCTGACTTCACCTTCTCCTTCTCCTTCTTCTACTTCTTCTGCTTCACCCTCCAGACTTCACCTTCTCCTTCTCCTTCTTCTGCTTCTTCTGATTCACCCTCCAGACTTCTCCTTCTCCTTCTCCTTCTTCTGCTTCTTCTGATTCACCCTCCAGACTTCACCTTCTCCTTCTCCTTCTTCTGCTTCTTCTGATTCACCCTCCAGACTTCACCTTCTCCTTCTCCTTCTTCTACTTCTTCTGATTCACCCTCCAGACTTCACCTTCTCCATTTCCTTCTTCTGCTTCTTCTGATTCACCCTCCAGACTTCACCTTCTCCTTCTGCTTCGTCTACTTCTTCTGATTGACCCTCCAGACTACACCTTCTCCTTCTCCTTCTTCTACTTCTTCTGATTCACCCTCCTGACTTCACCTTCTCCTTCTCCTTCTTCTACTTCTTCTGCTTCACCCTCCAGACTTCACCTTCTCCTTCTCCTTCTTCTACTTCTTCTGATTCACCCTCCAGACTTCATCTTCTCCTTCTTCTTCTTCTGCTTCTTCTGATTCACCCTCCAGACTTCACCTTCTTCTTCTCCTTATTCTGCTTCTTCTGATTCACCCTCCAGACTTCACCTTCTCCTTCTCCTTATTCTGCTTCTTCTGATTCACCCTCCAGACTTCACCTTCTCCTTCTCCTGATTCTGCTTCTTCTGATTCACCCTCCAGACTTCACCTTCTCCTTCTCCTTCTTCTACATCTTCTGCTTCACCCTCCAGACTTCACCTTCTCCTTCTCCTTCTTCTACTTCTTCTGATTCACCCTCCAGACTTCACATTCTCCTTCTCCTTCTTCTGCTTCTTCTGATTCACCCTCCATACTTCACCTTCACTTCTCCTTATTCTGCTTCTTCTGATTCACCCTCCAGACTTCAACTTCTCCTTCTCCTTCTTCTGCTTCTTCTGATTCACCCTCCAGACTTCACCTTCTCCTTCTCCTTCTTCTGCTTCTTCTGATTCACCCTCCAGACTTCACCTTCTCCTTCTCCTTCTTCTGCTTCTTCTGATTCACCCTCCAGAATTCACCTTCTCTTTCTCCTTCTTCTACTTCTTCTGATTCACCCTCCAGACTTCACCTTCTCCTTCTCTTTCTTCCGCTTCTTCTGATTCACCCTCCAGATTTCATCTTCTCCTTCTCCTTCTTCTGCTTCTTCTGATTCACCCTCCAGACTTCACCTTCTCCTTCTCCTTCTTCTGCTTCTTCTGATTCACCCTCCAGACTTCACCTTCTCCTTCTCCTTCTTCTGCTTCTTCTGATTCACCCTCCAGACTTCACCTTCTCCTTCTCCTTCTTCTACTTCTTCTGATTCACCCTCAAGACCTCACCTTCTCCTTCTCCTTCTTCTACTTCTTCTGATTCACCCTCCAGATTTCATCTTCTCCTTCTCCTTCTTCTGCTTCTTCTGATTCACCCTCCAGACTTCACCTTCTCCTTCTCCTTCTTCTGCTTCTTCTGATTCACCCTCCTGACTTCACCTTCTCCTTCTCCTTCTTCTACTTCTTCTGATTCACCCTCCTGACTTCACCTTCTCCTTCTCCTTCTTCTACTTCTTCTGCTTCACCCTCCAGACTTCACCTTCTCCTTCTCCTTCTTCTACTTCTTCTGATTCACCCTCCAGACTTGACCTTCTCCTTCTCCTTCTTCTACTTCTTCTGATTCACCCTCCAGACTTCACCTTCTCCTTCTCCTTCTTCTGCTTCTTCTGCTTCACCGTCCTGACTTCACCTTCTCCTTCTTCTACTTCTTCTGCTTCATCCCCCTGACATCACCTGCTCCTTCTCCTTCTTCTGCTTCTTCTGATTCACCCTCCTAACTTCACCTTCTCCTTCTACCTCTTCTGCTTCTTCTGATTCACCCTCCTGACTTCACCTTCTCCTTCTCCTTCTTCTGCTTCTTCTGATTCACCCTCCAGACTTCACCTTCTCCTTCTCTTTCTTCTGCTTCTTCTGATTCACCCTCCAGACTTCACCTTCTCCTTCTCCTTCTTCTGATTCTTCTGATTCACCCTCCAGACTTCACCTTCTCCTTCTCCTTCTTCTGCTTCTTCTGATTCACCCTCCAGACTTCACCTTCTCCTTCTCCTTCTTCTGCTTCTTCTGATTCACCCTCCAGACTTCACCTTCTCCTTCTCCTTCTTCTGCTTCTTCTGATTCACCCTCCAGACTTCACCTTCTCCTTCTCCTTCTTCTACTTCTTCTGATTCACCCTCAAGACCTCACCTTCTCCTTCTCCTTCTTCTACTTCTTCTGATTCACCCTCCAGATTTCATCTTCTCCTTCTCCTTCTTCTGCTTCTTCTGATTCACCCTCCAGACTTCACCTTCTCCTTCTCCTTCTTCTGCTTCTTCTGATTCACCCTCCTGACTTCACCTTCTCCTTCTCCTTCTTCTACTTCTTCTGATTCACCCTCCTGACTTCACCTTCTCCTTCTCCTTCTTCTACTTCTTCTGCTTCACCCTCCAGACTTCACCTTCTCCTTCTCCTTCTTCTACTTCTTCTAATTCACCCTCCAGACTTGACCTTCTCCTTCTCCTTCTTCTACTTCTTCTGATTCACCCTCCAGACTTCACCTTCTCCTTCTCCTTCTTCTGCTTCTTCTGCTTCACCGTCCTGACTTCACCTTCTCCTTCTTCTACTTCTTCTGCTTCATCCCCCTGACATCACCTGCTCCTTCTCCTTCTTCTGCTTCTTCTGATTCACCCTCCTAACTTCACCTTCTCCTTCTACCTCTTCTGCTTCTTCTGATTCACCCTCCTGACTTCACCTTCTCCTTCTCCTTCTTCTGCTTCTTCTGATTCACCCTCCAGACTTCACCTTCTCCTTCTCTTTCTTCTGCTTCTTCTGATTCACCCTCCAGACTTCACCTTCTCCTTCTCCTTCTTCTGATTCTTCTGATTCACCCTCCAGACTTCACCTTCTCCTTCTCCTTCTTCTGCTTCTTCTGATTCACCCTCCTGACTTCACCTTCTCCTTCTCCTTCTTCTACTTCTTCTGATTCACCCTCCTGACTTCACCTTCTCCTTCTCCTTCTTCTACTTCTTCTGCTTCACCCTCCAGACTTCACCTTCTCCTTCTCCTTCTTCTACTTCTTCTGATTCTCCCTCCAGACTTGACCTTCTCCTTCTCCTTCTTCTACTTATTCTGATTCACCCTCCAGACTTCACCTTCTCCTTCTCCCTCTTCTGCTTCTTCTGCTTCACCGTCCTGACTTCACCTTCTCCTTCTCCTTCTTCTACTTCTTCTGCTTCATCCCGCTGACATCAGCTGCTCCTTCTCCTTCTTCTGCTTCTTCTGATTCACCCTCCTAACTTCACCTTCTCCTTCTCCTTCTTCTGCTTCTTCTGATTCACCCTCCTGACTTCACCTTCTCCTTCTCCTTCTTCTGCTTCTTCTGATTCACCCTCCAGACTTCACCTTCTCCTTCTCCTTCTTCTGCTTCTTCTGATTCACCCTCCAGACTTCACCTTCTCCTTCTCCTTCTTCTGATTCTTCTGTTTCACCCTCCAGACTTCACCTTCTCCTTCTCCTTCTTCTGCTTCTTCTGATTCACCCTCCTGACCTCACCTTCTCCTTCTCCTTCTTCTACTTCTTCTGATTCACCCTCCTGACTTCACCTTCTCCTTCTCCTTCTTCTACTTCTTCTGCTTCACCCTCCAGACTTCACCTTCTCCTTCTCCTTCTTCTGCTTCTTCTGATTCACCCTCCAGACTTCACCTTCTCCTTCTCCTTCTTCTGCTTCTTCTGATTCACCCTCCAGACTTCACCTTCTCCTTCTCCTTCTTCTACTTCTTCTGATTCACCCTCCAGACTTCACCTTCTCCATTTCCTTCTTCTGCTTCTTCTGATTCACCCTCCAGACTTCACCTTCTCCTTCTCCTTCGTCTACTTCTTCTGATTGACCCTCCAGACTACACCTTCTCCTTCTCCTTCTTCTACTTCTTCTGATTCACCCTCCAGACTTCACCTTCTCCTTCTCCTTCTTCTGTTTCTTCTGATTCACCGTCCAGACTTCACCTTCTCCTTCTCCTTCTTCTACTACTTCTGATTCACCCTCCAGACTTCACCTTCTCCTTCTCCTTCTTCTACTTCTTCTGATTCACCCTCCAGACTTCATCTTCTCCTTCTCCTTCTTCTGCTTCTTCTGATTCACCCTCCAGACTTCACCTTCTCCTTCTCCTTCTTCTGCTTCTTCTGATTCACCCTCCAGACTTCACCTTCTCCTTCTCCTTCTTCTACTTCTTCTGATTCACCCTCCAGACTTCACCTTCTCCTTCTCCTTCTTCTACTTCTTCTGATTCACCCTCCAGTCTTCACCTTCTCCTTCTCCTTCTTCTGTTTCTTCTGCTTCACCCTCCAGACTTCACCTTCTCCTTCTCTTTCTTCTGCTTCTTCTGATTCACCCTCCAGACTTCACCTTCTCCTTCTCCTTCTTCTGATTCTTCTGATTCACCCTCCAGACTTCACCTTCTCCTTCTCCTTCTTCTGCTTCTTCTGATTCACCCTCCTGACTTCACCTTCTCCTTCTCCTTCTTCTACTTCTTCTGCTTCACCCTCCAGACTTCACCTTCTCCTTCTCCTTCTTCTACTTCTTCTGATTCACCCTCCAGACTTCATCTTCTCCTTCTCCTTCTTCTGCTTCTTCTGATTCACCCTCCAGACTTCACCTTCTCCTTCTCCTTATTCTGCTTCTTCTGATTCACCCTCCAGACTTCACCTTCTCCTTCTCCTTATTCTGCTTCTTCTGATTCACCCTCCAGACTTCACCTTCTCCTTCTCTTTCCTCTGCTTCTTCTGATTCACCCTCCAGACTTCACCTTCTCCTTCTCCTTCTTCTGATTCTTCTGATTCACCCTCCAGACTTCACCTTCTCCTTCTCCTTCTTCTGCTTCTTCTGATTCACCCTCCTGACTTCACCTTCTCCTTCTCCTTCTTCTACTTCTTCTGATTCACCCTCCTGACTTCACCTTCTCCTTCTCCTTCTTCTACTTCTTCTGCTTCACCCTCCAGACTTCACCTTCTCCTTCTCCTTCTTCTACTTCTTCTGATTCACCCTCCAGACTTCACCTTCTCCTTCCCCTTCTTCTGCTTCTTCTGATTCACCCTCCAGACTTCACCTTCTCCTTCTCCTTATTCTGCTTCTTCTGATTCACTCTCCAGACTTCACCTTCTCCTTCTCCTTCTTCTGCTTCTTCTGATTCACACTCCAGACTTCACCTTCTCCTTCTCCTTCTTCTACTTCTTCTGATTCACCCTCCAGACTTCACCTTCTCCTTCTCTTTCTTCTGCTTCATCTGATTCACCCTCCAGACTTCACCTTCTCCTTCTCCTTCTTCTGATTCTTCTGATTCACCCTCCAGACTTCACCTTCTTCTTCTCCTTCTTCTGCTTCTTCTGCTTCACCCTCCAGACTTCACCTTCTCCTTCTCCTTCTTCTACTTCTTCTGATTCTCCCTCCAGACTTGACCTTCTCCTTCTCCTTCTTCTACTTATTCTGATTCACCCTCCAGACTTCACCTTCTCCTTCTCCCTCTTCTGCTTCTTCTGCTTCACCGTCCTGACTTCACCTTCTCCTTCTCCTTCTTCTACTTCTTCTGCTTCATCCCGCTGACATCACCTGCTCCTTCTCCTTCTTCTGCTTCTTCTGATTCACCCTCCTAACTTCACCTTCTCCTTCTCCTTCTTCTGCTTCTTCTGATTCACCCTCCTGACTTCACCTTCTCCTTCTCCTTCTTCTGCTTCTTCTGATTCACCCTCCAGACTTCACCTTCTCCTTCTCCTTCTTCTGCTTCTTCTGATTCACCCTCCTGACTTCACCTTCTCCTTCTCCTTCTTCTACTTCTTCTGCTTCACCCTCCAGACTTCACCTTCTCCTTCTCCTTCTTCTGCTTCTTCTGATTCACCCTCCAGACTTCTCCTTCTCCTTCTCCTTCTTCTGCTTCTTCTGATTCACCCTCCAGACTTCACCTTCTCCTTCTCCTTCTTCTGCTTCTTCTGATTCACCCTCCAGACTTCACCTTCTCCTTCTCCTTCTTCTACTTCTTCTGATTCACCCTCCAGACTTCACCTTCTCCATTTCCTTCTTCTGCTTCTTCTGATTCACCCTCCAGACTTCACCTTCTCCTTCTGCTTCGTCTACTTCTTCTGATTGACCCTCCAGACTACACCTTCTCCTTCTCCTTCTTCTACTTCTTCTGATTCACCCTCCTGACTTCACCTTCTCCTTCTCCTTCTTCTACTTCTTCTGCTTCACCCTCCAGACTTCACCTTCTCCTTCTCCTTCTTCTACTTCTTCTGATTCACCCTCCAGACTTCATCTTCTCCTTCTTCTTCTTCTGCTTCTTCTGATTCACCCTCCAGACTTCACCTTCTTCTTCTCCTTATTCTGCTTCTTCTGATTCACCCTCCAGACTTCACCTTCTCCTTCTCCTTATTCTGCTTCTTCTGATTCACCCTCCAGACTTCACCTTCTCCTTCTCCTGATTCTGCTTCTTCTGATTCACCCTCCAGACTTCACCTTCTCCTTCTCCTTCTTCTACATCTTCTGCTTCACCCTCCAGACTTCACCTTCTCCTTCTCCTTCTTCTACTTCTTCTGATTCACCCTCCAGACTTCACATTCTCCTTCTCCTTCTTCTGCTTCTTCTGATTCACCCTCCATACTTCACCTTCACTTCTCCTTATTCTGCTTCTTCTGATTCACCCTCCAGACTTCAACTTCTCCTTCTCCTTCTTCTGCTTCTTCTGATTCACCCTCCAGACTTCACCTTCTCCTTCTCCTTCTTCTGCTTCTTCTGATTCACCCTCCAGACTTCACCTTCTCCTTCTCCTTCTTCTGCTTCTTCTGATTCACCCTCCAGAATTCACCTTCTCTTTCTCCTTCTTCTACTTCTTCTGATTCACCCTCCAGACTTCACCTTCTCCTTCTCTTTCTTCCGCTTCTTCTGATTCACCCTCCAGATTTCATCTTCTCCTTCTCCTTCTTCTGCTTCTTCTGATTCACCCTCCAGACTTCACCTTCTCCTTCTCCTTCTTCTGCTTCTTCTGATTCACCCTCCAGACTTCACCTTCTCCTTCTCCTTCTTCTGCTTCTTCTGATTCACCCTCCAGACTTCACCTTCTCCTTCTCCTTCTTCTACTTCTTCTGATTCACCCTCAAGACCTCACCTTCTCCTTCTCCTTCTTCTACTTCTTCTGATTCACCCTCCAGATTTCATCTTCTCCTTCTCCTTCTTCTGCTTCTTCTGATTCACCCTCCAGACTTCACCTTCTCCTTCTCCTTCTTCTGCTTCTTCTGATTCACCCTCCTGACTTCACCTTCTCCTTCTCCTTCTTCTACTTCTTCTGATTCACCCTCCTGACTTCACCTTCTCCTTCTCCTTCTTCTACTTCTTCTGCTTCACCCTCCAGACTTCACCTTCTCCTTCTCCTTCTTCTACTTCTTCTGATTCACCCTCCAGACTTGACCTTCTCCTTCTCCTTCTTCTACTTCTTCTGATTCACCCTCCAGACTTCACCTTCTCCTTCTCCTTCTTCTGCTTCTTCTGCTTCACCGTCCTGACTTCACCTTCTCCTTCTTCTACTTCTTCTGCTTCATCCCCCTGACATCACCTGCTCCTTCTCCTTCTTCTGCTTCTTCTGATTCACCCTCCTAACTTCACCTTCTCCTTCTACCTCTTCTGCTTCTTCTGATTCACCCTCCTGACTTCACCTTCTCCTTCTCCTTCTTCTGCTTCTTCTGATTCACCCTCCAGACTTCACCTTCTCCTTCTCTTTCTTCTGCTTCTTCTGATTCACCCTCCAGACTTCACCTTCTCCTTCTCCTTCTTCTGATTCTTCTGATTCACCCTCCAGACTTCACCTTCTCCTTCTCCTTCTTCTGCTTCTTCTGATTCACCCTCCAGACTTCACCTTCTCCTTCTCCTTCTTCTGCTTCTTCTGATTCACCCTCCAGACTTCACCTTCTCCTTCTCCTTCTTCTGCTTCTTCTGATTCACCCTCCAGACTTCACCTTCTCCTTCTCCTTCTTCTACTTCTTCTGATTCACCCTCAAGACCTCACCTTCTCCTTCTCCTTCTTCTACTTCTTCTGATTCACCCTCCAGATTTCATCTTCTCCTTCTCCTTCTTCTGCTTCTTCTGATTCACCCTCCAGACTTCACCTTCTCCTTCTCCTTCTTCTGCTTCTTCTGATTCACCCTCCTGACTTCACCTTCTCCTTCTCCTTCTTCTACTTCTTCTGATTCACCCTCCTGACTTCACCTTCTCCTTCTCCTTCTTCTACTTCTTCTGCTTCACCCTCCAGACTTCACCTTCTCCTTCTCCTTCTTCTACTTCTTCTAATTCACCCTCCAGACTTGACCTTCTCCTTCTCCTTCTTCTACTTCTTCTGATTCACCCTCCAGACTTCACCTTCTCCTTCTCCTTCTTCTGCTTCTTCTGCTTCACCGTCCTGACTTCACCTTCTCCTTCTTCTACTTCTTCTGCTTCATCCCCCTGACATCACCTGCTCCTTCTCCTTCTTCTGCTTCTTCTGATTCACCCTCCTAACTTCACCTTCTCCTTCTACCTCTTCTGCTTCTTCTGATTCACCCTCCTGACTTCACCTTCTCCTTCTCCTTCTTCTGCTTCTTCTGATTCACCCTCCAGACTTCACCTTCTCCTTCTCTTTCTTCTGCTTCTTCTGATTCACCCTCCAGACTTCACCTTCTCCTTCTCCTTCTTCTGATTCTTCTGATTCACCCTCCAGACTTCACCTTCTCCTTCTCCTTCTTCTGCTTCTTCTGATTCACCCTCCTGACTTCACCTTCTCCTTCTCCTTCTTCTACTTCTTCTGATTCACCCTCCTGACTTCACCTTCTCCTTCTCCTTCTTCTACTTCTTCTGCTTCACCCTCCAGACTTCACCTTCTCCTTCTCCTTCTTCTACTTCTTCTGATTCTCCCTCCAGACTTGACCTTCTCCTTCTCCTTCTTCTACTTATTCTGATTCACCCTCCAGACTTCACCTTCTCCTTCTCCCTCTTCTGCTTCTTCTGCTTCACCGTCCTGACTTCACCTTCTCCTTCTCCTTCTTCTACTTCTTCTGCTTCATCCCGCTGACATCAGCTGCTCCTTCTCCTTCTTCTGCTTCTTCTGATTCACCCTCCTAACTTCACCTTCTCCTTCTCCTTCTTCTGCTTCTTCTGATTCACCCTCCTGACTTCACCTTCTCCTTCTCCTTCTTCTGCTTCTTCTGATTCACCCTCCAGACTTCACCTTCTCCTTCTCCTTCTTCTGCTTCTTCTGATTCACCCTCCAGACTTCACCTTCTCCTTCTCCTTCTTCTGATTCTTCTGTTTCACCCTCCAGACTTCACCTTCTCCTTCTCCTTCTTCTGCTTCTTCTGATTCACCCTCCTGACCTCACCTTCTCCTTCTCCTTCTTCTACTTCTTCTGATTCACCCTCCTGACTTCACCTTCTCCTTCTCCTTCTTCTACTTCTTCTGCTTCACCCTCCAGACTTCACCTTCTCCTTCTCCTTCTTCTGCTTCTTCTGATTCACCCTCCAGACTTCACCTTCTCCTTCTCCTTCTTCTGCTTCTTCTGATTCACCCTCCAGACTTCACCTTCTCCTTCTCCTTCTTCTACTTCTTCTGATTCACCCTCCAGACTTCACCTTCTCCATTTCCTTCTTCTGCTTCTTCTGATTCACCCTCCAGACTTCACCTTCTCCTTCTCCTTCGTCTACTTCTTCTGATTGACCCTCCAGACTACACCTTCTCCTTCTCCTTCTTCTACTTCTTCTGATTCACCCTCCAGACTTCACCTTCTCCTTCTCCTTCTTCTGTTTCTTCTGATTCACCGTCCAGACTTCACCTTCTCCTTCTCCTTCTTCTACTACTTCTGATTCACCCTCCAGACTTCACCTTCTCCTTCTCCTTCTTCTACTTCTTCTGATTCACCCTCCAGACTTCATCTTCTCCTTCTCCTTCTTCTGCTTCTTCTGATTCACCCTCCAGACTTCACCTTCTCCTTCTCCTTCTTCTGCTTCTTCTGATTCACCCTCCAGACTTCACCTTCTCCTTCTCCTTCTTCTACTTCTTCTGATTCACCCTCCAGACTTCACCTTCTCCTTCTCCTTCTTCTACTTCTTCTGATTCACCCTCCAGTCTTCACCTTCTCCTTCTCCTTCTTCTGTTTCTTCTGCTTCACCCTCCAGACTTCACCTTCTCCTTCTCTTTCTTCTGCTTCTTCTGATTCACCCTCCAGACTTCACCTTCTCCTTCTCCTTCTTCTGATTCTTCTGATTCACCCTCCAGACTTCACCTTCTCCTTCTCCTTCTTCTGCTTCTTCTGATTCACCCTCCTGACTTCACCTTCTCCTTCTCCTTCTTCTACTTCTTCTGCTTCACCCTCCAGACTTCACCTTCTCCTTCTCCTTCTTCTACTTCTTCTGATTCACCCTCCAGACTTCATCTTCTCCTTCTCCTTCTTCTGCTTCTTCTGATTCACCCTCCAGACTTCACCTTCTCCTTCTCCTTATTCTGCTTCTTCTGATTCACCCTCCAGACTTCACCTTCTCCTTCTCCTTATTCTGCTTCTTCTGATTCACCCTCCAGACTTCACCTTCTCCTTCTCTTTCCTCTGCTTCTTCTGATTCACCCTCCAGACTTCACCTTCTCCTTCTCCTTCTTCTGATTCTTCTGATTCACCCTCCAGACTTCACCTTCTCCTTCTCCTTCTTCTGCTTCTTCTGATTCACCCTCCTGACTTCACCTTCTCCTTCTCCTTCTTCTACTTCTTCTGATTCACCCTCCTGACTTCACCTTCTCCTTCTCCTTCTTCTACTTCTTCTGCTTCACCCTCCAGACTTCACCTTCTCCTTCTCCTTCTTCTACTTCTTCTGATTCACCCTCCAGACTTCACCTTCTCCTTCCCCTTCTTCTGCTTCTTCTGATTCACCCTCCAGACTTCACCTTCTCCTTCTCCTTATTCTGCTTCTTCTGATTCACTCTCCAGACTTCACCTTCTCCTTCTCCTTCTTCTGCTTCTTCTGATTCACACTCCAGACTTCACCTTCTCCTTCTCCTTCTTCTACTTCTTCTGATTCACCCTCCAGACTTCACCTTCTCCTTCTCTTTCTTCTGCTTCATCTGATTCACCCTCCAGACTTCACCTTCTCCTTCTCCTTCTTCTGATTCTTCTGATTCACCCTCCAGACTTCACCTTCTTCTTCTCCTTCTTCTGCTTCTTCTGATTCACCCTCCTGACTTCACCTTCTCCTTCTCCTTCTTCTACTTCTTCTGATTCACCCTCCTGACTTCACCTTCTCCTTCTCCTTCTTCTACTTCTTCTGCTTCACCCTCCAGACTTCACCTTCTCCTTCTCCTTCTTCTACTTCTTCTGATTCACCCTCCAGACTTGACCTTCTCCTTCTCCTTCTTCTACTTCTTCTGATTCACCCTCCAGACTTCACCTTCTCCTTCTCCTTCTTCTGCTTCTTCTGCTTCACCGTCCTGACTTCACCTTCTCCTTCTCCTTCTTCTACTTCTTCTGCTTCATCCCCCTGACATCACCTGCTCCTTCTCCTTCTTCTGCTTCTTCTGATTCACCCTCCTAACTTCACCTTCTCCTTCTCCTTCTTCTGCTTCTTCTGATTCACCCTCCTGACTTCACCTTCTCCTTCTCCTTCTTCTGCTTCTTCTGATTCACCCTCCAGACTTCACCTTCTCCTTCTCCTTCTTCTGCTTCTTCTGATTCACCCTCCAGCCTTCACCTTCTCCTTCTCCATCTTCTGCTTCTTCTGATTCACCCTCCAGACCTCACCTTCTCCTTCTCCTTCTTCTACTTCTTCTGATTCACCCTCCAGACTTCATCTGTTCCTTCTCCTTCTTCTGCTTCTTCTGATTCACCCTCCAGACTTCACCTTCTCCTTCTCCTTCTTCTGATTCTTCTGATTCACCCTCCAGACTTCACCTTCTCCTTCTCCTTCTTCTGCTTCTTCTGATTCACCCTCCTGACTTCACCTTCCCCTTCTCCTTCTTCTACTTCTTCTGATTCACCCTCCTGACTTCACCTTCTCCTTCTCCTTCTTCTACTTCTTCTGCTTCACCCTCCAGACTTCACCTTCTCCTTCTCCTTCTTCTACTTCTTCTGATTCACCCTCCAGACTTCACCTTCTCCTTCCCCTTCTTCTGCTTCTTCTGATTCACCCTCCAGACTTCACCTTCTCCTTCTCCTTATTCTGCTTCTTCTGATTCACTCTCCAGACTTCACCTTCTCCTTCTCCTTCTTCTGCTTCTTCTGATTCACACTCCAGACTTCACCTTCTCCTTCTCCTTCTTCTACTTCTTCTGATTCACCCTCCTGACTTCACCTTCTCCTTCTCCTTCTTCTACTTCTTCTGCTTCACCCTCCAGACTTCACCTTCTCCTTCTCCTTCTTCTACTTCTTCTGATTCTCCCTCCAGACTTGACCTTCTCCTTCTCCTTCTTCTACTTATTCTGATTCACCCTCCAGACTTCACCTTCTCCTTCTCCCTCTTCTGCTTCTTCTGCTTCACCGTCCTGACTTCACCTTCTCCTTCTCCTTCTTCTACTTCTTCTGCTTCATCCCGCTGACATCAGCTGCTCCTTCTCCTTCTTCTGCTTCTTCTGATTCACCCTCCTAACTTCACCTTCTCCTTCTCCTTCTTCTGCTTCTTCTGATTCACCCTCCTGACTTCACCTTCTCCTTCTCCTTCTTCTGCTTCTTCTGATTCACCCTCCAGACTTCACCTTCTCCTTCTCCTTCTTCTGCTTCTTCTGATTCACCCTCCAGACTTCACCTTCTCCTTCTCCTTCTTCTGATTCTTCTGTTTCACCCTCCAGACTTCACCTTCTCCTTCTCCTTCTTCGGCTTCTTCTGATTCACCCTCCTGACCTCACCTTCTCCTTCTCCTTCTTCTACTTCTTCTGATTCACCCTCCTGACTTCACCTTCTCCTTCTCCTTCTTCTACTTCTTCTGCTTCACCCTCCAGACTTCACCTTCTCCTTCTCCTTCTTCTGCTTCTTCTGATTCACCCTCCAGACTTCACCTTCTCCTTCTCCTTCTTCTGCTTCTTCTGATTCACCCTCCAGACTTCACCTTCTCCTTCTCCTTCTTCTACTTCTTCTGATTCACCCTCCAGACTTCACCTTCTCCATTTCCTTCTTCTGCTTCTTCTGATTCACCCTCCAGACTTCACCTTCTCCTTCTCCTTCGTCTACTTCTTCTGATTGACCCTCCAGACTACACCTTCTCCTTCTCCTTCTTCTACTTCTTCTGATTCACCCTCCAGACTTCACCTTCTCCTTCTCCTTCTTCTGTTTCTTCTGATTCACCGTCCAGACTTCACCTTCTCCTTCTCCTTCTTCTACTACTTCTGATTCACCCTCCAGACTTCACCTTCTCCTTCTCCTTCTTCTACTTCTTCTGATTCACCCTCCAGACTTCATCTTCTCCTTCTCCTTCTTCTGCTTCTTCTGATTCACCCTCCAGACTTCACCTTCTCCTTCTCCTTCTTCTGCTTCTTCTGATTCACCCTCCAGACTTCACCTTCTCCTTCTCCTTCTTCTACTTCTTCTGATTCACCCTCCAGACTTCACCTTCTCCTTCTCCTTCTTCTACTTCTTCTGATTCACCCTCCAGTCTTCACCTTCTCCTTCTCCTTCTTCTGTTTCTTCTGCTTCACCCTCCAGACTTCACCTTCTCCTTCTCCTTCGTCTACTTCTTCTGATTGACCCTCCAGACTACACCTTCTCCTTCTCCTTCTTCTACTTCTTCTGATTCACCCTCCAGACTTCACCTTCTCCTTCTCCTTCTTCTGTTTCTTCTGATTCACCGTCCAGACTTCACCTTCTCCTTCTCCTTCTTCTACTACTTCTGATTCACCCTCCTGACTTCACCTTCTCCTTCTCCTTCTTCTACTTCTTCTGCTTCACCCTCCAGACTTCACCTTCTCCTTCTCCTTCTTCTACTTCTTCTGATTCACCCTCCAGACTTCACCTTCTCCTTCCCCTTCTTCTGCTTCTTCTGATTCACCCTCCAGACTTCACCTTCTCCTTCTCCTTATTCTGCTTCTTCTGATTCACTCTCCAGACTTCACCTTCTCCTTCTCCTTCTTCTGCTTCTTCTGATTCACACTCCAGACTTCACCTTCTCCTTCTCCTTCTTCTACTTCTTCTGATTCACCCTCCAGACTTCACCTTCTCCTTCTCTTTCTTCTGCTTCATCTGATTCACCCTCCAGACTTCACCTTCTCCTTCTCCTTCTTCTGATTCTTCTGATTCACCCTCCAGACTTCACCTTCTTCTTCTCCTTCTTCTGCTTCTTCTGATTCACCCTCCTGACTTCACCTTCTCCTTCTCCTTCTTCTACTTCTTCTGATTCACCCTCCTGACTTCACCTTCTCCTTCTCCTTCTTCTACTTCTTCTGCTTCACCCTCCAGACTTCACCTTCTCCTTCTCCTTCTTCTACTTCTTCTGATTCACCCTCCAGACTTGACCTTCTCCTTCTCCTTCTTCTACTTCTTCTGATTCACCCTCCAGACTTCACCTTCTCCTTCTCCTTCTTCTGCTTCTTCTGCTTCACCGTCCTGACTTCACCTTCTCCTTCTCCTTCTTCTACTTCTTCTGCTTCATCCCCCTGACATCACCTGCTCCTTCTCCTTCTTCTGCTTCTTCTGATTCACCCTCCTAACTTCACCTTCTCCTTCTCCTTCTTCTGCTTCTTCTGATTCACCCTCCTGACTTCACCTTCTCCTTCTCCTTCTTCTGCTTCTTCTGATTCACCCTCCAGACTTCACCTTCTCCTTCTCCTTCTTCTGCTTCTTCTGATTCACCCTCCAGACTTCACCTTCTCCTTCTCCATCTTCTGCTTCTTCTGATTCACCCTCCAGACCTCACCTTCTCCTTCTCCTTCTTCTACTTCTTCTGATTCACCCTCCAGACTTCATCTGTTCCTTCTCCTTCTTCTGCTTCTTCTGATTCACCCTCCAGACTTCACCTTCTCCTTCTCCTTCTTCTGATTCTTCTGATTCACCCTCCAGACTTCACCTTCTCCTTCTCCTTCTTCTGCTTCTTCTGATTCACCCTCCTGACTTCACCTTCCCCTTCTCCTTCTTCTACTTCTTCTGATTCACCCTCCTGACTTCACCTTCTCCTTCTCCTTCTTCTACTTCTTCTGCTTCACCCTCCAGACTTCACCTTCTCCTTCTCCTTCTTCTACTTCTTCTGATTCACCCTCCAGACTTCACCTTCTCCTTCCCCTTCTTCTGCTTCTTCTGATTCACCCTCCAGACTTCACCTTCTCCTTCTCCTTATTCTGCTTCTTCTGATTCACTCTCCAGACTTCACCTTCTCCTTCTCCTTCTTCTGCTTCTTCTGATTCACACTCCAGACTTCACCTTCTCCTTCTCCTTCTTCTACTTCTTCTGATTCACCCTCCTGACTTCACCTTCTCCTTCTCCTTCTTCTACTTCTTCTGCTTCACCCTCCAGACTTCACCTTCTCCTTCTCCTTCTTCTACTTCTTCTGATTCTCCCTCCAGACTTGACCTTCTCCTTCTCCTTCTTCTACTTATTCTGATTCACCCTCCAGACTTCACCTTCTCCTTCTCCCTCTTCTGCTTCTTCTGCTTCACCGTCCTGACTTCACCTTCTCCTTCTCCTTCTTCTACTTCTTCTGCTTCATCCCGCTGACATCAGCTGCTCCTTCTCCTTCTTCTGCTTCTTCTGATTCACCCTCCTAACTTCACCTTCTCCTTCTCCTTCTTCTGCTTCTTCTGATTCACCCTCCTGACTTCACCTTCTCCTTCTCCTTCTTCTGCTTCTTCTGATTCACCCTCCAGACTTCACCTTCTCCTTCTCCTTCTTCTGCTTCTTCTGATTCACCCTCCAGACTTCACCTTCTCCTTCTCCTTCTTCTGATTCTTCTGTTTCACCCTCCAGACTTCACCTTCTCCTTCTCCTTCTTCTGCTTCTTCTGATTCACCCTCCTGACCTCACCTTCTCCTTCTCCTTCTTCTACTTCTTCTGATTCACCCTCCTGACTTCACCTTCTCCTTCTCCTTCTTCTACTTCTTCTGCTTCACCCTCCAGACTTCACCTTCTCCTTCTCCTTCTTCTGCTTCTTCTGATTCACCCTCCAGACTTCACCTTCTCCTTCTCCTTCCTCTGCTTCTTCTGATTCACCCTCCAGACTTCACCTTCTCCTTCTCCTTCTTCTACTTCTTCTGATTCACCCTCCAGACTTCACCTTCTCCATTTCCTTCTTCTGCTTCTTCTGATTCACCCTCCAGACTTCACCTTCTCCTTCTCCTTCGTCTACTTCTTCTGATTGACCCTCCAGACTACACCTTCTCCTTCTCCTTCTTCTACTTCTTCTGATTCACCCTCCAGACTTCACCTTCTCCTTCTCCTTCTTCTGTTTCTTCTGATTCACCGTCCAGACTTCACCTTCTCCTTCTCCTTCTTCTACTACTTCTGATTCACCCTCCAGACTTCACCTTCTCCTTCTCCTTCTTCTACTTCTTCTGATTCACCCTCCAGACTTCATCTTCTCCTTCTCCTTCTTCTGCTTCTTCTGATTCACCCTCCAGACTTCACCTTCTCCTTCTCCTTCTTCTGCTTCTTCTGATTCACCCTCCAGACTTCACCTTCTCCTTCTCCTTCTTCTACTTCTTCTGATTCACCCTCCAGACTTCACCTTCTCCTTCTCCTTCTTCTACTTCTTCTGATTCACCCTCCAGTCTTCACCTTCTCCTTCTCCTTCTTCTGTTTCTTCTGCTTCACCCTCCAGACTTCACCTTCTCCTTCTCTTTCTTCTGCTTCTTCTGATTCACCCTCCAGACTTCACCTTCTCCTTCTCCTTCTTCTGATTCTTCTGATTCACCCTCCAGACTTCACCTTCTCCTTCTCCTTCTTCTGCTTCTTCTGATTCACCCTCCTGACTTCACCTTCTCCTTCTCCTTCTTCTACTTCTTCTGCTTCACCCTCCAGACTTCACCTTCTCCTTCTCCTTCTTCTACTTCTTCTGATTCACCCTCCAGACTTCATCTTCTCCTTCTCCTTCTTCTGCTTCTTCTGATTCACCCTCCAGACTTCACCTTCTCCTTCTCCTTATTCTGCTTCTTCTGATTCACCCTCCAGACTTCACCTTCTCCTTCTCCTTATTCTGCTTCTTCTGATTCACCCTCCAGACTTCACCTTCTCCTTCTCTTTCCTCTGCTTCTTCTGATTCACCCTCCAGACTTCACCTTCTCCTTCTCCTTCTTCTGATTCTTCTGATTCACCCTCCAGACTTCACCTTCTCCTTCTCCTTCTTCTGCTTCTTCTGATTCACCCTCCTGACTTCACCTTCTCCTTCTCCTTCTTCTACTTCTTCTGATTCACCCTCCTGACTTCACCTTCTCCTTCTCCTTCTTCTACTTCTTCTGCTTCACCCTCCAGACTTCACCTTCTCCTTCTCCTTCTTCTACTTCTTCTGATTCACCCTCCAGACTTCACCTTCTCCTTCCCCTTCTTCTGCTTCTTCTGATTCACCCTCCAGACTTCACCTTCTCCTTCTCCTTATTCTGCTTCTTCTGATTCACTCTCCAGACTTCACCTTCTCCTTCTCCTTCTTCTGCTTCTTCTGATTCACACTCCAGACTTCACCTTCTCCTTCTCCTTCTTCTACTTCTTCTGATTCACCCTCCAGACTTCACCTTCTCCTTCTCTTTCTTCTGCTTCATCTGATTCACCCTCCAGACTTCACCTTCTCCTTCTCCTTCTTCTGATTCTTCTGATTCACCCTCCAGACTTCACCTTCTTCTTCTCCTTCTTCTGCTTCTTCTGATTCACCCTCCTGACTTCACCTTCTCCTTCTCCTTCTTCTACTTCTTCTGATTCACCCTCCTGACTTCACCTTCTCCTTCTCCTTCTTCTACTTCTTCTGCTTCACCCTCCAGACTTCACCTTCTCCTTCTCCTTCTTCTACTTCTTCTGATTCACCCTCCAGACTTGACCTTCTCCTTCTCCTTCTTCTACTTCTTCTGATTCACCCTCCAGACTTCACCTTCTCCTTCTCCTTCTTCTGCTTCTTCTGCTTCACCGTCCTGACTTCACCTTCTCCTTCTCCTTCTTCTACTTCTTCTGCTTCATCCCCCTGACATCACCTGCTCCTTCTCCTTCTTCTGCTTCTTCTGATTCACCCTCCTAACTTCACCTTCTCCTTCTCCTTCTTCTGCTTCTTCTGATTCACCCTCCTGACTTCACCTTCTCCTTCTCCTTCTTCTGCTTCTTCTGATTTACCCTCCAGACTTCACCTTCTCCTTCTCCTTCTTCTGCTTCTTCTGATTCACCCTCCAGACTTCACCTTCTCCTTCTCCATCTTCTGCTTCTTCTGATTCACCCTCCAGACCTCACCTTCTCCTTCTCCTTCTTCTACTTCTTCTGATTCACCCTCCAGACTTCATCTGTTCCTTCTCCTTCTTCTGCTTCTTCTGATTCACCCTCCAGACTTCACCTTCTCCTTCTCCTTCTTCTGATTCTTCTGATTCACCCTCCAGACTTCACCTTCTCCTTCTCCTTCTTCTGCTTCTTCTGATTCACCCTCCTGACTTCACCTTCCCCTTCTCCTTCTTCTACTTCTTCTGATTCACCCTCCTGACTTCACCTTCTCCTTCTCCTTCTTCTACTTCTTCTGCTTCACCCTCCAGACTTCACCTTCTCCTTCTCCTTCTTCTACTTCTTCTGATTCACCCTCCAGACTTCACCTTCTCCTTCCCCTTCTTCTGCTTCTTCTGATTCACCCTCCAGACTTCACCTTCTCCTTCTCCTTATTCTGCTTCTTCTGATTCACTCTCCAGACTTCACCTTCTCCTTCTCCTTCTTCTGCTTCTTCTGATTCACACTCCAGACTTCACCTTCTCCTTCTCCTTCTTCTACTTCTTCTGATTCACCCTCCAGACTTCACCTTCTCCTTCTCTTTCTTCTGCTTCATCTGATTCACCCTCCAGACTTCACCTTCTCCTTCTCCTTCTTCTGATTCTTCTGATTCACCCTCCAGACTTCACCTTCTTCTTCTCCTTCTTCTGCTTCTTCTGATTCACCCTCCTGACTTCACCTTCTCCTTCTCCTTCTTCTACTTCTTCTGATTCACCCTCCTGACTTCACCTTCTCCTTCTCCTTCTTCTACTTCTTCTGCTTCACCCTCCAGACTTCACCTTCTCCTTCTCCTTCTTCTACTTCTTCTGATTCACCCTCCAGACTTGACCTTCTCCTTCTCCTTCTTCTACTTCTTCTGATTCACCCTCCAGACTTCACCTTCTCCTTCTTCTGCTTCTTCTGCTTCACCGTCCTGACTTCACCTTCTCCTTCTCCTTCTTCTACTTCTTCTGCTTCATCCCCCTGACATCACCTGCTCCTTCTCCTTCTTCTGCTTCTTCTGATTCACCCTCCTAACTTCACCTTCTCCTTCTCCTTCTTCTGCTTCTTCTGATTCACCCTCCTGACTTCACCTTCTCCTTCTCCTTCTTCTGATTCTTCTGATTCACCCTCCAGACTTCACCTTCTCCTTCTCCTTCTTCTGCTTCTTCTGATTCACCCTCCAGACTTCACCTTCTCCTTCTCCATCTTCTGCTTCTTCTGATTCACCCTCCAGACCTCACCTTCTCCTTCTCCTTCTTCTACTTCTTCTGATTCACCCTCCAGACTTCATCTGTTCCTTCTCCTTCTTCTGCTTCTTCTGATTCACCCTCCAGACTTCACCTTCTCCTTCTCCTTCTTCTGCTTCTTCTGATTCACCCTCCAGACTTCACCTTCTCCTTCTCCTTCTTCTACTTCTTCTGATTCACCCTCCAGACTTCACCTTCTCCTTCTCCTTCTTCTACTTCTTCTGATTCACCCTCCAGTCTTCACCTTCTCCTTCTACTTCTTCTGTTTCTTCTGCTTCACCCTCCAGACTTCACCTTCTCCTTCTCTTTCTTCTGCTTCTTCTGATTCACCCTCCAGACTTCACCTTCTCCTTCTCCTTCTTCTGATTCTTCTGATTCACCCTCCAGACGTCACCTTCTACTTCTCCTTCTTCTGCTTCTTCTGATTCACCCTCCTGACTTCACCTTCTCCTTCTCCTTCTTCTACTTCTTCTGATTCACCCTCCTGACTTCACCTTCTCCTTCTCCTTCTTCTACTTCTTCTGCTTCACCCTCCAGACTTCACCTTCTCCTTCTCCTTCTTCTACTTCTTCTGATTCACCCTTCAGACTTCACCTTCTCCTTCTCCTTTTTCTGCTTCTTCTGATTCACCCTCCAGACTTCACCTTCTCCTTCTCCTTATTCTGCTTCTTCTGATTCACCCTCCAGACTTCACCTTCTCCTTCTCCTTCTTCTGCTTCTTCTGATTCACCCTCCAGACTTCACCTTCTCCTTCTCCTTCGTCTACTTCTTCTGATTCACCCTCCAGACAACACCTTCTCCTTCTCCTTCTTCTACTTCTTCTGATTCACCCTCCAGACTTCACCTTCTCCTTCTCCTTCTTCTGCTTCTTCTGATTCACCCTCCTGACTTCACCTTCTCCTTCTCCTTCTTCTACTTCTTCTGATTCACCCTCCTAACTTCAACTTCTCCTTCTCCTTCTTCTACTTCTTCTGATTCACCCTCCAGACTTGACCTTCTCCTTCTCCTTCTTCTACTTATTCTGATTCACCATCCAGACTTCACATTCTCCTTCTCCTTCTTCTGCTTCTTCTGCTTCACCGTCCTGACTTCACCTTCTCCTTCTCCTTCTTCTACTTCTTCTGCTTCATCCCGCTGACATCACCTGCTCCTTCTCCTTCTTCTGCTTCTTCTGATTCACCCTCCTAACTTCACCTTCTCCTTCTCCGTCTTCTGCTTCTTCTGATTCACCCTCCTGACTTCACCTTCTCCTTCTCCTTCTTCTGCTTCTTCTGATTCACCCTCCAGACTTCACCTTCTCCTTCTCCTTCTTCTGCTTCTTCTGATTCACCCTCCAGACTTCACCTTCTCCTTCTCCTTCTTCTGATTCTTCTGATTCACCCTCCAGACTTCACCTTCTCCTTCTCCTTCTTCTGCTTCTTCTGATTCACCCTCCTGACTTCACCTTCTCCTTCTCCTTCTTCTGCTTCTTCTGATTCACCCTCCAGACTTCACCATCTCCTTCTCCTTCTTCTGCTTCTTCTGATTCACCCTCCAGACTTCACCTTCTCCTTCTCCTTCTTCTCCTTCTTCTGATTCACCCTCCAGACTTCACCTTCTCCATTTCCTTCTTCTGCTTCTTCTGATTCACCCTCCAGACTTCACCTTCTCCTTCTCCTTCGTCTACTTCTTCTGATTCACCCTCCAGACTACACCTTCTCTTTCTCCTTCTTCTGCTTCTTCTGATTCACCCTCCAGACTTCACCTTCTCCTTCTGCTTCTTCTGTTTCTTCTGATTCACCGTCCAGACTTCACCTTCTCCTTCTCCTTCTTCTACTACTTCTGATTCACCCTCCAGACTTCACCTTCTCCTTCTCCTTCTTCCACTTCTTCTGATTCACCCTCCAGACTTCATCTTCTCCTTCTCCTTCTTCTGCTTCTTCTGATTCACCCTCCAGACTTCACCTTCTCCTTCTCCTTCTTCTGCTTCTTCTGATTCACCCTCCAGACTTCACCTCCTCCTTCTCCTTCTTCTACTTCTTCTGATTCACCCTCCAGACTTCACCTTCTCCTTCTCCTTCTTCTACTTCTTCTGATTCACCCTCCAGTCTTCACCTTCTCCTTCTCCTTCTTCTGTTTCTTCTGCTTCGCCCTCCAGACTTCACCTTCTCCTTCTCTTTCTTCTGCTTCTTCTGATTCACCCTGCAGACTTCACCTTCTCCTTCTCCTCCTTCTGATTCTTCTGATTCACCCTCCAGACTTCACCTTCTCCTTCTCCTTCTTCTGCTTCTTCTGATTCACCCTCCTGACTTCACCTTCTCCTTCTCCTTCTTCTACTTCTTCTGATTCACCCTCCTGACTTCACCTTCTCCTTCTCCTTCTTCTACTTCTTCTGCTTCACCCTCCAGACTTCACCTCCTCCTTCTCCTTCTTCTACTTCTTCTGCTTCACCCTCCAGACTTCATCTTCTCCTTCTCCTTCTTCTGCTTCTTCTGATTCACCCTCCAGACTTCACCTTCTCCTTCTCCTTATTCTGCTTCTTCTGATTCACCCTCCAGACTTCACCTTCTCCTTCTCCTTATTCTGCTTCTTCTGATTCACCCTCCAGACTTCACCTTCTCCTTCTCCTTCCTCTGCTTCTTCTGATTCACCCTCCAGACTTCACCTTCTCCTTCTCCTTCTTCTGATTCTTCTGATTCACCCTCCAGACTTCACCTTCTCCTTCTCCTTCTTCTCCTTCTTCTGATTCACCCGCCTGACTTCACCTTCTCCTTCTCCTTCTTCTACTTCTTCTGATTCACCCTCCTGACTTCACCTTCTCCTTCTTCTACTTCTTCTGCTTCACCCTCCAGACTTCACCTTCTCCTTCTCCTTCTTCTACTTCTTCTGATTCAACCTCCAGACTTCACCTTCTCCTTCTCCTTCTTCTGCTTCTTCTGATTCACCCTCCAGACTTCACCTTCTCCTTCTCCTTATTCTGCTTCTTCAAATTCACCCTCCAGACTTCACCTTCTCCTTCTCCTTCTTCTGCTTCTTCTGATTCACACTCCAGACTTCACCTTCTCCTTCTCCTTCTTCTACTTCTTCTGAATCACCCTCCAGACTTCACCTTCTCCTTCTCCTTCTTCTGTTTCTTCTGATTCACCCTCCAGACTTCACCTTCTTCTTCTCCTTCTTCTGCTTCTTCTGATTCACCCTCCTGACTTCACCTTCTCCTTCTCCTTCTTCTACTTCTTCTGATTCACCCTCCTGACTTCACCTTCTCCTTCTCCTTCTTCTACTTCTTCTGATTCACCCTCCAGACTTCACCTTCTCCTTCTCCTTCTTCTACTTCTTCTGATTCACCCTCCAGTCTTCACCTTCTCCTTCTCCTTCTTCTGTTTCTTCTGCTTCACCCTCCAGACTTCACCTTCTCCTTCTCTTTCTTCTGCTTCTTCTGATTCACCCTCCAGACTTCACCTTCTCCTTCTCCTTCTTCTGCTTCTTATGATTCACCCTCCTGACTTCACCTTCTCCTTCTCCTTCTTCTACTTCTTCTGATTCACCCTCCTGACTTCACCTTCTCCTTCTCCTTCTTCTACTTCTTCTGATTCACCCTCCAGACTTCACCTTCTCCTTCTCCTTCTTATACTTCTTCTGATTCACCCTCCAGACTTCACCTTCTCCTTCTCCTTCTTCTACTTCTTCTGATTCACCCTCCAGTCTTCACCTTCTCCTTCTACTTCTTCTGTTTCTTCTGCTTCACCCTCCAGACTTCACCTTCTCCTTCTCTTTCTTCTGCTTCTTCTGATTCACCCTCCAGACTTCACCTTCTCCTTCTCCTTCTTCTGATTCTTCTGATTCACCCTCCAGACGTCACCTTCTACTTCTCCTTCTTCTGCTTCTTCTGATTCACCCTCCTGACTTCACCTTCTCCTTCTCCTTCTTCTACTTCTTCTGATTCACCCTCCTGACTTCACCTTCTCCTTCTCCTTCTTCTACTTCTTCTGCTTCACCCTCCAGACTTCACCTTCTCCTTCTCCTTCTTCTACTTCTTCTGATTCACCCTTCAGACTTCACCTTCTCCTTCTCCTTTTTCTGCTTCTTCTGATTCACCCTCCAGACTTCACCTTCTCCTTCTCCTTATTCTGCTTCTTCTGATTCACCCTCCAGACTTCACCTTCTCCTTCTCCTTCTTCTGCTTCTTCTGATTCACCCTCCAGACTTCACCTTCTCCTTCTCCTTCGTCTACTTCTTCTGATTCACCCTCCAGACAACACCTTCTCCTTCTCCTTCTTCTACTTCTTCTGATTCACCCTCCAGACTTCACCTTCTCCTTCTCCTTCTTCTGCTTCTTCTGATTCACCCTCCTGACTTCACCTTCTCCTTCTCCTTCTTCTACTTCTTCTGATTCACCCTCCTAACTTCAACTTCTCCTTCTACTTCTTCTACTTCTTCTGCTTCACCCTCCAGACTTCACCTTCTCCTTCTCCTTCTTCTACTTCTTCTGATTCACCCTCCAGACTTGACCTTCTCCTTCTCCTTCTTCTGCTTATTCTGATTCACCATCCAGACTTCACATTCTCCTTCTCCTTCTTCTGCTTCTTCTGCTTCACCGTCCTGACTTCACCTTCTCCTTCTCCTTCTTCTACTTCTTCTGCTTCATCCCGCTGACATCACCTGCTCCTTCTCCTTCTTCTGCTTCTTCTGATTCACCCTCCTAACTTCACCTTCTCCTTCTCCGTCTTCTGCTTCTTCTGATTCACCCTGCTGACTTCACCTTCTCCTTCTCCTTCTTCTGCTTCTTCTGATTCACCCTCCAGACTTCACCTTCTCCTTCTCCTTCTTCTGCTTCTTCTGATTCACCCTCCAGACTTCACCTTCTCCTTCTCCTTCTTCTGATTCTTCTGATTCACCCTCCAGACTTCACCTTCTCCTTCTCCTTCTTCTGCTTCTTCTGATTCACCCTCCTGACTTCACCTTCTCCTTCTCCTTCTTCTACTTCTTCTGATTCACCCTCCTGACTTCACCTTCTCCTTCTCCTTCTTCTACTTCTTCTGCTTCACCCTCCAGACTTCACCTTCTCCTTCTCCTTCTTCTGCTTCTTCTGATTCACCCTCCAGACTTCTCCTTCTCCTTCTCCTTCTTCTGCTTCTTCTGATTCACCCTCCAGACTTCACCATCTCCTTCTCCTTCTTCTGCTTCTTCTGATTCACCCTCCAGACTTCACCTTCTCCTTCTCCTTCTTCTCCTTCTTCTGATTCACCCTCCAGACTTCACCTTCTCCATTTCCTTCTTCTGCTTCTTCTGATTCACCCTCCAGACTTCACCTTCTCCTTCTCCTTCGTCTACTTCTTCTGATTCACCCTCCAGACTACACCTTCTCTTTCTCCTTCCTCTACTTCTTCTGATTCACCCTCCAGACTTCACCTTCTCCTTCTCCTTCTTCTGTTTCTTCTGATTCACCGTCCCGACTTCACCTTCTCCTTCTCCTTCTTCTACTACTTCTGATTCACCCTCCAGACTTCACCTTCTCCTTCTCCTTCTTCTACTTCTTCTGATTCACCCTCCAGACTTCATCTTCTCCTTCTCCTTCTTCTGCTTCTTCTGATTCACCCTCCAGACTTCACCTTCTCCTTCTCCTTCTTCTGCTTCTTCTGATTCACCCTCCAGACTTCACCTCCCCCTTATCCTTCTTCTACTTCTTCTGATTCACCCTCCAGACTTCACCTTCTCCTTCTCCTTCTTCTACTTCTTCTGATTCACCCTCCAGTCTTCACCTTCTCCTTCTCCTTCTTCTGTTTCTTCTGCTTCGCCCTCCAGACTTCACCTTCTCCTTCTCTTTCTTCTGCTTCTTCTGATTCACCCTCCAGACTTCACCTTCTCCTTCTCCTCCTTCTGATTCTTCTGATTCACCCTCCAGACTTCACCTTCTCCTTCTCCTTCTTCTGCTTCTTCTGATTCACCCTCCTGACTTCACCTTCTCCTTCTCCTTCTTCTACTTCTTCTGATTCACCCTCCTGACTTCACCTTCTCCTTCTCCTTCTTCTACTTCTTCTGCTTCACCCTCCAGACTTCACCTTCTCCTTCTCCTTCTTCTACTTCTTCTGCTTCACCCTCCAGACTTCATCTTCTCCTTCTCCTTCTTCTGCTTCTTCTGATTCACCCTCCAGACTTCACCTTCTCCTTCTCCTTATTCTGCTTCTTCTGATTCACCCTCCAGACTTCACCTTCTCCTTCTCCTTATTCTGCTTCTTCTGATTCACCCTCCAGACTTCACCTTCTCCTTCTCCTTCCTCTGATTCTTCTGATTCACCCTCCAGACTTCACCTTCTCCTTCTCCTTCTTCTGATTCTTCTGATTCACCCTCCAGACTTCACCTTCTCCTTCTCCTTCTTCTCCTTCTTCTGATTCACCCTCCTGACTTCACCTTCTCCTTCTCCTTCTTCTACTTCTTCTGATTCACCCTCCAGTCTTCACCTTCTCCTTCTACTTCTTCTGTTTCTTCTGCTTCACCCTCCAGACTTCACCTTCTCCTTCTCTTTCTTCTGCTTCTTCTGATTCACCCTCCAGACTTCACCTTCTCCTTCTCCTTCTTCTGATTCTTCTGATTCACCCTCCAGACGTCACCTTCTACTTCTCCTTCTTCTGCTTCTTCTGATTCACCCTCCTGACTTCACCTTCTCCTTCTCCTTCTTCTACTTCTTCTGATTCACCCTCCTGACTTCACCTTCTCCTTCTCCTTCTTCTACTTCTTCTGCTTCACCCTCCAGACTTCACCTTCTCCTTCTCCTTCTTCTACTTCTTCTGCTTCATCCCGCTGACATCACCTTCTCCTTCTCCTTTTTCTGCTTCTTCTGATTCACCCTCCAGACTTCACCTTCTCCTTCTCCTTATTCTGCTTCTTCTGATTCACCCTCCAGACTTCACCTTCTCCTTCTCCTTCTTCTGCTTCTTCTGATTCACCCTCCAGACTTCACCTTCTCCTTCTCCTTCGTCTACTTCTTCTGATTCACCCTCCAGACAACACCTTCTCCTTCTCCTTCTTCTACTTCTTCTGATTCACCCTCCAGACTTCACCTTCTCCTTCTCCTTCTTCTGCTTCTTCTGATTCACCCTCCTGACTTCACCTTCTCCTTCTCCTTCTTCTACTTCTTCTGATTCACCCGCCTAACTTCAACTTCTCCTTCTCCTTCTTCTACTTCTTCTGCTTCACCCTCCAGACTTCACCTTCTCCTTCTCCTTCTTCTACTTCTTCTGATTCACCCTCCAGACTTGACCTTCTCCTTCTCCTTCTTCTACTTATTCTGATTCACCATCCAGACTTCACATTCTCCTTCTCCTTCTTCTGCTTCTTCTGCTTCACCGTCCTGACTTCACCTTCTCCTTCTCCTTCTTCTACTTCTTCTGCTTCATCCCGCTGACATCACCTGCTCCTTCTCCTTCTTCTGCTTCTTCTGATTCACCCTCCTAACTTCACCTTCTCCTTCTCCGTCTTCTGCTTCTTCTGATTCACCCTGCTGACTTCACCTTCTCCTTCTCCTTCTTCTGCTTCTTCTGATTCACCCTCCAGACTTCACCTTCTCCTTCTCCTTCTTCTGCTTCTTCTGATTCACCCTCCAGACTTCACCTTCTCCTTCTCCTTCTTCTGATTCTTCTGATTCACCCTCCAGACTTCACCTTCTCCTTCTCCTTCTTCTGCTTCTTCTGATTCACCCTCCTGACTTCACCTTCTCCTTCTCCTTCTTCTACTTCTTCTGATTCACCCTCCTGACTTCACCTTCTCCTTCTCCTTCTTCTACTTCTTCTGCTTCACCCTCCAGACTTCACCTTCTCCTTCTCCTTCTTCTGCTTCTTCTGATTCACCCTCCAGACTTCTCCTTCTCCTTCTCCTTCTTCTGCTTCTTCTGATTCACCCTCCAGACTTCACCATCTCCTTCTCCTTCTTCTGCTTCTTCTGATTCACCCTCCAGACTTCACCTTCTCCTTCTCCTTCTTCTCCTTCTTCTGATTCACCCTCCAGACTTCACCTTCTCCATTTCCTTCTTCTGCTTCTTCTGATTCACCCTCCAGACTTCACCTTCTCCTTCTCCTTCGTCTACTTCTTCTGATTCACCCTCCAGACTACACCTTCTCTTTCTCCTTCCTCTTCTTCTTCTGATTCACCCTCCAGACTTCACCTTCTCCTTCTCCTTCTTCTGTTTCTTCTGATTCACCGTCCCGACTTCACCTTCTCCTTCTCCTTCTTCTACTACTTCTGATTCACCCTCCAGACTTCACCTTCTCCTTCTCCTTCTTCTACTTCTTCTGATTCACCCTCCAGACTTCATCTTCTCCTTCTCCTTCTTCTGCTTCTTCTGATTCACCCTCCAGACTTCAACTTCTCCTTTTCCTTCTTCTGCTTCTTCTGATTCACCCTCCAGAATTCACCTCCCCCTTATCCTTCTTCTACTTCTTCTGATTCACCCTCCAGACTTCACCTTCTCCTTCTCCTTCTTCTACTTCTTCTGATTCACCCTCCAGTCTTCACCTTCTCCTTCTCCTTCTTCTGTTTCTTCTGCTTCGCCCTCCAGACTTCACCTTCTCCTTCTCTTTCTTCTGCTTCTTCTGATTCACCCTCCAGACTTCACCTTCTCCTTCTCCTCCTTCTGATTCTTCTGATTCACCCTCCAGACTTCACCTTCTCCTTCTCCTTCTTCTGCTTCTTCTGATTCACCCTCCTGACTTCACCTTCTCCTTCTCCTTCTTCTACTTCTTCTGATTCACCCTCCTGACTTCACCTTCTCCTTCTCCTTCTTCTACTTCTTCTGCTTCACCCTCCAGACTTCACCTTCTCCTTCTCCTTCTTCTACTTCTTCTGCTTCACCCTCCAGACTTCATCTTCTCCTTCTCCTTCTTCTGCTTCTTCTGATTCACCCTCCAGACTTCACCTTCTCCTTCTCCTTATTCTGCTTCTTCTGATTCACCCTCCAGACTTCACCTTCTCCTTCTCCTTATTCTGCTTCTTCTGATTCACCCTCCAGACTTCACCTTCTCCTTCTCCTTCCTCTGATTCTTCTGATTCACCCTCCAGACTTCACCTTCTCCTTCTCCTTCTTCTGATTCTTCTGATTCACCCTCCAGACTTCACCTTCTCCTTCTCCTTCTTCTCCTTCTTCTGATTCACCCTCCTGACTTCACCTTCTCCTTCTCCTTCTTCTACTTCTTCTGATTCACCCTCCTGACTTCACCTTCTCCTTCTTCTACTTCTTCTGCTTCACCCTCCAGACTTCACCTTCTCCTTCTCCTTCTTCTACTTCTTCTGATTCAACCTCCAGACTTCACCTTCTCCTTCTCCTTCTTCTGCTTCTTCTGATTCACCCTCCAGACTTCACCTTCTCCTTCTCCTTATTCTGCTTCTTCAAATTCACCCTCCAGACTTCACCTTCTCCTTCTCCTTCTTCTGCTTCTTCTGATTCACACTCCAGACTTCACCTTCTCCTTCTCCTTCTTCTACTTCTTCTGAATCACCCTCCAGACTTCACCTTCTCCTTCTCCTTCTTCTGATTCTTCTGATTCACCCTCCAGACTTCACCTTCTCCTTCTCCTTCTTCTGCTTCTTCTGATTCACCCTCCAGACCTCACCTTCTCCTTCTCCTTCTTCTACTTCTTCTGATTCACCCTCCAGACTTCATCTTCTCCTTCTCCTTCTTCTGCTTCTTCTGATTCACCCTCCAGACTTCACCTTCTCCTTCTCCTTCTTCTGCTTCTTCTGATTCACCCTCCAGACTTCACCTTCTCCTTCTCCTTCTTCTACTTCTTCTGATTCACCCTCCAGACTTCACCTTCTCCTTCTCCTTCTTCTACTTCTTCTGATTCACCCTCCAGTCTTCACCTTCTCCTTCTCCTTCTTCTGTTTCTTCTGCTTCACCCTCCAGACTTCACCTTCTCCTTCTCTTTCTTCTGCTTCTTCTGATTCACCCTCCAGACTTCACCTTCTCCTTCTCCTTCTTCTGCTTCTTATGATTCACCCTCCTGACTTCACCTTCTCCTTCTCCTTCTTCTACTTCTTCTGATTCACCCTCCTGACTTCACCTTCTCCTTCTCCTTCTTCTACTTCTTCTGCTTCACCCTCCAGACTTCACCTTCTCCTTCTCCTTCTTCTACTTCTTCTGATTCACCCTTCAGACTTCACCTTCTCCTTCTCCTTTTTCTGCTTCTTCTGATTCACCCTCCAGACTTCACCTTCTCCTTCTCCTTATTCTGCTTCTTCTGATTCACCCTCCAGACTTCACCTTCTCCTTCTCCTTCTTCTGCTTCTTCTGATTCACCCTCCAGACTTCACCTTCTCCTTCTCCTTCTTCTGCTTCTTCTGATTCACCCTCCAGACTTCACCTTCTCCTTCTCCTTCTTCTACTTCTTCTGATTCACCCTCCAGACTACACCTTCTCCTTCTCCTTCTTCTACTTCTTCTGATTCACCCTCCAGACTTCACCTTCTCCTTCTCCTTCTTCTGTTTCTTCTGATTCACCGTCCAGACTTCACCTTCTCCTTCTCCTTCTTCTACTACTTCTGATTCACCCTCCAGAATTCACCTTCTCCTTCTCCTTCTTCTACTTCTTCTGATTCACCCTCCAGACTTCATCTTCTCCTTCTCCTTCTTCTGCTTCTTCTGATTCACCCTCCAGACTTCACCTTCTCCTTCTCCTTCTTCTGCTTCTTCTGATTCACCCTCCAGACTTCACCTTCTCCTTCTCCTTCTTCTACTTCTTCTGATTCACCCTCCAGACTTCACCTTCTCCTTCTCCTTCTTCTGCTTCTTCTGATTCACCCTCCTGACTTCACCTTCTCCTTCTTCTTCTTCTACTTCTTCTTATTCACCCTCCTGACTTCACCTTCTCCTTCTCCTTCTTCTACTTCTTCTGCTTCACCCTCCAGACTTCACCTTCTCCTTCTCCTTCTTCTATTTCTTCTGATTCACCCTCCAGATTTCATCTTCTCCTTCTCCTTCTCCTGCTTCTTCTGATTCACCCTCCAGACTTCACCTTCTCCTTCTCCTTATTCTGCTTCTTCTGATTCACCCTCCAGACTTCACCTTCTCCTTCTCCTTATTCTGCTTCTTCTGATTCACCCTCCAGACTTCACCTTAATCTTCTCCTTCCTCTGCTTCTTCTGATTCACCCTCCAGACTTCACCTTCTCCTTCTCCTTCCTCTGATTCTTCTGATTCACCCTCCAGACTTCACCTTCTCTTTCTCCTTCTTCTGCTTCTCTGATTCACCCTCCTGACTTCACCTTCTCCTTCTCCTTCTTCTACTTCTTCTGATTCACCCTCCTGACTTCACCTTCTCCTTCTCCTTCTTCTACTTCTTCTGCTTCACCCTCCAGACTTCACCTTCTCCTTCTCCTTCTTCTACTTCTTCTGATTCACCCTCCAGACATCACCTTCTCCTTCTCCTTATTCTGCTTCTTCTGATTCACCCTCCAGACTTCACCTTCTCCTTCTCCTTATTCTGCTTCTTCTGATTCACCCTCCAGACTTCATCTTCTCCTTCTCCTTCCTCTGATTCTTCTGATTCACCCTCCAGACTTCACCTTCTCCTTCTCCTTCTTCTGATTCTTCTGATTCACCCTCCAGACTTCACCTTCTCCTTCTCCTTCTTCTCCTTCTTCTGATTCACCCTCCTGACTTCACCTTCTCCTTCTCCTTCTTCTACTTCTTCTGATTCACCCTCCTGACTTCACCTTCTCCTTCTTCTACTTCTTCTGCTTCACCCTCCAGACTTCACCTTCTCCTTCTCCTTCTTCTACTTCTTCTGATTCAACCTCCAGACTTCACCTTCTCCTTCTCCTTCTTCTGCTTCTTCTGATTCACCCTCCAGACTTCACCTTCTCCTTCTCCTTATTCTGCTTCTTCAAATTCACCCTCCAGACTTCACCTTCTCCTTCTCCTTCTTCTGCTTCTTCAGATTCACACTCCAGACTTCACCTTCTCCTTCTCCTTCTTCTACTTCTTCTGAATCACCCTCCAGACTTCACCTTCTCCTTCTCCTTCTTCTGATTATTCTGTTTCACCCTCCAGTCTTCACCTTCTTCTTCTCCTTCTTCTGCTTCTTCTGATTCACCCTCCTGACTTCACCTTCTCCTTCTCCTTCTTCTACTTCTTCTGATTCACTCTCCTGACTTCACCTTCTCCTTCTCCTTCTTCTACTTCTTCTGATTCACCCTCCAGACTTCACCTTCTCCTTCTCCTTCTTCTGCTTCTTCTGCTTCACCGTCCTGACTTCACCTTCTCCTTCTCCTTCTTCTACTTCTTCTGCTTCATCCCCCTGACATCACCTGCTCCTTCTCCTTCTTCTGCTTCTTCTGATTCACCCTCCTAACTTCACCTTCTCCTTCTCCTTCTTCTGCTTCTTCTGATTCACCCTCCTGACTTCACCTTCTCCTTCTCCTTCTTCTGCTTCTTCTGATTCACCCTCCAGACTTCACCTTCTCCTTCTCCTTCTTCTGCTTCTTCTGATTCACCCTCCAGACTTCACCTTCTCCTTCTCCTTCTTCTGCTTCTTCTGATTCACCCTCCAGACCTCACCTTCTCCTTCTCCTTCTTCTACTTCTTCTGATTCACCCTCCAGACTTCACCTTCTCCTTCTCCTTCTTCTGCTTCTTCTGATTCACCCTCCAGACTTCACCTTCTCCTTCTCCTTCTTCTGCTTCTTCTGATTCACCCTCCAGACTTCACCTTCTCCTTCTCCTTCTTCTCCTTCTTCTGATTCACCCTCCAGTCTTCACCTTCTCCTTCTCCTTCTTCTGTTTCTTCTGCTTCACCCTCCAGACTTCACCTTCTCCTTCTCTTTCTTCTGCTTCTTCTGATTCACCCTCCAGACTTCACCTTCTCCTTCTCCTTCTTCTGCTTCTTATGATTCACCCTCCTGACTTCACCTTCTCCTTCTCCTTCTTCTACTTCTTCTGATTCACCCTCCTGACTTCACCTTCTCCTTCTCCTTCTTCTACTTCTTCTGCTTCACCCTCCAGACTTCACCTTCTCCTTCTCCTTCTTCTACTTCTTCTGATTCACCCTTCAGACTTCACCTTCTCCTTCTCCTTTTTCTGCTTCTTCTGATTCACCCTCCAGACTTCACCTTCTCCTTCTCCTTATTCTGCTTCTTCTGATTCACCCTCCAGACTTCACCTTCTCCTTCTCCTTCTTCTGCTTCTTCTGATTCACCCTCCAGACTTCACCTTCTCCTTCTCCTTCTTCTGCTTCTTCTGATTCACCCTCCAGACTTCACCTTCTCCTTCTCCTTCTTCTACTTCTTCTGATTCACCCTCCAGACTACACCTTCTCCTTCTCCTTCTTCTACTTCTTCTGATTCACCCTCCAGACTTCACCTTCTCCTTCTCCTTCTTCTGTTTCTTCTGATTCACCGTCCAGACTTCACCTTCTCCTTCTCCTTTTCTACTACTTCTGATTCACCCTCCAGAATTCACCTTCTCCTTCTCCTTCTTCTACTTCTTCTGATTCACCCTCCAGACTTCATCTTCTCCTTCTCCTTCTTCTGCTTCTTCTGATTCACCCTCCAGACTTCACCTTCTCCTTCTCCTTCTTCTGCTTCTTCTGATTCACCCTCCAGACTTCACCTTCTCCTTCTCCTTCTTCTACTTCTTCTGATTCACCCTCCAGACTTCACCTTCTCCTTCTCCTTCTTCTACTTCTTCTGATTCACCCTCCAGTCTTCACCTTCTCCTTCTCCTTCTTCTGTTTCTTCTGCTTCACCCTCCAGACTTCACCTTCTCCTTCTCTTTCTTCTGCTTCTTCTGATTCACCCTCCAGACTTCACCTTCTCCTTCTCCTTCTTCTGATTCTTCTGATTCACCCTCCAGACTTCACCTTCTCCTGCTCCTTCTTCTGCTTCTTCTGATTCACCCTCCTGACTTCACCTTCTCCTTCTTCTTCTTCTACTTCTTCTTATTCACCCTCCTGACTTCACCTTCTCCTTCTCCTTCTTCTACTTCTTCTGCTTCACCCTCCAGACTTCACCTTCTCCTTCTCCTTCTTCTATTTCTTCTGATTCACCCTCGAGATTTCATCTTCTCCTTCTCCTTCTCCTGCTTCTTCTGATTCACCCTCCAGACTTCACCTTCTCCTTCTCCTTATTCTGCTTCTTCTGATTCACCCTCCAGACTTCACCTTCTCCTTCTCCTTATTCTGCTTCTTCTGATTCACCCTCCAGACTTCACCTTCTCCTTCTCCTTCCTCTGCTTCTTCTGATTCACCCTCCAGACTTCACCTTCTCCTTCTCCTTCCTCTGATTCTTCTGATTCACCCTCCAGACTTCACCTTCTCTTTCTCCTTCTTCTGCTTCTCTGATTCACCCTCCTGACTTCACCTTCTCCTTCTCCTTCTTCTACTTCTTCTGATTCACCCTCCTGACTTCACCTTCTCCTTCTCCTTCTTCTACTTCTTCTGCTTCACCCTCCAGACTTCACCTTCTCCTTCTCCTTCTTCTACTTCTTCTGATTCACCCTCCAGACATCACCTTCTCCTTCTCCTTCTTCTGCTTCTTCTGATTCACCCTCCAGACTTCACCTTCTCCTTCTCCTTATTCTGCTTCTTCTGATTCACCCTCCAGACTTCACCTTCTCCTTCTCCTTCTTCTGCTTCTTCTGATTCACACTCCAGACTTCACCTTCTCCTTCTCCTTCTTCTACTTCTTCTGATTCACCCTCCAGACTTCACCTTCTCCTTCTCTTTCTTCTGCTTCTTCTGATTCACCCTCCAGACTTCACCTTCTCCTTCTCCTTCTTCTGATTCTTCTGATTCACCCTCCAGACTTCACCTTCTCCTTCTCCTTCTTCTGCTTCTTCTGATTCACCCTCCTGACTTCACCTTCTCCTTCTCCTTCTTCTACTTCTTCTGATTCACCCTCCTGACTTCACCTTCTCCTTCTCCTTCTTCTACTTCTTCTGCTTCACCCTCCAGACTTCACCTTCTCCTTCTCCTTATTCTACTTCTTCTGATTCACCCTCCAGACTTGACCTTCTCCTTCTCCTTCTTCTACTTCTTCTGATTCACCCTCCAGACTTCACCTTCTCCTTCTCCTTCTTCTGCTTCTTCTGCTTCACCGTCCTGACTTCACCTTCTCCTTCTCCTTCTTCTACTTCTTCTGCTTCATCCCCCTGACATCTCCTGCTCCTTCTCCTTCTTCTTCTGATTCACCCTCCTAACTTCACCTTCTCCTTCTCCTTCTTCTGCTTCTTCTGATTCACCCTCCTGACTTCACCTTCTCCTTCTCCTTCTTCTGCTTCTTCTGATTCACCCTCCAGACTTCACCTTCTCCTTCTCCTTCTTCTGCTTCTTCTGATTCACCCTCCAGACTTCACCTTCTCCTTCTCCTTCTTCTGCTTCTTCTGATTCACCCTCCAGACCTCACCTTCTCCTTCTCCTTCTTCTACTTCTTCTGATTCACCCTCTAGACTTCATCTTCTCCTTCTCCTTCTTCTGCTTCTTCTGATTCACCCTCCAGACTTCACCTTCTCCTTCTCCTTCTTCTGCTTCTTCTGATTCACCCTCCAGACTTCACCTTCTCCTTCTCCTTCTTCTACTTCTTCTGATTCACCCTACAGACTTCACCTTCTCCTTCTCCTGCTTCTACTTCTTCTGATTCACCCTCCAGTCTTCACCTTCTCCTTCTCCTTCTTCTGTTTCTTCTGCTTCACCCTCCAGACTTCACCTTCTCCTTCTCTTTCTTCTGCTTCTTCTGATTCACCCTCCAGACTTCACCTTCTCCTTCTCCTTCTTCTGATTCTTCTGATTCACCCTCCAGACTTTACCTTCTCCTTCTCCTTCTTCTGCTTCTTCTGATTCACCCTCCTGACTTCACCTTCTCCTTCTCCTTCTTCTACTTCTTCTGATTCACCCTCTTGACTTCACCTTCTCCTTCTCCTTCTTCTACTTCTTCTGCTTCACCCTCCAGACTTCACCTTCTCCTTCTCCTTCTTCGACTTCTTCTGATTCACCCTTCAGACTTCACCTTCTCCTTCTCCTTTTTCTGCTTCTTCTGATTCATCCTCCAGACTTCACCTTCTCCTTCTCCTTCTTCTGCTTCTTCTGATTCACCCTCCAGACTTCACCTTCTCCTTCTCCTTCTTCTGCTTCTTCTGATTCACCCTCCAGACTTCACCTTCTCCTTCTCCTTCTTCTGCTTCTTCTGATTCACCCTCCAGACTTCACCTTCTCCTTCTCCTTCTTCTGCTTTTTCTGATTCACCCTCCAGACTTCACTTTCTCCTTCTCCTTCTTCTACTTCTTCTGATTCACCCTCCAGACTTCACCTTCTCCTTCTCTTTCTTCTGCTTCTTCTGATTCACCCTCCAGACTTCACCTTCTCCTTCTCCTTCTTCTGATTATTCTGATTCACCCTCCAGACTTCACCTTCTCCTTCTCCTTCTTCTACTTCTTCTGATTCACCCTCCAGACTTCACCTTCTCCTTCTCTTTCTTCTGCTTCTTCTGATTCACCCTCCAGACTTTAACTTCTCCTTCTCCTTCTTCTGCTTCTTCTGATTCACCCTCCAGACTTCACCTTCTCCTTCTCCTTCTTCTGCTTCTTCTGATTCACCCTCCAGACTTCACCTTCTCCTTCTCCTTCTTCTACTCCTTCTGATTCACCCTCCAGACTTCACCTTCTCCTTCTCCTTCTTCTGCTTCTTCTGATTCACCCTCCAGACTTCACCTTCTCCTTCTCCTTATTCTGCTTCTTCTGATTCACCCTCCAGACTTCACCTTCTCCTTCTCCTTCTTCTGCTTCTTCTGATTCACCCTGCAGACTTCACCTTCTCCTTCTCCTTCTTCTGCTTCTTCTGATTCACCCTCCAGACTTCACCTTCTCCTTCTCCTTCTTCTACTTCTTCTGATTCACCCTCCAGACTTCACCTTCTCCTTCTCCTTCTTCTGCTTCTTCTGATTCACCCTCCAGACTTCACCTTCTCCTTCTCCTTCGTCTACTTCTTCTGATTCACCCTCCAGACTACACCTTCTCCTTCTCCTTCTTCTACTTCTTCTGATTCACCCTCCAGACTTCACCTTCTCCTTCTCCTTCTTCTGCTTCTTCTGATTCACCCTCCAGACTTCACCTTCTCCTTCTCCTTCTTCTACTTCTTCTGATTCACCCTCCAGACTGCACCTTCTCCTTCTTCTACTTCTTCTGATTCACCCTCCAGACTTCACCTTCTCCTTCTGCTTCTTCTACTTCTTCTGCTTCTCCCTCCAGACTTCACCTTCTCCTTCTCCTTCTTCTGCTTCTTCTGATTCACCCTCCAGACTTCACCTTCTCCTTCTCCTTCTTCTACTTCTTCTGATTCACCCTCCAGACTTCAGCTTCTCCTTCTCCTTCTTCTACTTCTTCTGATTCACCCTCCAGACTTCACCTTCTCCTTCTTCTCCTTCTTCTGATTCACCCTCCTGACTTCACGTTCTCCTTCTCCTTCTTCTGCTTCTTCTGCTTCACCCTCCAGACTTCACCTTCTCCTTCTCCTTCTTCTGCTTCTTCTGCTTCACCCTCCAGACTTTACCTTCTCCTTCTCCTTCCTCTGCTTCTTCTGCTTCACCCTCCTGACTTCACCTTCTCCTTCTCCTTCTTCTACTTCTTCTGATTCACCCTCCAGACTTCACCTTCTCCTTCTCCTTCTTCTGCTTCTTCTGCTTCACCCTCCAGACTTCACCTTCTCCTTCCCCTTCTTCTGCTTCTTCTGCTTCGCCCTCCAGACTTCACCTTCTCCTTCTCCTTCTTCTGCTTCTTCTGCTTCACCCTCCAGACTTCACCTTCTCCTTCTCCTTCTTCTGCTTCTTCTGCTTCACTCTCCTAACTTCACCTTCTCCTTCTCCTCCTTCTACTTCTTCTGATTCACCCTCCAGACTTCACCTTCTCCTTCTCCTTCTTCTGCTTCTTCTGCTTCACCCTCCAGACTTCACCTTCTCCTTCTCCTTCTTCTGCTTCTTCTGCTGCGCCCTCCAGACTTCACCTTCTCCTTCTCCTTCTTCTGCTTCTTCTGCTTCACCCTCCTGACTTCACCTTCTCCTTCTCCTTCTTCTACTTCTTCTGCTTCACCCCCCTGACTTCACCTGCTCCTTCTCCTTCTTCTGCTTCTTCTAATTCACCCTCCAGACTTCACCTTCTCCTTCTCCTTCTTCTGCTTCTTCTGATTCACCCTCGAGATCACCTTCTCCTTCTCCTTCTTCTGCTTCTTCTGATTCACTCTCCTAACTTCACCTTCTCCTTTTCCTTCTTCTGCTTCTTCTGATTCACCCTCCTGACTTCACCTTCTCCTTCTCCTTCTTCTGCTTCTTCTGATTCACCCTCCAGACTTCACCTTCTCCTTCTCCTTCTTCTGCTTCTTCTGATTCACCCTCCAGACTTCACCTTCTCCTTCTCCTTCTTCTGATTCTTCTGATTCACCCTCCAGACCTCACCTTCTCCTTCTTCTACTTCTTCTGATTCACCCTCCAGACTTCATCTTTTCCTTCTCCTTCTTGTGCTTCTTCTGATTCACCCTCCAGACTTCACCTTCTCCTTCTCCTTCTTCTGCTTCTTCTGATTCACCCTCCAGTCTTCACCTTCTCCTTCTCCTTCTTCTGTTTCTTCTGCTTCACCCTCCAGACTTCACTTTCTCCTTCTCTTTCTTCTGCTTCTTCTGATTCACCCTCCAGACTTCACCTTCTCCTTCTCCTTATAATGCTTCTTCTGATTCACCCTCCAGACTTCACCTTCTCCTCCTCCTTCTTCTGCTTCTTCTGATTCACCCTCCAGACTTCACCTTCTCCTTCTCCTTCTTCTGCTTCTTCTGATTCACCCTCCAGACTTCACCTTCTCCTTCTCCTTCTTCTGCTTCTTCTGATTCACCCTCCAGACTTCACCTTCTCCATCTCCTTCTTCTGCTTCTTCTGATTCACCCTCCAGACTTCACCTTCTCCTTCTCCTTCTTCTGCTTCTTCTGATTCACCCTTCAGACTTCACCTTCTCCTTCTCCTTTTCTGCTTCTTCTGATTCACCCTCCAGACCTCACCTTCTCCTTCTCCATCATCTACTTCTTCTGATTCACCCTCCAGACTTCATCTTCTCCTTCTCCTTCTTCTGCTTCTTCTGATTCACCCTCCAGACTTCACCTTCTCCTTCTCCTTCTTCTGCTTCTTCTGATTCACCCTCCAGACTTCACCTTCTCCTTCTCCTTCTTCTACTTCTTCTGCTTCTCCCCCCTGACTTCACCTTCTCCGACTCCTTCTTCTGCTTCTTCTGATTCACCCTCCTAACTTCACCTTCTCCTTCTCCTTCTTCTGCTTCTTCTGATTCACCCTCCTGACTTCACCTTCTCCTTCTCCTTCTTCTGCTTCTTCTGATTCACCCTCCAGACTTCACCTTCTCCTTCTCCTTCTTCTGCTTCTTCTGATTCACCCTCCTGACTTCACCTTCTCCTTCTCCTTCTTCTACTTCTTCTGCTTCACCCTCCAGCCTCCAGACTTCACCTTCTCCTTCTCCGTCTTCTACTTCTTCTGATTCACCCTCCAGACTTCACCTTCTCCTTCTTCTGCTTCTTCTGATTCACCCTCCAGACTTCACCTTCTCCTTCTCCTTCTTCTGCTTCTTCCGATTCACCCTTCAGACTTCACCTTCTCCTTCTCCTTCTTCTGCTTCTTCTGATTCACCCTCCAGACCTCACCTTCCCCTTCTCCTTCTTATACATCTTTTGATTCACCCTCCAGACTTCATCTTCTCCTTCTCCTTCTTGTGCTTCTTCTGATTCACCCTCCAGACTTCACCTTCTCCTTCTCCTTCTTCTGCTTCTTCTGATTCACCCTCCAGACTTCGCCTTCTCCTTCTTCTACTTCTTCTGATTCACCCTCCAGACTTCACCTTCTCCTTCTCCTTCTTCTACTTCTTCTGATTCACCCTCCAGTCTTCACCTTCTCCTTCTCCTTCTTCTGCTTCTTCTGATTCACCCTCCAGACTTCACCTTCTCCTTCTCCTTCTTCTGCTTCTTCTGATTCACCCTCCTGACTTCACCTTCTCCTTCTCCTTCTTCTGCTTCTTCTGATTCACCCTCCAGACTTCACCTTCTCCTTCTCCTTCTTCTACTTCTGATTCACCCTCCAGACTTCACCTTCTCCTTCTACCTCTTCTGCTTCTTCTGATTCACCCTCCAGACTTCACCTTCTCCTTCTCCTTCTTCTGCTTCTTCTGATTCACCCTCCAGACTTCACCTTCTCCTTCTCCTTCTTCTGCTACTTCTGATTCAACCTCCAGAATTCACATTCTCCTTCTCCTTCTTCTGTTTCTTCTGATTCACCCTCCAGACTTCACCTTCTCCTTCTCCTTCTTCTACTTCTTCTGTTTCACCCTCCAGACTTCACCTTCTCCTTCTCCTGCTTCTGCTTCTTCTGATTCACCCTCCAGACTTCACCTTCTCCTACTCCTTCGTCTACTTCTTCTGATTCACCCTCCAGACTACACCTTCTCCTTCTCCTTCTTCTACATCTTCTGATTCACCCTCCAGACTTCACCTTCTCTTTCTCCTTCTTCTGCTTCTTCTGATTCACCCTCCAGACTTCACCTTCTCATTCTCCTTCTTCTACTTCTTCTGATTCACACTCCAAACTTCACCTTCTCCTTCTCCTTCTTCTACTTCTTCTGATTCACCCTCCAGACTTCACCTTCTCCTTCTCCTTCTTCTACTTCTTCTGCTTCTCCCTCCAGACTTCACCTTCTCCTTCTCCTTCTTCTGCTTCTTCTGATTCACCCTCCAGACTTCACCTTCTCCTTCTCCTTCTTCTACTTCTTCTGATTCACCCTCCAGACTTCACCTTCTCCTTCTCCTTCTTCTACTTCTTCTGATTCACCCTCCAGACTTCTCCTTCTCCTTCTCCTTCTTCTACTTCTTCTGATTCACCCTCCTGACTTCACCTTATCCTTCTCCTTCTTCTGCTTCTTCTGCTTCACCCTCCAGACTTCACCTTCTCCTTCTCCTTCTTCTGCTTCTTCTGCTTCACTCTCCAGACTTCACCTTCTCCTTCTGCTTCTTCTGCTTCTTCTGCTTCACCCTCCTGACTTCACCTTCTGCTACTCCTTCTTCTACTTCTTCTGATTCACCCTCCAGACTTCACCTTCTCCTTCTCCTTCATCTGCTTTTTCTGCTTCAGCCTCCAGAATTCACCTTCTCCTTCTCCTTCTTCTGCTTCTTCTGCTTCGCCCTCCAGACTTCACCTTCTCCTTCTCCTTCTTCTGCTTATTCTGCTTCACCCTCCAGACTTCACCTTCTCCTTCTCCTTCTTCTGCTTCTTCTGCTTCACCCTCCTGACTTCACCTTCTCCTTCTCCTTCTTCTACTTCTTCTGATTCACCCTCCAGACTTCACCTTCTCCTTCTCCTTCTTCTGCTTCTACGGCTTCACCCTCCAGACTTCACCTTCTCCTTCTCCTTCTTCTGCTTCTTCTGCTGCGCCCTCCAGACTTGACCTTCTCCTTCTCCTTCTTCTGCTTCTTCTGCTTCACCCTCCTGACTTCACCTTCTCCTTCTCCTTATTCTACTTCTTCTGCTTCACCCCCCTGACTTCACCTTCTCCTTCTCCTTCTTCTGCTTCTTCTGATTCACCCTCCTATCTTCACCTTCTCCTTCTCCTTCTTCTGCTTCTTCTGATTCACCCTCCTGACTTCACCTTCTCCTTCTCCTTCTTCTGCTTCTTCTGATCCACCCTCCAGACTTCACCTTCTACTTCTCCTTCTTCTGCTTCTTCTGATTCACCCTCCAGACCTCACCTTCTCCTTCTCCTTCTTCTACTTCTTCTGATTCACCCTCCAGACTTCATCTTCTCCTTCTCCTTCTTCTGCTTCTTCTGATTCACCCTCCAGACTTCACCTTCTCCTTCTCCTTATTCTGCTTCTTCTGATTCACCCTCCAGACTTCACCTTCTCCTTCTCCTTATTCTGCTTCTTCTGATTCACCCTCCAGACTTCACCTTCTCCTTCTCCTTCCTCTGCTTCTTCTGATTCACCCTCCAGACTTCACCTTCTCCTTCTCCTTCTTCTGATTCTTCTGATTCACCCTCCAGACTTCACCTTCTCCTTCTCCTTCTTCTGCTTCTTCTGATTCACCCTCCTGACTTCACCTTCTCCTTCTCCTTCTTCTACTTCTTCTGATTCACCCTCCTGACTTCACCTTCTCCTTCTCCTTCTTCTGCTTCTACTGATTCACCCTCCTGACTTCACCTTCTCCTTCTCCTTCTTCTACTTCTTCTGCTTCACCCTCCAGCCTCCAGACTTCACCTTCTCCTTCTCCGTCTTCTACTTCTTCTGATTCACCCTCCAGACTTCACCTTCTCCTTCTTCTGCTTCTTCTGATTCACCCTCCAGACTTCACCTTCTCCTTCTCCTTCTTCTGCTTCTTCCGAATCACCCTTCAGACTTCACCTTCTCCTTCTCCTTCTTCTGCTTCTTCTGATTCACCCTCCAGACCTCACCTTCCCCTTCTCCTTCTTATACATCTTCTGATTCACCCTCCAGACTTCATCTTCTCCTTCTCCTTCTTGTGCTTCTTCTGATTCACCCTCCAGACTTCACCTTCTCCTTCTCCTTCTTCTGCTTCTTCTGATTCACCCTCCAGACTTCGCCTTCTCCTTCTTCTACTTCTTCTGATTCACCCTCCAGACTTCACCTTCTCCTTCTCCTTCTTCTACTTCTTCTGATTCACCCTCCAGTCTTCACCTTCTCCTTCTCCTTCTTCTGCTTCTTCTGATTCACCCTCCAGACTTCACCTTCTCCTTCTCCTTCTTCTGCTTCTTCTGATTCACCCTCCTGACTTCACCTTCTCCTTCTCCTTCTTCTGCTTCTTCTGATTCACCCTCCAGACTTCACCTTCTCCTTCTCCTTCTTCTACTTCTTCTGATTCACCCTCCAGACTTCACCTTCTCCTTCTACCTCTTCTGCTTCTTCTGATTCACCCTCCAGACTTCACCTTCTCCTTCTCCTTCTTCTGCTTCTTCTGATTCACCCTCCAGACTTCACCTTCTCCTTCTCCTTCTTCTGCTACTTCTGATTCAACCTCCAGAATTCACATTCTCCTTCTCCTTCTTCTGCTTCTTCTGATTCACCCTCCAGACTTCACCTTCTCCTTCTCCTTCTTCTACTACTTCTGTTTCACCCTCCAGACTTCACCTTCTCCTTCTCCTGCTTCTGCTTCTTCTGATTCACCCTCCAGACTTCACCTTCTCCTTCTCCTTCGTCTACTTCTTCTGATTCACCCTCCAGACTTCACCTTCTCCTTCTCCTTCTTCTGCTACTTCTGATTCAACCTCCAGAATTCACATTCTCCTTCTCCTTCTTCTGCTTCTTCTGATTCACCCTCCAGACTTCACCTTCTCCTTCTCCTTCTTCTACTTCTTCTGTTTCACCCTCCAGACTTCACCTTCTCCTTCTCCTGCTTCTGCTTCTTCTGATTCACCCTCCAGACTTCACCTTCTCCTTCTCCTTCGTCTACTTCTTCTGATTCACCCTCCAGACTACACCTTCTCCTTCTCCTTCTTCTACATCTTCTGATTCACCCTCCAGACTTCACCTTCTCCTTCTCCTTCTTCTGCTTCTTCTGATTCACCCTCCAGACTTCACCTTCTCATTCTCCTTCTTCTACTTCTTCTGATTCACACTCCAAACTTCACCTTCTCCTTCTCCTTCTTCTACTTCTTCTGATTCACCCTCCAGACTTCACCTTCTCCTTCTCCTTCTTCTACTTCTTCTGCTTCTCCCTCCAGACTTCACCTTCTCCTTCTCCTTCTTCTGCTTCTTCTGATTCACCCTCCAGACTTCACCTTCTCCTTCTCCTTCTTCTACTTCTTCTGATTCACCCTCCAGACTTCACTTTCTCCTTCTCCTTCTTCTACTTCTTCTGCTTCTCCCTCCAGACTTCACCTTCTCCTTCTCCTTCTTCTGCTTCTTCTGATTCACCCTCCAGACTTCACCTTCTCCTTCTCCTTCTTCTACTTCTTCTGATTCACCCTCCAGACTTCACCTTCTCCTTCTCCTTCTTCTACTTCTTCTGATTCACCCTCCAGACTTCTCCTTCTCCTTCTCCTTCTTCTACTTCTTCTGATTCACCCTCCTGACTTCACCTTCTCCTTCTCCTTCTTCTGCTTCTTCTGCTTCACCCTCCAGACTTCACCTTCTCCTTCTCCTTCTTCTGCTTCTTCTGCTTCACTCTCCAGACTTCACCTTCTCCTTCTGCTTCTTCTGCTTCTTCTGCTTCACCCTCCAGACTACACCTTCTCCTTCTCCTTCTTCTACATCTTCTGATTCACCCTCCAGACTTCACCTTCTCCTTCTCCTTCTTCTGCTTCTTCTGATTCACCCTCCAGACTTCACCTTCTCATTCTCCTTCTTCTACTTCTTCTGATTCACACTCCAAACTTCACCATCTCCTTCTCCTTCTTCTACTTCTTCTGATTCACCCTCCAGACTTCACCTTCTCCTTCTCCTTCTTCTACTTCTTCTGCTTCTCCCTCCAGACTTCACCTTCTCCTTCTCCTTCTTCTGCTTCTTCTGATTCACCCTCCAGACTTCACCTTCTCCTTCTCCTTCTTCTACTTCTTCTGATTCACCCTCCAGACTTCACCTTCTCCTTCTCCTTCTTCTACTTCTTCTGATTCACCCTCCAGACTTCTCCTTCTCCTTCTCCTTCTTCTACTTCTTCTGATTCACCCTCCTGACTTCACCTTATACTTCTCCTTCTTCTGCTTCTTCTGCTTCACCCTCCAGACTTCACCTTCTCCTTCTCCTTCATCTGCTTTTTCTGCTTCAGCCTCCAGAATTCACCTTCTCCTTCTCCTTCTTCTGCTTCTTCTGCTTCGCCCTCCAGACTTCACCTTCTCCTTCTCCTTCTTCTGCTTCTTCTGCTTCACCCTCCAGACTTCACCTTCTCCTTCTCCTTCTTCTGCTTCTTCTGCTTCACCCTCCTGACTTCACCTTCTCCTTCTCCTTCTTCTACTTCTTCTGATTCACCCTCCAGACTTCACCTTCTCCTTCTCCTTCTTCTGCTTCTACGGCTTCACCCTCCAAACTTCACCTTCTCCTTCTCCTTCTTCTGCTTCTTCTGCTGCGCCCTCCAGACTTGACCTTCTCCTTCTCCTTCTTCTGCTTCTTCTGCTTCACCCTCCTGACTTCACCTTCTCCTTCTCCTTATTCTACTTCTTCTGCTTCACCCCCCTGACTTCACCTTCTCCTTCTCCTTCTTCTGCTTCTTCTGATTCACCCTCCTATCTTCACCTTCTCCTTCTCCTTATTCTGCTTCTTCTGATTCACCCTCCTGACTTCACCTTCTCCTTCTCCTTCTTCTGCTTCTTCTGATCCACCCTCCAGACTTCACCTTCTACTTCTCCTTCTTCTGCTTCTTCTGATTCACCCTCCAGACCTCACCTTCTCCTTCTCCTTCTTCTACTTCTTCTGATTCACCCTCCAGACTTCATCTTCTCCTTCTCCTTCTTCTGCTTCTTCTGATTCACCCTCCAGACTTCACCTTCTCCTTCTCCTTCTTCTGCTTCTTCTGATTCACCCTCCAGACTTCACCTTCTCCTTCTCCTTCTTCTATTCTTCTGATTCACCCTCCAGACTTCACCTTCTTCTTCTCCTACTTCTACTTCTTCTGATTCACCCTCCAGTCTTCACCTTCTCCTTCTCCTTCTTCTGCTTCTTCTGCTTCACCCTCCAGACTTCACCTTCTCCTTCTCTTTCTTCTGCTTCTTCTGATTCACCCTCCAGACTTCACCTTCTCCTTCTCCTTCTTCTGATTCTTCTGGTTTACCCTCCAGACTTCACCTTCTCCTTCTCCTTCTTCTGCTTCTTCTGATTCACCCTCCTGACTTCACCTTCTCCTTCTCCTTCTTCTACTTCTTCAGATTCACCCTCCTGACTTCACCTTCTCCTTCTCCTTCTTCTACTTCTTCTGCTTCATCCTCCAGACTTCACCTTCTCCTTCTCCTTCTTCTACTTCTTCTGATTCACCCTCCAGACTTCACCTTCTCCTTCTCCTTCTTCTGCTTCTTCTGATTCACCCTCCAGACTTCACCTTCTCCTTCTCCTTATTCTGCTTCTTCTGATTCACCCTCCAGACTTCACCTTCTCCTTCTCCTTCTTCTGCTTCTTCTGATTCACCCTCCAGACTTCACCTTCTCCTTCTCCTTCTTCTGCTTCTTCTGATTCACCCTCCAGACTTCACCTTCTCCTTCTCCTTCTTCTACTTCTTCTGATTCACCCTCCAGACTTCATCTTCTCCTTCTCCTTCTTCTGCTTCTTCTGCTTCACCCTCCAGACTTCACCTTCTCCTTCTCCTTCTTCTGCTTCTTCTGATTCACCCTCCAGACTTCACCTTCTCCTTCTCCTTCTTCTACTTCTTCTGATTCACCCTCCAGACTTCACCTTCTCCTTCTCCTTCTTCTACTTCTTCTGATTCACCCTCCGGACTTCACCTTCTCCTTCTCCTTCTTCTGCTTCTTCCGATTCACCCTCCAGACTTCACCTTCTCCTTCTCCTTCTTCTGCTTCTTCTGATTCACCCTCCAGACTTCACCTTCTCCTTCTCCTTTTTCTGCTTCTTCTGATTCACCCTTCAGACTTCACCTTCTCCTTCTCCTTCTTCTGCTTCTTCTGATTCACCCTCCAGATCTCACCTTCTCCTTCTCCTTCTTCTACTTCTTCTGATTCACCCTCCAGACTTCATCTTCTCCTTCTCCTTCTTCTGCTTCTTCTGATTCACCCTCCAGATTTCACCTTCTCCTTCTCCTTCTTCTGCTTCTTCTGATTCACCCTCCAGACTTCGCCTTCTCCTTCTCCTTCTTCTACTTCTTCTGATTCACCCTCCAGACTTCACCTTCTCCTTCTCCTTCTTCTACTTCTTCTGATTCACCCTCCAGTCTTCACCTTCTCCTTCTCCTTCTTCTGCTTCTTCTGATACACCCTCCAGACTTCAGCTTCTCCTTCTCCTTCTTCTGCTTCTTCTGATTCACCCTCCTGACTTCACCTTCTCCTTCTCCTTCTTCTGCTTCTTCTGATTCACCCTCCAGACTTCACCTTCTCCTTCTCCTTCTTCTACTTCTTCTGATTCACCCTCCAGACTTCACCTTCTCCTTCTACTTCTTCTGCTTCTTCTGATTCACCCTCCAGACTTCACCTTCTCCTTCTCCTTCTTCTGCTTCTTCTGATTCACCCTCCATACTTCACCTTCTCCTTCTCCTTCTTCTGCTTCTTCTGATTCACCCTCCAGACTTCACCTTATCCTTCTCCTTCTTCTGCTTCTTCTGCTTCACCCTCCAGACTTCACCTTCTCCTTCTCCTTCTTCTGATTCTTCTGCTTCACTCTCCAGACTTCACCTTCTCCTTCTCCTTCTTCTCCTTCTTCTGCTTCACCCTCCTGACTTCACATTCTTCTACTCCTTCTTCTACTTCTTCTGATTCACCCTCCAGACTTCACCTTCTCCTTCTCCTTCATCTGCTTTTTCTGCTTCAGCCTCCAGAATTCACCTTCTCCTTCTCCTTCTTCTGCTTCTTCTGCTTCGCCCTCCAGACTTCACCTTCTCCTTCTCCTTCTTCTGCTTCTTCTGCTTCACCCTCCAGACTTCACCTTCTCCTTCTCCTTCTTCTGCTTCTTCTGCTTCACCCTCCTGACTTCACCTTCTCCTTCTCCTTCTTCTACTTCTTCTGATTCACCCTCCAGACTTCACCTTCTCCTTCTCCTTCTTCTGCTTCTACGGCATCACCCTCCAGACTTCACCTTCTCCTTCTACTTCTTCTGCTTCTTCTGATTCACCCTCCAGACTTCACCTTCTCCTTCTCCTTCTTCTGCTTCTTCTGATTCACCCTCCAGACTTCACCTTCTCCTTCTCCTTCTTCTATTCTTCTGATTCACCCTCCAGACTTCACCTTCTTCTTCTCCTACTTCTACTTCTTCTGATTCACCCTCCAGTCTTCACCTTCTCCTTCTCCTTCTTCTGCTTCTTCTGCTTCACCCTCCAGACTTCACCTTCTCCTTCTCTTTCTTCTGCTTCTTCTGATTCACCCTCCAGACTTCACCTTCTCCTTCTCCTTCTTCTGATTCTTCTGGTTTACCCTCCAGACTTCACCTTCTCCTTCTCCTTCTTCTGCTTCTTCTGATTCACCCTCCTGACTTCACCTCCTCCTTCTCCTTCTTCTACTTCTTCAGATTCACCCTCCTGACTTCACCTTCTCCTTCTCCTTCTTCTACTTCTTCTGCTTCATCCTCCAGACTTCACCTTCTCCTTCTCCTTCTTCTACTTCTTCTGATTCACCCTCCAGACTTCACCTTCTCCTTCTCCTTCTTCTGCTTCTTCTGATTCACCCTCCAGACTTCACCTTCTCCTTCTCCTTATTCTGCTTCTTCTGATTCACCCTCCAGACTTCACCTTCTCCTTCTCCTTCTTCTGCTTCTTCTGATTCACCCTCCAGACTTCACCTTCTCCTTCTCCTTCTTCTGCTTCTTCTGATTCACCCTCCAGACTTCACCTTCTCCTTCTCCTTCTTCTACTTCTTCTGATTCACCCTCCAGACTTCATCTTCTCCTTCTCCTTCTTCTGCTTCTTCTGCTTCACCCTCCAGACTTCACCTTCTCCTTCTCCTTCTTCTGCTTCTTCTGATTCACCCTCCAGACTTCACCTTCTCCTTCTCCTTCTTCTACTTCTTCTGATTCACCCTCCAGACTTCACCTTCTCCTTCTCCTTCTTCTACTTCTTCTGATTCACCCTCCGGACTTCACCTTCTCCTTCTCCTTCTTCTGCTTCTTCCGATTCACCCTCCAGACTTCACCTTCTCCTTCTCCTTCTTCTGCTTCTTCTGATTCACCCTCCAGACTTCACCTTCTCCTTCTCCTTTTTCTGCTTCTTCTGATTCACCCTTCAGACTTCACCTTCTCCTTCTGCTTCTTCTGCTTCTTCTGATTCACCCTCCAGATCTCACCTTCTCCTTCTCCTTCTTCTACTTCTTCTGATTCACCCTCCAGACTTCATCTTCTCCTTCTCCTTCTTCTGCTTCTTCTGATTCACCCTCCAGATTTCACCTTCTCCTTCTCCTTCTTCTGCTTCTTCTGATTCACCCTCCAGACTTCGCCTTCTCCTTCTCCTTCTTCTACTTCTTCTGATTCACCCTCCAGACTTCACCTTCTCCTTCTCCTTCTTCTACTTCTTCTGATTCACCCTCCAGTCTTCACCTTCTCCTTCTCCTTCTTCTGCTTCTTCTGATACACCCTCCAGACTTCAGCTTCTCCTTCTCCTTCTGCTGCTTCTTCTGATTCACCCTCCTGACTTCACCTTCTCCTTCTCCTTCTTCTGCTTCTTCTGATTCACCCTCCAGACTTCACCTTCTCCTTCTCCTTCTTCTACTTCTTCTGATTCACCCTCCAGACTTCACCTTCTCCTTCTACTTCTTCTGCTTCTTCTGATTCACCCTCCAGACTTCACCTTCTCCTTCTCCTTCTTCTGCTTCTTCTGATTCACCCTCCATACTTCACCTTCTCCTTCTCCTTCTTCTGCTTCTTCTGATTCACCCTCCAGACTTCACCTTATCCTTCTCCTTCTTCTGCTTCTTCTGCTTCACCCTCCAGACTTCACCTTCTCCTTCTCCTTCTTCTGCTTCTTCTGCTTCACTCTCCAGACTTCACCTTCTCCTTCTCCTTCTTCTCCTTCTTCTGCTTCACCCTCCTGACTTCACATTCTTCTACTCCTTCTTCTACTTCTTCTGATTCACCCTCCAGACTTCACCTTCTCCTTCTCCTTCATCTGCTTTTTCTGCTTCAGCCTCCAGAATTCACCTTCTCCTTCTCCTTCTTCTGCTTCTTCTGCTTCGCCCTCCAGACTTCACCTTCTCCTTCTCCTTCTTCTGCTTCTTCTGCTTCACCCTCCAGACTTCACCTTCTCCTTCTCCTTCTTCTGCTTCTTCTGCTTCACCCTCCTGACTTCACCTTCTCCTTCTCCTTCTTCTACTTCTTCTGATTCACCCTCCAGACTTCACCTTCTCCTTCTCCTTCTTCTGCTTCTACGGCATCACCCTCCAGACTTCACCTTCTCCTTCTCCTTCTTCTGCTTCTTCTGCTGCGCCCTCCAGACTTGGCGTTCTCCTTCTCCTTCTTCTGCTTCTTCTGCTTCACCCTCCTGACTTCACCTTCTCCTTCTCCTTCTTCTACTTCTTCTGCTTCACCCCCCTGACTTCACCTTCTCCTTCTCCTTCTTCTGCTTCTTCTGATTCACCCTCCTAACTTCACCTTCTCCTTCTCCTTCTTCTGCTTCTTCTGATTCACCCTCCTGACTTCAACTTCTCCTTCTCCTTCTTCTGCTTCTTCTGATCCACCCTCCAGACTTCACCTTCTACTTCTCCTTCTTCTGCTTCTTCTGATTCACCCTCCAGACCTCACCTTCTCCTTCTCCTTCTTCTACTTCTTCTGATTCACCCTCCAGACTTCATCTTCTCCTTCTCCTTCTTCTGCTTCTTCTGATTCACCCTCCAGACTTCACCTTCTCCTTCTCCTTCTTCTGCTTCTTCTGATTCACCCTCCAGACTTCACCTTCTCCTTCTCCTTCTTCTATTCTTCTGATTCACCCTCCAGACTTCACCTTCTTCTTCTCCTTCTTCTACTTCTTCTGATTCACCCTCCAGTCTTCACCTTCTCCTGCTCCTTCTTCTGCTTCTTCTGCTTCACCCTCCAGACTTCACCTTCTCCTTCTCTTTCTTCTGCTTCTTCTGATTCACCCTCCAGACTTCACCTACTCCTTCTCCTTCTTCTGATTCTTCTGGTTTACCCTCCAGACTTCACCTTCTCCTTCTCCTTCTTCTGCTTCTTCTGATTCACCCTCCTGACTTCACCTTCTCCTTCTCCTTCTTCTACTTCTTCTGATTCACCCTCCTGACTTCACCTTCTCCTTCTCCTTCTTCTACTTCTTCTGCTTCACCCTCCAGACTTCACCTTCTCCTTCTCCTTCTTCTACTTCTTCTGATTCACCCTCCAGACTTCACCTTCTCCTTCTCCTTCTTCTGCTTCTTCTGATTCACCCTCCAGACTTCACCTTCTCCTTCTCCTTATTCTGCTTCTTCTGATTCACCCTCCAGACTTCACCTTCTCCTTCTCCTTCTTCTGCTTCTTCTGATTCACCCTCCAGACTTCACCTTCTCCTTCTCCTTCTTCTGCTTCTTCTGATTCACCCTCCAGACATCACCTTCTCCTTCTCCTTCTTCTACTTCTTCTGATTCACCCTCCAGACTTCATCTTCTCCTTCTCCTTCTTCTGCTTCTTCTGATTCACCCTCCAGACTTCACCTTCTCCTTCTCCTTCTTCTGCTTCTTCTGATTCACCCTCCAGACTTCACCTTCTCCTTCTCCTTCTTCTACTTCTTCTGATTCACCCTCCAGACTTCACCTTCTCCTTCTCCTTCTTCTACTTCTTCTGATTCACCCTCCGGACTTCACCTTCTCCTTCTCCTTCTTCTGCTTCTTCTGATTCACCCTCCAGACTTCACCGTCTCCTTCTCCTTCTTCTGCTTCTTCTGATTCACCCTCCAGACTTCACCTTCTCCTTCTCCTTTTTCTGCTTCTTCTGATTCACCCTTCAGACTTCACCTTCTCCTTCTCCTTCTTCTGCTTCTTCTGATTCACCCTCCAGATCTCACCTTCTCCTTCTCCTTCTTCTACTTCTTCTGATTCACCCTCCAGACTTCATCTTCTCCTTCTCCTTCTTCTGCTTCTTCTGATTCACCCTCCAGATTTCACCTTCTCCTTCTCCTTCTTCTGCTTCTTCTGATTCACCCTCCAGACTTTGCCTTCTCCTTCTCCTTCTTCTACTTCTTCTGATTCACCCTCCAGACTTCACCTTCTCCTTCTCCTTCTTCTACTTCTTCTGATTCACCCTCCAGTCTTCACCTTCTCCTTCTCCTTCTTCTGCTTCTTCTGATTCACCCTCCAGACTTCACCTTCTCCTTCTCCTTCTTCTGCTTCTTCTGATTCACCCTCCTGACTTCACCTTCTCCTTCTCCTTCTTCTGCTTCTTCTGATTCACCCTCCAGACTTCACCTTCTCCTTCTCCTTCTTCTACTTCTTCTGATTCACCCTCCAGACTTCACCTTCTCCTTCTCCTTCTTCTACTTCTTCTGATTCACCCTCCGGACTTCACCTTCTCCTTCTCCTTCTTCTGCTTCTTCTGATTCACCCTCCAGACTTCACCTTCTCCTTCTCCTTCTTCTGCTTCTTCTGATTCACCCTCCAGACTTCACCTTCTCCTTCTCCTTTTTCTGCTTCTTCTGATTCACCCTTCAGACTTCACCTCCTCCTTCTCCTTCTTCTGCTTCTTCTGATTCACCCTCCAGATCTCACCTTCTCCTTCTCCTTCTTCTACTTCTTCTGATTCACCCTCCAGACTTCATCTTCTCCTTCTCCTTCTTCTGCTTCTTCTGATTCACCCTCCAGATTTCACCTTCTCCTTCTCCTTCTTCTGCTTCTTCTGATTCACCCTCCAGACTTCGCCTTCTCCTTCTCCTTCTTCTACTTCTTCTGATTCACCCTCCAGACTTCACCTTCTCCTTCTCCTTCTTCTACTTCTTCTGATTCACCCTCCAGTCTTCACCTTCTCCTTCTCCTTCTTCTGCTTCTTCTGATTCACCCTCCAGACTTCACCTTCTCCTTCTCCTTCTTCTGCTTCTTCTGATTCACCCTCCTGACTTCACCTTCTCCTTCTCCTTCTTCTGCTTCTTCTGATTCACCCTCCAGACTTCACCTTCTCCTTCTCCTTCTTCTACTTCTTCTGATTCACCCTCCAGACTTCACCTTCTCCTTCTACTTCTTCTGCTTCTTCTGATTCACCCTCCAGACTTCACCTTCTCCTTCTCCTTCTTCTGCTTCTTCTGATTCACCCTCCATACTTCACCTTCTCCTTCTCCTTCTTCTGCTTCTTCTGATTCACCCTCCAGACTTCACCTTCTCCTTCTCCTTCTTCTGCTTCTTCTGATTCACCCTCCAGACTTCACCTTCTCCTTCTGCTTCTTCTACTTCTTCTGATTCACCCTCCAGACTTCACCTTCTCCTTCTCCTTCTTCTGCTTCTTCTGATTCACCCTCCAGACTTCACCTTCTCCTTCTCCTTCGTCCACTTCTCCTGATTCACCCTCCAAACTATACCTTCTCCTTCTCCTTCTTCTACTTCTTCTGATTCACCCTCCAGACTTCACTTTCTCCTTCTCCTTCTTCTGCTTCTTCTGATTCACCCTCCAGACTTCACCTTCTCCTTTTCCTTCTTCTACTTCTTCTGATTCACCCTCCAGAAATCACCTTCTCCTTCTCCTTCTTCTGCTTCTTCTGCTTCACCCTCCAGACTTCACCTTCTCCTTCTCCTTCTTCTGCTTCTTCTGCTTCACCCTCCAGACTTCACCTACTCCGTCTCCTTCTTCTGCTTCACCCTCCTGACTTCACCTTCTCCTTCTCCTTCTTCTACTTCTTCTGATTCACCCTCCAGACTTCACCTTCTCCTTCTCCTTCTTCTGCTTCTTCTGCTTCACCCTCCAGACTTCACCTTCACCTTCTCCTTCTTCTGCTTCTTCTGCTTCGCCCTCCAGACTTCACCTTTTCCTTCTCCTTCTTCTGTTTCTTCTGCTTCACCCTCCAGACTTCACCTTCTCCTTCTCCTTTTCTGCTTCTTCTGCTTCATCCTCCTGACTTCACCATCTCCTTCTCCTTCTTCTACTTATTCTGCTTCACCCCCTGACTTCACCTTCTCCTTCTCCTTCTTCTGCTTCTTCTGATTCACCCTCCTAACTTCACCTTCTCCTTCTCCTTCTTCTGCTTCTTCTGATTCACCCTCCTGACTTCACCTTCTCCTTCTCCTTCTTCTGCTTCTTCTGATTCACCCTCCAGACTTCACCTTCTCCTTCTCCTTCTTCTGCTTCTTCTGATTCACACTCCAGGCTTCATCTTCTCCTTATCCTTCTTCTGCTTCTTCTGATTCACCCTCCAGACCTCACCTTCTCCTTCTCCTTCTTCTACTTCTTCTGATTCACCATCCAGACTTCATCTTCTCCTTCTCATTCTTTTGCTTCTTCTATTTTCACCCTCCAGACTTCACCTTCTCCTTCTCCTTCTTCTGCTTCTTCTGATTCACCCTCCAGACTTCACCTTCTCCTTCTCCTTCTTCTACTTCTTCTGATTCACCCTCCTGACTTCACCTTCTCCTTCTCCTTCTTCTACTTCTTCTGCTTCACCCTCCAGACTTCACCTTATCCTTCTCCTTCTTCTACTTCTTCTGATTCACCCTCCAGACTTCACCTTCTCCTTCTCCTTCTTCTGCTTCTCCTGATTCACCCTCCAGACTTCACCTTCTCCTTCTCCTTATTCTGCTTCTTCTGATTCACCCTCCAGACTTCACCTTCTCCTTCTCCTTCTTCTGCTTCTTCTGATTCACCCTCCAGACTTCACCTTCTCCTTCTCCTTCTTCTGCTTCTTCTGATTCACCCTCCAGACTTCACCTTCTCCTTCTCCTTCTTCTACTTCTTCTGATACACCCTCCAGACTTCATCTTCTCATTCTCCTTCTTCTGCTTCTTCTGATTCACCCTCCAGACTTCACCTTCTCCTTCTCCTTCTTCTGCTTCTTCTGATTCACCCTCCAGACTTGTCCTTCTCCTTCTCCTTCTTCTACTTCTTCTGATTCACCCTCCAGACTTCACCTTCTCCTTCTCCTTCTTCTACTTCTACTGATTCACCCTCCAGACTTCACCTTCTCCTTCTCCTTCTTCTGCATCTTCTGATTCACCCTCCAGATTTCACCTTCTCCTTCTCCTTCTTCTGCTTCTTCTGATTCACCCTCCAGACTTCACCTTCTCCTTCTCCATCTTCTGCTTCTTCTGATTCACCCTTCAGACTTCACCTTCTCCTTCTCCTTCTTCTGCTTCTTCTGATTCACCCTCCAGACCTCACCTTCTCCTTCTCCTTCTTCTACTTCTTATGATTCACCCTCCAGACTTCACCTTCTCCTTCTCCTTCTTCTGCTTCTTCTGATACACCCTCCAGACTTCGCCTTCTCCTTCTGCTTCTTCTACTTCTTCTGATTCACCCTCCAGACTTCACCATCTCCTTCTCCTTCTTCTACTTATTCTGATTCACCCTCCAGTCTTCACCTTCTCCTTCGCCTTCTTCTGCTTCTTCTGATTTACCCTCCAGACTTCACCTTCTCCTTCTCCTTCTTCTGCTTCTTCTGATTCACCCTCCTGACTTCACCTTCTCCTTATCCTTCTTCTGCTTCTTCTGATTCACCCTCCAGACTTCACCTTCTCCTTCTCCTTCTTCTCCTTCTTCTGATTCACCCTCCAGACCTCACCTTCTCCTTCTACTTCTTCTGCTTCTTCTGATTCACCCTCCAGACTTCACCTTCTCCTTCTCCTTCTTCTGCTTCTTCTGATTCACCCTCCAGACTTCACCTTCTCCTTCTCCTTCTTCTGCTTCTTCTGATTCACCCTCCAGACTTCACCTTCTCCTTCTCCTTCTTCTGCTTCTTCTGATTCACCCTCCAGACTTCACCTTCTCCTTCTCCTTCTTCTACTTCTTCTGATTCACCCTCCAGATCTCACCTTCTCCTTCTCCTTCTTCTACTTCTTCTGATTCACCCTCCAGACTTCATCTTCTCCTTCTCCTTCTTCTGCTTCTTCTGATTCACCCTCCTGACTTCACCTTCTCCTTCTCCTTCTTCTGCTTCTTCTGATTCACCCTCCAGACTTCACCTTCTCCTTCTCCTTCTTCTCCTTCTTCTGATTCACCCTCCAGACCTCACCTTCTCCTTCTACTTCTTCTGCTTCTTCTGATTCACCCTCCAGACTTCACCTTCTCCTTCTCCTTCTTCTGCTTCTTCTGATTCACCCTCCAGACTTCACCTTCTCCTTCTCCTTCTTCTGCTTCTTCTGATTCACCCTCCAGACTTCACCTTCTCCTTCTCCTTCTTCTGCTTCTTCTGATTCACCCTCCAGACTTCACCTTCTCCTTCTCCTTCTTCTACTTCTTCTGATTCACCCTCCAGATCTCACCTTCTCCTTCTCCTTCTTCTACTTCTTCTGATTCACCCTCCAGACTTCATCTTCTCCTTCTCCTTCTTCTGCTTCTTCTGATTCACCCTCCAGATTTCACCTTCTCCTTCTCCTTCTTCTGCTTCTTCTGATTCACCCTCCAGACTTCGCCTTCTCCTTCTCCTTCTTCTACTTCTTCTGATTCACCCTCCAGACTTCACCTTCTCCTTCTCCTTCTTCTACTTCTTCTGATTCGCCCTCCAGTCTTCACCTTCTCCTTCTCCTTCTTCTGCTTCTTCTGATTCACCCTCCAGACTTCACCTTCTCCTTCTCCTTCTTCTGCTTCTTCTGATTCACCCTCCTGACTTCACCTTCTCCTTCTCCTTCTTCTGCTTCTTCTGATTCACCCTCCAGACTTCATCTTCTCCTTCTCCTTCTTCTGCTTCTTCTGATTCACCCTCCAGATTTCACCTTCTCCTTCTCCTTCTTCTGCTTCTTCTGATTCACCCTCCAGACTTCGCCTTCTCCTTCTCCTTCTTCTACTTCTTCTGATTCACCCTCCAGACTTCACCTTCTCCTTCTCCTTCTTCTACTTCTTCTGATTCACCCTCCAGTCTTCACCTTCTCCTTCTCCTTCTTCTGCTTCTTCTGATTCACCCTCCAGACTTCACCTTCTCCTTCTCCTTCTTCTGCTTCTTCTGATTCACCCTCCTGACTTCACCTTCTCCTTCTCCTTCTTCTGCTTCTTCTGATTCACCCTCCAGACTTCACCTTCTCCTTCTCCTTCTTCTACTTCTTCTGATTCACCCTCCAGACTTCACCTTCTCCTTCTCCTTCTTCTGCTTCTTCTGATTCACCCTCCAGACTTCACCTTCTCCTTCTCCTTCTTCTGCTTCTTCTGATTCACCCTCCATACTTCACCTTCTCCTTCTCCTTCTTCTGCTTCTTCTGATTCACCCTCCAGACTTCACCTTCTCCTTCTCCTTCTTCTGCTTCTTCTGATTCACCCTCCAGACTTCACCTTCTCCTTCTGCTTCTTCTACTTCTTCTGATTCACCCTCCAGACTTCACCTTCTCCTTCTCCTTCTTCTGCTTCTTCTGATTCACCCTCCAGACTTCACCTTCTCCTTCTCCTTCGTCTACTTCTCCTGATTCACCCTCCAAACTACACCTTCTCCTTCTCCTTCTTCTACTTCTTCTGATTCACCCTCCAGACTTCACTTTCTCCTTCTCCTTCTTCTGCTTCTTCTGATTCACCCTCCAGACTTCACCTTCTCCTTTTCCTTCTTCTACTTCTTCTGATTCACCCTCCAGACTTTACCTTCTCCTTCTCCTTCTTCTACTTCTTCTGATTCACCCTCCAGACTTTACATTCTCCTTCTCCTTCTTCTACTTCTTCTGCTTCTCCCTCCAGACTTCACCTTCTCCTTCTCCTTCTTCTGCTTCTTCTGATTCACCCTCCAGACTTCACCTTCTCCTTCTCCTTCTTCTACTTCTTCTGATTCACCCTCCAGACTTCACCTTCTCCTTCTCCTTCTTCTACTTCTTCTGATTCACCCTCCAGACTTCACCTTCTCCTTCTCCTTCTTCTACTTCTTCTGATTCACCCTCCTGACTTCACCTTCTCCTTCTCCTTCTTCTGCTTCTTCTGCTTCACCCTCCAGACTTCACCTTCTCCTTCTCCTTCTTCTGCTTCTTCTGCTTCACCCTCCAGACTTCACCTTCTCCGTCTCCTTCTTCTGCTTCACCCTCCAGACTTCATCTTCTCCTTCTCCTTCTTCTGCTTCTTCTGATTCACCCTCCAGACTTCACCTTCTCCTTCTCCTTCTTCTGCTTCTTCTGATTCACCCTCCAGACTTCACCTTCTCCTTCTCCTTCTTCTACTTCTTCTGATTCACCCTCCAGACTTCACCTTCTCCTTCTCCTTCTTCTACTTCTTCTGATTCACCCTCCGGACTTCACCATCTCCTTCTCCTTATTCTGCTTCTTCTGATTCACCCTCCAGACTTTACCTTCTCCTTCTCCTTCTTCTGGTTCTTCTGATTCACCCTCCAGACTTCACCTTCTCCTTCTCCTTTTGCTGCTTCTTCTGATTTACCCTTCAGACTTCACCTTCTCCTTCTCCTTCTTCTGCTTCTTCTGATTCACCCTCCAGATCTCACCTTCTCCTTCTCCTTCTTCTACTTCTTCTGATTCACCCTCCAGACTTCATCTTCTCCTTCTCCTTCTTCTGCTTCTTCTGCTTCTCCCTCCAGACTTCACCTTCTCCTTCTCCTTCTTCTGCTTCTTCTGATTCACCCTCCAGACTTCACCTTCTCCTTCTCCTTCTTCTACTTCTTCTGATTCACCCTCCAGACTTCACCTTCTCCTTCTCCTTCTTCTACTTCTTCTGATTCACCCTCCAGACTTCACCTTCTCCTTCTCCTTCTTCTACTTCTTCTGATTCACCCTCCTGACTTCACCTTCTCCTTCTCCTTCTTCTGCTTCTTCTGCTTCACCCTCCAGAGTTCACCTTCTCCTTCTCCTTCTTCTGCTTCTTCTGCTTCACCCTCCAGACTTCAACTTCTCCGTCTCCTTCTTCTGCTTCACCCTCCTGACTACACCTTCTCCTTCTCCTTCTTCTACTTCTTCTGATTCACCCTCCAGACTTCACCTTCTCCTTCTCCTTCTTCTGCTTCTTCTGCTTCACCCTCCAGACTTCACCTTCACCTTCTCCTTCTTCTGCTTCTTCTGCTTCGCCCTCCAGACTTCACCTTCTCCTTCTCCTTCTTCTGTTTCTTCTGCTTCACCCTCCAGACTTCACCTTCTCCTTCTCCTTCTTCTGCTTCTTCTCCTTCATTCTCCTGACTTCACCATCTCCTTCTCCTTCTTCTACTTCTTCTGCTTCACCCCCCTGACTTCACCTTCTCCTTCTCCTTCTTCTGCTTCTTCTGATTCACCCTCCTAACTTCACCTTCTCCTTCTCCTTCTTCTGCTTCTTCTGATTCACCCTCCAGACTTCACCTTCTCCTTCTCCTTCTTCTGCTTCTTCTGATTCACCCTCCAGACTTCACCTTCTCCTTCTCCTTCTTCTGCTTCTTCTGATTCACACTCCAGACTTCATCTTCTCCTTCTCCTTCTTCTGCTTCTTCTGATTCACCCTCCAGACCTCACCTTCTCCTTCTCCTTCTTCTGCTTGTTCTGATTGACCCTCCTGACTTCACCTTCTCCTTCTCTTCTTCTGCTTCTTCTGATTCACCCTCCAGACTTCACCTTCTCCTTCTCCTTCTTCTACTTCTTCTGATTCACCCTCCAGACTTCACCTTCTCCTTCTCCTTCTTCTGCTTCTTCTGATTCACCCTCCAGACTTCACCTTCTCCTTCTCCTTCTTCTGCTTCTTCTGATTCACCCTCCATACTTCACCTTCTCCTTCTCCTTCTTCTACTTCTTCTGATTCACCCTCCAGACTTCACCTTCTCCTTCTCCTTCTTCTGCTTCTTCTGATTCACCCTCCAGACTTCACCTTCTCCTTCTGCTTCTTCTACTTCTTCTGATTCACCCTCCAGACTTCACCTTCTCCTTCTCCTTCTTCTGCTTCTTCTGACTCACCCTCCAGACTTCACCTTCTCCTTCTCCTTCGTCTACTTCTCCTGATTCACCCTCCAAACTACACCTTCTCCTTCTCCTTCTTCTACTTCTTCTGATTCACCCTCCAGACTTCACTTTCTCCTTCTCCTTCTTCTGCTTCTTCTGATTCACCCTCCAGACTTCACCTTCTCCTTTTCCTTCTTCTACTTCTTCTGATTCACCCTCCAGACTTTACCTTCTCCTTCTCCTTCTTCTACTTCTTCTGATTCACCCTCCAGACTTTACATTCTCCTTCTCCTTCTTCTACTTCTTCTGCTTCTCCCTCCAGACTTCACCTTCTCCTTCTCCTTCTTCTGCTTCTTCTGATTCACCCTCCAGACTTCACCTTCTCCTTCTCCTTCTTCTACTTCTTCTGATTCACCCTCCAGACTTCACCTTCTCCTTCTCCTTCTTCTACTTCTTCTGATTCACCCTCCAGACTTCACCTTCTCCTTCTCCTTCTTCTACTTCTTCTGATTCACCCTCCTGACTTCACCTTCTCCTTCTCCTTCTTCTGCTTCTTCTGCTTCACCCTCCAGACTTCACCTTCTCCTTCTCCTTCTTCTGCTTCTTCTGCTTCACCCTCCAGACTTCACCTTCTCCGTCTCCTTCTTCTGCTTCACCCTCCAGACTTCATCTTCTCCTTCTCCTTCTTCTGCTTCTTCTGATTCACCCTCTAGACTTCACCTTCTCCTTCTCCTTCTTCTGCTTCTTCTGATTCACCCTCCAGACTTCACCTTCTCCTTCTCCTTCTTCTACTTCTTCTGATTCACCCTCCAGACTTCACCTTCTCCTTCTCCTTCTTCTACTTCTTCTGATTCACCCTCCGGACTTCACCTTCTCCTTCTCCTTCTTCTGCTTCTTCTGATTCACCCTCCAGACTTCACCTTCTCCTTCTCCTTCTTCTGGTTCTTCTGATTCACCCTCCAGACTTCACCTTCTCCTTCTCCTTTTTCTGCTTCTTCTGATTCACCCTTCAGACTTCACCTTCTCCTTCTCCTTCTTCTGCTTCTTCTGATTCACCCTCCAGATCTCACCTTCTCCTTCTCCTTCTTCTACTTCTTCTGATTCACCCTCCAGACTTCATCTTCTCCTTCTCCTTCTTCTGCTTCTTCTGCTTCTCCCTCCAGACTTCACCTTCTCCTTCTCCTTCTTCTGCTTCTTCTGATTCACCCTCCAGACTTCACCTTCTCCTTCTCCTTCTTCTACTTCTTCTGATTCACCCTCCAGACTTCAACTTCTCCTTCTCCTTCTTCTACTTCTTCTGATTCACCCTCCAGACTTCACCTTCTCCTTCTCCTTCTTCTACTTCTTCTGATTCACCCTCCTGACTTCACCTTCTCCTTCTCCTTCTTCTGCTTCTTCTGCTTCACCCTCCGGACTTCACCTTCTCCTTCTCCTTCTTCTGCTTCTTCTGCTTCACCCTCCAGACTTCACCTTCTCCGTCTCCTTCTTCTGCTTCACCCTCCTGACTTCACCTTCTCCTTCTCCTTCTTCTACTTCTTCTGATTCACCCTCCAGACTTCACCTTCTCCTTCTCCTTCTTCTGCTTCTTCTGCTTCACCCTCCAGACTTCACCTTCACCTTCTCCTTCTTCTGCTTCTTCTGCTTCGCCCTCCAGACTTCACCTTCTCCTTCTCCTTCTTCTGTTTCTTCTGCTTCACCCTCCAGACTTCACCTTCTCCTTCTCCTTCTTCTGCTTCTTCTGCTTCATCCTCCTGACTTCACCATCTCCTTCCCCTTCTTCTGCTTCTTCTGATTCACCCTCCTAACTTCACCTTCTCCTTCTCCTTCTTCTGCTTCTTCTGATTCACCCTCCAGACTTCACCTTCTCCTTCTCCTTCTTCTGCTTCTTCTGATTCACCCTCCAGACTTCACCTTCTCCTTCTCCTTCTTCTGCTTCTTCTGATTCACACTCCAGACTTCATCTTCTCCTTCTCCTTCTTCTGCTTCTTCTGATTCACCCTCCAGACCTCACCTTCTCCTTCTCCTTCTTCTACTTCTTCTGATTCACCCTCCAGACTTCATCTTCTCCTTCTCATTCTTTTGCTTCTTCTATTTTCACCCTCCAGACTTCACCTTCTCCTTCTCCTTCTTCTGCTTCTTCTGATTCACCCTCCAGACTTCACCTTCTCCTTCTCCTTCTTCTACTTCTTCTGATTCACCCTCCTGACTTCACCTTCTCCTTCTCCTTCTTCTACTTCTTCTGCTTCACCCTCCAGACTTCACCTTATCCTTCTCCTTCTTCTACTTCTTCTGATTCACCCTCCAGACTTCACCTTCTCCTTCTCCTTCTTCTGCTTCTCCTGATTCACCCTCCAGACTTCACCTTCTCCTTCTCCTTATTCTGCTTCTTCTGATTCACCCTCCAGACTTCACCTTCTCCTTCTCCTTCTTCTGCTTCTTCTGATTCACCCTCCAGACTTCACCTTCTCCTTCTCCTTCTTCTGCTTCTTCTGATTCACCCTCCAGACTTCACCTTCTCCTTCTCCTTCTTCTACTTCTTCTGATACACCCTCCAGACTTCATCTTCTCATTCTCCTTCTTCTGCTTCTTCTGATTCACCCTCCAGACTTCACCTTCTCCTTCTCCTTCTTCTGCTTCTTCTGATTCACCCTCCAGACTTGTCCTTCTCCTTCTCCTTCTTCTACTTCTTCTGATTCACCCTCCAGACTTCACCTTCTCCTTCTCCTTCTTCTACTTCTACTGATTCACCCTCCAGACTTCACCTTCTCCTTCTCCTTCTTCTGCATCTTCTGATTCACCCTCCAGACTTCACCTTCTCCTTCTCCTTCTTCTGCTTCTTCTGATTCACCCTCCAGACTTCACCTTCTCCTTCTCCATCTTCTGCTTCTTCTGATTCACCCTTCAGATTTCACCTTCTCCTTCTCCTTCTTCTGCTTCTTCTGATTCACCCTCCAGACCTCACCTTCTCCTTCTCCTTCTTCTACTTCTTATGATTCACCCTCCAGACTTCACCTTCTCCTTCTCCTTCTTCTCCTTCTTCTGATTCACCCTCCAGACTTAACCTTCTCCTTCTTCTGCTTCTTCTGATTCACCCTCCAGACTTCGCCTTCTCCTTCTGCTTCTTCTACTTCTTCTGATTCACCCTCCAGACTTCACCATCTCCTTCTCCTTCTTCTACTTATTCTGATTCACCCTCCAGTCTTCACCTTCTCCTTCGCCTTCTTCTGCTTCTTCTGATTCACCCTCCAGACTTCACCTTCTCCTTCTCCTTCTTCTGCTTCTTCTGATTCACCCTCCTGACTTCACCTTCTCCTTCTCCTTCTTCTGCTTCTTCTGATTCACCCTCCAGACTTCACCTTCTCCTTCTCCTTCTTCTCCTTCTTCTGATTCACTCTCCAGACCTCACCTTCTCCTTCTACTTCTTCTGCTTCTTCTGATTCACCCTCCAGACTTCACCTTCTCCTTCTCCTTCTTCTGCTTCTTCTGATTCACCCTCCAGACTTCACCTTCTCCTTCTCCTTCTTCTGCTTCTTCTGATTCACCCTCCAGACTTCACCTTCTCCTTCTCCTTCTTCTGCTTCTTCTGATTCACCCTCCAGACTTCACCTTCTCCTTCTCCTTCTTCTACTTCTTCTGATTCACCCTCCAGACTTCACCTTCTCCTTCTCCTTCGTCTACTTCTTCTGATTCACCCTCCAGACTACACCTTCTCCTTCTCCTTCTTCTGCTTCTTCTGATTCACCCTCCAGACTTCTCCTTCTCCTTCTCCTTCTTCTGCTTCTTCTGATTCACCCTCCAGACTTCACCTTCTCCTTCTCCTTCTTCTACTTGTTCTGATTCACCGTCCAGACGTCACCTTCTCCTTCTCCTTCTTTTACTTCTTCTGATTCACCCTCCAGACTTCACCTTCTCCTTCTCCTTCTTCTACTTCTTCTGCTTCTCCCTCCAGACTTCACCTTCTCCTTCTCCTTCTGCTGCTTCTTCTGCTTCACCCTCCAGACTTCACCTTCTCCTTCTCCTTCTTCTGCTTCTTCTGCTTCACCCTCCAGACTTCACCTTCTCCTTCTCCTTCTTCTGCTTCTTCTGCTTCACCCTCCTGACTTCACCTTCTCCTTCTCCTTCTTCTACTTCTTCTGATTCACCCTCCAGACTTCACCTTCTCCTTCTCCTTCTTCTACTTCTTCTGATTCACCCTCCAGACTTCACCTTCTCCTTCTCCTTCTTCTGCTTCTTCTTCTTCACCCTCCAGACGTCACCTTCTCTTTCTCCTTCTTCTGCTTCTTCTGCTTCGCCCTCCAGACTTCACCTTCTCCTTCTCCTTCTTCTGCTTCTTCTGCTTCACCCTCCAGGCATCACCTTCTCCTTCTCCTTCTTCTGCTTCTTCTGCTTCTCCCTCATGACTTCATTTCTCCTTCTCCTTCTTCTACTTCTTCTGATTCACTTTCCAGACTTCGCCTTCTCCTTCTTCTACTTCTTCTGATTCACCCTCCAGACTTCACCTTCTCCTTCTCCTTCTTCTGCTTCTTCTGATTCACCCTCCAGACTTCACCTTCTCCTTCTCCTTCGTCTACTTCTCCTGATTCACCCTCCAAACTACACCTTCTCCTTCTCCTTCTTCTTCTTCTTCTGATTCACCCTCCAGACTTCACTTTCTCCTTCTCCTTCTTCTGCTTCTTCTGATTCACCCTCCAGACTTCACCTTCTCCTTTTCCTTCTTCTACTTCTTCTGATTCACCCTCCAGACTTTACCTTCTCCTTCTCCTTCTTCTACTTCTTCTGATTCACCCTCCAGACTTTACATTCTCCTTCTCCTTCTTCTACTTTTCTGCTTCTCCCTCCAGACTTCACCTTCTCCTTCTCCTTCTTCTGCTTCTTCTGATTCACCCTCCAGACTTCACCTTCTCCTTCTCCTTCTTCTACTTCTTCTGATTCACCCTCCAGACTTCACCTTCTCCTTCTCCTTCTTCTACTTCTTCTGATTCACCCTCCAGACTTCACCTTCTCCTTCTCCTTCTTCTACTTCTTCTGATTCACCCTCCTGACTTCACCTTCTCCTTCTCCTTCTTCTGCTTCTTCTGCTTCACCCTCCAGACTTCACCTTCTCCTTCTCCTTCTTCTGCTTCTTCTGCTTCACCCTCCAGACTTCACCTTCTCCGTCTCCTTCTTCTGCTTCACCCTCCAGACTTCATCTTCTCCTTCTCCTTCTTCTGCTTCTTCTGATTCACCTTCCAGACTTCACCTTCTCCTTCTCCTTCTTCTGCTTCTTCTGATTCACCCTCCAGACTTCACCTTCTCCTTCTCCTTCTTCTACTTCTTCTGATTCACCCTCCAGACTTCACCTTCTCCTTCTCCTTCTTCTACTTCTTCTGATTCACCCTCCGGACTTCACCTTCTCCTTCTCCTTCTTCTGCTTCTTCTGATTCACCCTCCAGACTTCACCATCTCCTTCTCCTTCTTCTGGTTCTTCTGATTCACCCTCCAGACTTCACCTTCTCCTTCTCCTTTTTCTGCTTCTTCTGATTCACCCTTCAGACTTCACCTTCTCCTTCTCCTTCTTCTGCTTCTTCTGATTCACCCTCCAGATCTCACCTTCTCCTTCTCCTTCTTCTACTTCTTCTGATTCACCCTCCAGACTTCATCTTCTCCTTCTCCTTCTTCTGCTTCTTCTGCTTCTCCCTCCAGACTTCACCTTCTCCTACTCCTTCTTCTGCTTCTTCTGATTCACCCTCCAGACTTCACCTTCTCCTTCTCCTTCTTCTACTTCTTCTGATTCACCCTCCAGACTTCACCTTCTCCTTCTCCTTCTTCTACTTCTTCTGATTCACCCTCCAGACTTCACCTTCTCCTTCTCCTTCTTCTACTTCTTCTGATTCACCCTCCTGACTTCACCTTCTCCTTCTCCTTCTTCTGCTTCTTCTGCTTCACCCTCCAGACTTCACCTTCTCCTTCTCCTTCTTCTGCTTCTTCTGCTTCACCCTCCAGACTTCACCTTCTCCGTCTCCTTCTTCTGCTTCACCCTCCTGACTTCACCTTCTCCTTCTCCTTCTTCTACTTCTTCTGATTCACCCTCCAGACTTCACCTTCTCCTTCTCCTTCTTCTGCTTCTTCTGCTTCACCCTCCAGACTTCACCTTCACCTTCTCCTTCTTCTGCTTCTTCTGCTTCGCCCTCCAGACTTCACCTTCTCCTTCTCCTTCTTCTGTTTCTTCTGCTTCACCCTCCAGACTTCACCTTCTCCTTCTCCTTCTTCTGCTTCTTCTGCTTCATCCTCCTGACTTCACCATCCCCTTCTCCTTCTTCTACTTCTTCTGCTTCACCCCCCTGACTTCACCTTCTCCTTCTCCTTCTTCTGCTTCTTCTGATTCACCCTCCTAACTTCACCTTCTCCTTCTCCTTCTTCTGCTTCTTCTGATTCACCCTCCTGACTTCACCTTCTCCTTCTCCTTCTTCTGCTTCTTCTGAATCACCCTCCAGACTTCACCTTCTCCTTCTCCTTCTTCTGCTTCTTCTGATTCACACTCCAGACTTCATCTTCTCCTTCTCCTTCTTCTGCTTCTTCTGATTCACCCTCCAGACCTCACCTTCTCCTTCTCCTTCTTCTACTTCTTCTGATTCACCCTCCAGACTTCATCTTCTCCTTCTCATTCTTTTGCTTCTTCTATTTTCACCCTCCAGACTTCACCTTCTCCTTCTCCTTCTTCTGCTTCTTCTGATTCACCCTCCAGACTTCACCTTCTCCTTCTCCTTCTTCTACTTCTTCTGATTCACCCTCCTGACTTCACCTTCTCCTTCTCCTTCTTCTACTTCTTCTGCTTCACCCTCCAGACTTCACCTTATCCTTCTCCTTCTTCTACTTCTTCTGATTCACCCTCCAGACTTCACCTTCTCCTTCTCCTTCTTCTGCTTCTCCTGATTCACCCTCCAGACTTCACCTTCTCCTTCTCCTTATTCTGCTTCTTCTGATTCACCCTCCAGACTTCACCTTCTCCTTCTCCTTCTTCTGCTTCTTCTGATTCACCCTCCAGACTTCACCTTCTCCTTCTCCTTCTTCTGCTTCTTCTGATTCACCCTCCAGACTTCATCTTCTCATTCTCCTTCTTCTGCTTCTTCTGATTCACCCTCCAGACTTCACCTTCTCCTTCTCCTTCTTCTGCTTCGTCTGATTCACCCTCCAGACTTGTCCTTCTCCTTCTCCTTCTTCTACTTCTTCTGATTCACCCTCCAGACTTCACCTTCTCCTTCTCCTTCTTCTACTTCTACTGATTCAACCTCCAGACTTCACCTTCTCCTTCTCCTTCTTCTGCATCTTCTGATTCACCCTCCAGACTTCACCTTCTCCTTCTCCTTCTTCTGCTTCTTCTGATTCACCCTCCAGACTTCACCTTCTCCTTCTCCATTTTCTGCTTCTTCTGATTCACCCTTCAGACTTCACCTTCTCCTTCTCCTTCTTCTGCTTCTTCTGATTCACCCTCCAGACCTCACCTTCTCCTTCTCCTTCTTCTACTTCTTATGATTCACCCTCCAGACTTCACCTTCTCCTTCTCCTTCTTCTGCTTCTTCTGATTCACCCTCCAGACTTAACCTTCTCCTTCTCCTTCTTCTGCTTCTTCTGATTCACCCTCCAGACTTCTCCTTCTCCTTCTGCTTCTTCTACTTCTTCTGATTCACCCTCCAGACTTCACCATCTCCTTCTCCTTCTTCTACTTATTCTGATTCACCCTCCAGTCTTCACCTTCTCCTTCGCCTTCTTCTGCTTCTTCTGATTCACCCTCCAGACTTCACCTTCTCCTTCTCCTTCTTCTGCTTCTTCTGATTCACCCTCCAGACTTCACCTTCTCCTTCTCCTTCTTCTACTTCTTCTGATTCACCCTCCAGACTTCACCTTCTCCTTCTCCTTCGTCTACTTCTTCTGATTCACCCTCCAGACTACACCTTCTCCTTCTCCTTCTTCTACTTCTTCTGATTCACCCTCCAGACTTCTCCTTCTCCTTCTCTTTCTTCTGCTTCTTCTGATTCACCCTCCAGACTTCACCTTCTCCTTCTCCTTCTTCTACTTCTTCTGATTCACCCTCCAGACTACACCTTCTCCTTCTCCTTCTTCTACTTCTTCTGATTCACCCTCCAGACTTCTCCTTCTCCTTCTCTTTCTTCTACTTCTTCTGATTCACCCTCCAGACTTCACCTTCTCCTTCTCCTTCTTCTACTTCTTCTGATTCACCCTCCAGACTTCACCTTCTCCTTCTCCTTCTTCTGCTTCTTCTTCTTCACCCTCCAGACGTCACCTTCTCTTTCTCCTTCTTCTGCTTCTTCTGCTTCGCCCTCCAGACTTCACCTTCTCCTTCTCCTTCTTCTGCTTCTTCTGCTTCACCCTCCAGGCATCACCTTCTCCTTCTCCTTCTTCTGCTTCTTCTGCTTCTCCCTCATGACTTCACCTTCTCCTTCTCCTTCTTCTACTTCTTCTGATTCACCCTCCAGACTTCGCCTTCTCCTTCTTCTACTTCTTCTGATTCACCCTCCAGACTTCACCTTCTCCTTCTCCTTCTTCTACTTCTTCTGATTCACCCTCCAGTCTTCACCTTCTCCTTCTCCTTCTTCTGCTTCTTCTGATTCACCCTCCAGACTTCACCTTCTCCTTCTCCTTCTTCCGCTTCTTCTGATTCACCCTCCTGACTTCACCTTCTCCTTCTCCTTCTTCTGCTTCTTCTGATTCACCCTCCAGACTTCACCTTCTCCTTCTCCTTCTTCTACTTCTTCTGATTCACCCTCCAGAATTCACCTTCTCCTTCTACTTCTTCTGCTTCTTCTGATTCACCCTCCAGACTTCACCTTCTCCTTCTCCTTCTTCTGCTACTTCTGATTCAACCTCCAGAATTCACCTTCTCCTTCTCCTTCTTCTGCTTCTTCTGATTCACCCTCCAGAGTTTACCTTCTCCTTCTCCTTCTTCTACTTCTTCTGTTTCACCCTCCAGACTTCACATTCTCCTTCTCCTGCTTCTGCTTCTTCTGATTCACCCTCCAGACTTCACCTTCTCCTTCTCCTTCGTCTACTTCTTCTGATTCACCCTCCAGACTACACCTTCTCCTTCTCCTTCTTCTACTTCTTCTGATTCACCCTCCAGACTTCACCTTCTCCTTCTCCTTCTTCTGCTTCTTCTGATTCACCCTCCAGACTTCACCTTCTCCTTCTCCTTCTTCTACTTCTTCTGATTCACACTCCAAACTTCACCTTCTCCTTCTCCTTCTAATACTTCTTCTGATTCACCCTCCTGACTTCACCTTCTCCTTCTCCTTCTTCTACTTCTTCTGCTTCTCCCTCCAGACTTCACCTTCTCCTTCTCCTTCTTCTGCTTCTTCTGATTCACCCTCCAGACTTCACCTTCTCCTTCTCCTTCTTCTACTTTTTCTGATTCACCCTCCAGACTTCACCTTCTCCTTCTCCTTCTTCTACTTCTTCTGATTCACCCTCCAGACTTCACCTTCTCCTTCTCCTTCTTCTGATTCTTCTGATTCACCCTCCTCACTTCACCTTCTCCTTCTCCTTCTTCTGCTTCTTCTGCTTCACCCTCCAGACTTCACCTTCTCCTTCTCCTTCTTCTGCTTCTTCTGCTTCACCCTCCAGACTTCACCTTCTCCTTATCCTTCTTCTGCTTCTTCTGCTTCACCCTCCTGACTTCACCTTCTGCTACTCCTTCTTCTACTTCTTCTGATTCACCCTCCAGACTTCACCTTCTCCTTGTCCTTCATCTGCTTTTTCTGCTTCACCCTCCAGAATTCACCTTCTCCTTCTCCTTCTTCTGCTTCGCCCTCCAGACTTCACCTTCTCCTTCTCCTTCTTCTGCTTCTTCTGCTTCACCCTCCAGACTTCACCTTCTCCTTCTCCTTCTTCTGCTTCTTCTGCTTCACCCTCCTGACTTCACCTTCTCCTTCTCCTTCTTCTACTTCTTCTGATTCACCCTCCAGACTTCACCTTCTCCTTCTCCTTCTTCTGCTTCTACGGCTTCACCCTCCAAACTTCACCTTCTCCTTCTCCTTCTTCTGCTTCTTCTGCTGCGCCCTCCAGACTTGACCTTCTCCTTCTCCTTCTTCTGCTTCTTCTGCTTCACCCTCCTGACTTCACCTTCTCCTTCTCCTTCTTCTACTTCTTCTGCTTCACCCCCCTGACTTCACCTTCTCCTTCTCCTTCTTCTGCTTCTTCTGATTCACCCTCCTAACTTCACCTTCTCCTTCTCCTTCTTCTGCTTCTTCTGATTCACCCTCCTGACCTCACCTTCTCCTTCTCCTTCTTCTGCTTCTTCTGATCCACCCTCCAGACTTCACCTTCTACTTCTCCTTCTTCTGCTTCTTCTGATTCACCCTCCAGACCTCACCTTCTCCTTCTCCTTCTTCTACTTCTTCTGATTCACCCTCCAGACTTCACCTTCTCCTTCTCCTTCTTCTGCTTCTTCTGATTCACCCTCCAGACTTCTCCTTCTCCTTCTCCTTCTTCTACTTCTTCTGATTCACCCTCCAGACTTCACCTTCTTCTTCTCCTTCTTCTACTTCTTCTGATTCACCCTCCAGTCTTCACCTTCTCCTTCTCCTTCTTCTGCTTCTTCTGCTTCACCCTCCAGACTTTACCTTCTCCTTCTCCTTCTTCTACTTCTTCTGATTCACCCTCCAGACTTTACATTCTCCTTCTCCTTCTTCTACTTCTTCTGCTTCTCCCTCCAGACTTCACCTTCTCCTTCTCCTTCTTCTGCTTCTTCTGATTCACCCTCCAGACTTCACCTTCTCCTTCTCCTTCTTCTACTTCTTCTGATTCACCCTCCAGACTTCACCTTCTCCTTCTCCTTCTTCTACTTCTTCTGATTCACCCTCCAGACTTCACCTTCTCCTTCTCCTTCTTCTACTTCTTCTGATTCACCCTCCTGACTTCACCTTCTCCTTCTCCTTCTTCTGCTTCTTCTGCTTCACCCTCCAGACTTCACCTTCTCCTTCTCCTTCTTCTGCTTCTTCTGCTTCACCCTCCAGACTTCACCTTCTCCGTCTCCTTCTTCTGCTTCACCCTCCAGACTTCATCTTCTCCTTCTCCTTCTTCTGCTTCTTCTGATTCACCCTCCAGACTTCACCTTCTCCTTCTCCTTCTTCTGCTTCTTCTGATTCACCCTCCAGACTTCACCTTCTCCTTCTCCTTCTTCTACTTCTTCTGATTCACCCTCCAGACTTCACCTTCTCCTTCTCCTTCTTCTACTTCTTCTGATTCACCCTCCGGACTTCACCTTCTCCTTCTCCTTCTTCTGCTTCTTCTGATTCACCCTCCAGACTTCACCTTCTCCTTCTCCTTCTTCTGGTTCTTCTGATTCACCCTCCAGACTTCACCTTCTCCTTCTCCTTTTTCTGCTTCTTCTGATACACCCTTCAGACTTTAGCTTCTCCTTCTCCTTCTTCTGCTTCTTCTGATTCACCCTCCAGATCTCACCTTCTCCTTCTCCTTCTTCTAATTCTTCTGATTCACCCTCCAGACTTCATCTTCTCCTTCTCCTTCTTCTGCTTCTTCTGCTTCTCCCTCCAGACTTCACCTTCTCCTTCTCCTTCTTCTGCTTCTTCTGATTCACCCTCCAGACTTCACCTTCTCCTTCTCCTTCTTCTACTTCTTCTGATTCACCCTCCAGACTTCACCTTCTCCTTCTCCTTCCTCTACTTCTTCTGATTCACCCTCCAGACTTCACCTTCTCCTTCTCCTTCTTCTACTTCTTCTGATTCACCCTCCTGACTTCACCTTCTCCTTCTCCTTCTTCTGCTTCTTCTGCTTCACCCTCCAGACTTCACCTTCTCCTTCTCCTTCTTCTGCTTCTTCTGCTTCACCCTCCAGACTTCACCTTCTCCGTCTCCTTCTTCTGCTTCACCCTCCTGACTTCACCTTCTCCTTCTCCTTCTTCTACTTCTTCTGATTCACCCTCCAGACTTCACCTTCTCCTTCTCCTTCTTCTGCTTCTTCTGCTTCACCCTCCAGACTTCACCTTCATCTTCTCCTTCTTCTGCTTCTTCTGCTTCGCCCTCCAGACTTCACCTTCTCCTTCTCCTTCTTCTCCTTCTTCTGATTCACTCTCCAGACCTCACCTTCTCCTTCTACTTCTTCTGCTTCTTCTGATTCACCCTCCAGACTTCACCTTCTCCTTCTCCTTCTTCTGCTTCTTCTGATTCACCCTCCAGACTTCACCTTCTCCTTCTCCTTCTTCTGCTTCTTCTGATTCACCCTCCAGACTTCACCTTCTCCTTCTCCTTCTTCTGCTTCTTCTGATTCACCCTCCAGACTTCACCTTCTCCTTCTCCTTCTTCTACTTCTTCTGATTCACCCTCCAGACTTCACCTTCTCCTTCTCCTTCGTCTACTTCTTCTGATTCACCCTCCAGACTACACCTTCTCCTTCTCCTTCTTCTGCTTCTTCTGATTCACCCTCCAGACTTCTCCTTCTCCTTCTCCTTCTTCTGCTTCTTCTGATTCACCCTCCAGACTTCACCTTCTCCTTCTCCTTCTTCTACTTGTTCTGATTCACCCTCCAGACGTCACCTTCTCCTTCTCCTTCTTTTACTTCTTCTGATTCACCCTCCAGACTTCACCTTCTCCTTCTCCTTCTTCTACTTCTTCTGCTTCTCCCTCCAGACTTCACCTTCTCCTTCTCCTTCTTCTGCTTCTTCTGCTTCACCCACCAGACTTCACCTTCTCCTTCTCCTTCTTCTGCTTCTTCTGCTTCACCCTCCAGACTTCACCTTCTCCTTCTCCTTCTTCTGCTTCTTCTGCTTCACCCTCCTGACTTCACCTTCTCCTTCTCCTTCTTCTACTTCTTCTGATTCACCCTCCAGACTTCACCTTCTCCTTCTCCTTCTTCTACTTCTTCTGATTCACCCTCCAGACTTCACCTTCTCCTTCTCCTTCTTCTGCTTCTTCTTCTTCACCCTCCAGACGTCACCTTCTCTTTCTCCTTCTTCTGCTTCTTCTGCTTCGCCCTCCAGACTTCACCTTCTCCTTCTCCTTCTTCTGCTTCTTCTGCTTCACCCTCCAGGCATCACCTTCTCCTTCTCCTTCTTCTGCTTCTTCTGCTTCTCCCTCATGACTTCATTTCTCCTTCTCCTTCTTCTACTTCTTCTGATTCACCCTCCAGACTTCGCCTTCTCCTTCTTCTACTTCTTCTGATTCACCCTCCAGACTTCACCTTCTCCTTCTCCTTCTTCTGCTTCTTCTGATTCACCCTCCAGACTTCACCTTCTCCTTCTCCTTCGTCTACTTCTCCTGATTCACCCTCCAAACTACACCTTCTCCTTCTCCTTCTTCTTCTTCTTCTGATTCACCCTCCAGACTTCACTTTCTCCTTCTCCTTCTTCTGCTTCTTCTGATTCACCCTCCAGACTTCACCTTCTCCTTTTCCTTCTTCTACTTCTTCTGATTCACCCTCCAGACTTTACCTTCTCCTTCTCCTTCTTCTACTTCTTCTGATTCACCCTCCAGACTTTACATTCTCCTTCTCCTTCTTCTACTTTTCTGCTTCTCCCTCCAGACTTCACCTTCTCCTTCTCCTTCTTCTGCTTCTTCTGATTCACCCTCCAGACTTCACCTTCTCCTTCTCCTTCTTCTACTTCTTCTGATTCACCCTCCAGACTTCTCCTTCTCCTTCTCCTTCTTCTACTTCTTCTGATTCACCCTCCAGACTTCACCTTCTCCTTCTCCTTCTTCTACTTCTTCTGATTCACCCTCCTGACTTCACCTTCTCCTTCTCCTTCTTCTGCTTCTTCTGCTTCACCCTCCAGACTTCACCTTCTCCTTCTCCTTCTTCTGCTTCTTCTGCTTCACCCTCCAGACTTCACCTTCTCCGTCTCCTTCTTCTGCTTCACCCTCCAGACTTCATCTTCTCCTTCTCCTTCTTCTGCTTCTTCTGATTCACCTTCCAGACTTCACCTTCTCCTTCTCCTTCTTCTGCTTCTTCTGATTCACCCTCCAGACTTCACCTTCTCCTTCTCCTTCTTCTACTTCTTCTGATTCACCCTCCAGACTTCACCTTCTCCTTCTCCTTCTTCTACTTCTTCTGATTCACCCTCCGGACTTCACCTTCTCCTTCTCCTTCTTCTGCTTCTTCTGATTCACCCTCCAGACTTCACCATCTCCTTCTCCTTCTTCTGGTTCTTCTGATTCACCCTCCAGACTTCACCTTCTCCTTCTCCTTTTTCTGCTTCTTCTGATTCACCCTTCAGACTTCACCTTCTCCTTCTCCTTCTTCTGCTTCTTCTGATTCACCCTCCAGATCTCACCTTCTCCTTCTCCTTCTTCTACTTCTTCTGATTCACCCTCCAGACTTCATCTTCTCCTTCTCCTTCTTCTGCTTCTTCTGCTTCTCCCTCCAGACTTCACCTTCTCCTTCTCCTTCTTCTGCTTCTTCTGATTCACCCTCCAGACTTCACCTTCTCCTTCTCCTTCTTCTACTTCTTCTGATTCACCCTCCAGACTTCACCTTCTCCTTCTCCTTCTTCTACTTCTTCTGATTCACCCTCCAGACTTCACCTTCTCCTTCTCCTTCTTCTACTTCTTCTGATTCACCCTCCTGACTTCACCTTCTCCTTCTCCTTCTTCTGCTTCTTCTGCTTCACCCTCCAGACTTCACCTTCTCCTTCTCCTTCTTCTGCTTCTTCTGCTTCACCCTCCAGACTTCACCTTCTCCGTCTCCTTCTTCTGCTTCACCCTCCTGACTTCACCTTCTCCTTCTCCTTCTTCTACTTCTTCTGATTCACCCTCCAGACTTCACCTTCTCCTTCTCCTTCTTCTGCTTCTTCTGCTTCACCCTCCAGACTTCACCTTCACCTTCTCCTTCTTCTGCTTCTTCTGCTTCGCCCTCCAGACTTCACCTTCTCCTTCTCCTTCTTCTGTTTCTTCTGCTTCACCCTCCAGACTTCACCTTCTCCTTCTCCTTCTTCTGCTTCTTCTGCTTCATCCTCCTGACTTCACCATCCCCTTCTCCTTCTTCTACTTCTTCTGCTTCACCCCCCTGACTTCACCTTCTCCTTCTCCTTCTTCTGCTTCTTCTGATTCACCCTCCTAACTTCACCTTCTCCTTCTCCTTCTTCTGCTTCTTCTGATTCACCCTCCTGACTTCACCTTCTCCTTCTCCTTCTTCTGCTTCTTCTGATTCACCCTCCAGACTTCACCTTCTCCTTCTCCTTCTTCTGCTTCTTCTGATTCACACTCCAGACTTCATCTTCTCCTTCTCCTTCTTCTGCTTCTTCTGATTCACCCTCCAGACCTCACCTTCTCCTTCTCCTTCTTCTACTTCTTCTGATTCACCCTCCAGACTTCATCTTCTCCTTCTCATTCTTTTGCTTCTTCTATTTTCACCCTCCAGACTTCACCTTCTCCTTCTCCTTCTTCTGCTTCTTCTGATTCACCCTCCAGACTTCACCTTCTCCTTCTCCTTCTTCTACTTCTTCTGATTCACCCTCCTGACTTCACCTTCTCCTTCTCCTTCTTCTACTTCTTCTGCTTCACCCTCCAGACTTCACCTTATCCTTCTCCTTCTTCTACTTCTTCTGATTCACCCTCCAGACTTCACCTTCTCCTTCTCCTTCTTCTGCTTCTCCTGATTCACCCTCCAGACTTCACCTTCTCCTTCTCCTTATTCTGCTTCTTCTGATTCACCCTCCAGACTTCACCTTCTCCTTCTCCTTCTTCTGCTTCTTCTGATTCACCCTCCAGACTTCACCTTCTCCTTCTCCTTCTTCTGCTTCTTCTGATTCACCCTCCAGACTTCACCTTCTCCTTCTCCTTCTTCTACTTCTTCTGATACACCCTCCAGACTTCATCTTCTCATTCTCCTTCTTCTGCTTCTTCTGATTCACCCTCCAGACTTCACCTTCTCCTTCTCCTTCTTCTGCTTCGTCTGATTCACCCTCCAGACTTGTCCTTCTCCTTCTCCTTCTTCTACTTCTTCTGATTCACCCTCCAGACTTCACCTTCTCCTTCTCCTTCTTCTACTTCTACTGATTCAACCTCCAGACTTCACCTTCTCCTTCTCCTTCTTCTGCATCTTCTGATTCACCCTCCAGACTTCACCTTCTCCTTCTCCTTCTTCTGCTTCTTCTGATTCACCCTCCAGACTTCACCTTCTCCTTCTCCATCTTCTGCTTCTTCTGATTCACCCTTCAGACTTCACCTTCTCCTTCTCCTTCTTCTGCTTCTTCTGATTCACCCTCCAGACCTCACCTTCTCCTTCTCCTTCTTCTACTTCTTATGATTCACCCTCCAGACTTCACCTTCTCCTTCTCCTTCTTCTGCTTCTTCTGATTCACCCTCCAGACTTAACCTTCTCCTTCTCCTTCTTCTGCTTCTTCTGATTCACCCTCCAGACTTCTCCTTCTCCTTCTGCTTCTTCTACTTCTTCTGATTCACCCTCCAGACTTCACCATCTCCTTCTCCTTCTTCTACTTATTCTGATTCACCCTCCAGTCTTCACCTTCTCCTTCGCCTTCTTCTGCTTCTTCTGATTCACCCTCCAGACTTCACCTTCTCCTTCTCCTTCTTCTGCTTCTTCTGATTCACCCTCCAGACTTCACCTTCTCCTTCTCCTTCTTCTACTTCTTCTGATTCACCCTCCAGACTTCACCTTCTCCTTCTCCTTCGTCTACTTCTTCTGATTCACCCTCCAGACTACACCTTCTCCTTCTCCTTCTTCTACTTCTTCTGATTCACCCTCCAGACTTCTCCTTCTCCTTCTCTTTCTTCTGCTTCTTCTGATTCACCCTCCAGACTTCACCTTCTCCTTCTCCTTCTTCTACTTCTTCTGATTCACCCTCCAGACTACACCTTCTCCTTCTCCTTCTTCTACTTCTTCTGATTCACCCTCCAGACTTCTCCTTCTCCTTCTCTTTCTTCTACTTCTTCTGATTCACCCTCCAGACTTCACCTTCTCCTTCTCCTTCTTCTACTTCTTCTGATTCACCCTCCAGACTTCACCTTCTCCTTCTCCTTCTTCTGCTTCTTCTTCTTCACCCTCCAGACGTCACCTTCTCTTTCTCCTTCTTCTGCTTCTTCTGCTTCGCCCTCCAGACTTCACCTTCTCCTTCTCCTTCTTCTGCTTCTTCTGCTTCACCCTCCAGGCATCACCTTCTCCTTCTCCTTCTTCTGCTTCTTCTGCTTCTCCCTCATGACTTCACCTTCTCCTTCTCCTTCTTCTACTTCTTCTGATTCACCCTCCAGACTTCGCCTTCTCCTTCTTCTACTTCTTCTGATTCACCCTCCAGACTTCACCTTCTCCTTCTCCTTCTTCTACTTCTTCTGATTCACCCTCCAGTCTTCACCTTCTCCTTCTCCTTCTTCTGCTTCTTCTGATTCACCCTCCAGACTTCACCTTCTCCTTCTCCTTCTTCCGCTTCTTCTGATTCACCCTCCTGACTTCACCTTCTCCTTCTCCTTCTTCTGCTTCTTCTGATTCACCCTCCAGACTTCACCTTCTCCTTCTCCTTCTTCTACTTCTTCTGATTCACCCTCCAGAATTCACCTTCTCCTTCTACTTCTTCTGCTTCTTCTGATTCACCCTCCAGACTTCACCTTCTCCTTCTCCTTCTTCTGCTACTTCTGATTCAACCTCCAGAATTCACCTTCTCCTTCTCCTTCTTCTGCTTCTTCTGATTCACCCTCCAGAGTTTACCTTCTCCTTCTCCTTCTTCTACTTCTTCTGTTTCACCCTCCAGACTTCACCTTCTCCTTCTCCTGCTTCTGCTTCTTCTGATTCACCCTCCAGACTTCACCTTCTCCTTCTCCTTCGTCTACTTCTTCTGATTCACCCTCCAGACTACACCTTCTCCTTCTCCTTCTTCTACTTCTTCTGATTCACCCTCCAGACTTCACCTTCTCCTTCTCCTTCTTCTGCTTCTTCTGATTCACCCTCCAGACTTCACCTTCTCCTTCTCCTTCTTCTACTTCTTCTGATTCACACTCCAAACTTCACCTTCTCCTTCTCCTTCTAATACTTCTTCTGATTCACCCTCCTGACTTCACCTTCTCCTTCTCCTTCTTCTACTTCTTCTGCTTCTCCCTCCAGACTTCACCTTCTCCTTCTCCTTCTTCTGCTTCTTCTGATTCACCCTCCAGACTTCACCTTCTCCTTCTCCTTCTTCTACTTTTTCTGATTCACCCTCCAGACTTCACCTTCTCCTTCTCCTTCTTCTACTTCTTCTGATTCACCCTCCAGACTTCACCTTCTCCTTCTCCTTCTTCTGATTCTTCTGATTCACCCTCCTCACTTCACCTTCTCCTTCTCCTTCTTCTGCTTCTTCTGCTTCACCCTCCAGACTTCACCTTCTCCTTCTCCTTCTTCTGCTTCTTCTGCTTCACCCTCCAGACTTCACCTTCTCCTTATCCTTCTTCTGCTTCTTCTGCTTCACCCTCCTGACTTCACCTTCTGCTACTCCTTCTTCTACTTCTTCTGATTCACCCTCCAGACTTCACCTTCTCCTTGTCCTTCATCTGCTTTTTCTGCTTCACCCTCCAGAATTCACCTTCTCCTTCTCCTTCTTCTGCTTCTTCTGCTTCGCCCTCCAGACTTCACCTTCTCCTTCTCCTTCTTCTGCTTCTTCTGCTTCACCCTCCAGACTTCACCTTCTCCTTCTCCTTCTTCTGCTTCTTCTGCTTCACCCTCCTGACTTCACCTTCTCCTTCTCCTTCTTCTACTTCTTCTGATTCACCCTCCAGACTTCACCTTCTCCTTCTCCTTCTTCTGCTTCTACGGCTTCACCCTCCAAACTTCACCTTCTCCTTCTCCTTCTTCTGCTTCTTCTGCTGCGCCCTCCAGACTTGACCTTCTCCTTCTCCTTCTTCTGCTTCTTCTGCTTCACCCTCCTGACTTCACCTTCTCCTTCTCCTTCTTCTACTTCTTCTGCTTCACCCCCCTGACTTCACCTTCTCCTTCTCCTTCTTCTGCTTCTTCTGATTCACCCTCCTAACTTCACCTTCTCCTTCTCCTTCTTCTGCTTCTTCTGATTCACCCTCCTGACCTCACCTTCTCCTTCTCCTTCTTCTGCTTCTTCTGATCCACCCTCCAGACTTCACCTTCTACTTCTCCTTCTTCTGCTTCTTCTGATTCACCCTCCAGACCTCACCTTCTCCTTCTCCTTCTTCTACTTCTTCTGATTCACCCTCCAGACTTCACCTTCTCCTTCTCCTTCTTCTGCTTCTTCTGATTCACCCTCCAGACTTCTCCTTCTCCTTCTCCTTCTTCTACTTCTTCTGATTCACCCTCCAGACTTCACCTTCTTCTTCTCCTTCTTCTACTTCTTCTGATTCACCCTCCAGTCTTCACCTTCTCCTTCTCCTTCTTCTGCTTCTTCTGCTTCACCCTCCAGACTTTACCTTCTCCTTCTCCTTCTTCTACTTCTTCTGATTCACCCTCCAGACTTTACATTCTCCTTCTCCTTCTTCTACTTCTTCTGCTTCTCCCTCCAGACTTCACCTTCTCCTTCTCCTTCTTCTGCTTCTTCTGATTCACCCTCCAGACTTCACCTTCTCCTTCTCCTTCTTCTACTTCTTCTGATTCACCCTCCAGACTTCACCTTCTCCTTCTCCTTCTTCTACTTCTTCTGATTCACCCTCCAGACTTCACCTTCTCCTTCTCCTTCTTCTACTTCTTCTGATTCACCCTCCTGACTTCACCTTCTCCTTCTCCTTCTTCTGCTTCTTCTGCTTCACCCTCCAGACTTCACCTTCTCCTTCTCCTTCTTCTGCTTCTTCTGCTTCACCCTCCAGACTTCACCTTCTCCGTCTCCTTCTTCTGCTTCACCCTCCAGACTTCATCTTCTCCTTCTCCTTCTTCTGCTTCTTCTGATTCACCCTCCAGACTTCACCTTCTCCTTCTCCTTCTTCTGCTTCTTCTGATTCACCCTCCAGACTTCACCTTCTCCTTCTCCTTCTTCTACTTCTTCTGATTCACCCTCCAGACTTCACCTTCTCCTTCTCCTTCTTCTACTTCTTCTGATTCACCCTCCGGACTTCACCTTCTCCTTCTCCTTCTTCTGCTTCTTCTGATTCACCCTCCAGACTTCACCTTCTCCTTCTCCTTCTTCTGGTTCTTCTGATTCACCCTCCAGACTTCACCTTCTCCTTCTCCTTTTTCTGCTTCTTCTGATACACCCTTCAGACTTTAGCTTCTCCTTCTCCTTCTTCTGCTTCTTCTGATTCACCCTCCAGATCTCACCTTCTCCTTCTCCTTCTTCTAATTCTTCTGATTCACCCTCCAGACTTCATCTTCTCCTTCTCCTTCTTCTGCTTCTTCTGCTTCTCCCTCCAGACTTCACCTTCTCCTTCTCCTTCTTCTGCTTCTTCTGATTCACCCTCCAGACTTCACCTTCTCCTTCTCCTTCTTCTACTTCTTCTGATTCACCCTCCAGACTTCACCTTCTCCTTCTCCTTCCTCTACTTCTTCTGATTCACCCTCCAGACTTCACCTTCTCCTTCTCCTTCTTCTACTTCTTCTGATTCACCCTCCTGACTTCACCTTCTCCTTCTCCTTCTTCTGCTTCTTCTGCTTCACCCTCCAGACTTCACCTTCTCCTTCTCCTTCTTCTGCTTCTTCTGCTTCACCCTCCAGACTTCACCTTCTCCGTCTCCTTCTTCTGCTTCACCCTCCTGACTTCACCTTCTCCTTCTCCTTCTTCTACTTCTTCTGATTCACCCTCCAGACTTCACCTTCTCCTTCTCCTTCTTCTGCTTCTTCTGCTTCACCCTCCAGACTTCACCTTCATCTTCTCCTTCTTCTGCTTCTTCTGCTTCGCCCTCCAGACTTCACCTTCTCCTTCTCCTTCTTCTGTTTCTTCTGCTTCACCCTCCAGACTTCACCTTCTCCTTCTCCTTCTTCTGCTTCTTCTGCTTCATCCTCCTGACTTCACCATCTCCTTCTCCTTCTTCTACTTCTTCTGCTTCACCCCCCTGACTTCACCTTCTCCTTCTCCTTCTTCTGCTTCTTCTGATTCACTCTCTTAACTTCACCTTCTCCTTCTCCTTCTTCTGCTTCTTCTGATTCACCCTCCTGACTTCAACTTCTCCTTCTCCTTCTTCTGCTTCTTCTGATTCACCCTCCAGACTTCACCTTCTCCTTCTCCTTCTTCTGCTTCATCTGATTCACACTCCAGACTTCATCTTCTCCTTCTCCTTCTTCTGCTTCTTCTGATTCACCCTCCAGACCTCACCTTCTCCTTCTCCTTCTTCTACTTCTTCTGATTCACCCTCCAGACTTCATCTTCTCCTTCTCATTCTTTTGCTTCTTCTATTTTCACCCTCCAGACTTCACCTTCTCCTTCTCCTTCTTCTGCTTCTTCTGATTCACCCTCCAGACTTCACCTTCTCCTTCTCCTTCTTCTACTTCTTCTGATTCACCCTCCTGACTTCACCTTCTCCTTCTCCTTCTTCTACTTCTTCTGCTTCACCCTCCAGACTTCACCTTATCCTTCTCCTTCTTCTACTTCTTCTGATTCACCCTCCAGCCTTCACCTTCTCCTTCTCCTTCTTCTGCTTCTCCTGATTCACCCTCCAGACTTCACCTTCTCCTTCTCCTTATTCTGCTTCTTCTGATTCACCCTCCAGACTTCACCTTCTCCTTCTCCTTCTTCTGCTTCTTCTGATTCACCCTCCAGACATCATCTTCTCCTTCTCCTTCTTCTGCTTCTTCTGATTCACCCTCCAGACTTCACCTTCTCCTTCTCCTTCTTCTACTTCTTCTGATACACCCTCCAGACTTCATCTTCTCATTCTCCTTCTTCTGCTTCTTCTGATTCACCCTCCAGACTTCACCTTCTCCTTCTCCATCTTCTGCTTCTTCTGATTCACCCTCCAGACTTCACCTTCTCCTTCTCCTTCTTCTCCTTCTTCTGATTCACCCTCCAGACTTAACCTTCTCCTTCTCCTTCTTCTGCTTCTTCTGATTCACCCTCCAGACTTCGCCTTCTCCTTCTGCTTCTTCTACTTCTTCTGATTCACCCTCCAGACTTCACCATCTCCTTCTCCTTCTTCTACTTATTCTGATTCACCCTCCAGTCTTCACCTTCTCCTTCGCCTTCTTCTGCTTCTTCTGATTCACCCTCCAGACTTCACCTTCTCCTTCTCCTTCTTCTGCTTCTTCTGATTCACCCTCCTGACTTCACCTTCTCCTTCTCCTTCTTCTGCTTCTTCTGATTCACCCTCCAGACTTCACCTTCTCCTTCTCCTTCTTCTCCTTCTTCTGATTCACCCTCCAGACCTCACCTTCTCCTTCTACTTCTTCTGCTTCTTCTGATTCACCCTCCAGACTTCACCTTCTCCTTCTCCTTCTTCTGCTTCTTCTGATTCACCCTCCAGACTTCACCTTCTCCTTCTCCTTCTTCTGCTTCTTCTGATTCACCCTCCAGACTTCACCTTCTCCTTCTCCTTCTTCTGCTTCTTCTGATTCACCCTCCGGACTTCACCTTCTCCTTCTCCTTCTTCTACTTCTTCTGATTCACCCTCCAGACTTCACCTTCTCCTTCTCCGTCGTCTACTTCTTCTGATTCACCCTCCAGACTACACCTTCTCCTTCTCCTTCATCTACTTCTTCTGATTCACCCTCCAGACTTCTCCTTCTCCTTCTCCTTCTTCTGCTTCTTCTGATTCACCCTCCAGACTTCACCTTCTCCTTCTTCTACTTCTTCTGATTCACCCTCCAGACTTCACCTTCTCCTTCTCCTTCTTCTACTTCTTCTGATTCACCCTCCAGACTTCACCTTCTCCTTCTCCTTCTTCTACTTCTTCTGATTCACCCTCCTGACTTCACCTTCTCCTTCTCCTTCTTCTGCTTCTTCTGCTTCACCCTCCAGACTTCACCTTCTCCTTCTCCTTCTTCTGCTTCTTCTGCTTCACCCTCCAGACTTCACCTTCTCCGTCTCCTTCTTCTGCTTCACCCTCCAGACTTCATCTTCTCCTTCTCCTTCTTCTGCTTCTTCTGATTCACCCTCCAGACTTCACCTTCTCCTTCTCCTTCTTCTGCTTCTTCTGATTCACCCTCCAGACTTCACCTTCTCCTTCTCCTTCTTCTACTTCTTCTGATTCACCCTCCAGACTTCACCTTCTCCTTCTCCTTCTTCTACTTCTTCTGATTCACCCTCCGGACTTCACCTTCTCCTTCTCCTTCTTCTGCTTCTTCTGATTCACCCTCCAGACTTCACCTTCTCCTTCTCCTTCTTCTGGTTCTTCTGATTCACCCTCCAGACTTCACCTTCTCCTTCTCCTTTTTCTGCTTCTTCTGATACACCCTTCAGACTTTAGCTTCTCCTTCTCCTTCTTCTGCTTCTTCTGATTCACCCTCCAGATCTCACCTTCTCCTTCTCCTTCTTCTAATTCTTCTGATTCACCCTCCAGACTTCATCTTCTCCTTCTCCTTCTTCTGCTTCTTCTGCTTCTCCCTCCAGACTTCACCTTCTCCTTCTCCTTCTTCTGCTTCTTCTGATTCACCCTCCAGACTTCACCTTCTCCTTCTCCTTCTTCTACTTCTTCTGATTCACCCTCCAGACTTCACCTTCTCCTTCTCCTTCCTCTACTTCTTCTGATTCACCCTCCAGACTTCACCTTCTCCTTCTCCTTCTTCTACTTCTTCTGATTCACCCTCCTGACTTCACCTTCTCCTTCTCCTTCTTCTGCTTCTTCTGCTTCACCCTCCAGACTTCACCTTCTCCTTCTCCTTCTTCTGCTTCTTCTGCTTCACCCTCCAGACTTCACCTTCTCCGTCTCCTTCTTCTGCTTCACCCTCCTGACTTCACCTTCTCCTTCTCCTTCTTCTACTTCTTCTGATTCACCCTCCAGACTTCACCTTCTCCTTCTCCTTCTTCTGCTTCTTCTGCTTCACCCTCCAGACTTCACCTTCATCTTCTCCTTCTTCTGCTTCTTCTGCTTCGCCCTCCAGACTTCACCTTCTCCTTCTCCTTCTTCTGTTTCTTCTGCTTCACCCTCCAGACTTCACCTTCTCCTTCTCCTTCTTCTGCTTCTTCTGCTTCATCCTCCTGACTTCACCATCTCCTTCTCCTTCTTCTACTTCTTCTGCTTCACCCCCCTGACTTCACCTTCTCCTTCTCCTTCTTCTGCTTCTTCTGATTCACTCTCTTAACTTCACCTTCTCCTTCTCCTTCTTCTGCTTCTTCTGATTCACCCTCCTGACTTCAACTTCTCCTTCTCCTTCTTCTGCTTCTTCTGATTCACCCTCCAGACTTCACCTTCTCCTTCTCCTTCTTCTGCTTCATCTGATTCACACTCCAGACTTCATCTTCTCCTTCTCCTTCTTCTGCTTCTTCTGATTCACCCTCCAGACCTCACCTTCTCCTTCTCCTTCTTCTACTTCTTCTGATTCACCCTCCAGACTTCATCTTCTCCTTCTCATTCTTTTGCTTCTTCTATTTTCACCCTCCAGACTTCACCTTCTCCTTCTCCTTCTTCTGCTTCTTCTGATTCACCCTCCAGACTTCACCTTCTCCTTCTCCTTCTTCTACTTCTTCTGATTCACCCTCCTGACTTCACCTTCTCCTTCTCCTTCTTCTACTTCTTCTGCTTCACCCTCCAGACTTCACCTTATCCTTCTCCTTCTTCTACTTCTTCTGATTCACCCTCCAGCCTTCACCTTCTCCTTCTCCTTCTTCTGCTTCTCCTGATTCACCCTCCAGACTTCACCTTCTCCTTCTCCTTATTCTGCTTCTTCTGATTCACCCTCCAGACTTCACCTTCTCCTTCTCCTTCTTCTGCTTCTTCTGATTCACCCTCCAGACTTCACCTTCTCCTTCTCCTTCTTCTGCTTCTTCTGATTCACCCTCCAGACTTCACCTTCTCCTTCTCCTTCTTCTACTTCTTCTGATACACCCTCCAGACTTCATCTTCTCATTCTCCTTCTTCTGCTTCTTCTGATTCACCCTCCAGACTTCACCTTCTCCTTCTCCATCTTCTGCTTCTTCTGATTCACCCTCCAGACTTCACCTTCTCCTTCTCCTTCTTCTCCTTCTTCTGATTCACCCTCCAGACTTAACCTTCTCCTTCTCCTTCTTCTGCTTCTTCTGATTCACCCTCCAGACTTCGCCTTCTCCTTCTGCTTCTTCTACTTCTTCTGATTCACCCTCCAGACTTCACCATCTCCTTCTCCTTCTTCTACTTATTCTGATTCACCCTCCAGTCTTCACCTTCTCCTTCGCCTTCTTCTGCTTCTTCTGATTCACCCTCCAGACTTCACCTTCTCCTTCTCCTTCTTCTGCTTCTTCTGATTCACCCTCCTGACTTCACCTTCTCCTTCTCCTTCTTCTGCTTCTTCTGATTCACCCTCCAGACTTCACCTTCTCCTTCTCCTTCTTCTCCTTCTTCTGATTCACCCTCCAGACCTCACCTTCTCCTTCTACTTCTTCTGCTTCTTCTGATTCACCCTCCAGACTTCACCTTCTCCTTCTCCTTCTTCTGCTTCTTCTGATTCACCCTCCAGACTTCACCTTCTCCTTCTCCTTCTTCTGCTTCTTCTGATTCACCCTCCAGACTTCACCTTCTCCTTCTCCTTCTTCTGCTTCTTCTGATTCACCCTCCGGACTTCACCTTCTCCTTCTCCTTCTTCTACTTCTTCTGATTCACCCTCCAGACTTCACCTTCTCCTTCTCCGTCGTCTACTTCTTCTGATTCACCCTCCAGACTACACCTTCTCCTTCTCCTTCATCTACTTCTTCTGATTCACCCTCCAGACTTCTCCTTCTCCTTCTCCTTCTTCTGCTTCTTCTGATTCACCCTCCAGACTTCACCTTCTCCTTCTTCTACTTCTTCTGATTCACCCTCCAGACGTCACCTTCTCCTTCTCCTTCTTTTACTTCTTCTGATTCACCCTCCAGACTTCACCTTCTCCTTCTCCTTCTTCTACTTCTTCTGCTTCTCCCTCCAGACTTCACCTTCTCCTTCTCCTTCTTCTGCTTCTTCTGCTTCACCCTCCAGACTTCACCTTCTCCTTCTCCTTCTTCTGCTTCTTCTGCTTCACCCTCCAGACTTCACCTTCTCCTTTTGCTTCTTCTGCTTCTTCTGCTTCACCCTCCTGACTTCACCTTCTCCTTCTCCTTCTTCTACTTCCTCTGATTCACCCTCCAGACTTCACCTTCTCCTTCTCCTTCTTCTACTTCTTCTGATTCACCCTCCAGACTTCACCTTCTCCTTCTCCTTCTTCTGCATCTTCTTCTTCACCCTCCAGACGTCACCTTCTCTTTCTCCTTCTTCTGCTTCTTCTGCTTCGCCCTCCAGACTTCACCTTCTCCTTCTCCTTCTTCTGCTTCTTCTGCTTCACCCTCCAGGCATCACCTTCTCCTTCTCCTTCTTCTGCTTCTTCTGCTTCTCCCTCATGACTTCATTTCTCCTTCTCCTTCTTCTACTTCTTCTGATTCACCCTCCAGACTTCGCCTTCTCCTTCTTCTACTTCTTCTGATTCACCCTCCAGACTTCACCTTCTCCTTCTCCTTCTTCTGCTTCTTCTGATTCACCCTCCTAACTTCACCTTCTCCTTCTCCTTCTTCTGCTTCTTCTGATTCACCCTCCTGACTTCACCTTCTCCTTCTCCTTCTTCTGCTTCTTCTGATTCACCCTCCAGACTTCACCTTCTCCTTCTCCTTCTTCTGCTTCTTCTGATTCACACTCCAGACTTCATCTTCTCCTTCTCCTTCTTCTGCTTCTTCTGATTCACCCTCCAGACCTCACCTTCTCCTTCTCCTTCTTCTACTTCTTCTGATTCACCCTCCAGACTTCATCTTCTCCTTCTCATTCTTTTGCTTCTTCTATTTTCACCCTCCAGACTTCACCTTCTCCTTCTCCTTCTTCTGCTTCTTCTGATTCACCCTCCAGACTTCACCTTCTCCTTCTCCTTCTTCTACTTCTTCTGATTCACCCTCCTGACTTCACCTTCTCCTTCTCCTTCTTCTACTTCTTCTGCTTCACCCTCCAGACTTCACCTTATCCTTCTCCTTCTTCTACTTCTTCTGATTCACCCTCCAGACTTCACCTTCTCCTTCTCCTTCTTCTGCTTCTCCTGATTCACCCTCCAGACTTCACCTTCTCCTTCTCCTTATTCTGCTTCTTCTGATTCACCCTCCAGACTTCACCTTCTCCTTCTCCTTCTTCTGCTTCTTCTGATTCACCCTCCAGACTTCACCTTCTCCTTCTCCTTCTTCTGCTTCTTCTGATTCACCCTCCAGACTTCACCTTCTCCTTCTCCTTCTTCTACTTCTTCTGATACACCCTCCAGACTTCATCTTCTCATTCTCCTTCTTCTACTTCTTCTGATTCACCCTCCAGACTTCACCTTCTCCTTCTCCTTCTTCTGCTTCTTCTGATTCACCCTCCAGACTTCGCCTTCTCCTTCTGCTTCTTCTACTTCTTCTGATTCACCCTCCAGACTTCACCATCTCCTTCTCCTTCTTCTACTTATTCTGATTCACCCTCCAGTCTTCACCTTCTCCTTCGCCTTCTTCTGCTTCTTCTGATTCACCCTCCAGACTTCACCTTCTCCTTCTCCTTCTTCTGCTTCTTCTGATTCACCCTCCTGACTTCACCTTCTCCTTCTCCTTCTTCTGCTTCTTCTGATTCACCCTCCAGACTTCACCTTCTCCTTCTCCTTCTTCTCCTTCTTCTGATTCACCCTCCAGACCTCACCTTCTCCTTCTACTTCTTCTGCTTCTTCTGATTCACCCTCCAGACTTCACCTTCTCCTTCTCCTTCTTCTGCTTCTTCTGATTCACCCTCCAGACTTCACCTTCTCCTTCTCCTTCTTCTGCTTCTTCTGATTCACCCTCCAGACTTCACCTTCTCCTTCTCCTTCTTCTGCTTCTTCTGATTCACCCTCCGGACTTCACCTTCTCCTTCTCCTTCTTCTACTTCTTCTGATTCACCCTCCAGACTTCACCTTCTCCTTCTCCTTCGTCTACTTCTTCTGATTCACCCTCCAGACTACACCTTCTCCTTCTCCTTCATCTACTTCTTCTGATTCACCCTCCAGACTTCTCCTTCTCCTTCTCCTTCTTCTGCTTCTTCTGATTCACCCTCCAGACTTCACCTTCTCCTTCTTCTACTTCTTCTGATTCACCCTCCAGACGTCACCTTCTCCTTCTCCTTCTTTTACTTCTTCTGATTCACCCTCCAGACTTCACCTTCTCCTTCTCCTTCTTCTACTTCTTCTGCTTCTCCCTCCAGACTTCACCTTCTCCTTCTCCTTCTTCTGCTTCTTCTGCTTCACCCTCCAGACTTCACCTTCACCTTCTCCTTCTTCTGCTTCTTCTGCTTCACCCTCCAGACTTCACCTTCTCCTTCTCCTTCTTCTGCTTCTTCTGCTTCACCCTCCTGACTTCACCTTCTCCTTCTCCTTCTTCTACTTCCTCTGATTCACCCTCCAGACTTCACCTTCTCCTTCTCCTTCTTCTACTTCTTCTGATTCACCCTCCAGACTTCACCTTCTCCTTCTCCTTCTTCTGCATCTTCTTCTTCACCCTCCAGACGTCACCTTCTCTTTCTCCTTCTTCTGCTTCTTCTGCTTCGCCCTCCAGACTTCACCTTCTCCTTCTCCTTCTTCTGCTTCTTCTGCTTCACCCTCCAGGCATCACCTTCTCCTTCTCCTTCTTCTGCTTCTTCTGCTTCTCCCTCATGACTTCATTTCTCCTTCTCCTTCTTCTACTTCTTCTGATTCACCCTCCAGACTTCGCCTTCTCCTTCTTCTACTTCTTCTGATTCACCCTCCAGACTTCACCTTCTCCTTCTCCTTCTTCTGCTTCTTCTGATTCACCCTCCTAACTTCACCTTCTCCTTCTCCTTCTTCTGCTTCTTCTGATTCACCCTCCTGACTTCACCTTCTCCTTCTCCTTCTTCTGCTTCTTCTGATTCACCCTCCAGTCTTCACCTTCTCCTTCTCCTTCTTCTGCTTCTTCTGATTCACACTCCAGACTTCATCTTCTCCTTCTCCTTCTTCTGCTTCTTCTGATTCACCCTCCAGACCTCACCTTCTCCTTCTCCTTCTTCTACTTCTTCTGATTCACCCTCCAGACTTCATCTTCTCCTTCTCATTCTTTTGCTTCTTCTATTTTCACCCTCCAGACTTCACCTTCTCCTTCTTCTGCTTCTTCTGATTCACCCTCCAGACTTCACCTTCTCCTTCTCCTTCTTCTACTTCTTCTGATTCACCCTCCTGACTTCACCTTCTCCTTCTCCTTCTTCTACTTCTTCTGCTTCACCCTCCAGACTTCACCTTATCCTTCTCCTTCTTCTACTTCTTCTGATTCACCCTCCAGACTTCACCTTCTCCTTCTCCTTCTTCTGCTTCTCCTGATTCACCCTCCAGACTTCACCTTCTCCTTCTCCTTATTCTGCTTCTTCTGATTCACCCTCCAGACTTCACCTTCTCCTTCTCCTTCTTCTGCTTCTTCTGATTCACACTCCAGACTTCACCTTCTCCTTCTCCTTCTTCTGCTTCTTCTGATTCTCCCTCCAGACTTCACCTTCTCCTTCTCCTTCTTCTACTTCTTCTGATACACCCTCCAGACTTCATCTTCTCATTCTCCTTCTTCTACTTCTTCTGATTCACCCTCCAGACTTCACCTTCTCCTTCTCCTTCTTCTCCTTCTACTGATTCACCCTCCAGACTTCACCTTCTCCTTCTCCTTCTTCTGCATCTTCTGATTCACCCTCCAGACTTCACCTTCTCCTTCTCCTTCTTCTGCTTCTTCTGATTCACCCTCCAGACTTCACCTTCTCCTTCTCCATCTTCTGCTTCTTCTGATTCACCCTTCAGACTTCACCTTCTCCTTCTCCTTCTTCTGCTTCTTCTGATTCACCCTCCAGACCTCACCTTCTCCTTCTCCTTCTTCTACTTCTTATGATTCACCCTCCAGACTTCACCTTCTCCTTCTCCTTCTTCTGCTTCATCTGATTCACCCTCCAGACTTAACCTTCTCCTTCTCCTTCTTCTGCTTCTTCTGATTCACCCTCCAGACTTCTCCTTCTCCTTCTGCTTCTTCTACTTCTTCTGATTCACCCTCCAGACTTCACCATCTCCTTCTCCTTCTTCTACTTATTCTGATTCACCCTCCAGTCTTCACCTTCTCCTTCGCCTTCTTCTGCTTCTTCTGATTCACCCTCCAGACTTCACCTTCTCCTTCTCCTTCTTCTGCTTCTTCTGATTCACCCTCCAGACTTCACCTTCTCCTTCTCCTTCTTCTACTTCTTCTGATTCACCCTCCAGACTTCACCTTCTCCTTCTCCTTCGTCTACTTCTTCTGATTCACCCTCCAGACTACACCTTCTCCTTCTCCTTCTTCTACTTCTTCTGATTCACCCTCCAGACTTCTCCTTCTCCTTCTCCTTCTTCTGCTTCTTCTGATTCACCCTCCAGACTTCACCTTCTCCTTCTCCTTCTTCTACTTCTTCTGATTCACCTTCCAGACGTCACCTTCTCCTTCTCCTTCTTCTACTTCTTCTGATTCACCCTCCAGACTTCACCTTCTCCTTCTCCTTCTTCTACTTCTTCTGCTTCTCCCTCCAGACTTCACCTTCTCCTTCTCCTTCTTCTGCTTCTTCTGCTTCACCCTCCAGACTTCACCTTCTCCTTCTCCTTCTTCTGCTTCTTCTGCTTCACCCTCCTGACTTCACCTTCTCCTTCTCCTTCTTCTACTTCTTCTGATTCACCCTCCAGACTTCACCTTCTCCTTCTCCTTCTTCTACTTCTTCTGATTCACCCTCCAGACTTCACCTTCTCCTTCTCCTTCTTCTGCTTCTTCTTCTTCACCCTCCAGACGTCACCTTCTCTTTCTCCTTCTTCTGCTTCTTCTGCTTCGCCCTCCAGACTTCACCTTCTCCTTCTCCTTCTTCTGCTTCTTCTGCTTCACCCTCCAGGCATCACCTTCTCCTTCTCCTTCTTCTGCTTCTTCTGCTTCTCCCTCATGACTTCACCTTCTCCTTCTCCTTCTTCTACTTCTTCTGATTCACCCTCCAGACTTCGCCTTCTCCTTCTTCTACTTCTTCTGATTCACCCTCCAGACTTCACCTTCTCCTTCTCCTTCTTCTACTTCTTCTGATTCACCCTCCAGTCTTCACCTTCTCCTTCTCCTTCTTCTGCTTCTTCTGATTCACCCTCCAGACTTCACCTTCTCCTTCTCCTTCTTCTGCTTCTTCTGATTCACCCTCCTGACTTCACCTTCTCCTTCTCCTTCTTCTGCTTCTTCTGATTCACCCTCCAGACTTCACCTTCTCCTTCTCCTTCTTCTACTTCTTCTGATTCACCCTCCAGAATTCACCTTCTCCTTCTACTTCTTCTGCTTCTTCTGATTCACCCTCCAGACTTCACCTTCTCCTTCTCCTTCTTCTGCTTCTTCTGATTCACCCTCCAGACTTCACCTTCTCCTTCTCCTTCTTCTGCTACTTCTAATTCAACCTCCAGAATTCAGCTTCTCCTTCTCCTTCTTCTGCTTCTTCTGATTCACCCTCCAGAGTTTACCTTCTCCTTCTCCTTCTTCTACTTCTTCTGTTTCACCCTCCAGACTTCACCTTCTCCTTCTCCTGCTTCTGCTTCTTCTGATTCACCCTCCAGACTTCACCTTCTCCTTCTCCTTCGTCTACTTCTTCTGATACACCCTCCAGACTACACCTTCTCCTTCTCCTTCTTCTACTTCTTCTGATTCACCCTCCAGACTTCACCTTCTCCTTCTCCTTCTTCTGCTTCTTCTGATTCACCCTCCAGACTTCACCTTCTCCTTCTCCTTCTTCTACTTCTTCTGATTCACACTCCAAACTTCACCTTCTCCTTCTCCTTCTTCTACTTCTTCTGATTCACCCTCCAGACTTCACCTTCTCCTTCTCCTTCTTCTACTTCTTCTGCTTCTCCCTCCAGACTTCACCTTCTCCTTCTCCTTCTTCTGCTTCTTCTGATTCACCCTCCAGACTTCACCTTCTCCTTCTCCTTCTTCTACTTTTTCTGATTCACCCTCCAGACTTCACCTTCTCCTTCTCCTTCTTCTACTTCTTCTGATTCACCCTCCAGACTTCACCTTCTCCTTCTCCTTCTTCTGATTCTTCTGATTCACCCTCCTCACTTCACCTTCTCCTTCTCCTTCTTCTGCTTCTTCTGCTTCACCCTCCAGACTTCACCTTCTCCTTCTCCTTCTTCTGCTTCTTCTGCTTCACCCTCCAGACTTCACCTTCTCCTTATCCTTCTTCTGCTTCTTCTGCTTCACCCTCCTGACTTCACCTTCTCCTTCTCCTTCTTCTACTTCTTCTGATTCACACTCCAAACTTCACCTTCTCCTTCTCCTTCTTCTACTTCTTCTGATTCACCCTCCAGACTTCACCTTCTCCTTCTCCTTCTTCTACTTCTTCTGCTTCTCCCTCCAGACTTCACCTTCTCCTTCTCCTTCTTCTGCTTCTTCTGATTCACCCTCCAGACTTCACCTTCTCCTTCTCCTTCTTCTACTTTTTCTGATTCACCCTCCAGACTTCACCTTCTCCTTCTCCTTCTTCTACTTCTTCTGATTCACCCTCCAGACTTCACCTTCTCCTTCTCCTTCTTCTGATTCTTCTGATTCACCCTCCTCACTTCACCTTCTCCTTCTCCTTCTTCTGCTTCTTCTGCTTCACCCTCCAGACTTCACCTTCTCCTTCTCCTTCTTCTGCTTCTTCTGCTTCACCCTCCAGACTTCACCTTCTCCTTATCCTTCTTCTGCTTCTTCTGCTTCACCCTCCTGACTTCACCTTCTGCTACTCCTTCTTCTACTTCTTCTGATTCACCCTCCAGACTTCACCTTCTCCTTGTCCTTCATCTGCTTTTTCTGCTTCACCCTCCAGAATTCACCTTCTCCTTCTCCTTCTTCTGCTTCTTCTGCTTCGCCCTCCAGACTTCACCTTCTCCTTCTCCTTCTTCTGCTTCTTCTGCTTCACCCTCCAGACTTCACCTTCTCCTTCTCCTTCTTCTGCTTCTTCTGCTTCACCCTCCTGACTTCACCTTCTCCTTCTCCTTCTTCTACTTCTTCTGATTCACCCTCCAGACTTCACCTTCTCCTTCTTCTGCTTCTACGGCTTCACCCTCCAGACTTCACCTTCTCCTTCTCCTTCTTCTGCTTCTTCTGCTGCGCCCTCCAGACTTGACCTTCTCCTTCTCCTTCTTCTGCTTCTTCTGCTTCACCCTCCTGACTTCACCTTCTCCTTCTCCTTCTTCTACTTCTTCTGCTTCACCCCCCTGACTTCACCTTCTCCTTCTCCTTCTTCTGCTTCTTCTGATTCACCCTCCTAACTTCACCTTCTCCTTCTCCTTCTTCTGCTTCTTCTGATTCACCCTCCTGACCTCACCTTCTCCTTCTCCTTCTTCTGCTTCTTCTGATCCACCCTCCAGACTTCTCCTTCTACTTCTCCTTCTTCTGCTTCTTCTGATTCACCCTCCAGACCTCACCTTCTCCTTCTCCTTCTTCTACTTCTTCTGATTCACCCTCCAGACTTCACCTTCTCCTTCTCCTGCTTCTTCTGATTCACCCTCCAGACTTCACCTTCTCCTTCTCCTTCTTCTACTTCTTCTGATTCACCCTCCAGACTTCACCTTCTTCTTCTCCTTCTTCTACTTCTTCTGATTCACCCTCCAGTCTTCACCTTCTCCTTCTCCTTCTTCTGCTTCTTCTGCTTCACCCTCCAGACTTCACCTTCTCCTTCTCTTTCTTCTGCTTCTTCTGATTCACCCTCCAGACTTCACCTTCTCCTTCTCCTTCTTCTGATTCTTCTGGTTCACCCTCCAGACTTCACCTTCTCCTTCTCCTTCTTCTGCTTCTTCTGGTTCACCCTCCTGACTTCACCTTCTCCTTCTCCTTCTTCTACTTCTTCTGATTCACCCTCCTGACTTCACCTTCTCCTTCTCCTTCTTCTACTTCTTCTGCTTCACCCTCCAGACTTCACCTTCTCCTTCTCCTTCTTCTACTTCTTCTGATTCACCCTCCAGACTTCACCTTCTCCTTCTCCTTCTTCTGCTTCTTCTGATTCACCCTCCAGACTTCACCTTCTCCTTCTCCTTATTCTGCTTCTTCTGATTCACCCTCCAGACTTCACCTTCTCCTTCTCCTTCTTCTGCTTCTTCTGATTCACCCTCCAGACTTCACCTTCTCCTTCTCCTTCTTCTGCTTCTTCTGATTCACCCTCCAGACTTCACCTTCTCCTTCTCCTTCTTCTACTTCTTCTGATTCACCCTCCAGACTTCATCTTCTCCTTCTCCTTCTTCTGCTTCTTCTGATTCACCCTCCAGATTTCACCTTCTCCTTCTCCTTCTTCTGCTTCTTCTGATTCACCCTCCAGACTTCACCTTCTCCTTCTCCTTCTTCTACTTCTTCTGATTCACCCTCCAGACTTCACCTTCTCCTCTCCTTCTTCTACTTCTTCTGATTCACCCTCCGGACTTCACCTTCTCCTTCTCCTTCTTCTGCTTCTTCTGATTCACCCTCCAGACTTCAGCTTCTACTTCTCCTTCTTCTGCTTCTTCTGATTCACCCTCCAGACTTCACCTTCTCCTTCTCCTTTTTCTGCTTCTTCTGATTCACCCTTCAGACTTCACCTTCTCCTTCTCCTTCTTCTGCTTCTTCTGATTCACCATCCAGATCTCACCTTCTCCTTCTCCTTCTTCTACTTCTTCTGATTCACCCTCCAGACTTCATCTTCTCCTTCTCCTTCTTCTGCTTCTTCTGATTCTCCCTCCAGATTTCATCTTCTCCTTCTCCTTCTTCTGCTTCTTCTGATTCACCCTCCAGACTTCGCCTTCTCCTTCTCCTTCTTCTCCTTCTTCTGATTCACCCTCCAGACTTCACCTTCTCCTTCTCCTTCTTCTACTTCTTCTGATTCACCCTCCAGTCTTCACCTTCTCCTTCTCCTTCTTCTGCTTCTTCTGATTCACCCTCCAGACTTCACCTTCTCCTTCTCCTTCTTCTGCTTCTTCTGATTCACCCTCCTGACTTCACCTTCTCCTTCTCCTTCTTCTGCTTCTTCTGATTCACCCTCCAGACTTCACCTTCTCCTTCTCCTTCTTCTACTTCTTCTGATTCACCCTCCAGACTTCACCTTCTCCTTCTACTTCTTCTGCTTCTTCTGATTCACACTCCAGACTTCACCTTCTCCTTCTCCTTCTTCTGCTTCTTCTGATTCACCCTCCATACTTCACCTTCTCCTTCTCCTTCTTCTGCTTCTTCTGATTCACCCTCCAGACTTCACCTTCTCCTTCTCCTTCTTCTGCTTCTTCTGATTCACCCTCCAGACTTCACCTTCTCCTTCTGCTTCTTCTACTTCTTCTGATTCACCCTCCAGACTTCACCTTCTCCTTCTCCTTCTTCTGCTTCTTCTGATTCACCCTCCAGACTTCACCTTCTCCTTCTCCTTCGTCTACTTCTCCTGATCCACCCTCCAAACTACACCTTCTCCTTCTCCTTCTTCTACTTCTTCTGATTCACCCTCCAGACTTCACCTTCTCCTTCTCCTTCTTCTGCTTCTTCTGATTCACCCTCCAGACTTCACCTTCTCCTTTTCCTTCTTCTACTTCTTCCGATTCACCCTCCAGACTTTACCTTCTCCTTCTCCTTCTTCTACTTCTTCTGATTCACCCTCCAGACTTCACCTTCTCCTTCTCCTTCTTCTACTTCTTCTGCTTCTCCCTCCAGACTTCACCTTCTCCTTCTCCTTCTTCTGCTTCTTCTGATTCACCCTCCAGACTTCACCTTCTCCTTCTCCTTCTTCTACTTCTTCTGATTCACCCTCCAGACTTCACCTTCTCCTTCTCCTTCTTCTACTTCTTCTGATTCACCCTCCAGACTTCACCTTCTCCTTCTCCTTCTTCTACTTCTTCTGATTCACCCTCCTGACTTCACCTTCTCCTTCTCCTTCTTCTGCTTCTTCTGCTTCACCCTCCAGACTTCACCTTCTCCTTCTCCTTCTTTTGCTTCTTCTGCTTCACCCTCCAGACTTCACCTTCTCCGTCTCCTTCTTCTGCTTCACCCTCCTGACTTCACCTTCTCCTTCTCCTTCTTCTACTTCTTCTGATTCACCCTCCAGACTTCACCTTCTCCTTCTCCTTCTTCTGCTTCTTCTGCTTCGCCCTCCAGACTTCACCTTCTCCTTCTCCTTCTTCTGTTTCTTCTGCTTCACCCTCCAGACTTCACCTTCTCCTTCTCCTTCTTCTGCTTCTTCTGCTTCACCCTCCTGACTTCACCATCTCCTTCTCCTTCTTCTACTTCTTCTGCTTCACCCCCCTGACTTCACCTTCTCCTTCTCCTTCTTCTGCTTCTTCTGATTCACCATCCTGACTTCACCTTCTCCTTCTCCTTCCTCTGCTTCTTCTGATTCACCCTCCTGACTTCACCTTCTCCTTCTCCTTCTTCTGCTTCTTCTGATTCACCCTCCAGACTTCACCTTCTCCTTCTCCTTCTTCTGCTTCTTCTGATTCACCCTCCAGACTTCATCTTCTCCTTCTCCTTCTTCTGCTTCTTCTGATTCACCCTCCAGACCTCACCTTCTCCTTCTCCTTCTTCTACTTCTTCTGATTCACCCTCCAGACTTCACCTTCTCCTTCTCCTTCTTCTACTTCTTCTGATTCACCCTCCTGACTTCACCTTCTCCTTCTCCTTCTTCTACTTCTTCTGATTCACCCTCCAGACTTCACCTTCTCCTTCTCCTTCTTCTACTTCTTCTGATTCACCCTCCAGACTTCACCTTCTCCTTCTCCTTCTTCTGCTTCTCCTGATTCACCCACCAGACTTCACCTTCTCCTTCTCCTTATTCTGCTTCTTCTGATTCACCCTCCAGACTTCACCTTCTCCTTCTCCTTCTTCTGCTTCTTCTGATTCACCCTCCAGACTTCACCTTCTCCTTCTCCTTCTTCTGCTTCTTCTGATTCACCCTCCAGACTTCACCTTCTCCTTCTCCTTCTTCTACTTCTTCTGATACACCCTCCAGACTTCATCTTCTCATTCTCCTTCTTCTGCTTCTTCTGATTCACCCTCCAGACTTCACCTTCTCCTTCTCCTTCTTCTGCTTCTTCTGATTCACCCTCCAGACTTGTCCTTCTCCTTCTCCTTCTTCTACTTCTTCTGATTCACCCTCCAGACTTCACCTTCTCCTTCTCCTTCTTCTACTTCTTCTGATTCACCCTCCAGACTTCACCTTCTCCTTCTCCTTCTTCTGCATCTTCTGATTCACCCTCCAGACTTCACCTTCTCCTTCTCCTTCTTCTGCTTCTTCTGATTCACCCTCCAGACTTCACCTTCTCCTTCTCCATCTTCTGCTTCTTCTGATTCACCCTTCAGACTTCACCTTCTCCTTCTCCTTCTTCTGCTTCTTCTGATTCACCCTCCAGACCTCACCTTCTCCTTCTCCTTCTTCTACTTCTTATGATTCACCCTCCAGACTTCACCTTCTCCTTCTCCTTCTTCTGCTTCTTCTGATTCACCCTCCAGACTTAACCTTCTCCTTCTCCTTCTTCTGCTTCTTCTGATTCACCCCCCAGACTTCGCCTTCTCCTTCTGCTTCTTCTACTTCTTCTGATTCACCCTCCAGACTTCACCATCTCCTTCTCCTTCTTCTACTTATTCTGATTCACCCTCCAGTCTTCACCTTCTCCTTCGCCTTCTTCTGCTTCTTCTGATTCACCCTCCAGACTTCACCTTCTCCTTCTCCTTCTTCTGCTTCTTCTGATTCACCCTCCTGACTTCACCTTCTCCTTCTCCTTCTTCTGCTTCTTCTGATTCACCCTCCAGACTTCACCTTCTCCTTCTCCTTCTTCTCCTTCTTCTGATTCACCCTCCAGACTTCACCTTCTCCTTCTACTTCTTCTGCTTCTTCTGATTCACCCTCCAGACTTCACCTTCTCCTTCTCCTTCTTCTGCTTCTTCTGATTAACCCTCCAGACTTCACCTTCTCCTTCTCCTTCTTCTGCTTCTTCCGATTCACCCTCCAGACTTCACCTTCTCCTTCTCCTTCTTCTGCTTCTTCTGATTCACCCTCCAGACTTCACCTTCTCCTTCTCCTTCTTCTACTTCTTCTGATTCACCCTCCAGACTTTACCTTCTCCTTCTCCTGCTTCTGCTTCTTCTGATTCACCCTCCAGACTTCACCTTCTCCTTCTCCTTCGTCGACTTCTTCTGATTCACCCTCCAGACTACACCTTCTCCTTCTCCTTCTTCTACTTCTTCTGATTCACCTTCCAGACGTCACCTTCTCCTTCTCCTTCTTCTACTTCTTCTGATTCACCCTCCAGACTTCACCTTCTCCTTCTCCTTCTTCTACTTCTTCTGCTTCTCCCTCCAGACTTCACCTTCTCCTTCTCCTTCTTCTGCTTCTTCTGATTCACCCTCCAGACTTCAACTTCTCCTTCTCCTTCTTCTACTTCTTCTGATTCACCCTCTTGACTTCACCTTCTCCTTCTCCTTCTTCTGCTTCTTCTGCTTCACCCTCCAGACTTCACCTTCTCCTTCTCCTTCTTCTGCTTCTTCTGCTTCACCCTCCAGACTTCACCTTGTCCTTCTCCTTCTTCTGCTTCTTCTGCTTCTCCCTCCAGACTTCACCTTCTCCTTCTCCTTCTTCTGCTTCTTCTGATTCACCCTCCAGACTTCACCTTCTCCTTCTCCTTCTTCTACTTCTTCTGATTCACCCTCCAGACTTCACCTTCTCCTTCTCCTTCTTCTACTTCTTCTGATTCACCCTCCAGACTTCACCTTCTCCTTCTCCTTCTTCTACTTCTTCTGATTCACCCTCCTGACTTCACCTTCTCCTTCTCCTTCTTCTGCTTCTTCTGCTTCACCCTCCAGACTTCACCTTCTCCTTCTCCTTCTTTTGCTTCTTCTGCTTCACCCTCCAGACTTCACCTTCTCCGTCTCCTTCTTCTGCTTCACCCTCCTGACTTCACCTTCTCCTTCTCCTTCTTCTACTTCTTCTGATTCACCCTCCAGATTTCACCTTCTCCTTCTCCTTCTTCTGCTTCTTCTGCTTCGCCCTCCAGACTTCACCTTCTCCTTCTCCTTCTTCTGTTTCTTCTGCTTCACCCTCCAGACTTCACCTTCTCCTTCTCCTTCTTCTGCTTCTTCTGCTTCACCCTCCTGACTTCACCATCTCCTTCTCCTTCTTCTACTTCTTCTGCTTCACCCCCCTGACTTCACCTTCTCCTTCTCCTTCTTCTGCTTCTTCTGATTCACCATCCTAACTTCACCTTCTCCTTCTCCTTCCTCTGCTTCTTCTGATTCACCCTCCTGACTTCACCTTCTCCTTCTCCTTCTTCTGCTTCTTCTGATTCACCCTCCAGACTTCACCTTCTCCTTCTCCTTCTTCTGCTTCTTCTGATTCACCCTCCAGACTTCATCTTCTCCTTCTCCTTCTTCTGCTTCTTCTGATTCACCCTCCAGACCTCACCTTCTCCTTCTCCTTCTTCTACTTCTTCTGATTCACCCTCCAGACTTCACCTTCTCCTTCTCCTTCTTCTACTTCTTCTGATTCACCCTCCTGACTTCACCTTCTCCTTCTCCTTCTTCTACTTCTTCTGATTCACCCTCCAGACTTCACCTTCTCCTTCTCCTTCTTCTACTTCTTCTGATTCACCCTCCAGACTTCACCTTCTCCTTCTCCTTCTTCTGCTTCTCCTGATTCACCCACCAGACTTCACCTTCTCCTTCTCCTTATTCTGCTTCTTCTGATTCACCCTCCAGACTTCACCTTCTCCTTCTCCTTCTTCTGCTTCTTCTGATTCACCCTCCAGACTTCACCTTCTCCTTCTCCTTCTTCTGCTTCTTCTGATTCACCCTCCAGACTTCACCTTCTCCTTCTCCTTCTTCTACTTCTTCTGATACACCCTCCAGACTTCATCTTCTCATTCTCCTTCTTCTGCTTCTTCTGATTCACCCTCCAGACTTCACCTTCTCCTTCTCCTTCTTCTGCTTCTTCTGATTCACCCTCCAGACTTGTCCTTCTCCTTCTCCTTCTTCTACTTCTTCTGATTCACCCTCCAGACTTCACCTTCTCCTTCTCCTTCTTCTACTTCTTCTGATTCACCCTCCAGACTTCACCTTCTCCTTCTCCTTCTTCTGCATCTTCTGATTCACCCTCCAGACTTCACCTTCTCCTTCTCCTTCTTCTGCTTCTTCTGATTCACCCTCCAGACTTCACCTTCTCCTTCTCCATCTTCTGCTTCTTCTGATTCACCCTTCAGACTTCACCTTCTCCTTCTCCTTCTTCTGCTTCTTCTGATTCACCCTCCAGACCTCACCTTCTCCTTCTCCTTCTTCTACTTCTTATGATTCACCCTCCAGACTTCACCTTCTCCTTCTCCTTCTTCTGCTTCTTCTGATTCACCCTCCAGACTTCACCTTCTCCTTCTCCATCTTCTGCTTCTTCTGATTCACCCTTCAGACTTCACCTTCTCCTTCTCCTTCTTCTGCTTCTTCTGATTCACCCCCCAGACTTCACCTTCTCCTTCTCCATCTTCTGCTTCTTCTGATTCACCCTTCAGACTTCACCTTCTCCTTCTCCTTCTTCTGCTTCTTCTGATTCACCCTCCAGACCTCACCTTCTCCTTCTCCTTCTTCTACTTCTTCTGATACACCCTCCAGACTTCATCTTCTCATTCTCCTTCTTCTGCTTCTTCTGATTCACCCTCCAGACTTCACCTTCTCCTTCTCCTTCTTCTGCTTCTTCTGATTCACCCTCCAGACTTGTCCTTCTCCTTCTCCTTCTTCTACTTCTTCTGATTCACCCTCCAGACTTCACCTTCTGCTTCTCCTTCTTCTACTTCTTCTGATTCACCCTCCAGACTTCACCTTCTCCTTCTCCTTCTTCTGCATCTTCTGATTCACCCTCCAGACTTCACCTTCTCCTTCTCCTTCTTCTGCTTCTTCTGATTCACCCTCCAGACTTCACCTTCTCCTTCTCCATCTTCTGCTTCTTCTGATTCACCCTTCAGACTTCACCTTCTCCTTCTCCTTCTTCTGCTTCTTCTGATTCACCCTCCAGACCTCACCTTCTCCTTCTCCTTCTTCTACTTCTTATGATTCACCCTCCAGACTTCACCTTCTCCTTCTCCTTCTTCTGCTTCTTCTGATTCACCCTCCAGACTTAACCTTCTCCTTCTCCTTCTTCTGCTTCTTCTGATTCACCCCCCAGACTTCGCCTTCTCCTTCTGCTTCTTCTACTTCTTCTGATTCACCCTCCAGACTTCACCATCTCCTTCTCCTTCTTCTACTTATTCTGATTCACCCTCCAGTCTTCACCTTCTCCTTCGCCTTCTTCTGCTTCTTCTGATTCACCCTCCAGACTTCACCTTCTCCTTCTCCTTCTTCTGCTTCTTCTGATTCACCCTCCTGACTTCACCTTCTCCTTCTCCTTCTTCTGCTTCTTCTGATTCACCCTCCAGACTTCACCTTCTCCTTCTCCTTCTTCTCCTTCTTCTGATTCACCCTCCAGACTTCACCTTCTCCTTCTACTTCTTCTGCTTCTTCTGATTCACCCTCCAGACTTCACCTTCTCCTTCTCCTTCTTCTGCTTCTTCTGATTAACCCTCCAGACTTCACCTTCTCCTTCTCCTTCTTCTGCTTCTTCCGATTCACCCTCCAGACTTCACCTTCTCCTTCTCCTTCTTCTGCTTCTTCTGATTCACCCTCCAGACTTCACCTTCTCCTTCTCCTTCTTCTACTTCTTCTGATTCACCCTCCAGACTTCACCTTCTCCTTCTCCTGCTTCTGCTTCTTCTGATTCACCCTCCAGACTTCACCTTCTCCTTCTCCTTCGTCGACTTCTTCTGATTCACCCTCCAGACTACACCTTCTCCTTCTCCTTCTTCTACTTCTTCTGATTCACCTTCCAGACGTCACCTTCTCCTTCTCCTTCTTCTACTTCTTCTGATTCACCCTCCAGACTTCACCTTCTCCTTCTCCTTCTTCTACTTCTTCTGCTTCTCCCTCCAGACTTCACCTTCTCCTTCTCCTTCTTCTGCTTCTTCTGATTCACCCTCCAGACTTCACCTTCTCCTTCTCCTTCTTCTACTTCTTCTGATTCACCCTCCTGACTTCACCTTCTCCTTCTCCTTCTTCTGCTTCTTCTGCTTCACCCTCCAGACTTCACCTTCTCCTTCTCCTTCTTCTGCTTCTTCTGCTTCACCCTCCAGACTTCACCTTGTCCTTCTCCTTCTTCTGCTTCTTCTGCTTCTCCCTCCAGACTTCACCTTCTCCTTCTCCTTCTTCTGCTTCTTCTGATTCACCCTCCAGACTTCACCTTCTCCTTCTCCTTCTTCTACTTCTTCTGATTCACCCTCCAGACTTCACCTTCTCCTTCTCCTTCTTCTACTTCTTCTGATTCACCCTCCAGACTTCACCTTCTCCTTCTCCTTCTTCTACTTCTTCTGATTCACCCTCCTGACTTCACCTTCTCCTTCTCCTTCTTCTGCTTCTTCTGCTTCACCCTCCAGACTTCACCTTCTCCTTCTCCTTCTTTTGCTTCTTCTGCTTCACCCTCCAGACTTCACCTTCTCCGTCTCCTTCTTCTGCTTCACCCTCCTGACTTCACCTTCTCCTTCTCCTTCTTCTACTTCTTCTGATTCACCCTCCAGACTTCACCTTCTCCTTCTCCTTCTTCTGCTTCTTCTGCTTCGCCCTCCAGACTTCACCTTCTCCTTCTCCTTCTTCTGTTTCTTCTGCTTCACCCTCCAGACTTCACCTTCTCCTTCTCCTTCTTCTGCTTCTTCTGCTTCACCCTCCTGACTTCACCATCTCCTTCTCCTTCTTCTACTTCTTCTGCTTCACCCCCCTGACTTCACCTTCTCCTTCTCCTTCTTCTGCTTCTTCTGATTCAACATCCTAACTTCACCTTCTCCTTCTCCTTCCTCTGCTTCTTCTGATTCACCCTCCTGACTTCACCTTCTCCTTCTCCTTCTTCTGCTTCTTCTGATTCACCCTCCAGACTTCACCTTCTCCTTCTCCTTCTTCTGCTTCTTCTGATTCACCCTCCAGACTTCATCTTCTCCTTCTCCTTCTTCTGCTTCTTCTGATTCACCCTCCAGACCTCACCTTCTCCTTCTCCTTCTTCTACTTCTTCTGATTCACCCTCCAGACTTCACCTTCTCCTTCTCCTTCTTCTACTTCTTCTGATTCACCCTCCTGACTTCACCTTCTCCTTCTCCTTCTTCTACTTCTTCTGATTCACCCTCCAGACTTCACCTTCTCCTTCTCCTTCTTCTACTTCTTCTGATTCACCCTCCAGACTTCACCTTCTCCTTCTCCTTCTTCTGCTTCTCCTGATTCACCCACCAGACTTCACCTTCTCCTTCTCCTTATTCTGCTTCTTCTGATTCACCCTCCAGACTTCACCTTCTCCTTCTCCTTCTTCTGCTTCTTCTGATTCACCCTCCAGACTTCACCTTCTCCTTCTCCTTCTTCTGCTTCTTCTGATTCACCCTCCAGACTTCACCTTCTCCTTCTCCTTCTTCTACTTCTTCTGATACACCCTCCAGACTTCATCTTCTCATTCTCCTTCTTCTGCTTCTTCTGATTCACCCTCCAGACTTCACCTTCTCCTTCTCCTTCTTCTGCTTCTTCTGATTCACCCTCCAGACTTGTCCTTCTCCTTCTCCTTCTTCTACTTCTTCTGATTCACCCTCCAGACTTCACCTTCTCCTTCTCCTTCTTCTACTTCTTCTGATTCACCCTCCAGACTTCACCTTCTCCTTCTCCTTCTTCTGCATCTTCTGATTCACCCTCCAGACTTCACCTTCTCCTTCTCCTTCTTCTGCTTCTTCTGATTCACCCTCCAGACTTCACCTTCTCCTTCTCCATCTTCTGCTTCTTCTGATTCACCCTTCAGACTTCACCTTCTCCTTCTCCTTCTTCTGCTTCTTCTGATTCACCCTCCAGACCTCACCTTCTCCTTCTCCTTCTTCTACTTCTTATGACTCACCCTCCAGACTTCACCTTCTCCTTCTCCTTCTTCTGCTTCTTCTGATTCACCCTCCAGACTTAACCTTCTCCTTCTCCTTCTTCTGCTTCTTCTGATTCACCCCCCAGACTTCGCCTTCTCCTTCTGCTTCTTCTACTTCTTCTGATTCACCCTCCAGACTTCACCATCTCCTTCTCCTTCTTCTACTTATTCTGATTCACCCTCCAGTCTTCACCTTCTCCTTCGCCTTCTTCTGCTTCTTCTGATTCACCCTCCAGACTTCACCTTCTCCTTCTCCTTCTTCTGCTTCTTCTGATTCACCCTCCTGACTTCACCTTCTCCTTCTCCTTCTTCTGCTTCTTCTGATTCACCCTCCAGACTTCACCTTCTCCTTCTCCTTCTTCTCCTTCTTCTGATTCACCCTCCAGACTTCACCTTCTCCTTCTACTTCTTCTACTTCTTCTGATACACCCTCCAGACTTCATCTTCTCATTCTCCTTCTTCTGCTTCTTCTGATTCACCCTCCAGACTTCACCTTCTCCTTCTCCTTCTTCTGCTTCTTCTGATTCACCCTCCAGACTTGTCCTTCTCCTTCTCCTTCTTCTACTTCTTCTGATTCACCCTCCAGACTTCACCTTCTCCTTCTCCTTCTTCTACTTCTTCTGATTCACCCTCCAGACTTCACCTTCTCCTTCTCCTTCTTCTGCATCTTCTGATTCACCCTCCAGACTTCACCTTCTCCTTCTCCTTCTTCTGCTTCTTCTGATTCACCCTCCAGACTTCACCTTCTCCTTCTCCATCTTCTGCTTCTTCTGATTCACCCTTCAGACTTCACCTTCTCCTTCTCCTTCTTCTGCTTCTTCTGATTCACCCTCCAGACCTCACCTTCTCCTTCTCCTTCTTCTACTTCTTATGATTCACCCTCCTGACTTCACCTTCTCCTTCTCCTTCTTCTGCTTCTTCTGATTCACCCTCCAGACTTCACCTTCTCCTTCTCCTTCTTCTCCTTCTTCTGATTCACCCTCCAGACTTCACCTTCTCCTTCTACTTCTTCTGCTTCTTCTGATTCACCCTCCAGACTTCACCTTCTCCTTCTCCTTCTTCTGCTTCTTCTGATTCACCCTCCAGACTTCACCTTCTCCTTCTCCTTCTTCTGCTTCTTCTGATTCACCCTCCAGACTTCACCTTCTCCTTCTCCTTCTTCTGCTTCTTCTGATTCACCCTCCAGACTTCACCTTCTCCTTCTCCTTCTTCTACTTCTTCTGATTCACCCTCCAGACTTCACCTTCTCCTTCTCCTGCTTCTGCTTCTTCTGATTCACCCTCCAGACATCACCTTCTCCTTCTCCTTCGTCGACTTCTTCTGATTCACCCTCCAGACTACACCTTCTCCTTCTCCTTCTTCTACTTCTTCTGATTCACCTTCCAGACGTCACCTTCTCCTTCTCCTTCTTCTACTTCTTCTGATTCACCCTCCAGACTTCACCTTCTCCTTCTCCTTCTTCTACTTCTTCTGCTTCTCCCTCCAGACTTCACCTTCTCCTTCTCCTTCTTCTGCTTCTTCTGATTCACCCTCCAGACTTCACCTTCTCCTTCTCCTTCTTCTACTTCTTCTGATTCACCCTCCTGACTTCACCTTCTCCTTCTCCTTCTTCTGCTTCTTCTGCTTCACCCTCCAGACTTCACCTTCTCCTTCTCCTTCTTCTGCTTCTTCTGCTTCACCCTCCAGACTTCACCTTGTCCTTCTCCTTCTTCTGCTTCTTCTGCTTCTCCCTCCAGACTTCACCTTCTCCTTCTCCTTCTTCTGCTTCTTCTGATTCACCATCCAGACTTCACCTTCTCCTTCTCCTTCTTCTACTTCTTCTGATTCACCCTCCAGACTTCACCTTCTCCTTCTCCTTCTTCTACTTCTTCTGATTCACCCTCCTGACTTCACCTTCTCCTTCTCCTTCTTCTGCTTCTTCTGCTTCACCCTCCAGACTTCACCTTCTCCTTCTCCTTCTTTTGCTTCTTCTGCTTCACCCTCCAGACTTCACCTTCTCCATCTCCTTCTTCCGCTTCACCCTCCTGACTTCACCTTCTCCTTCTCCTTCTTCTACTTCTTCTGATTCACCCTCCAGACTTCACCTTCTCCTTCTCCTTCTTCTGCTTCTTCTGCTTCGCCCTCCAGACTTCACCTTCTCCTTCTCCTTCTTCTGTTTCTTCTGCTTCACCCTCCACACTTCACCTTCTCCTTCTCCTTCTTCTGCTTCTTCTGCTTCACCCTCCTGACTTCACCATCTCCTTCTCCTTCTTCTACTTCTTCTGCTTCACCCCCCTGACTTCACCTTCTCCTTCTCCATCTTCTGCTTCTTCTGATTCACCATCCTAACTTCACCTTCTCCTTCTCCTTCCTCTGCTTCTTCTGATTCACCCTCCTGACTTCACCTTCTCCTTCTCCTTCTTCTGCTTCTTCTGATTCACCCTCCAGACTTCACCTTCTCCTTCTCCTTCTTCTGCTTCTTCTGATTCACCCTCCAGACTTCATCTTCTCCTTCTCCTTCTTCTGCTTCTTCTGATTCACCCTCCAGACCTCACCTTCTCCTTCTCCTTCTTCTACTTCTTCTGATTCACCCTCCAGACTTCACCTTCTCCTTCTCCTTCTTCTACTTCTTCTGATTCACCCTCCTGACTTCACCTTCTCCTTCTCCTTCTTCTACTTCTTCTGATTCACCCTCCAGACTTCACCTTCTCCTTCTCCTTCTTCTACTTCTTCTGATTCACCCTCCAGACTTCACCTTCTCCTTCTCCTTCTTCTGCTTCTCCTGATTCACCCACCAGACTTCACCTTCTCCTTCTCCTTATTCTGCTTCTTCTGATTCACCCTCCAGACTTCACCTTCTCCTTCTCCTTCTTCTGCTTCTTCTGATTCACCCTCCAGACTTCACCTTCTCCTTCTCCTTCTTCTGCTTCTTCTGATTCACCCTCCAGACTTCACCTTCTCCTTCTCCTTCTTCTACTTCTTCTGATACACCCTCCAGACTTCATCTTCTCATTCTCCTTCTTCTGCTTCTTCTGATTCACCCTCCAGACTTCACCTTCTCCTTCTCCTTCTTCTGCTTCTTCTGATTCACCCTCCAGACTTGTCCTTCTCCTTCTCCTTCTTCTACTTCTTCTGATTCACCCTCCAGACTTCACCTTCTCCTTCTCCTTCTTCTACTTCTTCTGATTCACCCTCCAGACTTCACCTTCTTCTTCTCCTTCTTCTGCATCTTCTGATTCACCCTCCAGACTTCATCTTCTCCTTCTCCTTCTTCTGCTTCTTCTGATTCACCCTCCAGACTTCACCTTCTCCTTCTCCTTCTTCTACTTCTTATGATTCACCCTCCAGACTTCACCTTCTCCTTCTCCTTCTTCTGCTTCTTCTGATTCACCCTCCAGACTTAACCTTCTCCTTCTCCTTCTTCTGCTTCTTCTGATTCACCGACCAGACTTCGCCTTCTCCTTCTGCTTCTTCTACTTCTTCTGATTCACCCTCCAGACTTCACCATCTCCTTCTCCTTCTTCTACTTATTCTGATTCACCCTCCAGTCTTCACCTTCTCCTTCGCCTTCTTCTGCTTCTTCTGATTCACCCTCCAGACTTCACCTTCTCCTTCTCCTTCTTCTGCTTCTTCTGATTCACCCTCCTGACTTCACCTTCTCCTTCTCCTTCTTCTGCTTCTTCTGATTCACCCTCCAGACTTCACCTTCTCCTTCTCCTTCTTCTCCTTCTTCTGATTCACCCTCCAGACTTCACCTTCTCCTTCTACTTCTTCTGCTTCTTCTGATTCACCCTCCAGACTTCACCTTCTCCTTCTCCTTCTTCTGCTTCTTCTGATTCACCCTCCAGACTTCATCTTCTCCTTCTCCTTCTTCTGCTTCTTCTGATTCACCCTCCAGACTTCACCTTCTCCTTCTCCTTCTTCTGCTTCTTCTGATTCACCCTCCAGACTTCACCTTCTCCTTCTCCTTCTTCTACTTCTTCTGATTCACCCTCCAGACTTCACCTTCTCCTTCTCCTGCTTCTGCTTCTTCTGATTCACCCTCCAGACTTCACCTTCTCCTTCTCCTTCGTCGACTTCTTCTGATTCACCCTCCAGACTACACCTTCTCCTTCTCCTTCTTCTACTTCTTCTGATTCACCTTCCAGACGTCACCTTCTCCTTCTCCTTCTTCTACTTCTTCTGATTCACCCTCCAGACTTCACCTTCTCCTTCTCCTTCTTCTACTTCTTCTGCTTCTCCCTCCAGACTTCACCTTCTCCTTCTCCTTCTTCTGCTTCTTCTGATTCACCCTCCAGACTTCACCTTCTCCTTCTCCTTCTTCTACTTCTTCTGATTCACCCTCCTGACTTCACCTTCTCCTTCTCCTTCTTCTGCTTCTTCTGCTTCACCCTCCAGACTTCACCTTCTCCTTCTCCTTCTTCTGCTTCTTCTGCTTCACCCTCCAGACTTCACCTTGTCCTTCTCCTTCTTCTGCTTCTTCTGCTTCAACCTCCTGACTTCACCTTCTCCTTCTCCTTCTTCTACTTCTTCTGATTCACCCTCCAGACTTCACCTTCTCCTTCTCCTTCTTCTACTTCTTCTGATTCACCCTCCAGACTTCACCTTCTCCTTCTCCTTCTTCTGCTTCTTCTTCTTTACCCTCCAGACGTCACCTTCTCTTTCTCCTTCTTCTGCTTCTTCTGCTTCGCCCTCCAGACTTCACCTTCTCCTTCTCCTTCTTCTGCTTCTTCTGCTTCACCCTCCAGACATCACCTTCTCCGTCTCCTTCTTCTGCTTCTTCTGCTTCTCCCTCATGACTTCACCTTCTCCTTCTCCTTCTTCTACTTCTTCTGATTCACCCTCCAGACTTCACCTTCTCCTTCTACTTCTTCTGCTTCTTCTGCTTCACCCTCCAGACTTCACCTTCTCCTTCTCCTTCTTCTGCTTCTTCTGCTGCGCCCGCCAGACTTCACCTTCTCCTTCTCCTTCTTCTGCTTCTTCTGCTTCACCCTCCTGACTTCACCTTCTCCTTCTCCTTCTTCTACTTCTTCTGCTTCACCCCCCTGACTTCACCTTCTCCTTCTCCTTCTTCTGCTTCTTCTGATTCACCCTCCTAACTTCACCTTCTCCTTCTCCTTCTTCTGCTTCTTCTGATTCACCCTCCTGACTTCACCTTCTCCTTCTCCTTCTTCTGCTTCTTCTGATTCACCCTCCAGACTTCACCTTCTACTTCTCCTTCTTCTGCTTCTTCTGATTCACCCTCCAGACTTCACCTTCTCCTTCTCCTTCTTCTGCTTCTTCTGATTCACCCTCCAGACCTCACCTTCTCCTTCTCCTTCTCCTACTTCTTCTGATTCACCCTCCGGACTTCATCTTCTCCTTCTCCTTCTTCTACTTCTTCTGATTCACCCGCCAGTCTTCACGTTCTCCTTCTCCTTCTTCTGCTTCTTCTGATTCACCCTCCAGACTTCACCTTCTCCTTCTCCTTCTTCTGCTTCTTCTGATTCACCCTCCAGAGCTCACCATCTCCTTCTCCTTCTTCTACTTCTTCTGATTCACCCTCCAGACTTCACCTTCTCCTTCTGCTTCTTCTACTTCTTCTGATTCACCCTCCAGTCTTCACCTTCTCCTTCTCCTGCTTCTGCTTCTTCTGATGCACCCTCCAGACTTCACCTTCTCCTTCTCCTTCTTCTACTTCTTCTGATTCACCCTCCAGACTTCGCCTTCTCCTTCTTCTGCTTTTTCTGATTCACCCTCCACACTTCACCTTCTCCTTCTCCTTCTTCTGCTTCTTCTGATTCACCCTCCAGAGCTCACCATCTCCTTCTCCTTCTTCTACTTCTTCTGATTCACCCTCCAGACTTCACCTTCTCCTTCTGCTTCTTCTACTTCTTCTGATTCACCCTCCAGTCTTCACCTTCTCCTTCTCCTGCTTCTGCTTCTTCTGATGCACCCTCCAGACTTCACCTTCTCCTTCTCCTTCTTCTGCTTCTTCTGATTCACCCTCCAGACCTCACCTTCTCCTTCTCCTTCTTCTACTTCTTCTGCTTCACCCTCCAGACTTCACCTTCTCCTTCTCCTTCTTCTGCTTCTTCTGATTCACCCTCCAGACTTCACCTTCTCCTTCTCCTTCTTCTACTTCTTCTGATTCACCCTCCAGACTTCACCTTCTCCTTCTACTTCTTCTGCTTCTTCTGATTCACCCTCCAGACTTCACCTTCTCCTTCTCCTTCTTCTGCTTCTTCTGATTCACCCTCCAGACTTCACCTTCTCCTTCTCCTTCTTCTGCTTTTTCAGATTCACCCTCCAGACTTCACCTTCTCCTTCTCCTTCTTCTGCTTCTTCTGATTCACCCTCCAGACTTCACCTTCTCCTTCTCCTTCTTCTACTTCTTCTGATTCACCCTCCAGACTTCGCCTTCTCCTTCTCCTTCTTCTGCTTTTTCTGATTCACCCTCCAGACTTCACCTTCTCCTTCTCCTTCGTCTACTTCTTCTGATTCACTCTCCAGACTACACCTTCTCCTTCTCCTTCTTCTACTTCTTCTGATTCAGCCTCCAGACTTCACCTTCTCCTTCTCCTTCTTCTACTTCTTCTGATTCACCCTCCAGACTTCACCTTCTCCTTCTCCTTCTTCTACTTCTTCTTATTCACCCTCCAGATTTCACCTTCTCCTTCTTCTTCTACTTCTTCTGCTTCTCCCTCCAGACTTCACCTTCTCCTTCTCCTTCTTCTGCTTCTTCTGATTCACCCTCCAGACTTCCCCTTCTCCTTCTTCTTCTTCTACTTCTTCTGATTCAACCTCCAGACTTCACCTTCTCCTTCTCCTTCTTCTACTTCTTCTGATTCACCCTCCAGACTTCACCTTCTCCTTCTCCTTCTTCTACTTCTTCTGATTCACCCTCCTGACTTCACCTTCTCCTTCTCCTTCTTCTGCTTCTTCTGCTTCACCCTCCAGACTTCACCTTGTCCTTCTCCTTCTTCTGCTTCTTCTGCTTCACCCTCCTGACTTCACCTTCTCCTTCTCCTTCTTCTACTTCTTCTGATTCACCCTCCAGACTTCACCTTCTCCTTCTCCTTCTTCTACTTCTTCTGATTCACCCTCCAGACTTCACCTTCTCCTTCTCCTTCTTCTGCTTCTTCTTCTTCACCCTCCAGACGTCACCTTCTCTTTCTCCTTCTTCTGCTTCTTCTGCTTCGCCCTCCAGACTTCACCTTCTCCTTCTCCTTCTTCTGCTTCTTCTGCTTCACCCTCCAGACATCACCTTCTCCGTCTCCTTCTTCTGCTTCTTCTGCTTCTCCCTCATGACTTCAGCTTCTCCTTCTCCTTCTTCTACTTCTTCTGATTCACCCTCCAGACTTCACCTTCTCCTTCTACTTCTTCTGCTTCTTCTGCTTCACCCTCCAGACTTCACCTTCTCCTTCTCCTTCTTCTGCTTTTCTGCTGCGCCAGCCAGACTTCACCTTCTCCTTCTCCTTCTTCTGCTTCTTCTGCTTCACCCTCCTGACTTCACCTTCTCCTTCTCCTTCTTCTACTTCTTCTGCTTCACCCCCCTGACTTCACCTTCTCCTTCTCCTTCTTCTGCTTCTTCTGATTCACCCTCCTAACTTCACCTTCTCCTTCTCCTTCTTCTGCTTCTTCTGATTCACCCTCCAGACTTCACCTTCTACATTTTCCTTCTTCTGCTTCTTCTGATTCACCCTCCAGACTTCACCTTCTCCTTCTCCTTCTTCTGCTTCTTCTGATTCACCCTCCAGACCTCACCTTCTCCTTCTCCTTCTTCTACTTCTTCTGATTCACCCTCCGGACTTCATCTTCTCCTTCTCCTTCTTCTACTTCTTCTGATTCACCCGCCAGTCTTCACGTTCTCCTTCTCCTTCTTCTGCTTCTTCTGATTCACCCTCCAGACTTCACCTTCTCCTTCTCCTTCTTCTGCTTCTTCTGATTCACCCTCCAGAGCTCACCATCTCCTTCTCCTTCTTCTACTTCTTCTGATTCACCCTCCAGACTTCACCTTCTCCTTCTGCTTCTTCTACTTCTTCTGATTCACCCTCCAGTCTTCACCTTCTCCTTCTCCTGCTTCTGCTTCTTCTGATGCACCCTCCTGACTTCACCTTCTCCTTCTCCTTCTTCTGCTTCTTCTGATTCACCCTCCAGACTTCACCTTCTCCTTCTCCTTCTTCTACTTCTTCTGATTCACCCTCCAGACTTCACCTTCTCCTTCTACTTATTCTGCTTCTTCTGATTCACCCTCCAGACTTCACCTTCTCCTTCTCCTTCTTCTGCTTCTTCGGATTCACCCTCCAGACTTCACCTTCTCCTTCTCCTTCTTCTGCTTCTTCAGATTCACCTTCCAGACTTCACCTTCTCCTTCTCCTTCTTCTGCTTCTTCTGATTCACCCTCCAGACTTCACCTTCTCCTTCTCCTTCTTCTACTTCTTCTGATTCACCCTCCAGACTTCGCCTTCTCCTTCTCCTTCTTCTGCTTTTTCTGATTCACCCTCCAGACTTCACCTTCTCCTTCTCCTTCGTCTACTTCTTCTGATTCACTCTCCAGACTACACCTTCTCCTTCTCCTTCTTCTACTTCTTCTGATTCAGCCTCCAGACTCCACCTTCTCCTTCTCCTTCTTCTGCTTCTTCTGATTCAACCTCCAGACTTCACCTTCTCCTTCTCCTTCTTCTACTTCTTCTGATTCACCCTCCAGACTTCACCTTCTCCTTCTCCTTCTTCTACTTCTTCTTATTCACCCTCCAGATTTCACCTTCTCCTTCTTCTTCTACTTCTTCTGCTTCTCCCTCCAGACTTCACCTTCTCCTTCTCCTTCTTCTGCTTCTTCTGATTCACCCTCCAGACTTCCCCTTCTCCTTCTTCTTCTTCTACTTCTTCTGATTCAACCTCCAGACTTCACCTTCTCCTTCTCCTTCTTCTACTTCTTCTGATTCACCCTCCAGACTTCACCTTCTCCTTCTTCTACTTCTTCTGATTCACCCTCCTGACTTCACCTTCTCCTTCTCCTTCTTCTGCTTCTTCTGCTTCACCCTCCAGACTTCACCTTCTCCTTCTCCTTCTTCTGCTTCTTCTGTTTCACCCTCCAGACTTCACCTTCTCCTTCTCCTTCTGCTGCTTCTTCTGCTTCACCCTCCTGACTTCACCTTCTCCTTCTCCTTCTTCTACTTCTTCTGATTCACCCTCCAGACTTCACCTTCTCCTTCTCCTTCTTCTGCTTCTTCTGCTGCACCATCCAGACTTCACCTTCTCCTTCTCCTTCTTCTACTTCTTCTGCTTCGCCCGCCAGACTTCACCTTCTCCTTCTCCTTCTTCTGCTTCTTCTGCTTCACCCTCCAGACTTCACCTTCTCCTTCTCCTTCTTCTGCTTTTTCTGCTTCACCCTCCTGACTTCACCTTCTCCTTCTCCTTCTTCTACTTCTTCTGATTCACCCTCCAGACTTCACCTTCTCCTTCTCCTTCTTCTGCTTCTTCTGCTTCACCCTCCAGACTTCACCTTCACCTTCTCCTTCTTCTGCTTCTTCTGCTGCGCCCGCCAGACATCACCTTCTCCTTCTCCTTCTTCTGCTTCTTCTGCTTCACCTTCCTGACTTCGCCTTCTCCTTCTCCTTCTTCTACTTTTTCTGCTTCACCCCCCTGACTTCACCTTCTCCTTCTCCTTCTTCTGCTTCTTCTGATTCACCCTCCTAACTTCACCTTCTCCTTCTCCTTCTTCTGCTTCTTCTGATTCACCCTCCTGACTTCACCTTCTCCTTCTCCTTCTTCTACTTCTTCTGATTCACCCTCCAGACTTCACCTTCTCCTTCTCCTTCTTCTACCTCTTCTGATTCACCCTCCAGACTTCACCTTCTCCTTCTCCTTCTTCTACTTCTTCTGATTCACCCTCCAGTCTTCACCTTCTACTTCTCCTTCTTCTGCTTCTTCTGCTTCACCCTCTAGACTTCACCTTCTCCTTCTCTTTCTTCTGCTTCTTCTGATTCACCCTCCAGACTTCACCTTCTCCTTCTCCTTCTTCTGATTCTTCTGATTCACACTCCAGACTTCACCTTCTCCTTCTCCTTCTTCTGCTTCTTCTGATTCACCCTCCTGACTTCACCTTCTCCTTCTCCTTCTTCTACTTCTTCTGATTCACCCTCATGACTTCACCTTCTCCTTCTCCTTCTTCTACTTCTTCTGCTTCACCCTCCAGACTTCACCTTCTCCTTCTCCTTCTTCTACTTCTTCTGATTCACCCTCCAGACTTCACCTTCTCCTTCTTCTGCTTCTTCTGATTCACCCTCCAGACTTCACCTTCTCCTTCCCCTTCTTCTGCTTCTTCTGATTCACCCTCCAGATTTCACCTTCTCCTTCTCCTTCTTCTACTTCTTCTGATTCACCCTCCAGACTTCATCTTCTCCTTCTCCTTCTTCTACTTCTTCTGATTCACCCACAAGTCTTCACCTTCTCCTTCTCCTTCTTCTGCTTCTTCTGATTCACCCTCAAGACTTCACCTTCTCCTTCTCCTTCTTCTGCTTCTTCTGATTCACCCTCCAGACCTCACCATCTCCTTCTCCTTCTTCTACTTCTTCTGATTCACCCTCCAGACTTCACCTTCTCCTTCTGCTTCTTCTACTTCTTCTGATTCACCCTCCAGTCTTCACCTTCTCCTTCTCCTGCTTCTGCTTCTTCTGATTCACCCTCCTGACTTCACCTTCTCCTTCTCCTTCTTCTGCTTCTTCTGATTCACCCTCCAGACTTCACCTTCTCCTTCTCCTTCTTCTACTTCTTCTGATTCACCCTCCAGACTTCACCTTCTCCTTCTACTTCTTCTGCTTCTTCTGATTCACCCTCCAGACTTCACCTTCTCCTTCTCCTTCTTCTGCTTCTTCTGATTCACCCTCCAGACTTCACCTTCTCCTTCTCCTTCTTCTGCTTCTTCAGATTCACCCTCCAGACTTCACCTTCTCCTTCTCCTTCTTCTGCTTCTTCTGATTCACCCTCCAGACTTCACCTTCTCCTTCTCCTTCTTCTACTTCTTCTGATTCACCCTCCAGACTTCGCCTTCTCCTTCTCCTTCTTCTGCTTTTTCTGATTCACCCTCCAGACTTCACCTTCTCCTTCTCCTTCGTCTACTTCTTCTGATTCACTCTCCAGACTACACCTTCTCCTTCTCCTTCTTCTACTTCTTCTGATTCAGCCTCCAGACTCCACCTTCTCCTTCTCCTTCTTCTGCTTCTTCTGATTCACCCTCCAGACTTCACCTTCTCCTTCTCCTTCTTCTACTTCTTCTGATTCACCCTCCAGACTTCACCTTCTCCTTCTCCTTCTTCTACTTCTTCTTATTCACCCTCCAGATTTCACCTTCTCCTTCTCCTTCTTCTGCTTCTTCTGATTCACCCTCCAGACTTCACCTTCTCCTTCTCCTTCTTCTGCTTCTTCTGATACACCCTCCAGACTTCACCTTCTCCTTCTCCTTCTTCTGCTTCTTCTGGTTCACCCTTCAGACTTCACCTTCTCCTTCTCCTTCTTCTGCTTCTTCTGATTCACCCTCCAGACCTCAACTTCTCCTTCTCCTTCTTCTAATTCTTCTGATTCACCCTCCAGACTTCATCTTCTCCTTCTCCTTCTTCTGCTTCTTCTGATTCACCCTCCAGACTTCACCTTCTCCTTCTCCTTCTTCTGCTTCTTCTGATACACCCTCCAGACTTCACCTTCTCCTTCTCCTTCTTCTGCTTCTTCTGGTTCACCCTTCAGACTTCACCTTCTCCTTCTCCTTCTTCTGCTTCTTCTGATTCACCCTCCAGACCTCAACTTCTCCTTCTCCTTCTTCTAATTCTTCTGATTCACCCTCCAGACTTCATCTTCTCCTTCTCCTTCTTCTGCTTCTTCTGATTCACCCTCCAGACTTCACCTTCTCCTTCTCCTTCTTCTGCTTCTTCTGATTCACCCTCCAGACTTCGCCGTCTCCTTCTCCTTCTTCTACTTCTTCCGCTTCACCCTCCAGACTTCACCTTCTCCTTCTCCTTCTTCTACTTCTTCTGATTCACCCTCCAGACTTCACCTTCTCCTTCTCCTTCTTCTGCTTCTTCTGATTCACCCTCCAGACTTCACCTTCTCCTTCTCCTTATTCTGTTTCTTCTGATTCACCCTCCAGACTTCACCTTCTCCTTCTCCTTCTTCTGCTTCTTCTGATTCACCCTCCAGACTTCCCCTTCTCCTTCTTCTTCTTCTACTTCTTCTGATTCAACCTCCAGACTTCACCTTCTCCTTCTGCTTCTTCTACTTCTTCTGATTCACCCTCCAGACTTCACCTTCTCCTTCTCCTCCTTCTACTTCTTCTGATTCACCCTCCTGACTTCACCTTCTCCTTCTCCTTCTTCTGCTTCTTCTGCTTCACCCTCCAGACTTCACCTTCTCCTTCTCCTTCTTCTGCTTCTTCTGTTTCACCCTCCAGACTTCACCTTCTCCTTCTCCTTCTTCTGCTTCTTCTGCTTCACCCTCCTGACTTCACCTTCTCCTTCTCCTTCTTCTACTTCTTCTGATTCACCCTCCAGACTTCACCTTCTCCTTCTCCTTCTTCTGCTTCTTCTGCTTCACCATCCAGACTTCACCTTCTCCTTCTCCTTCTTCTACTTCTTCTGCTTCGCCCTCCAGACTTCACCTTCTCCTTCTCCTTCTTCTGCTTCTTCTGCTTCACCCTCCAGACTTCACCTTCTCCTTCTCCTTCTTCTGCTTCTTCTGCTTCACCCTCCTGACTTCTCCTTCTCCTTCTCCTTCTTCTACTTCTTCTGATTCACCCTCCAGACTTCACCTTCTCCTTCTCCTTCTTCTGCTTCTTCTGCTTCACCCTCCAGACTTCACCTTCACCTTCTCCTTCTTCTGCTTCTTCTGCTGCGCCCGCCAGACTTCACCCTCTCCTTCTCCTTCTTCTGCTTCTTCTGCTTCACCTTCCTGACTTCGCCTTCTCCTTCTCCTTCTTCTACTTTTTCTGCTTCACCCCCCTGACTTCACCTTCTCCTTCTCCTTCTTCTGCTTCTTCTGATTCACCCTCCTAACTTCACCTTCTCCTTCTCCTTCTTCTGCTTCTTCTGATTCACCCTCCTGACTTCACCTTCTCCTTCTCCTTCTTCTACTTCTTCTGATTCACCCTCCAGACTTCACCATCTCCTTCTCCTTCTTCTACTTCTTCTGATTCACCCTCCAGACTTCACCTTCTCCTTCTCCTTCTTCTACCTCTTCTGATTCACCCTCCAGACTTCACCTTCTCCTTCTCCTTCTTCTACTTCTTCTGATTCACCCTCCAGTCTTCACCTTCTACTTCTCCTTCTTCTGCTTCTTCTGCTTCACCCTCTAGACTTCACCTTCTCCTTCTCTTTCTTCTGCTTCTTCTGATTCACCCTCCAGACTTCACCTTCTCCTTCTCCTTCTTCTGATTCTTCTGATTCACACTCCAGACTTCACCTTCTCCTTCTCCTTCTTCTGCTTCTTCTGATTCACCCTCCTGACGTCACCTTCTCCTTCTCCTTCTTCTACTTCTTCTGATTCACCCTCATGACTTCACCTTCTCCTTCTCCTTCTTCTACTTCTTCTGCTTCACCGTCCAGACTTCACCTTCTCCTTCTCCTTCTTCTACTTCTTCTGATTCACCCTCCAGACTTCACCTTCTCCTTCTCCTTCTTCTGCTTCTTCTGATTCACCCTCCAGACTTCACCTTCTCCTTCTCCTTATTCTGCTTCTTCTGATTCACTCTTCAGACTTCACCTTCTCCTTCCCCTTCTTCTGCTTCTTCTGATTCACCCTCCAGACTTCACCTTCTCCTTCTCCTTCTTCTACTTATTCTGATTCACCCTCCAGACTTCATCTTCTCCTTCTCCTTCTTCTGCTTCTTCTGATTCACCCTCCAGACTTCACCTTCTCCTTCTCCTTCTTCTGCTTCTTCTGATTCACCCTCCAGACTTCAACTTCTCCTTCTCCTTGTTCTACTTCTTCTGATTCACCCTCCAGACTTCACCTTCTCCTTCTCCTTCTTCGACTTCTTCTGATTCACCCTCCAGACTTCACCTTCTCCTTCTCCTTCTTCTGCTTCTTCTGATTCACCCTCCAGACTTCACCTTCTCCTTCTCCTTCTTCTGCTTCTTCTGATACACCCTCCAGACTTCACCTTCTCCTTCTCCTTCTTCTGCTTCTTCTGATTCACCCTCCAGACCTCAACTTCTCCTTCTCCTTCTTCTAATTCTTCTGATTCACCCTCCAGACTTCATCTTCTCCTTCTCCTTCTTCTGCTTCTTCTGATTCACCCTCCAGACTTCACCTTCTCCTTCTCCTTCTTCTGCTTCTTCTGATTCACCCTCCAGACTTCGCCTTCTCCTTCTCCTTCTTCTACTTCTTCTGATTCACCCTCCAGACTTCACCTTCTCCTTCTCCTTCTTCTACTTCTTCTGATTCAACCTCCAGTCTTCACCTTCTCCTTCTCCTTCTTCAACTTCTTCTGATTCACCCTCCAGACTTCGCCTTCTCCTTCTCCTTCTTCTACTTCTTCTGATTCACCCTCCAGACTTCACCTTCTCCTTCTCCTTCTTCTGCTTCTTCTGATTCACCCTCCAGACTTCGCCTTCTCCTTCTCCTTCTTCTACTTCTTCCGCTTCACCCTCCAGACTTCACCTTCTCCTTCTCCTTCTTCTACTTCTTCTGATTCACCCTCCAGACTTCACCTTCTCCTTCTCCTTATTCTGTTTCTCTGATTCACCCTCCAGACTTCACCTTCTCCTTCTCCTTCTTCAACTTCTTCTGATTCACCCTCCAGACTTCACCTTCTCCTTCTCCTTCTTCTGCTTCTTCTGATTCACCCTCCAGACTTCACCTCCTCCTTCTCCTTCTTCTGCTTCTTCTGCTTCACCCTCCAGACTTCACCTTCTCCTTCTCCTTCTTCTGCTTCTTCTGCTTCACCCTCCTTACTTCACCTTCTCCTTCTCCTTCTTCTACTTCTTCTGATTCACCCTCCAGACTTCTCCTTCTCCTTCTCCTTCTTCTGCTTCTTCTGCTTCACCCTCCAGACTTCACCTTCTCCTTCTCCTTCTTCTGCTTCTTCTGCTTCGCCCTCCAGACTTCACCTTCTCCTTCTCCTTCTTCTACTTCTTCTGCTTCACGCTCCAGACTTCACCTTCTCCTTCTCCTTCTTCTACTTCTTCTGATTCACCCTCCAGACTTCACCTTCTCCTTCTCCTTCTTCTGCTTCTTCTGATTCACCCTCCAGACTTCACCTTCTCCTTCTCCTTATTCTGCTTCTTCTGATTCACCCTCCAGACTTCACCTTCTCCTTCTCCTTCTTCTACTTCTTCTGATTCATCCTCCAGACTACACCTTCTCCTTCTCCTTCTTCTACTTCTTCTGATTCACCCTCCAGACTTCACCTTCTCCTTCTCCTTCTTCTGCTCCTTTTGATTCACCCTCCAGACTTGACCTTCTCCTTCTCCTTCTTCTACTTCTTCTGATTCACCCTCCAGACTTCACCTCCTCCTTCTCCTTCTTCTACTTCTTCTGATTCACAATCCAGACTTCACCTTCTCCTTCTCCTTCTTCTACTTCTTCTGCTTCTCCCTCCAGACTTCACCTTCTCCTTCTCCTTCTTCTGCTTCTTCTGATTCACCCTCCAGACTTCACCTTCTCCTTCTCCTTCTTCCACTTCTTCTGATTCACCCTCCAGACTTCACCCTCTCCTTCTCCTTCTTCGACTTCTTCTGATTCACCCTCCAGACTTCACCTTCTCCTTTTCCTTCTTCTACTTCTTCTGATTCACCTTCCTGACTTCACCTTCTCCTTCTCCTTCTTCTACCTCTTCTGATTCACCCTCCAGACTTCACCTTCTCCTTCTCCTTCTTCTACTTCTTCTGATTCACCCTCCAGTCTTCACCTTCTACTTCTCCTTCTTCTGCTTCTTCTGCTTCACCCTCTAGACTTCACCTTCTCCTTCTCTTTCTTCTGCTTCTTCTGATTCACCCTCCAGACTTCACCTTCACCTTCTCCTTCTTCTGATTCTTCTGATTCACACTCCAGACTTCACCTTCTCCTTCTCCTTCTTCTGCTTCTTCTGATTCACCCTCCTGACTTCACCTTCTCCTTCTCCTTCTTCTACTTCTTCTGATTCACCCTCATGACTTCATCTTCTCCTTCTCCTTCTTCTACTTCTTCTGCTTCACCGTCCAGACTTCACCTTCTCCTTCTCCTTCTTCTACTTCTTCTGATTCACCCTCCAGACTTCACCTTCTCCTTCTCCTTCTTCTGCTTCTTCTGATTCACCCTCCAGACTTCACCTTCTCCTTCTCCTTATTCTGCTTCTTCTGATTCACTCTTCAGACTTCACCTTCTCCTTCCCCTTCTTCTGCTTCTTCTGATTCACCCTCCAGACTCACCTTCTCCTTCTCCTTCTTCTACTTATTCTGATTCACCCTCCAGACTTCATCTTCTCCTTCTCCTTCTTCTGCTTCTTCTGATTCACCCTCCAGACTTCACCTTCTCCTTCTCCTTCTTCTGCTTCTTCTGATTCACCCTCCAGACTTCAACTTCTCCTTCTCCTTGTTCTACTTCTTCTGATTCACCCTCCAGACTTCACCTTCTCCTTCTCCTTCTTCGACTTCTTCTGATTCACCCTCCAGACTTCACCTTCTCCTTCTCCTTCTTCTGCTTCTTCTGATTCACCCTCCAGACTTCACCTTCTCCTTCTCCTTCTTCTGCTTCTTCTGATACACCCTCCAGACTTCACCTTCTCCTTCTCCTTCTTCTGCTTCTTCTGATTCACCCTCCAGACCACAACTTCTCCTTCTCCTTCTTCTAATTCTTCTGATTCACCCTCCAGACTTCATCTTCTCCTTCTCCTTCTTCTGCTTCTTCTGATTCACCCTCCAGACTTCACCTTCTCCTTCTCCTTCTTCTGCTTCTTCTGATTCACCCTCCAGACTTCGCCTTCTCCTTCTCCTTCTTCTACTTCTTCTGATTCACCCTCCAGACTTCACCTTCTCCTTCTCCTTCTTCTACTTCTTCTGATTCAACCTCCAGTCTTCACCTTCTCCTTCTCCTTCTTCAACTTCTTCTGATTCACCATCCAGACTTCGCCTTCTCCTTCTCCTTCTTCTACTTCTTCTGATTCACCCTCCAGACTTCACCTTCTCCTTCTCCTTCTTCTGCTTCTTCTGATTCACCCTCCAGACTTCGCCTTCTCCTTCTCCTTCTTCTACTTCTTCCGCTTCACCCTCCAGACTTCACCTTCTCCTTCTCCTTCTTCTGCTTCTTCTGATTCACCCTCCAGACTTCACCTTCTCCTTCTCCTTATTCTGTTTCTCTGATTCACCCTCCAGACTTCACCTTCTCCTTCTCCTTCTTCAACTTCTTCTGATTCACCCTCCAGACTTCACCTTCTCCTTCTCCTTCTTCTGCTTCTTCTGATTCACCCTCCAGACTTCACCTCCTCCTTCTCCTTCTTCTGCTTCTTCTGCTTCACCCTCCAGACTTCACCTTCTCCTTCTCCTTCTTCTGCTTCTTCTGCTTCACCCTCCTTACTTCACCTTCTCCTTCTCCTTCTTCTACTTCTTCTGATTCACCCTCCAGACTTCACCTTCTCCTTCTCCTTCTTCTGCTTCTTCTGCTTCACCCTCCAGACTTCACCTTCTCCTTCTCCTTCTCCTTCTTCTGCTTCTTCTGCTTCGCCCTCCAGACTTCACCTTCTCCTTCTCCTTCTTCTACTTCTTCTGCTTCACGCTCCAGACTTCACCTTCTCCTTCTCCTTCTTCTACTTCTTCTGATTCACCCTCCAGACTTCACCTTCTCCTTCTCCTTCTTCTGCTTCTTCTGATTCACCCTCCAGACTTCACCTTCTCCTTCTCCTTATTCTGCTTCTTCTGATTCACCCTCCAGACTTCACCTTCTCCTTCTCCTTCTTCTACTTCTTCTGATTCATCCTCCAGACTACACCTTCTCCTTCTCCTTCTTCTGCTCCTTTTGATTCACCCTCCAGACTTGACCTTCTCCTTCTCCTTCTTCTGCTTCTTCTGATTCACCCTCCAGACTTCACCTTCTCCTTCTCCTTATTCTGCTTCTTCTGATTCACTCTTCAGACTTCACCTTCTCCTTCCCCTTCTTCTGCTTCTTCTGATTCACCCTCCAGACTTCACCTTCTCCTTCTCCTTCTTCTACTTATTCTGATTCACCCTCCAGACTTCATCTTCTCCTTCTCCTTCTTCTGCTTCTTCTGATTCACCCTCCAGACTTCACCTTCTCCTTCTCCTTCTTCTGCTTCTTCTGATTCACCCTCCAGACTTCAACTTCTCCTTCTCCTTGTTCTACTTCTTCTGATTCACCCTCCAGACTTCACCTTCTCCTTCTCCTTCTTCGACTTCTTCTGATTCACCCTCCAGACTTCACCTTCTCCTTCTCCTTCTTCTGCTTCTTCTGATTCACCCTCCAGACTTCACCTTCTCCTTCTCCTTCTTCTGCTTCTTCTGATACACCCTCCAGACTTCACCTTCTCCTTCTCCTTCTTCTGCTTCTTCTGATTCACCCTCCAGACCTCAACTTCTCCTTCTCCTTCTTCTAATTCTTCTGATTCACCCTCCAGACTTCATCTTCTCCTTCTCCTTCTTCTGCTTCTTCTGATTCACCCTCCAGACTTCACCTTCTCCTTCTCCTTCTTCTGCTTCTTCTGATTCACCCTCCAGACTTCGCCTTCTCCTTCTCCTTCTTCTACTTCTTCTGATTCACCCTCCAGACTTCACCTTCTCCTTCTCCTTCTTCTACTTCTTCTGATTCAACCTCCAGTCTTCACCTTCTCCTTCTCCTTCTTCAACTTCTTCTGATTCACCATCCAGACTTCGCCTTCTCCTTCTCCTTCTTCTACTTCTTCTGATTCACCCTCCAGACTTCACCTTCTCCTTCTCCTTCTTCTGCTTCTTCTGATTCACCCTCCAGACTTCGCCTTCTCCTTCTCCTTCTTCTACTTCTTCCGCTTCACCCTCCAGACTTCACCTTCTCCTTCTCCTTCTTCTGCTTCTTCTGATTCACCCTCCAGACTTCACCTTCTCCTTCTCCTTATTCTGTTTCTCTGATTCACCCTCCAGACTTCACCTTCTCCTTCTCCTTCTTCAACTTCTTCTGATTCACCTTCCAGACTTCACCTTCTCCTTCTCCTTCTTCTGCTTCTTCTGATTCACCCTCCAGACTTCACCTCCTCCTTCTCCTTCTTCTGCTTCTTCTGCTTCACCCTCCAGACTTCACCTTCTCCTTCTCCTTCTTCTGCTTCTTCTGCTTCACCCTCCTTACTTCACCTTCTCCTTCTCCGTCTTCTACTTCTTCTGATTCACCCTCCAGACTTCACCTTCTCCTTCTCCTTCTTCTGCTTCTTCTGCTTCACCCTCCAGACTTCACCTTCTCCTTCTCCTTCTTCTGCTTCTTCTGCTTCGCCCTCCAGACTTCACCTTCTCCTTCTCCTTCTTCTACTTCTTCTGCTTCACGCTCCAGACTTCACCTTCTCCTTCTCCTTCTTCTACTTCTTCTGATTCACCCTCCAGACTTCACCTTCTCCTTCTCCTTCTTCTGCTTCTTCTGATTCACCCTCCAGACTTCACCTTCTCCTTCTCCTTATTCTGCTTCTTCTGATTCACCCTCCAGACTTCACCTTCTCCTTCTCCTTCTTCTACTTCTTCTGATTCATCCTCCAGACTACACCTTCTCCTTCTCCTTCTTCTACTTCTTCTGATTCACCCTCCAGACTTCACCTTCTCCTTCTCCTTCTTCTGCTCCTTTTGATTCACCCTCCAGACTTGACCTTCTCCTTCTCCTTCTTCTACTTCTTCTGATTCACCCTCCAGACTTCACCTCCTCCTTGTCCTTCTTCTACTTCTTCTGATTCACAATCCAGACTTCACCTTCTCCTTCTCCTTCTTCTACTTCTTCTGCTTCTCCCTCCAGACTTCACCTTCTCCTTCTCCTTCTTCTGCTTCTTCTGATTCACCCTCCAGACTTCACCTTCTCCTTCTCCTTCTTCCACTTCTTCTGATTCACCCTCCAGACTTCACCTTCTCCTTCTCCTTCTTCTACTTCTTCTGATTCACCCTCCAGACTTCACCTTCTCCTTTTCCTTCTTCTACTTCTTCTGATTCACCCTCCTGACTTCACCTTCTCCTTCTCCTTCTTCTGCTTCTTCTGCTTCACACTCCAGACTTCACCTTCTCCTTCTCCTTCTTCTGCTTCTTCTGCTTCACCCTCCAGACTTCACCTTCTCCTTCTCCTTCTTCTGCTTCTTCTGCTTCACCCTCCTTACTTCACCTTCTCCTTCTCCTTCTTCTACTTCTTGTGATTCACCCTCCAGACTTCACCTTCTCCTTCTCCTTCTTCTGCTTCTTCTGCTTCACCCTCCAGACTTCACCTTCTCCTTCTCCTTCTTCTGCTTCTTCTGCTTCGCCCTCCAGACTTCACCTTCTCCTTCTCCTTCTTCTGCTTCTTCTGCTTCACCCTCCAGATTTCACCTTCTCCTTCTCCTTCTTCTGCCTCTTCTGTTTCACCCTCCTGACTTCACCTTCTCCTTCTCCTTCTTCTACTTCTTCTGATTCACCCTCCAGACTTCACCTTCTCCTTCTCCTTCTTCTACTTCTTCTGATTCACCCTCCTAACTTCACCTTCTCCTTCTCCTTCTTCTGCTTCTTCTGATTCACCCTCCTGACTTCACCTTCTCCTTCTCCTTCTTCTGCTTCTTCTGATTCACCCTCCAGACTTCACCTTCTCCTTCTCCTTCTTCTGCTTCTTCTGATTCACCCTCCAGACTTCACCTTCTCCTTCTCCTTCTTCTGCTTCTTCTGATTCACCCTCCAGACCTCACCTTCTCCTTCTCCTTCTTCTACTTCTTCTGATTCACCCTCCAGACTTCATCTTCTCCTTCTCCTTCTTCTACTTCTTCTGATTCACCCGCCAGTCTTCACCTTCTCCTTCTCCTTCTTCTGCTTCTTCTGATTCACCCTCCAGACTTCACCTTCTCCTTCTCCTTCTTCTGCTTCTTCTGATTCACCCTCCAGACCTCACCATCTCCTTCTCCTTCTTCTACTTCTTCTGATTCACCCTCCAGACTTCACCTTCTCCTTCTGCTTCTTCTACTTCTTCTGATTCACCCTCCAGTCTTCACCTTCTCCTTCTCCTGTTTCTGCTTCTTCTGATTCACACTCCTGACTTCACCTTCTCCTTCTCCTTCTTCTGCTTCTTCTGATTCACCCTCCAGACTTCACCTTCTCCTTCTCCTTCTTCTACTTCTTCTGATTCACCCTCCAGACTTCACCTTCTCCTTCTACTTCTTCTGCTTCTTCTGATTCACCCTCCAGACTTCACCTTCTCCTTCTCCTTCTTCTGCTTCTTCTGATTCACCCTCCAGACTTCACCTTCTCCTTCTCCTTCTTCTGCTTCTTCAGATTCACCCTCCAGACTTCACCTTCTCCTTCTCCTTCTTCTGCTTCTTCTGATTCACCCTCCAGACTTCACCTTCTCCTTCTCCTTCTTCTGCTTCTTCTGATTCACCCTCCAGACTTCGCCTTCTCCTTCTCCTTCTTCTGCTTTTTCTGATTCACCCTCCAGACTTCACCTTCTCCTTCTCCTTCGTCTACTTCTTCTGATTCACTCTCCAGACTACACCTTCTCCTTCTCCTTCTTCTACTTCTTCTGATTCAGCCTCCAGACTCCACCTTCTCCTTCTCCTTCTTCTGCTTCTTCTGATTCACCCTCCAGACTTCACCTTCTCCTTCTCCTTCTTCTACTTCTTCTGATTCACCCTCCAGAGTTCACCTTCTCCTTCTCCTTCTTCTACTTCTTCTTATTCACCCTCCAGATTTCACCTTCTCCTTCTTCTTCTACTTCTTCTGCTTCTCCCTCCAGACTTCACCTTCTCCTTCTCCTTCTTCTGCTTCTTCTGATTCACCCTCCAGACTTCCCCTTCTCCTTCTTCTTCTTCTACTTCTTCTGATTCAACCTCCAGACTTCACCTTCTCCTTCTCCTTCTTCTACTTCTTCTGATTCACCCTCCAGACTTCACCTTCTCCTTCTCCTTCTTCTACTTCTTCTGATTCACCCTCCTGACTTCACCTTCTCCTTCTCCTTCTTCTGCTTCTTCTGCTTCACCCTCCAGACTTCACCTTCTCCTTCTCCTTCTTCTGCTTCTTCTGTTTCACCCTCCAGACTTCACCTTCTCCTTCTCCTTCTTCTGCTTCTTCTGCTTCACCCTCCTGACTTCACCTTCTCCTTCTCCTTCTTCTACTTCTTCTGATTCACCCTCCAGACTTCACCTTCTCCTTCTCCTTCTTCTGCTTCTTCTGCTTCACCATCCAGACTTCACCTTCTCCTTCTCCTTCTTCTACTTCTTCTGCTTCGCCCTCCAGACTTCACCTTCTCCTTCTCCTTCTTCTGCTTCTTCTGCTTCACCCTCCAGACTTCACCTTCTCCTTCTCCTTCTTCTGCTTCTTCTGCTTCACCCTCCTGACTTCACCTTCTCCTTCTCCTTCTTCTACTTCTTCTGATTCACCCTCCAGACTTCACCTTCTCCTTCTCCTTCTTCGACTTCTTCTGATTCACCCTCCAGACTTCACCTTCTCCTTCTCCTTCTTCTACCTCTTCTGATTCACCCTCCAGACTTCACCTTCTCCTTCTCCTTCTTCTACTTCTTCTGATTCCCCCTCCAGTCTTCACCTTCTACTTCTCCTTCTTCTGCTTCTTCTGCTTCACCCTCTAGACTTCACCTTCTCCTTCTCTTTCTTCTGCTTCTTCTGATTCACCCTCCAGACTTCACCTTCTCCTTCTCCTTCTTCTGATTCTTCTGATTCACACTCCAGACTTCACCTTCTCCTTCTCCTTCTTCTGCTTCTTCTGATTCACCCTCCTGACTTCACCTTCTCCTTCTCCTTCTTCTACTTCTTCTGATTCACCCTCATGACTTCACCTTCTCCTTCTCCTTCTTCTACTTCTTCTGCTTCACCCTCCAGACTTCACCTTCTCCTTCTCCTTCTTCTACTTCTTCTGCTTCACCCTCCAGACTTCACCTTCTCCTTCTCCTTCTTCTGCTTCTTCTGATTCAACCTCCAGACTTCACCTTCTCCTTCTCCTTATTCTGCTTCTTCTGATTCACCCTCCAGACTTCACCTTCTCCTTCTCCTTCTTCTGCTTCTTCTGATTCACTCTTCAGACTTCACCTTCTCCTTCCCCTTCTTCTGCTTCTTCTGATTCACCCTCCAGACTTCACCTTCTCCTTCTCCTTCTTCTACTTATTCTGATTCACCCTCCAGACTTCATCTTCTCCTTCTCCTTCTTCTGCTTCTTCTGATTCACCCTCCAGACTTCACCTTCTCCTTCTCCTTCTTCAGCTTCTTCTGATTCACCCTCCAGACTTCAACTTCTCCTTCTCCTTGTTCTACTTCTTCTGATTCAACCTCCAGACTTCACCTTCTCCTTCTCCTTCTTCTACTTCTTCTGATTCACCCTCCAGACTTCACCTTCTCCTTCTCCTTCTTCTGCTTCTTCTGATTCACCCTCCAGACTTCACCTTCTCCTTCTCCTTCTTCTGCTTCTTCTGATACACCCTCCAGACTTCACCTTCTCCTTCTCCTTCTTCTGCTTCTTCTGGTTCACCCTTCAGACTTCACCTTCTCCTTCTCCTTCTTCTGCTTCTTCTGATTCACCCTCCAGACCTCAACTTCTCCTTCTCCTTCTTCTAATTCTTCTGATTCACCCTCCAGACTTCATCTTCTCCTTCTCCTTCTTCTGCTTCTTCTGATTCACCCTCCAGACTTCACCTTCTCCTTCTCCTTCTTCTGCTTCTTCTGATTCACCCTCCAGACTTCGCCTTCTCCTTCTCCTTCTTCTACTTCTTCTGATTCACCCTCCAGACTTCACCTTCTCCTTCTCCTTCTTCTACTTCTTCTGATTCAACCTCCAGTCTTCACCTTCTCCTTCTCCTTCTTCAACTTCTTCTGATTCACCCTCCAGACTTCGCCTTCTCCTTCTCCTTCTTCTACTTCTTCTGATTCACCCTCCAGACTTCACCTTCTCCTTCTCCTTCTTCTGCTTCTTCTGATTCACCCTCCAGACTTCGCCTTCTCCTTCTCCTTCTTCTACTTCTTCCGCTTCACCCTCCAGACTTCACCTTCTCCTTCTCCTTCTTCTACTTCTTCTGATTCACCCTCCAGACTTCACCTTCTCCTTCTCCTTCTTCTGCTTCTTCTGATTCACCCTCCAGACTTCACCTTCTCCTTCTCCTTATTCTGCTTCTTCTGATTCACCCTCCAGACTTCACCTTCTCCTTCTCCTTCTTCAACTTCTTCTGATTCACCCTCCAGACTTCACCTTCTCCTTCTCCTTCTTCTGCTTCTTCTGATTCACCCTCCAGACTTCACCTCCTCCTTCTCCTCCTTCTGCTTCTTCTGCTTCTCCCTCCAGACTTCACCCTCTCCTTCTCCTTCTTCTGCATCTTCTGCTTCACCCTCCTTACTTCACCTTCTCCTTCTCCTTCTTCTACTTCTTCTGATTCACCCTCCAGACTTCACCTTCTTCTTCTCCTTCTTCTGCTTCTTCTGCTTCACCCTCCAGACTTCACCTTCTCCTTCTCCTTCTTCTGCTTCTTCTGCTTCGCCCTCCAGACTTCACCTTCTCCTTCTCCTTCTTCTACTTCTTCTGCTTCACGCTCCAGACTTCACCTTCTCCTTCTCCTTCTTCTACTTCTTCTGATTCACCCTCCAGACTTCACCTTCTCCTTCTCCTTCTTCTGCTTCTTCTGATTCACCCTCCAGACTTCACCTTCTCCTTCTCCTTCTTCCACTTCTTCTGATTCACCCTCCAGACTTCACCTTCTCCTTCTCCTTCTTCTACTTCTTCTGATTCACCCTCCAGACTTCACCTTCTCCTTTTCCTTCTTCTACTTCTTCTGATTCACCCTCCTGACTTCACCTTCTCCTTCTCCTTCTTCTGCTTCTTCTGCTTCACCCTCTAGACTTCACCTTCTCCTTCTCTTTCTTCTGCTTCTTCTGATTCACCCTCCAGACTTCACCTTCTCCTTCTCCTTCTTCTGATTCTTCTGATTCACACTCCAGACTTCACCTTCTCCTTCTCCTTCTTCTGCTTCTTCTGATTGACCCTCCTGACTTCACCTTCTCCTTCTCCTTCTTCTACTTCTTCTGATTCACCCTCATGACTTCACCTTCTCCTTCTCCTTCTTCTACTTCTTCTGCTTCACCCTCCAGACTTCACCTTCTCCTTCTCCTTCTTCTACTTCTTCTGATTCACCCTCCAGACTTCACCTTCTCCTTCTCCTTCTTCTGCTCCTTTTGATTCACCCTCCAGACTTGACCTTCTCCTTCTCCTTCTTCTACTTCTTCTGATTCACCCTCCAGACTTCACCTCCTCCTTCTCCTTCTTCTACTTCTTCTGATTCACAATCCAGACTTCACCTTCTCCTTCTCCTTCTTCTACTTCTTCTGCTTCTCCCTCCAGACTTCACCTTCTCCTTCTCCTTCTTCTGCTTCTTCTGATTCACCCTCCAGACTTCACCTTCTCCTTCTCCTTCTTCCACTTCTTCTGATTCACCCTCCATACTTCACCTTCTCCTTCTCCTTCTTCTACTTCTTCTGATTCACCCTCCAGACTTCACCTTCTCCTTTTCCTTCTTCTACTTCTTCTGATTCACCCTCCTGACTTCACCTTCTCCTTCTCCTTCTTCTGCTTCTTCTGCTTCACCCTCTAGACTTCACCTTCTCCTTCTCTTGCTCCTGCTTCTTCTGATTCACCCTCCAGACTTCACCTTCTCCTTCTCCTTCTTCTGATTCTTCTGATTCACACTCCAGACTTCACCTTCTCCTTCTCCTTCTTCTGCTTCTTCTGATTCACCCTCCTGACTTCACCTTCTCCTTCTCCTTCTTCTACTTCTTCTGATTCACCCTCATGACTTCACCTTCTCCTTCTCCTTCTTCTACTTCTTCTGCTTCACCCTCCAGACTTCACCTTCTCCTTCTCCTTCTTCTACTTCTTCAGATTCACCCTCCAGACTTCACCTTCTCCTTCTCCTTCTTCTGCTTCTTCTGATTCACCCTCCAGACTTCACCTTCTCCTTCTCCTTATTCTGCTTCTTCTGATTCACCCTCCAGACTTCACCTTCTCCTTCTCCTTCTTCTGCTTCTTCTGATTCACTCTTCAGACTTCACCTTCTCCTTCCCCTTCTTCTGCTTCTTCTGATTCACCCTCCAGACTTCACCTTCTCCTTCTCCTTCTTCTACTTATTCTGATTCACCCTTCAGACTTCATCTTCTCCTTCTCCTTCTTCTGCTTCTTCTGATTCACCCTCCAGACTTCACCTTCTCCTTCTCCTTCTTCTGCTTCTTCTGATTCACCCTCCAGACTTCAACTTCTCCTTCTCCTTATTCTACTTCTTCTGATTCACCCTCCAGACTTCACCTTCTCCTTCTCCTTCTTCTACTTCTTCTGATTCACCCTCCAGACTTCACCTTCTCCTTCTCCTTCTTCTGCTTCTTCTGATTCACCCTCCAGACTTCACCTTCTCCTTCTCCTTCTTCTGCTTCTTCTGATACACCCTCCAGACTTCACCTTCTCCTTCTCCTTCTTCTGCTTCTTCTGGTTCACCCTTCAGACTTCACCTTCTCCTTCTCCTTCTCCTGCTTCTTCTGATTCACCCTCCAGACCTCAACTTCTCCTTCTCCTTCTTCTAATTCTTCTGATTCACCCTCCAGACTTCATCTTCTCCTTCTCCTTCTTCTGCTTCTTCTGATTCACCCTCCAGACTTCACCTTCTCCTTCTCCTTCTTCTGCTTCTTCTGATTCACCCTCCAGACTTCGCCTTCTCCTTCTCCTTCTTCTACTTCTTCTGATTCACCCTCCAGACTTCACCTTCTCCTTCTCCTTCTTCTACTTCTTCTGATTCAACCTCCAGTCTTCACCTTCTCCTTCTCCTTCTTCAACTTCTTCTGATTCACCCTCCAGACTTCGCCTTCTCCTTCTCCTTCTTCTACTTCTTCTGATTCACCCTCCAGACTTCACCTTCTCCTTCTCCTTCTTCTGCTTCTTCTGATTCACCCTCCAGACTTCGCCTTCTCCTTCTCCTTCTTCTACTTCTTCCGCTTCACCCTCCAGACTTCACCTTCTCCTTCTCCTTCTTCTACTTCTTCTGATTCACCCTCCAGACTTCACCTTCTCCTTCTCCTTCTTCTGCTTCTTCTGATTCACCCTCCAGACTTCACCTTCTCCTTCTCCTTATTCTGCTTCTTCTGATTCACCCTCCAGACTTCACCTTCTCCTTCTCCTTCTTCAACTTCTTCTGATTCACCCTCCAGACTTCACCTTCTCCTTCTCCTTCTTCTGCTTCTTCTGATTCACCCTCCAGACTTCACCTCCTCCTTCTCCTTCTTCTGCTTCTTCTGCTTCTCCCTCCAGACTTCACCTTCTCCTTCTCCTTCTTCTGCTTCTTCTGCTTCACCCTCCTTACTTCACCTTCTCCTTCTCCTTCTTCTACTTCTTCTGATTCACCCTCCAGACTTCACCTTCTTCTTCTCCTTCTTCTGCTTCTTCTGCTTCACCCTCCAGACTTCACCTTCTCCTTCTCCTTCTTCTGCTTCTTCTGCTTCGCCCTCCAGACTTCACCTTCTCCTTCTCCTTCTTCTACTTCTTCTGCTTCACGCTCCAGACTTCACCTTCTCCTTCTCCTTCTTCTACTTCTTCTGATTCACCCTCCAGACTTCACCTTCTCCTTCTCCTTCTTCTGCTTCTTCTGATTCACCCTCCAGACTTCACCTTCTCCTTCTCCTTATTCTGCTTCTTCTGATTCACCCTCCAGACTTCACCTTCTCCTTCTCCTTCTTCTGCTTCTTCTGCTTCACCCTCCTTACTTCACCTTCTCCTTCTCCTTCTTCTACTTCTTGTGATTCACCCTCCAGACTTCACCTTCTCCTTCTCCTTCTTCTGCTTCTTCTGCTTCACCCTCCAGACTTCACCTTCTCCTTCTCCTTCTTCTGCTTCTTCTGCTTCGCCCTCCAGACCTCACCTTCTCCTTCTCCTTCTTCTGCTTCTTCTGCTTCACCCTCCAGATTTCACCTTCTCCTTCTCCTTCTTCTGCTTCTTCTGCTTCACCCTCCTGACTTCACCTTCTCCTTCTCCTTCTTCTACTTCTTCTGATTCACCCTCCAGACTTCACCTTCTCCTTCTCCTTCTTCTACTTCTTCTGATTCACCCTCCTAACTTCACCTTCTCCTTCTCCTTCTTCTGCTTCTTCTGATTCACCCTCCTGACTTCACCTTCTCCTTCTCCTTCTTCTGCTTCTTCTGATTCACCCTCCAGACTTCACCTTCTCCTTCTCCTTCTTCTGCTTCTTCTGATTCACCCTCCAGACTTCACCTTCTCCTTCTCCTTCTTCTGCTTCTTCTGATTCACCCTCCAGACCTCACCTTCTCCTTCTCCTTCTTCTACTTCTTCTGATTCACCCTCCAGACTTCATCTTCTCCTTCTCCTTCTTCTACTTCTTCTGATTCACCCGCCAGTCTTCACCTTCTCCTTCTCCTTCTTCTGCTTCTTCTGATTCACCCTCAAGACTTCCCCTTCTCCTTCTCCTTCTTCTGCTTCTTCTGATTCACCCTCCAGACCTCACCATCTCCTTCTCCTTCTTCTACTTCTTCTGATTCACCCTCCAGACTTCACCTTCTCCTTCTGCTTCTTCTACTTCTTCTGATTCAACCTCCAGTCTTCACCTTCTCCTTCTCCTGTTTCTGCTTCTTCTGATTCACACTCCTGACTTCACCTTCTCCTTCTCCTTCTTCTGCTTCTTCTGATTCACCCTCCAGACTTCACCTTCTCCTTCTCCTTCTTCTACTTCTTCTGATTCACCCTCCAGACTTCACCTTCTCCTTCTACTTCTTCTGCTTCTTCTGATTCACCCTCCAGACTTCACCTTCTCCTTCTCCTTCTTCTGCTTCTTCTGATTCACCCTCCAGACTTCACCTTCTCCTTCTCCTTCTTCTGCTTCTTCAGATTCACCCTCCAGACTTCACCTTCTCCTTCTCCTTCTTCTGCTTCTTCTGATTAACCCTCCAGACTTCACCTTCTCCTTCTGCTTCTTCTACTTCTTCTGATTCACCCTCCAGACTTCGCCTTCTCCTTCTCCTTCTTCTGCTTTTTCTGATTCACCCTCCAAACTTCACCTTCTCCTTCTCCTTCGTCTACTTCTTCTGATTCACTCTCCAGACTACACCTTCTCCTTTTCCTTCTTCTACTTCTTCTGATTCAGCCTCCAGACTCCACCTTCTCCTTCTCCTTCTTCTGCTTCTTCTGATTCACCCTCCAGACTTCACCTTCTCCTTCTCCTTCTTCTACTTCTTCTGATTCACCCTCCAGACTTCACCTTCTCCTTCTCCTTCTTCTACTTCTTCTTATTCACCCTCCAGATTTCACCTTCTCCTTCTTCTTCTACTTCTTCTGCTTCTCCCTCCAGACTTCACCTTCTCCTTCTCCTTCTTCTGCTTCTTCTGATTCACCCTCCAGACTTCCCCTTCTCCTTCTTCTTCTTCTACTTCTTCTGATTCAACCTCCAGACTTCACCTTCTCCTTCTCCTTCTTCTACTTCTTCTGATTCACCCTCCAGACTTCACCTTCTCCTTCTCCTTCTTCTACTTCTTCTGATTCACCCTCCTGACTTCACCTTCTCCTTCTCCTTCTTCTGCTTCTTCTGCTTCACCCTCCAGACTTCACCTTCTCCTTCTCCTTCTTCTGCTTCTTCTGTTTCACCCTCCAGACTTCACCTTCTCCTTCTCCTTCTTTTGCTTCTTCTGCTTCACCCTCCTGACTTCACCTTCTCCTTCTCCTTCTTCTACTTCTTCTGATTCACCCTCCAGACTTCACCTTCTCCTTCTCCTTCTTCTGCTTCTTCTGCTTCACCATCCAGACTTCACCTTCTCCTTCTCCTTCTTCTACTTCTTCTGCTTCGCCCTCCAGACATCACCTTCTCCTTCTCCTTCTTCTGCTTCTTCTGCTTCACCCTCCAGACTTCACCTTCTCCTTCTCCTTCTTCTGCTTCTTCTGCTTCACCCTCCTGACTTCACCTTCTCCTTCTCCTTCTTCTACTTCTTCTGATTCACCCTCCAGACTTCACCTTCTCCTTCTCCTTCTTCTGCTTCTTCTGCTTCACCCTCCAGACTTCACCTTCACCTTCTCCTTCTTCTGCTTCTTCTGCTGCGCCCGCCAGACTTCACCTTCTCCTTCTCCTTCTTCTGCTTCTTCTGCTTCACCTTCCTGACTTCGCATTCTCCTTCTCCTTCTTCTACTTTTTCTGCTTCACCCCCCTGACTTCACCTTCTCCTTCTCCTTCTTCTGCTTCTTCTGATTCACCCTCCTAACTTCACCTTCTCCTTCTCCTTCTTCTGCTTCTTCTGATTCACCCTCCTGACTTCACCTTCTCCATCTCCTTCTTCTACTTCTTCTGATTCACCCTCCAGACTTCACCATTTCCTTCTCCTTCTTCGACTTCTTCTGATTCACCCTCCAGACTTCACCTTCTCCTTCTCCTTCTTCTACCTCTTCTGATTCACCCTCCAGACTTCACCTTCTCCTTCTCCTTCTTCTACTTCTTCTGATTCACCCTCCAGTCTTCACCTTCTACTTCTCCTTCTTCTGCTTCTTCTGCTTCACCTTCTAGACTTCACCTTCTCATTCTCTTTCTTCTGCTTCTTCTGATTCACCCTCCAGACTTCACCTTCTCCTTCTCCTTCTTCTGATTCTTCTGATTCACACTCCAGACTTCACCTTCTCCTTCTCCTTCTTCTGCTTCTTCTGATTCACCCTCCTGACTTCACCTTCTCCTTCTCCTTCTTCTACTTCTTCTGATTCACCCTCATGACTTCACCTTCTCCTTCTCCTTCTTCTACTTCTTCTGCTTCACCCTCCAGACTTCACCTTCTCCTTCTCCTTCTTCTACTTCTTCTGCTTCACCCTCCAGACTTCACCTTCTCCTTCTCCTTCTTCTGCTTCTTCTGATTCACCCTCCAGACTTCACCTTCTCCTTCTCCTTATTCTGCTTCTTCTGATTCACCCTCCAGACTTCACCTTCTCCTTCTCCTTCTTCTGCTTCTTCTGATTCACTCTTCAGACTTCACCTTCTCCTTCCCCTTCTTCTGCTTCTTCTGATTCACCCTCCAGACTTCACCTTCTCCTTCTCCTTCTTCTACTTATTCTGATTCACCCTCCAGACTTCATCTTCTCCTTCTCCTTCTTCTGCTTCTTCTGATGCACCCTCCAGACTTCACCTTCTCCTTCTCCTTCTTCTGCTTCTTCTGATTCACCCTCCAGACTTCAACTTCTCCTTCTCCTTGTTCTACTTCTTCTGATTCACCCTCCAGGCTTCACCTTCTCCTTCTCCTTCTTCTACTTCTTCTGATTCACCCTCCAGACTTCACCTTCTCCTTCTCCTTCTTCTGCTTCTTCTGATTCACCCTCCAGACATCACCTTCTCCTTCTCCTTCTCTGCTTCTTCTGATACACCCTCCAGAGTTCACCTTCTCCTTCTCCTTCTTCTGCTTCTTCTGGTTCACCCTTCAGACTTCACCTTCTCCTTCTCCTTCTTCTGCTTCTTCTGATTCACCCTCCAGACCTCAACTTCTCCTTCTCCTTCTTCTAATTCTTCTGATTCACCCTCCAGACTTCATCTTCTCCTTCTCCTTCTTCTGCTTCTTCTGATTCACCCTCCAGACTTCACCTTCTCCTTCTCCTTCTTCTGCTTCTTCTGATTCACCCTCCAGACTTCGCCTTCTCCTTCTCCTTCTTCTACTTCTTCTGATTCACCCTCCAGACTTCACCTTCTCCTTCTCCTTCTGCTACTTCTTCTGATTCAACCTCCAGTCTTCACCTTCTCCTTCTCCTTCTTCAACTTCTTCTGATTCACCCTCCAGACTTCGCCTTCTCCTTCTCCTTCTTCTACTTCTTCTGATTCACCCTCCAGACTTCACCTTCTCCTTCTCCTTCTTCTGCTTCTTCTGATTCACCCTCCAGACTTCGCCTTCTCCTTCTCCTTCTTCTACTTCTTCCGCTTCACCCTCCAGACTTCACCTTCTCCTTCTCCTTCTTCTACTTCTTCTGATTCACCCTCCAGACTTCACCTTCTCCTTCTCCTTCTTCTGCTTCTTCTGATTCACCCTCCAGACTTCACCTTCTCCTTCTCCTTATTCTGCTTCTTCTGATTCACCCTCCAGACTTCACCTTCTCCTTCTCCTTCTTCAACTTCTTCTGATTCACCCTCCAGACTTCACCTTCTCCTTCTCCTTCTTCTGCTTCTTCTGATTCACCCTCCAGTCTTCACCTCCTCCTTCTCCTTCTTCTGCTTCTTCTGCTTCTCCCTCCAGACTTCACCTTCTCCTTCTCCTTCTTCTGCTTCTTCTGCTTCACCCTCCTTACTTCACCTTCTCCTTCTCCTTCTTCTACTTCTTCTGATTCACCCTCCAGACTTCTACTTCTTCTTCTCCTTCTTCTGCTTCTTCTGCTTCACCCTCCAGACTTCACCTTCTCCTTCTCCTTCTTCTGCTTCTTCTGCTTCGCCCTCCAGACTTCACCTTCTCCTTCTCCTTCTTCTACTTCTTCTGCTTCACGCTCCAGACTTCACCTTCTCCTTCTCCTTCTTCTACTTCTTCTGATTCACCCTCCAGACTTCACCTTCTCCTTCTCCTTCTTCTGCTTCTTCTGATTCACCCTCCAGACTTCACCTTCTCCTTCTCCTTATTCTGCTTCTTCTGATTCACCCTCCAGACTTCACCTTCTCCTTCTCCTTCTTCTACTTCTTCTGATTCATCCTCCAGACTACACCTTCTCCTTCTCCTTCTTCTACTTCTTCTGATTCACCCTCCAGACTTCACCTTCTCCTTCTCCTTCTTCTGCTCCTTTTGATTCACCCTCCAGACTTGACCTTCTCCTTCTCCTTCTTCTACTTCTTCTGATTCACCCTCCAGACTTCACCTCCTCCTTCTCCTTCTTCTACTTCTTCTGATTCACAATCCAGACTTCACCTTCTCCTTCTCCTTCTTCTACTTCTTCTGCTTCTCCCTCCAGACTTCACCTTCTCCTTCTCCTTCTTCTGCTTCTTCTGATTCACCCTCCAGACTTCACTTTCTCCTTCTCCTTCTTCCACTTCTTCTGATTCACCCTCCAGACTTCACCTTCTCCTTCTCCTTCTTCTACTTCTTCTGATTCACCCTCCAGACTTCACCTTCTCCTTTTCCTTCTTCTACTTCTTCTGATTCACCCTCCTGACTTCACCTTCTCCTTCTCCTTCTTCTGCTTCTTCTGCTTCACCCTCTAGACTTCACCTTCTCCTTCTCTTTCTTCTACTTCTTCTGCTTCACCCTCCAGACTTCACCTTCTCCTTCTCCTTCTTCTACTTCTTCTGCTTCACCCTCCAGACTTCACCTTCTCCTTCTCCTTCTTCTGCTTCTTCTGATTCACCCTCCAGACTTCACCTTCTCCTTCTCCTTATTCTGCTTCTTCTGATTCACCCTCCAGACTTCACCTTCTCCTTCTCCTTCTTCTGCTTCTTCTGATTCACTCTTCAGACTTCACCTTCTCCTTCCCCTTCTTCTGCTTCTTCTGATTCACCCTCCAGACTTCACCTTCTCCTTCTCCTTCTTCTACTTATTCTGATTCACCCTCCAGACTTCATCTTCTCCTTCTCCTTCTTCTGCTTCTTCTGATTCACCCTCCAGACTTCACCTTCTCCTTCTCCTTCTTCTGCTTCTTCTGATTCACCCTCCAGACTTCAACTTCTCCTTCTCCTTGTTCTACTTCTTCTGATTCACCCTCCAGACTTCACCTTCTCCTTCTCCTTCTTCTACTTCTTCTGATTCACCCTCCAGACTTCACCTTCTCCTTCTCCTTCTTCTGCTTCTTCTGATTCACCCTCCAGACTTCACCTTCTCCTTCTCCTTCTCTGCTTCTTCTGATACACCCTCCAGACTTCACCTTCTCCTTCTCCTTCTTCTGCTTCTTCTGGTTCACCCTTCAGACTTCACCTTCTCCTTCTCCTTCTTCTGCTTCTTCTGATTCACCCTCCAGACCTCAACTTCTCCTTCTCCTTCTTCTAATTCTTCTGATTCACCCTCCAGACTTCATCTTCTCCTTCTCCTTCTTCTGCTTCTTCTGATTCACCCTCCAGACTTCACCTTCTCCTTCTCCTTCTTCTGCTTCTTCTGATTCACCCTCCAGACTTCGCCTTCTCCTTCTCCTTCTTCTACTTCTTCTGATTCACCCTCCAGACTTCACCTTCTCCTTCTCCTTCTTCTACTTCTTCTGATTCAACCTCCAGTCTTCACCTTCTCCTTCTCCTTCTTCTGCTTCTTCTGATTCACCCTCCAGACTTCGCCTTCTCCTTCTCCTTCTTCTACTTCTTCCGCTTCACCCTCCAGACTTCACCTTCTCCTTCTCCTTCTTCTACTTCTTCTGATTCACCCTCCAGACTTCACCTTCTCCTTCTCCTTCTTCTGCTTCTTCTGATTCACCCTCCAGACTTCACCTTCTCCTTCTCCTTATTCTGCTTCTTCTGATTCACCCTCCAGACTTCACCTTCTCCTTCTCCTTCTTCAACTTCTTCTGATTCACCCTCCAGACTTCACCTTCTCCTTCTCCTTCTTCTGCTTCTTCTGATTCACCCTCCAGTCTTCACCTCCTCCTTCTCCTTCTTCTGCTTCTTCTGCTTCTCCCTCCAGACTTCACCTTCTCCTTCTCCTTCTTCTGCTTCTTCTGCTTCACCCTCCTTACTTCACCTTCTCCTTCTCCTTCTTCTACTTCTTCTGATTCACCCTCCAGACTTCTACTTCTTCTTCTCCTTCTTCTGCTTCTTCTGCTTCACCCTCCAGACTTCACCTTCTCCTTCTCCTTCTTCTGCTTCTTCTGCTTCGCCCTCCAGACTTCACCTTCTCCTTCTCCTTTTTCTACTTCTTCTGCTTCACGCTCCAGACTTCACCTTCTCCTTCTCCTTCTTCTACTTCTTCTGATTCACCCTCCAGACTTCACCTTCTCCTTCTCCTTCTTCTGCTTCTTCTGATTCACCCTCCAGACTTCACCTTCTCCTTCTCCTTATTCTGCTTCTTCTGATTCACCCTCCAGACTTCACCTTCTCCTTCTCCTTCTTCTACTTCTTCTGATTCATCCTCCAGACTACACCTTCTCCTTCTCCTTCTTCTACTTCTTCTGATTCACCCTCCAGACTTCACCTTCTCCTTCTCCTTCTTCTGCTCCTTTTGATTCACCCTCCAGACTTGACCTTCTCCTTCTCCTTCTTCTACTTCTTCTGATTCACCCTCCAGACTTCACCTCCTCCTTCTCCTTCTTCTACTTCTTCTGATTCACAATCCAGACTTCACCTTCTCCTTCTCCTTCTTCTACTTCTTCTGCTTCTCCCTCCAGACTTCACCTTCTCCTTCTCCTTCTTCTGCTTCTTCTGATTCACCCTCCAGACTTCACCTTCTCCTTCTCCTTCTTCCACTTCTTCTGATTCACCCTCCAGACTTCACCTTCTCCTTCTCCTTCTTCTACTTCTTCTGATTCACCCTCCAGACTTCACCTTCTCCTTTTCCTTCTTCTACTTCTTCTGATTCACCCTCCTGACTTCACCTTCTCCTTCTCCTTCTTCTGCTTCTTCTGCTTCACCCTCTAGACTTCACCTTCTCCTTCTCTTTCTTCTGCTTCTTCTGATTCACCCTCCAGACTTCACCTTCTCCTTCTCCTTCTTCTGATTCTTCTGATTCACACTCCAGACTTCACCTTCTCCTTCTCCTTCTTCTGCTTCTTCTGATTCACCCTCCTGACTTCACCTTCTCCTTCTCCTTCTTCTACTTCTTCTGATTCACCCTCATGACTTCACCTTCTCCTTCTCCTTCTTCTACTTCTTCTGCTTCACCCTCCAGACTTCACCTTCTCCTTCTCCTTCTTCTACTTCTTCTGATTCACCCTCCAGACTTCACCTTCTCCTTCTCCTTCTTCTGCTCCTTTTGATTCACCCTCCAGACTTGACCTTCTCCTTCTCCTTCTTCTACTTCTTCTGATTCACCCTCCAGACTTCACCTCCTCCTTCTCCTTTTTCTACTTCTTCTGATTCACAATCCAGACTTCACCTTCTCCTTCTCCTTCTTCTACTTCTTCTGCTTCTCCCTCCAGACTTCACCTTCTCCTTCTCCTTCTTCTGCTTCTTCTGATTCACCCTCCAGACTTCACCTTCTCCTTCTCCTTCTTCCACTTCTTCTGATTCACCCTCCAGACTTCACCTTCTCCTTCTCCTTCTTCTACTTCTTCTGATTCACCCTCCAGACTTCACCTTCTCCTTTTCCTTCTTCTACTTCTTCTGATTCACCCTCCTGACTTCAACTTCTCCTTCTCCTTCTTCTGCTTCTTCTGCTTCACCCTCTAGACTTCACCTTCTCCTTCTCTTTCTTCTGCTTCTTCTGATTCACCCTCCAGACTTCACCTTCTCCTTCTCCTTCTTCTGATTCTTCTGATTCACACTCCAGACTTCACCTTCTCCTTCTCCTTCTTCTGCTTCTTCTGATTCACCCTCCTGACTTCACCTTCTCCTTCTCCTTCTTCTACTTCTTCTGATTCACCCTCATGACTTCACCTTCTCCTTCTCCTTCTTCTACTTCTTCTGCTTCACCCTCCAGACTTCACCTTCTCCTTCTCCTTCTTCTACTTCTTCTGATTCACCCTCCAGACTTCACCTTCTCCTTCTCCTTCTTCTGCTTCTTCTGATTCACCCTCCAGACTTCACCTTCTCCTTCTCCTTATTCTGCTTCTTCTGATTCACCCTCCAGACTTCACCTTCTCCTTCTCCTTCTTCTGCTTCTTCTGATTCACTCTTCAGACTTCACCTTCTCCTTCCCTTTCTTCTGCTTCTTCTGATTCACCCTCCAGACTTCACCTTCTCCTTCTCCTTCTTCTACTTATTCTGATTCACCCTCCAGACTTCATCTTCTCCTTCTCCTTCTCCTGCTTCTTCTGATTCACCCTCCAGACTTCACCTTCTCCTTCTCCTTCTTCTGCTTCTTCTGATTCACCCTCCAGACTTCAACTTCTCCTTCTCCTTGTTCTACTTCTTCTGATTCACCCTCCAGACATCACCTTCTCCTTCTCCTTCTTCTACTTCTTCTGATTCACCCTCTAGACTTCACCTTCTCCTTCTCCTTCTTCTGCTTCTTCTGATTCACCCTCCAGACTTCACCTTCTCCTTCTCCTTCTTCTGCTTCTTCTGATACACCCTCCAGACTTCACCTTCTCCTTCTCCTTCTTCTGCTTCTTCTGGTTCACCCTTCAGACTTCACCTTCTCCTTCTCCTTCTTCTGCTTCTTCTGATTCACCCTCCAGACCTCAACTTCTCCTTCTCCTTCTTCTAATTCTTCTGATTCACCCTCCAGACTTCATCTTCTCCTTCTCCTTCTTCTGCTTCTTCTGATTCACCCTCCAGACTTCACCTTCTCCTTCTCCTTCTTCTGCTTCTTCTGATTCACCCTCCAGACTTCGCCTTCTCCTTCTCCTTCTTCTACTTCTTCTGATTCACCCTCAAGACTTCACCTTCTCCTTCTCCTTCTTCTACTTCTTCTGATTCAACCTCCAGTCTTCACCTTCTCCTTCTCCTTCTTCAACTTCTTCTGATTCACCCTCCAGACTTCGCCTTCTCCTTCTCCTTCTTCTACTTCTTCTGATTCACCCTCCAGACTTCACCTTCTCCTTCTCCTTCTTCTGCTTCTTCTGATTCACCCTCCAGACTTCGCCTTCTCCTTCTCCTTCTTCTACTTCTTCCGCTTCACCCTCCAGACTTCACCTTCTCCTTCTCCTTCTTCTACTTCTTCTGATTCACCCTCCAGACTTCACCTTCTCCTTCTTCTGCTTCTTCTGATTCACCCTCCAGACTTCACCTTCTCCTTCTCCTTATTCTGCTTCTTCTGATTCACCCTCCAGACTTCACCATCTCCTTCTCCTTCTTCAACTTCTTCTGATTCACCCTCCAGACTTCACCTTCTCCTTCTCCTTCTTCTGCTTCTTCTGATTCACCCTCCAGACTTCACCTCCTCCTTCTCCTTCTTCTGCTTCTTCTGCTTCTCCCTCCAGACTTCACCTTCTCCTTCTCCTTCTTCTGCTTCTTCTGCTTCACCCTCCTTACTTCACCTTCTCCTTCTCCTTCTTCTACTTCTTCTGATTCACCCTCCAGACTTCACCTTCTTCTTCTCCTTCTTCTGCTTCTTCTGCTTCACCCTCCAGACTTCACCTTCTCCTTCTCCTTCTTCTGCTTCTTCTGCTTCGCCCTCCAGACTTCACCTTCTTCTTCTCCTTCTTCTACTTCTTCTGCTTCACGCTCCAGACTTCACCTTCTCCTTCTCCTTCTTCTACTTCTTCTGATTCACCCTCCAGACTTCACCTTCTCCTTCTCCTTCTTCTGCTTCTTCTGATTCACCCTCCAGACTTCACCTTCTCCTTCTCCTTATTCTGCTTCTTCTGATTCACCCTCCAGACTTCACCTTCTCCTTCTCCTTCTTCTACTTCTTCTGATTCATCCTCCAGACTACACCTTCTCCTTCTCCTTCTTCTACTTCTTCTGATTCACCCTCCAGACTTCACCTTCTCCTTCTCCTTCTTCTGCTCCTTTTGATTCACCCTCCAGACTTGACCTTCTCCTTCTCCTTCTTCTACTTCTTCTGATTCACCCTCCAGACTTCACCTCCTCCTTCTCCTTCTTCTACTTCTTCTGATTCACAATCCAGACTTCACCGTCTCCTTCTCCTTCTTCTACTTCTTTTGCTTCTCCCTCCAGACTTAACCTTCTCCTTCTCCTTCTTCTGCTTCTTCTGATTCACCCTCCAGACTTCACCTTCTCCTTCTCCTTCTTCTGCTTCTTCTGATTCACCCTCCAGACTTCAACTTCTCCTTCTCCTTGTTCTACTTCTTCTGATTCACCCTCCAGACTTCACCTTCTCCTTCTCCTTCTTCGACTTCTTCTGATTCACCCTCCAGACTTCACCTTCTCCTTCTCCTTCTTCTGCTTCTTCTGATTCACCCTCCAGACTTCACCTTCTCCTTCTCCTTCTCTGCTTCTTCTGATACACCCTCCAGACTTCACCTTCTCCTTCTCCTTCTTCTGCTTCTTCTGGTTCACCCTTCAGACTTCACCTTCTCCTTCTCCTTCTTCTGCTTCTTCTGATTCACCCTCCAGACCTCAACTTCTCCTTCTCCTTCTTCTAATTCTTCTGATTCACCCTCCAGACTTCATCTTCTCCTTCTCCTTCTTCTGCTTCTTCTGATTCACCCTCCAGACTTCACCTTCTCCTTCTCCTTCTTCTGCTTCTTCTGATTCACCCTCCAGACTTCGCCTTCTCCTTCTCCTTCTTCTACTTCTTCTGATTCACCCTCCAGACTTCACCTTCTCCTTCTCCTTCTTCTACTTCTTCTGATTCAACCTCCAGTCTTCACCTTCTCCTTCTCCTTCTTCTGCTTCTTCTGATTCACCCTCCAGACTTCGCCTTCTCCTTCTCCTTCTTCTACTTCTTCCGCTTCACCCTCCAGACTTCACCTTCTCCTTCTCCTTCTTCTACTTCTTCTGATTCACCCTCCAGACTTCACCTTCTCCTTCTCCTTCTTCTGCTTCTTCTGATTCACCCTCCAGACTTCACCTTCTCCTTCTCCTTATTCTGCTTCTTCTGATTCACCCTCCAGACTTCACCTTCTCCTTCTCCTTCTTCAACTTCTTCTGATTCACCCTCCAGACTTCACCTTCTCCTTCTCCTTCTTCTGCTTCTTCTGATTCACCCTCCAGTCTTCACCTCCTCCTTCTCCTTCTTCTGCTTCTTCTGCTTCTCCCTCCAGACTTCACCTTCTCCTTCTCCTTCTTCTGCTTCTTCTGCTTCACCCTCCTTACTTCACCTTCTCCTTCTCCTTCTTCTACTTCTTCTGATTCACCCTCCAGACTTCTACTTCTTCTTCTCCTTCTTCTGCTTCTTCTGCTTCACCCTCCAGACTTCACCTTCTCCTTCTCCTTCTTCTGCTTCTTCTGCTTCGCCCTCCAGACTTCACCTTCTCCTTCTCCTTCTTCTACTTCTTCTGCTTCACGCTCCAGACTTCACCTTCTCCTTCTCCTTCTTCTACTTCTTCTGATTCACCCTCCAGACTTCACCTTCTCCTTCTCCTTCTTCTGCTTCTTCTGATTCACCCTCCAGACTTCACCTTCTCCTTCTCCTTATTCTGCTTCTTCTGATTCACCCTCCAGACTTCACCTTCTCCTTCTCCTTCTTCTACTTCTTCTGATTCATCCTCCAGACTACACCTTCTCCTTCTCCTTCTTCTACTTCTTCTGATTCACCCTCCAGACTTCACCTTCTCCTTCTCCTTCTTCTGCTCCTTTTGATTCACCCTCCAGACTTGACCTTCTCCTTCTCCTTCTTCTACTTCTTCTGATTCACCCTCCAGACTTCACCTCCTCCTTCTCCTTCTTCTACTTCTTCTGATTCACAATCCAGACTTCACCTTCTCCTTCTCCTTCTTCTACTTCTTCTGCTTCTCCCTCCAGACTTCACCTTCTCCTTCTCCTTCTTCTGCTTCTTCTGATTCACCCTCCAGACTTCACCTTCTCCTTCTCCTTCTTCCACTTCTTCTGATTCACCCTCCAGACTTCACCTTCTCCTTCTCCTTCTTCTACTTCTTCTGATTCACCCTCCAGACTTCACCTTCTCCTTTTCCTTCTTCTACTTCTTCTGATTCACCCTCCTGACTTCACCTTCTCCTTCTCCTTCTTCTGCTTCTTCTGCTTCACCCTCTAGACTTCACATTCTCCTTCTCTTTCTTCTGCTTCTTCTGATTCACCCTCCAGACTTCACCTTCTCCTTCTCCTTCTTCTGATTCTTCTGATTCACACTCCAGACTTCACCTTCTCCTTCTCCTTCTTCTGCTTCTTCTGATTCACCCTCCTGACTTCACCTTCTCCTTCTCCTTCTTCTACTTCTTCTGATTCACCCTCATGACTTCACCTTCTCCTTCTCCTTCTTCTACTTCTTCTGCTTCACCCTCCAGACTTCACCTTCTCCTTCTCCTTCTTCTACTTCTTCTGATTCACCCTCCAGACTTCACCTTCTCCTTCTCCTTCTTCTGCTCCTTTTGATTCACCCTCCAGACTTGACCTTCTCCTTCTCCTTCTTCTACTTCTTCTGATTCACCCTCCAGACTTCACCTCCTCCTTCTCCTTTTTCTACTTCTTCTGATTCACAATCCAGACTTCACCTTCTCCTTCTCCTTCTTCTACTTCTTCTGCTTCTCCCTCCAGACTTCACCTTCTCCTTCTCCTTCTTCTGCTTCTTCTGATTCACCCTCCAGACTTCACCTTCTCCTTCTCCTTCTTCCACTTCTTCTGATTCACCCTCCAGACTTCACCTTCTCCTTCTCCTTCTTCTACTTCTTCTGATTCACCCTCCAGACTTCACCTTCTCCTTTTCCTTCTTCTACTTCTTCTGATTCACCCTCCTGACTTCAACTTCTCCTTCTCCTTCTTCTGCTTCTTCTGCTTCACCCTCTAGACTTCACCTTCTCCTTATCTTTCTTCTGCTTCTTCTGATTCACCCTCCAGACTTCACCTTCTCCTTCTCCTTCTTCTGATTCTTCTGATTCACACTCCAGACTTCACCTTCTCCTTCTCCTTCTTCTGCTTCTTCTGATTCACCCTCCTGACTTCACCTTCTCCTTCTCCTTCTTCTACTTCTTCTGATTCACCCTCATGACTTCACCTTCTCCTTCTCCTTCTTCTACTTCTTCTGCTTCACCCTCCAGACTTCACCTTCTCCTTCTCCTTCTTCTACTTCTTCTGATTCACCCTCCAGACTTCACCTTCTCCTTCTCCTTCTTCTGCTTCTTCTGATTCACCCTCCAGACTTCACCTTCTCCTTCTCCTTATTCTGCTTCTTCTGATTCACCCTCCAGACTTCACCTTCTCCTTCTCCTTCTTCTGCTTCTTCTGATTCACTCTTCAGACTTCACCTTCTCCTTCCCCTTCTTCTGCTTCTTCTGATTCACCCTCCAGACTTCACCTTCTCCTTCTCCTTCTTCTACTTATTCTGATTCACCCTCCAGACTTCATCTTCTCCTTCTCCTTCTCCTGCTTCTTCTGATTCACCCTCCAGACTTCACCTTCTCCTTCTCCTTCTTCTGCTTCTTCTGATTCACCCTCCAGACTTCAACTTCTCCTTCTCCTTGTTCTACTTCTTCTGATTCACCCTCCAGACTTCACCTTCTCCTTCTCCTTCTTCTACTTCTTCTGATTCACCCTCCAGACTTCACCTTCTCCTTCTCCTTCTTCTGCTTCTTCTGATTCACCCTCCAGACTTCACCTTCTCCTTCTCCTTCTTCTGCTTCTTCTGATACACCCTCCAGACTTCACCTTCTCCTTCTCCTTCTTCTGCTTCTTCTGGTTCACCCTTCAGACTTCACCTTCTCCTTCTCCTTCTTCTGCTTCTTCTGATTCACCCTCCAGACCTCAACTTCTCCTTCTCCTTCTTCTAATTCTTCTGATTCACCCTCCAGACTTCATCTTCTCCTTCTCCTTCTTCTGCTTCTTCTGATTCACCCTCCAGACTTCACCTTCTCCTTCTCCTTCTTCTGCTTCTTCTGATTCACCCTCCAGACTTCGCCTTCTCCTTCTCCTTCTTCTACTTCTTCTGATTCACCCTCAAGACTTCACCTTCTCCTTCTCCTTCTTCTACTTCTTCTGATTCAACCTCCAGTCTTCACCTTCTCCTTCTCCTTCTTCAACTTCTTCTGATTCACCCTCCAGACTTCGCCTTCTCCTTCTCCTTCTTCTACTTCTTCTGATTCACCCTCCAGACTTCACCTTCTCCTTCTCCTTCTTCTGCTTCTTCTGATTCACCCTCCAGACTTCGCCTTCTCCTTCTCCTTCTTCTACTTCTTCCGCTTCACCCTCCAGACTTCACCTTCTCCTTCTCCTTCTTCTACTTCTTCTGATTCACCCTCCAGACTTCACCTTCTCCTTCTTCTGCTTCTTCTGATTCACCCTCCAGACTTCACCTTCTCCTTCTCCTTATTCTGCTTCTTCTGATTCACCCTCCAGACTTCACCATCTCCTTCTCCTTCTTCAACTTCTTCTGATTCACCCTCCAGACTTCACCTTCTCCTTCTCCTTCTTCTGCTTCTTCTGATTCACCCTCCAGACTTCACCTCCTCCTTCTCCTTCTTCTGCTTCTTCTGCTTCTCCCTCCAGACTTCACCTTCTCCTTCTCCTTCTTCTGCTTCTTCTGCTTCACCCTCCTTACTTCACCTTCTCCTTCTCCTTCTTCTACTTCTTCTGATTCACCCTTCAGACTTCACCTTCTTCTTCTCCTTCTTCTGCTTCTTCTGCTTCACCCTCCAGACTTCACCTTCTCCTTCTCCTTCTTCTGCTTCTTCTGCTTCGCCCTCCAGACTTCACCTTCTTCTTCTCCTTCTTCTACTTCTTCTGCTTCACGCTCCAGACTTCACCTTCTCCTTCTCCTTCTTCTACTTCTTCTGATTCACCCTCCAGACTTCACCTTCTCCTTCTCCTTCTTCTGCTTTTTCTGATTCACCCTCCAGACTTCACCTTCTCCTTCTCCTTATTCTGCTTCTTCTGATTCACCCTCCAGACTTCACCTTCTCCTTCTCCTTCTTCTACTTCTTCTGATTCATCCTCCAGACTACACCTTCTCCTTCTCCTTCTTCTACTTCTTCTGATTCACCCTCCAGACTTCACCTTCTCCTTCTCCTTCTTCTGCTCCTTTTGATTCACCCTCCAGACTTGACCTTCTCCTTCTCCTTCTTCTACTTCTTCTGATTCACCCTCCAGACTTCACCTCCTCCTTCTCCTTCTTCTACTTCTTCTGATTCACAATCCAGACTTCACCGTCTCCTTCTCCTTCTTCTACTTCTTTTGCTTCTCCCTCCAGACTTAACCTTCTCCTTCTCCTTCTTCTGCTTCTTCTGATTCACCCTCCAGACTTCACCTTCTCCTTCTCCTTCTTCCACTTCTTCTGATTCACCCTCCAGACTTCACCTTCTCCTTCTCCTTCTTCTACTTCTTCTGATTCACCCTCCAGACTTCACCTTCTCCTTTTCCTTCTTCTACTTCTTCTGATTCACCCTCCTGACTTCACCTTCTCCTTCTCCTTCTTCTGCTTCTTCTGCTTCACCCTCCAGACTTCACCTTCTCCTTCTCCTTCTTCTGCTTCTTCTGCTTCACCCTCCAGACTTCACCTTCTCCTTCTCCTTCTTCTGCTTCTTCTGCTTCACCCTCCTGACTTCACCTTCTCCTTCTCCTTCTTCTGCTTCTTCTGCTTCACCCTTAGGACTTCACCTTCTCCTTCTCCTCCTTCTGCTTCTTCTGCTGCGCCCTCCAGGCTTCACCGTCTCCATCTCCTTCTTCTGCTTCTTCTGCTTCACCCTCCTGACTTCACCTTCTCCTTCTCCTTCTTCTGCTTCTTCTGCTTCACCCTCCTGACTTCACCTTCTCCTTCTCCTTCTTCTACTTCTTCTGCTTCACCCCCCTGACTTCACCTTCTCCTTCTCCTTCTTCTGCTTCTTCTGCTTCACCCTCCTTACTTCACCTTCTCCTTCTCCTTCTTCTACTTCTTCTGATTCACCCTCCAGACTTCACCTTCTTCTTCTCCTTCTTCTGCTTCTTCTGCTTCACCCTCCAGACTTCACCTTCTCCTTCTCCTTCTTCTGCTTCTTCTGCTTCGCCCTCCAGACTTCACCTTCTTCTTCTCCTTCTTCTACTTCTTCTGCTTCACGCTCCAGACTTCACCTTCTCCTTCTCCTTCTTCTACTTCTTCTGATTCACCCTCCAGACTTCACCTTCTCCTTCTCCTTCTTCTGCTTCTTCTGATTCACCCTCCAGACTTCACCTTCTCCTTCTCCTTATTCTGCTTCTTCTGATTCACCCTCCAGACTTCACCTTCTCCTTCTCCTTCTTCTACTTCTTCTGATTCATCCTCCAGACTACACCTTCTCCTTCTCCTTCTTCTACTTCTTCTGATTCACCCTCCAGACTTCACCTTCTCCTTCTCCTTCTTCTGCTCCTTTTGATTCACCCTCCAGACTTGACCTTCTCCTTCTCCTTCTTCTACTTCTTCTGATTCACCCTCCAGACTTCACCTCCTCCTTCTCCTTCTTCTACTTCTTCTGATTCACAATCCAGACTTCACCGTCTCCTTCTCCTTCTTCTACTTCTTTTGCTTCTCCCTCCAGACTTAACCTTCTCCTTCTCCTTCTTCTGCTTCTTCTGATTCACCCTCCAGACTTCACCTTCTCCTTCTCCTTCTTCTGCTTCTTCTGATTCACCCTCCAGACTTCAACTTCTCCTTCTCCTTGTTCTACTTCTTCTGATTCACCCTCCAGACTTCACCTTCTCCTTCTCCTTCTTCTACTTCTTCTGATTCACCCTCCAGACTTCACCTTCTCCTTCTCCTTCTTCTGCTTCTTCTGATTCACCCTCCAGACTTCACCTTCTCCTTCTCCTTCTCTGCTTCTTCTGATACACCCTCCAGACTTCACCTTCTCCTTCTCCTTCTTCTGCTTCTTCTGGTTCACCCTTCAGACTTCACCTTCTCCTTCTCCTTCTTCTGCTTCTTCTGATTCACCCTCCAGACCTCAACTTCTCCTTCTCCTTCTTCTAATTCTTCTGATTCACCCTCCAGACTTCATCTTCTCCTTCTCCTTCTTCTGCTTCTTCTGATTCACCCTCCAGACTTCACCTTCTCCTTCTCCTTCTTCTGCTTCTTCTGATTCACCCTCCAGACTTCGCCTTCTCCTTCTCCTTCTTCTACTTCTTCTGATTCACCCTCCAGACTTCACCTTCTCCTTCTCCTTCTTCTACTTCTTCTGATTCAACCTCCAGTCTTCACCTTCTCCTTCTCCTTCTTCTGCTTCTTCTGATTCACCCTCCAGACTTCGCCTTCTCCTTCTCCTTCTTCTACTTCTTCCGCTTCACCCTCCAGACTTCACCTTCTCCTTCTCCTTCTTCTACTTCTTCTGATTCACCCTCCAGACTTCACCTTCTCCTTCTCCTTCTTCTGCTTCTTCTGATTCACCCTCCAGACTTCACCTTCTCCTTCTCCTTATTCTGCTTCTTCTGATTCACCCTCCAGACTTCACCTTCTCCTTCTCCTTCTTCAACTTCTTCTGATTCACCCTCCAGACTTCACCTTCTCCTTCTCCTTCTTCTGCTTCTTCTGATTCACCCTCCAGTCTTCACCTCCTCCTTCTCCTTCTTCTGCTTCTTCTGCTTCTCCCTCCAGACTTCACCTTCTCCTTCTCCTTCTTCTGCTTCTTCTGCTTCACCCTCCTTACTTCACCTTCTCCTTCTCCTTCTTCTACTTCTTCTGATTCACCCTCCAGACTTCTACTTCTTCTTCTCCTTCTTCTGCTTCTTCTGCTTCACCCTCCAGACTTCACCTTCTCCTTCTCCTTCTTCTGCTTCTTCTGCTTCGCCCTCCAGACTTCACCTTCTCCTTCTCCTTCTTCTACTTCTTCTGCTTCACGCTCCAGACTTCACCTTCTCCTTCTCCTTCTTCTACTTCTTCTGATTCACCCTCCAGACTTCACCTTCTCCTTCTCCTGCTTCTTCTGATTCACCCTCCAGACTTCACCTTCTCCTTCTCCTTATTCTGCTTCTTCTGATTCACCCTCCAGACTTCACCTTCTCCTTCTCCTTCTTCTACTTCTTCTGATTCATCCTCCAGACTACACCTTCTCCTTCTCCTTCTTCTACTTCTTCTGATTCACCCTCCAGACTTCACCTTCTCCTTCTCCTTCTTCTGCTCCTTTTGATTCACCCTCCAGACTTGACCTTCTCCTTCTCCTTCTTCTACTTCTTCTGATTCACCCTCCAGACTTCACCTCCTCCTTCTCCTTCTTCTACTTCTTCTGATTCACAATCCAGACTTCACCTTCTCCTTCTCCTTCTTCTACTTCTTCTGCTTCTCCCTCCAGACTTCACCTTCTCCTTCTCCTTCTTCTGCTTCTTCTGATTCACCCTCCAGACTTCACCTTCTCCTTCTCCTTCTTCCACTTCTTCTGATTCACCCTCCAGACTTCACCTTCTCCTTCTCCTTCTTCTACTTCTTCTGATTCACCCTCCAGACTTCACCTTCTCCTTTTCCTTCTTCTACTTCTTCTGATTCACCCTCCTGACTTCACCTTCTCCTTCTCCTTCTTCTGCTTCTTCTGCTTCACCCTCTAGACTTCACATTCTCCTTCTCTTTCTTCTGCTTCTTCTGATTCACCCTCCAGACTTCACCTTCTCCTTCTCCTTCTTCTGATTCTTCTGATTCACACTCCAGACTTCACCTTCTCCTTCTCCTTCTTCTGCTTCTTCTGATTCACCCTCCTGACTTCACCTTCTCCTTCTCCTTCTTCTACTTCTTCTGATTCACCCTCATGACTTCACCTTCTCCTTCTCCTTCTTCTACTTCTTCTGCTTCACCCTCCAGACTTCACCTTCTCCTTCTCCTTCTTCTACTTCTTCTGATTCACCCTCCAGACTTCACCTTCTCCTTCTCCTTCTTCTGCTCCTTTTGATTCACCCTCCAGACTTGACCTTCTCCTTCTCCTTCTTCTACTTCTTCTGATTCACCCTCCAGACTTCACCTCCTCCTTCTCCTTTTTCTACTTCTTCTGATTCACAATCCAGACTTCACCTTCTCCTTCTCCTTCTTCTACTTCTTCTGCTTCTCCCTCCAGACTTCACCTTCTCCTTCTCCTTCTTCTGCTTCTTCTGATTCACCCTCCAGACTTCACCTTCTCCTTCTCCTTCTTCCACTTCTTCTGATTCACCCTCCAGACTTCACCTTCTCCTTCTCCTTCTTCTACTTCTTCTGATTCACCCTCCAGACTTCACCTTCTCCTTTTCCTTCTTCTACTTCTTCTGATTCACCCTCCTGACTTCAACTTCTCCTTCTCCTTCTTCTGCTTCTTCTGCTTCACCCTCTAGACTTCACCTTCTCCTTATCTTTCTTCTGCTTCTTCTGATTCACCCTCCAGACTTCACCTTCTCCTTCTCCTTCTTCTGATTCTTCTGATTCACACTCCAGACTTCACCTTCTCCTTCTCCTTCTTCTGCTTCTTCTGATTCACCCTCCTGACTTCACCTTCTCCTTCTCCTTCTTCTACTTCTTCTGATTCACCCTCATGACTTCACCTTCTCCTTCTCCTTCTTCTACTTCTTCTGCTTCACCCTCCAGACTTCACCTTCTCCTTCTCCTTCTTCTACTTCTTCTGATTCACCCTCCAGACTTCACCTTCTCCTTCTCCTTCTTCTGCTTCTTCTGATTCACCCTCCAGACTTCACCTTCTCCTTCTCCTTATTCTGCTTCTTCTGATTCACCCTCCAGACTTCACCTTCTCCTTCTCCTTCTTCTGCTTCTTCTGATTCACTCTTCAGACTTCACCTTCTCCTTCCCCTTCTTCTGCTTCTTCTGATTCACCCTCCAGACTTCACCTTCTCCTTCTCCTTCTTCTACTTATTCTGATTCACCCTCCAGACTTCATCTTCTCCTTCTCCTTCTCCTGCTTCTTCTGATTCACCCTCCAGACTTCACCTTCTCCTTCTCCTTCTTCTGCTTCTTCTGATTCACCCTCCAGACTTCAACTTCTCCTTCTCCTTGTTCTACTTCTTCTGATTCACCCTCCAGACTTCACCTTCTCCTTCTCCTTCTTCTACTTCTTCTGATTCACCCTCCAGACTTCACCTTCTCCTTCTCCTTCTTCTGCTTCTTCTGATTCACCCTCCAGACTTCACCTTCTCCTTCTCCTTCTTCTGCTTCTTCTGATACACCCTCCAGACTTCACCTTCTCCTTCTCCTTCTTCTGCTTCTTCTGGTTCACCCTTCAGACTTCACCTTCTCCTTCTCCTTCTTCTGCTTCTTCTGATTCACCCTCCAGACCTCAACTTCTCCTTCTCCTTCTTCTAATTCTTCTGATTCACCCTCCAGACTTCATCTTCTCCTTCTCCTTCTTCTGCTTCTTCTGATTCACCCTCCAGACTTCACCTTCTCCTTCTCCTTCTTCTGCTTCTTCTGATTCACCCTCCAGACTTCGCCTTCTCCTTCTCCTTCTTCTACTTCTTCTGATTCACCCTCAAGACTTCACCTTCTCCTTCTCCTTCTTCTACTTCTTCTGATTCAACCTCCAGTCTTCACCTTCTCCTTCTCCTTCTTCAACTTCTTCTGATTCACCCTCCAGACTTCGCCTTCTCCTTCTCCTTCTTCTACTTCTTCTGATTCACCCTCCAGACTTCACCTTCTCCTTCTCCTTCTTCTGCTTCTTCTGATTCAACCTCCAGACTTCGCCTTCTCCTTCTCCTTCTTCTACTTCTTCCGCTTCACCCTCCAGACTTCACCTTCTCCTTCTCCTTCTTCTACTTCTTCTGATTCACCCTCCAGACTTCACCTTCTCCTTCTTCTGCTTCTTCTGATTCACCCTCCAGACTTCACCTTCTCCTTCTCCTTATTCTGCTTCTTCTGATTCACCCTCCAGACTTCACCATCTCCTTCTCCTTCTTCAACTTCTTCTGATTCACCCTCCAGACTTCACCTTCTCCTTCTCCTTCTTCTGCTTCTTCTGATTCACCCTCCAGACTTCACCTCCTCCTTCTCCTTCTTCTGCTTCTTCTGCTTCTCCCTCCAGACTTCACCTTCTCCTTCTCCTTCTTCTGCTTCTTCTGCTTCACCCTCCTTACTTCACCTTCTCCTTCTCCTTCTTCTACTTCTTCTGATTCCCCTTCAGACTTCACCTTCTTCTTCTCCTTCTTCTGCTTCTTCTGCTTCACCCTCCAGACTTCACCTTCTCCTTCTCCTTCTTCTGCTTCTTCTGCTTCGCCCTCCAGACTTCACCTTCTTCTTCTCCTTCTTCTACTTCTTCTGCTTCACGCTCCAGACTTCACCTTCTCCTTCTCCTTCTTCTACTTCTTCTGATTCACCCTCCAGACTTCACCTTCTCCTTCTCCTTCTTCTGCTTCTTCTGATTCACCCTCCAGACTTCACCTTCTCCTTCTCCTTATTCTGCTTCTTCTGATTCACCCTCCAGACTTCACCTTCTCCTTCTCCTTCTTCTACTTCTTCTGATTCATCCTCCAGACTACACCTTCTCCTTCTCCTTCTTCTACTTCTTCTGATTCACCCTCCAGACTTCACCTTCTCCTTCTCCTTCTTCTGCTCCTTTTGATTCACCCTCCAGACTTGACCTTCTCCTTCTCCTTCTTCTACTTCTTCTGATTCACCCTCCAGACTTCACCTCCTCCTTCTCCTTCTTCTACTTCTTCTGATTCACAATCCAGACTTCACCGTCTCCTTCTCCTTCTTCTACTTCTTTTGCTTCTCCCTCCAGACTTAACCTTCTCCTTCTCCTTCTTCTGCTTCTTCTGATTCACCCTCCAGACTTCACCTTCTCCTTCTCCTTCTTCCACTTCTTCTGATTCACCCTCCAGACTTCACCTTCTCCTTCTCCTTCTTCTACTTCTTCTGATTCACCCTCCAGACTTCACCTTCTCCTTTTCCTTCTTCTACTTCTTCTGATTCACCCTCCTGACTTCACCTTCTCCTTCTCCTTCTTCTGCTTCTTCTGCTTCACCCTCCAGACTTCACCTTCTCCTTCTCCTTCTTCTGCTTCTTCTGCTTCACCCTCCAGACTTCACCTTCTCCTTCTCCTTCTTCTGCTTCTTCTGCTTCACCCTCCTGACTTCACCTTCTCCTTCTCCTTCTTCTGCTTCTTCTGCTTCACCCTTAGGACTTCACCTTCTCCTTCTCCTCCTTCTGCTTCTTCTGCTGCGCCCTCCAGGCTTCACCGTCTCCATCTCCTTCTTCTGCTTCTTCTGCTTCACCCTCCTGACTTCACCTTCTCCTTCTCCTTCTTCTGCTTCTTCTGCTTCACCCTCCTGACTTCACCTTCTCCTTCTCCTTCTTCTACTTCTTCTGCTTCACCCCCCTGACTTCACCTTCTCCTTCTCCTTCTTCTGCTTCTTCTGATTCACCCTCCTAACTTCACCTTCTCCTTCTCCTTCTTCTGCTTCTTCTGATTCACCCTCCTGACTTCACCTTCTCCTTCTCCTTCTTCTGCTTCTTCTGATTCACCCTCCAGACTTCCCCTTCTCCTTCTTCTTCTTCTACTTCTTCTGATTCAACCTCCAGACTTCACCTTCTCCTTCTCCTTCTTCTACTTCTTCTGATTCACCCTCCAGACTTCACCTTCTCCTTCTCCTTCTTCTACTTCTTCTGATTCACCCTCCTGACTTCACCTTCTCCTTCTCCTTCTTCTGCTTCTTCTGCTTCACCCTCCAGACTTCACCTTCTCCTTCTCCTTCTTCTGCTTCTTCTGTTTCACCCTCCAGACTTCACCTTCTCCTTCTCCTTCTTCTGCTTCTTCTGCTTCACCCTCCTGACTTCACCTTCTCCTTCTCCTTCTTCTACTTCTTCTGATTCACCCTCCAGACTTCACCTTCTCCTTCTCCTTCTTCTGCTTCTTCTGCTTCACCATCCAGACTTCACCTTCTCCTTCTCCTTCTTCTACTTCTTCTGCTTCGCCTTCCAGACTTCACCTTCTCCTTCTCCTTCTTCTGCTTCTTCTGCTTCACCCTCCAGACTTCACCTTCTCCTTCTCCTTCTTCTGCTTCTTCTGCTTCACCCTCCTGACTTCACCTTCTCCTTCTCCTTCTTCTACTTCTTCTGATTCACCCTCCAGACTTCACCTTCTCCTTCTATCTCTTCTGCTTCTTCTGCTTCACCCTCCAGACTTCACCTTCACCTTCTCATTCTTCTGCTTCTTCTGCTGCGCCCGCCAGACTTCACCTTCTCCTTCTCCTTCTTCTGCTTCTTCTGCTTCACCTTCCTGACTTCGCCTTCTCCTTCTCCTTCTTCTACTTTTTCTGCTTCACCCCCCTGACTTCACCTTCTCCTTCTCCTTCTTCTGCTTCTTCTGATTCACCCTCCTAACTTCACCTTCTCCTTCTCCTTCTTCTGCTTCTTCTGATTCACCCTCCTGACTTCACCTTCTCCTTCTCCTTCTTCTACTTCTTCTGATTCACCCTCCAGACTTCACCATCTCCTTCTCCTTCTTCTACTTCTTCTGATTCACCCTCCAGACTTCACCTTCTCCTTCTCCTTCTTCTACCTCTTCTGATTCACCCTCCAGACTTCACCTTCTCCTTCTCCTTCTTCTACTTCTTCTGATTCACCCTCCAGTCTTCACCTTCTACTTTTCCTTCTTCTGCTTCTTCTGCTTCACCCTCTAGACTTCACCTTCTCCTTCTCTTTCTTCTGCTTCTTCTGATTCACCCTCCAGACTTCACCTTCTCCTTCTCCTTCTTCTGATTCTTCTGATTCACACTCCAGACTTCACCTTCTCCTTCTCCTTCTTCTGCTTCTTCTGATTCACCCTCCTGACTTCACCTTCTCCTTCTCCTTCTTCTGCTTCTTCTGATTCACCCTCCAGACTTCACCTTCTCCTTCTCCTTATTCTGCTTCTTCTGATTCACCCTCCAGACTTCACCTTCTCCTTCTCCTTCTTCTGCTTCTTCTGATTCACTCTTCAGACTTCACCTTCTCCTTCTCCTTCTTCTACTTATTCTGATTCACCCTCCAGACTTCATCTTCTCCTTCTCCTTCTTCTGCTTCTTCTGATTCACCCTCCAGACTTCACCTTCTCCTTCTCCTTCTTCTGCTTCTTCTGATGCACCCTCCAGACTTCACCTTCTCCTTCTCCTTCTTCTACTTCTTCTGATTCACCCTCCAGACTTCACCTTCTCCTTCTCCTTCTTCTACTTCTTCTGATTCACCCTCCAGACTTTACCTTCTCCTTCTACTTCTTTTCTTCTTCTGATTCACCCTCCAGACTTCACCTGCTCCTTCTCCTTCTTCTACTTCTTCTGATTCACCCTCCAGACTTCACCTTCTCCTTCTCCTTCTTCTACTTCTTCTGATTCACCCTCCAGACTTCACCTTCTCCTTCTACTTCTTCTGCTTCTTCTGATTCACCCTCCAGACTTCACCTGCTCCTTCTCCTTCTTCTACTTCTTCTGATTCACCCTCCAGACTTCACCTTCTCCTTCTGCTTCTTCTGCTTCTTCTGATTCACCCTCCAGACATCACCTTCTCCTTCTCCTTCTTCTGCTTCTTCTGATTCACCCTCCAGACCTCAACTTCTCCTTCTCCTTCTTCTAATTCTTCTGATTCACCCTCCAGACTTCATCTTCTCCTTCTCCTTCTTCTGCTTCTTCTGATTCACCCTCCAGACTTCACCTTCTCCTTCTCCTTCTTCTGCTTCTTCTGATTCACCCTCCAGACTTCGCCTTCTCCTTCTCCTTCTTCTACTTCTTCTGATTCACCCTCCAGACTTCACCTTCTCATTCTCCTTCTTCTACTTCTTCTGATTCAACCTCCAGTCTTCACCTTCTCCTTCTCCTTCTTCAACTTCTTCTGATTCACCCTCCAGACTTCGCCTTCTCCTTCTCCTTCTTCTACTTCTTCTGATTCACCCTCCAGACTTCACCTTCTCCTTCTCCTTCTTCTGCTTCTTCTGATTCACCCTCCAGACTTCGCCTTCTCCTTCTCCTTCTTCTACTTCTTCCGCTTCACCCTCCAGACTTCACCTTCTCCTTCTCCTTCTTCTACTTCTTCTGATTCACCCTCCAGACTTCACCTTCTCCTTCTCCTTCTTCTGCTTCTTCTGATTCACCCTCCAGACTTCACCTTCTCCTTCTCCTTCTTCTGCTTCTTCTGATTCACCCTCCAGACTTCCCCTTCTCCTTCTTCTTCTTCTACTTCTTCTGATTCAACCTCCAGACTTCACCTTCTCCTTCTCCTTCTTCTACTTCTTCTGATTCACCCTCCAGACTTCACCTTCTCCTTCTCCTTCTTCTACTTCTTCTGATTCACCCTCCTGACTTCACCATCTCCTTCTCCTTCTTCTGCTTCTTCTGCTTCACCCTCCAGACTTCACCTTCTCCTTCTCCTTCTTCTGCTTCTTCTGTTTCACCCTCCAGACTTCACCTTCTCCTTCTCCTTCTTCTGCTTCTTCTGCTTCACCCTCCTGACTTCACCTTCTCCTTCTCCTTCTTCTACTTCTTCTGATTCACCCTCCAGACTTCACCTTCTCCTTCTCCTTCTTCTGCTTCTTCTGCTTCACCATCCAGACTTCACCTTCTCCTTCTCCTTCTTCTACTTCTTCTGCTTCGCCTTCCAGACTTCACCTTCTCCTTCTCCTTCTTCTGCTTCTTCTGCTTCACCCTCCAGACTTCACCTTCTCCTTCTCCTTCTTCTGCTTCTTCTGCTTCACCCTCCTGACTTCACCTTCTCCTTCTCCTTCTTCTACTTCTTCTGATTCACCCTCCAGACTTCACCTTCTCCTTCTATCTCTTCTGCTTCTTCTGCTTCACCCTCCAGACTTCACCTTCACCTTCTCATTCTTCTGCTTCTTCTGCTGCGCCCGCCAGACTTCACCTTCTCCTTCTCCTTCTTCTGCTTCTTCTGCTTCACCTTCCTGACTTCGCCTTCTCCTTCTCCTTCTTCTACTTTTTCTGCTTCACCCCCCTGACTTCACCTTCTCCTTCTCCTTCTTCTGCTTCTTCTGATTCACCCTCCTAACTTCACCTTCTCCTTCTCCTTCTTCTGCTTCTTCTGATTCACCCTCCTGACTTCACCTTCTCCTTCTCCTTCTTCTACTTCTTCTGATTCACCCTCCAGACTTCACCATCTCCTTCTCCTTCTTCTACTTCTTCTGATTCACCCTCCAGACTTCACCTTCTCCTTCTCCTTCTTCTACCTCTTCTGATTCACCCTCCAGACTTCACCTTCTCCTTCTCCTTCTTCTACTTCTTCTGATTCACCCTCCAGTCTTCACCTTCTACTTTTCCTTCTTCTGCTTCTTCTGCTTCACCCTCTAGACTTCACCTTCTCCTTCTCTTTCTTCTGCTTCTTCTGATTCACCCTCCAGACTTCACCTTCTCCTTCTCCTTCTTCTGATTCTTCTGATTCACACTCCAGACTTCACCTTCTCCTTCTCCTTCTTCTGCTTCTTCTGATTCACCCTCCTGACTTCACCTTCTCCTTCTCCTTCTTCTGCTTCTTCTGATTCACCCTCCAGACTTCACCTTCTCCTTCTCCTTATTCTGCTTCTTCTGATTCACCCTCCAGACTTCACCTTCTCCTTCTCCTTCTTCTGCTTCTTCTGATTCACTCTTCAGACTTCACCTTCTCCTTCTCCTTCTTCTACTTATTCTGATTCACCCTCCAGACTTCATCTTCTCCTTCTCCTTCTTCTGCTTCTTCTGATTCACCCTCCAGACTTCACCTTCTCCTTCTCCTTCTTCTGCTTCTTCTGATGCACCCTCCAGACTTCAACTTCTCCTTCTCCTTGTTCTACTTCTTCTGATTCACCCTCCAGACTTCACCTTCTCCTTCTCCTTCTTCTACTTCTTCTGATTCACCCTCCAGACTTCACCTTCTCCTTCTCCTTCTTCTGCTTCTTCTGATTCACCCTCCAGACTTCACCTTCTCCTTCTCCTTCTTCTGCTTCTTCTGATACACCCTCCAGACTTCACCTTCTCCTTCTCCTTCTTCTGCTTCTTCTGGTTCACCCTTCAGACTTCACCTTCTCCTTCTCCTTCTTCTGCTTCTTCTGATTCACCCTCCAGACCTCAACTTCTCCTTCTCCTTCTTCTAATTCTTCTGATTCACCCTCCAGACTTCATCTTCTCCTTCTCCTTCTTCTGCTTCTTCTGATTCACCCTCCAGACTTCACCTTCTCCTTCTCCTTCTTCTGCTTCTTCTGATTCACCCTCCAGACTTCGCCTTCTCCTTCTCCTTCTTCTACTTCTTCTGATTCACCCTCCAGACTTCACCTTCTCATTCTCCTTCTTCTACTTCTTCTGATTCAACCTCCAGTCTTCACCTTCTCCTTCTCCTTCTTCAACTTCTTCTGATTCACCCTCCAGACTTCGCCTTCTCCTTCTCCTTCTTCTACTTCTTCTGATTCACCCTCCAGACTTCACCTTCTCCTTCTCCTTCTTCTGCTTCTTCTGATTCACCCTCCAGACTTCGCCTTCTCCTTCTCCTTCTTCTACTTCTTCCGCTTCACCCTCCAGACTTCACCTTCTCCTTCTCCTTCTTCTACTTCTTCTGATTCACCCTCCAGACTTCACCTTCTCCTTCTCCTTCTTCTGCTTCTTCTGATTCACCCTCCAGACTTCACCTTCTCCTTCTCCTTATTCTGCTTCTTCTGATTCACCCTCCAGATTCACCTTCTCCTTCTCCATCTTCAACTTCTTCTGATTCACCCTCCAGACTTCACCTTCTCCTTCTCCTTCTTCTGCTTCTTCTGATTCACCCTCCAGACTTCACCTCCTCTTCTCCTTCTTCTGCTTCTTCTGCTTCACCCTCCAGACTTCACCTTCTCCTTCTCCTTCTTCTGCTTCTTCTGCTTCACCCTCCTTACTTCACCTTCTACTTCTCCTTCTTCTACTTCTTCTGATTCACCCTCCAGACTTCACCTCCTCCTTCTCCTTCTTCTGCTTCTTCTGATTCACCCTCCAGACTTCACCTTCTCCTTCTCCTTCTTCTGCTTCTTCTGATGCACCCTCCAGACTTCAACTTCTCCTTCTCCTTGTTCTACTTCTTCTGATTCACCCTCCAGACTTCACCTTCTCCTTCTCCTTCTTCTACTTCTTCTGATTCACCCTCCAGACTTCACCTTCTACTTCTCCTTCTTCTGCTTCTTCTGATTCACCCTCCAGACTTCACCTTCTCCTTCTCCTTCTTCTGCTTCTTCTGATACACCCTCCAGACTTCACCTTCTCCTTCTCCTTCTTCTGCTTCTTCTGGTTCACCCTTCAGACTTCACCTTCTCCTTCTCCTTCTACTGCTTCTTCTGATTCACCCTCCAGACCTCAACTTCTCCTTCTCCTTCTTCTAATTCTTCTGATTCACCCTCCAGACTTCATCTTCTCCTTCTCCTTCTTCTGCTTCTTCTGATTCACCCTCCAGACTTCACCTTCTCCTTCTCCTTCTTCTGCTTCTTCTGATTCACCCTCCAGACTTCGCCTTCTCCTTCTCCTTCTTCTACTTCTTCTGATTCACCCTCCAGACTTCACCTTCTCCCTCTCCTTCTTCTACTTCTTCTGATTCAACCTCCAGTCTTCACCTTCTCCTTCTCCTTCTTCAACTTCTTCTGATTCACCCTCCAGACTTCGCCTTCTCCTTCTCCTTCTTCTACTTCTTCTGATTCACCCTCCAGACTTCACCTTCTCCTTCTCCTTCTTCTGCTTCTTCTGATTCACCCTCCAGACTTCGCCTTCTCCTTCTACTTCTTCTACTTCTTCCGCTTCACCCTCCAGACTTCACCTTCTCCTTCTCCTTCTTCTACTTCTTCTGATTCACCCTCCAGACTTCACCTTCTCCTTCTCCTTCTTCTGCTTCTTCTGATTCACCCTCCAGACTTCACCTTCTCCTTCTCCTTATTCTGCTTCTTCTGATTCACCCTCCAGACTTCACCTTCTCCATCTCCTTCTTCAACTTCTTCTGATTCACCCTCCAGACTTCACCTTCTCCTTCTCCTTCTTCTGCTTCTTCTGATTCACCCTCCAGACTTCACCTCCTCCTTCTCCTTCTTCTGCTTCTTCTGCTTCACCCTCCAGACTTCACCTTCTCCTTCTCCTTCTTCTGCTTCTTCTGCTTCACCCTCCTTACTTCACCTTCTACTTCTCCTTCTTCCACTTCTTCTGATTCACCCTCCAGACTTCACCTTCTCCTTCTCCTTCTTCTGCTTCTTCTGCTTCACCCTCCAGACTTCACCTTCTCCTTCTCCTTCTTCTGCTTCTTCTGCTTCGCCCTCCAGACTTCACCTTCTCCTTCTCCTTCTTCTACTTCTTCTGCTTCACGCTCCAGACTTCACCTTCTCCTTCTCCTTCTTCTACTTCTTCTGATTCACCCTCCAGACTTCACCTTCTCCTTCTCCTTCTTCTGCTTCTTCTGATTCACCCTCCAGACTTCACCTTCTCCTTCTCCTTATTCTGCTTCTTCTGATTCACCCTCCAGACTTCACCTTCTCCTTCTCCTTCTTCTACTTCTTCTGATTCATCCTCCAGACTACACCTTCTCCTTCTCCTTCTTCTCCTTCTTCTGATTCACCCTCCAGACTTCACCTTCTCCTTCTCCTTCTTCTGCTCCTTTTGATTCATCCTCCAGACTTGACCTTCTCCTTCTCCTTCTTCTACTTCTTCTGATTCACCCTCCAGACATCACCTCCTCCTTCTCCTTCTTCTACTTCTTCTGCTTCTCCCTCCAGACTTCACCTTCTCCTTCTCCTTCTTCTGCTTCTTCTGATTCACCCTCCAGACTTCACCTTCTCCTTCTCCTTCTTCCACTTCTTCTGATTCACCCTCCAGACTTCACCTTCTCCTTCTCCTTCTTCTACTTCTTCTGATTCACCCTCCAGACTTCACCTTCTCCTTTTCCTTCTTCTACTTCTTCTGATTCACCCTCCTGACTTCACCTTCTCCTTCTCCTTCTTCTGCTTCTTCTGCTTCACCCTCCAGACTTCACCTTCTCCTTCTCCTTCTTCTGCTTCTTCTGCTTCACCCTCCTTACTTCACCTTCTCCTTCTCCTTCTTCTACCTCTTGTGATTCACCCTCCAGACTTCACCTTCTCCTTCTCCTTCTTCTGCTTCTTCCGCTTCACCCTCCGGACTTCACCTTCTCCTTCTCCTTCTTCTGCTTCTTCTGCTTCGCCCTCCAGACTTCACCTTCTCCTTCTCCTGCTTCTGCTTCTTCTGCTTCACCCTCCAGATTTCACCTTCTCCTTCTCCTTCTTCTGCTTCACCCTCCTGACTTCACTTTCTCCTTCTCCTTCTTCTGCTTCTTCTGCTGCGCCCTCCAGGCTTCACCGTCTCCATCTCCTTCTTCTGCTTCTTCTGCTTCACCCTCCTGACTTCACCTTCTCCTTCTCCTTCTTCTGCTTCTTCTGCTTCACCCTCCTGACTTCACCTTCTCCTTCTCCTTCTTCTACTTCTTCTGCTTCACCCCCCTGACTTCACCTTCTCCTTCTCCTTCTTCTGCTTCTTCTGATTCACCCTCCTAACTTCACCTTCTCCTTCTCCTTCTTCTGCTTCTTCTGATTCACCCTCCTGACTTCACCTTCTCCTTCTCCTTCTTCTGCTTCTTCTGATTCACCCTCCAGACTTCACCTTCTCCTTCTCCTTCTTCTGCTTCTTCTGATTCACCCTCCAGACTTCACCTTCTCCTTCTCCTTCTTCTGCTTCTTCTGATTCACCCACCAGACCTCACCTTCTCCTTCTCCTTCTTCTACTTCTTCTGATTCACCCTCCAGACTTCATCTTCTCCTTCTCCTTCTTCTGCTTCTTCTGATTCACGCTCCAGACTTCATCTTCTACTTCTCCTTCTTCTGCTTCTTCTGATTCACCCTCCAGACTTCACCATCTCCTTCTCCTTCTTCGACTTCTTCTGATTCACCCTCCAGACTTCACCTTCTCCTTCTCCTTCTTCTCCTTCTTCTGATTCACCCTCTGTTTTCACCTTCTTCTCCTTCTTCTGCTTCTTCTGCTTCACCCTCCAGACTTCACCTTCTCCTTCTCTTTCTTCTGCTATTTCTGATTCACCCTCCAGACTTCACCTTCTCCTTCTCCTTCGTCTGATTCTTCTGATTCACCCTCCAGACTTCACCTTCTCCTTCTCCTTCTTCTGCTTCTTCTGATTCACCCTCCTGACTTCACCTTCTGCTTCTCCTTCTTCTACTTCTTCTGATTCACCCTTCTGACCTCACCTTCTCCTTCTCCTTCTTCTACTTCTTCTGCTTCACCCTCCAGACTTCACCTTCTCCTTCTCCTTCTTCTACTTCTTCTGATTCACCCTCCAGACTTCACCTTCTCCTTCTCCTTCTTCTGCTTCTTCTGATTCACCCTCCAGACTTCACCTTCTCCTTCTCCTTATTCTGCTTCTTCTGATTCACCCTCCAGACTTCACCTTCTCCTTCTCCTTCTTCTGCTTCTTCTGATTCACCCTCCAGACTTCATCTTCTCCTTCTCCTTCTTCTGCTTCTTCTGAATCACCCTCCAGACTTCACCTTCTCCTTCTCCTTCTTCTACTTCTTCTGATTCACCTTCCAGACTTCACCTTCTCCTTCTCCTTCTTCTGCTTCTTCTGCTTCACCCTCCAGACTTCACCTTCTCCTTCTCCTTCTTCTACTTCTTCTGATTCACCCTCCAGACTTCACCTTCTCCTTCTCCTTCTTCTGCTTCTTCTGCTTCACCCTCCAGACTTCACCTTCTTCTTCTCCTTTCTTCCACTTCTTCTGATTCACCCTCCAGACTTCACCTTCTCCTTCTCCTTCTTCTACATCTTCTGATTCACCCTCCGGACTTCACCTTCTCCTTTTCCTTCTTCTACTTCTTCTGATTCACCCTCCTGACTCCACCTTCTCCTTCTCCTTCTTCTGCTTCTTCTGCTTCACCCTCCAGACTTCACCTTCTCCTTCTCCTTCTTCTGCTTCACCCTCCAGACTTCACCTTCTCCTTCTCCTTCTTCTGCTTCTTCTGCTTCACCCTCCTTACTTCACCTTCTCCTTCTCCTTCTTCTACTTCTTCTGATTCACCCTCCAGACTTCACCTTCTCCTTCTCCTTCTTCTGCTTCTTCTGCTTCACCCTCCAGACTTCACCTTCTCCTTCTCCTTCTTCTGCTTCTTCTGCTTCACCCTCCAGATTTCACCTTCTCCTTCTCCTTCTTCTGCTTCTTCTGCTTCACCCTCCTGACTTCACCTTCTCCTTCTCCTTCTTCTACTTCTTCTGATTCACCCTCCAGACTTCACCTTCTCCTTCTCCTTCTTCTGCTTCTTCTGATTCACCCTCCAGACTTCACCTCCTCCTTCTCCTTCTTCTGCTTCTTCTGCTTCACCCTCCAGACTTCACCTTCTCCTTCTCCTTCTTCTGCTTCTTCTGCTTCACCCTCCTTACTTCACCTTCTCCTTCTCCTTCTTCTACTTCTTCTGATTCACCCTCCAGACTTCACCTTCTCCTTCTCCTTCTTCTGCTTCTTCTGCTTCACCCTCCAGACTTCACCTTCTCCTTCTCCTTCTTCTGCTTCTTCTGCTTCGCCCTCCAGACTTCACCTTCTCCTTCTCCTTCTTCTACTTCTTCTGCTTCACCCTCCAGACTTCACCTTCTCCTTCTCCTTCTTCTACTTCTTCTGATTCACCCTCCAGACTTCACCTTCTCCTTCTCCTTCTTCTGCTTCTTCTGATTCACCCTCCAGACTTCACCTTCTCCTTCTCCTTATTCTGCTTCTTCTGATTCACCCTCCAGACTTCACCTTCTCCTTCTCCTTCTTCTACTTCTTCTGATTCATCCTCCAGACTACACCTTCTCCTTCTCCTTCTTCTACTTCTTCTGATTCACCCTCCAGACTTCACCTTCTCCTTCTCCTTCTTCTGCTCCTTTTGATTCACCCTCCAGACTTGACCTTCTCCTTCTCCTTCTTCTACTTCTTCTGATTCACCCTCCAGACTTCACCTCCTCCTTCTCCTTCTTCTACTTCTTCTGATTCGCAATCCAGACTTCACCTTCTCCTTCTCCTTCTTCTACTTCTTCTGCTTCTCCCTCCAGACTTCACCTTCTCCTTCTCCTTCTTCTGCTTCTTCTGATTCACCCTCCAGACTTCACCTTCTCCTTCTCCTTCTTCCACTTCTTCTGATTCACCCTCCAGACTTCACCTTCTCCTTCTCCTTCTTCTACTTCTTCTGATTCACCCTCCAGACTTCACCTTCTTCTTTTCCTTCTTCTACTTCTTCTGATTCACCCTCCTGACTTCACCTTCTCCTTCTCCTTCTTCTGCTTCTTCTGCTTCACCCTCCAGACTTCACCTTCTCCTTCTCCTTCTTCTGCTTCTTCTGCTTCACCCTCCAGACTTCACCTTCTCCTTCTCCTTCTTCTGCTTCTTCTGCTTCACCCTCCTTACTTCACCTTCTCCTTCTCCTTCTTCTACTTCTTGTGATTCACCCTCCAGACTTCACCTTCTCCTTCTCCTTCTTCTGCTTCTTCTGCTTCACCCTCCAGACATCACCTTCTCCTTCTCCTTCTTCTGCTTCTTCTGCTTCGCCCTCCAGACTTCACCTTCTCCTTCTCCTTCTTCTGCTTCTTCTGCTTCACCCTCCAGACTTCACCTTCTTCTTATCCTTCTTCTGCTTCTTCTGATTCACCCTCCAGACTTCACCTTCTCCTTCTCCTTCGTCTGATTCTTCTGATTCACCCTCCAGACTTCACCTTCTCCTTCTCCTTCTTCTGCTTCTTCTGATTCACCCTCCTGACTTCACCTTCTCCTTCTCCTTCTTCTACTTCTTCTGATTCACCCTCCTGACTTCACCTTCTTCTTCTCCTTCTTCTACTTCTTCTGCTTCACCCTCCAGACTTCACCTTCTCCTTCTCCTTCTTCTACTTCTTCTGATTCACCCTCCAGACTTCACCTTCTCCTTCTCCTTCTTCTGCTTCTTCTGATTCACCCTCCAGACTTCACCTTCTCCTTCTCCTTATTCTGCTTCTTCTGATTCACCCTCCAGACTTCACCTTCTCCTTCTCCTTCTTCTGCTTCTTCTGATTCACCCTCCAGACTTCATCTTCTCCTTCTCCTTCTTCTGCTTCTTCTGATTCACCCTCCAGACTTCACCTTCTCCTTCTCCTTCTTCTACTTCTTCTGATTCACCTTCCAGACTTCACCTTCTCCTTCTCCTTCTTCTGCTTCTTCTGCTTCACCCTCCAGACTTCACCTTCTCCTTCTCCTTCTTCTACTTCTTCTGATTCACCCTCCAGACTTCACCTTCTCCTTCTCCTTCTTCTGCTTCTTCTGCTTCACCCTCCAGACTTCACCTTCTCCTTCTCCTTCTTCCACTTCTTCTGATTCACCCTCCAGACTTCACCTTCTCCTTCTCCTTCTTCTACATCTTCTGATTCACCCTCCGGACTTCACCTTCTCCTTTTCCTTCTTCTACTTCTTCTGATTCACCCTCCTGACTTCACCTTCTCCTTCTCCTTCTTCTGCTTCTTCTGCTTCACCTTCCAGACTTCACCTTCTCCTTCTCCTTCTTCTGCTTCTTCTGCTTCACCCTCCAGATTTCACCTTCTCCTTCTCCTTCTTCTGCTTCTTCTGCTTCACCCTCCTGACTTCACCTTCTCCTTCTCCTTCTTCTACTTCTTCTGATTCACCCTCCAGACTTCACCTTCTCCTTCTCCTTCTTCTGCTTCTTCTGATTCACCCTCCAGACTTCACCTCCTCCTTCTCCTTCTTCTGCTTCTTCTGCTTCACCCTCCAGACTTCACCTTCTCCTTCTCCTTCTTCTGCTTCTTCTGCTTCACCCTCCTTACTTCACCTTCTCCTTCTCCTTCTTCTACTTCTTCTGATTCACCCTCCAGACTTCACCTTCTCCTTCTCCTTCTTCTGCTTCTTCTGCTTCACCCTCCAGACTTCACCTTCTCCTTCTCCTTCTTCTGCTTCTTCTGCTTCGCCCTCCAGACTTCACCTTCTCCTTCTCCTTCTTCTACTTCTTCTGCTTCACCCTCCAGACTTCACCTTCTCCTTCTCCTTCTTCTACTTCTTCTGATTCACCCTCCAGACTTCACCTTCTCCTTCTCCTTCTTCTGCTTCTTCTGATTCACCCTCCAGACTTCACCTTCTCCTTCTCCTTATTCTGCTTCTTCTGATTCACCCTCCAGACTTCACCTTCTCCTTCTCCTTCTTCTACTTCTTCTGATTCATCCTCCAGACTACACCTTCTCCTTCTCCTTCTTCTACTTCTTCTGATTCACCCTCCAGACTTCACCTTCTCCTTCTCCTTCTTCTGCTCCTTTTGATTCACCCTCCAGACTTGACCTTCTCCTTCTCCTTCTTCTACTTCTTCTGATTCACCCTCCAGACTTCACCTCCTCCTTCTCCTTCTTCTACTTCTTCTGATTCACAATCCAGACTTCACCTTCTCCTTCTCCTTCTTCTACTTCTTCTGCTTCTCCCTCCAGACTTCACCTTCTCCTTCTCCTTCTTCTGCTTCTTCTGATTCACCCTCCAGACTTCACCTTCTCCTTCTCCTTCTTCCACTTCTTCAGATTCTCCCTCCAGACTACACCTTCTCCTTCTCCTTCTTCTACTTCTTCTGATTCACCCTCCAGACTTCACCTTCTCCTTTTCCTTCTTCTACTTCTTCTGATTCACCCTCCTGACTTCACCTTCTCCTTCTCCTTCTTCTGCTTCTTCTGCTTCACCCTCCAGACTTCACCTTCTCCTTCTCCTTCTTCTGCTTCTTCTGCTTCACCCTCCAGACTTCACCTTCTCCTTCTCCTTCTTCTGCTTCTTCTGCTTCGCCCTCCAGACTTCACCTTCTCCTTCTCCTTCTTCTGCTTCTTCTGCTTCACCCTCCAGATTTCACCTTCTCCTTCTCCTTCTTCTACTTCTTCTGATTCACCCTCCAGACTTCACCTTCTCCTTCTCCTTCTTCTGCTTCTTCTGATTCACCCTCCAGACTTCACCTCCTCCTTCTCCTTCTTCTGCTTCTTCTGCTGCGCCCTCCAGGCTTCACCGTCTCCATCTACTTCTTCTGCTTCTTCTGCTTCACCCTCCTGACTTCACCTTCTCCTTCTCCTTCTTCTACTTCTTCTGCTTCACCCCCTGACTTCACCTTCTCCTTCTCCTTCTTCTGCTTCTTCTGATTCACCCTCCTGACTTCATCTTCTCCTTCTCCTTCTTCTACTTCTTCTGATTCACCCTCCTGACTTCACCTTCTCCTTCTCCTTCTTCTACTTCTTCTGCTTCACCCTCCAGACTTCACCTTCTCCTTCTCCTTCTTCTACTTCTTCTGATTCACCCTCCAGACTTCACCTTCTCCTTCTCCTTCTTCTGCTTCTTCTGATTCACCCTCCAGACTTCACCTTCTCCTTCTCCTTATTCTGCTTCTTCTGATTCACCCTCCAGACTTCACCTTCTCCTTCTCCTTGTTCTGCTTCTTCTGATTCACCCTCCAGACTTCATCTTCTCCTTCTCCTTCTTCTGCTTCTTCTGATTCACCCTCCAGACTTCACCTTCTCCTTCTCCTTCTTCTACTTCTTCTGATTCACCTTCCAGACTTCACCTTCTCCTTCTCCTTCTTCTGCTTCTTCTGCTTCACCATCCAGACTTCACCTTCTCCTTCTCCTTCTTCTACTTCTTCTGATTCACCCTCCAGACTTCACCTTCTCCTTCTCCTTCTTCTGCTTCTTCTGCTTCACCCTCCAGACTTCACCTTCTCCTTCTCCTTCTTCCACTTCTTCTGATTCACCCTCCAGACTTCACCTTCTCCTTCTCCTTCTTCTACATCTTCTGATTCACCCTCCGGACTTCACCTTCTCCTTTTCCTTCTTCTACTTCTTCTGATTCACCCTCCTGACTTCACCTTCTCCTTCTCCTTCTTCTGCTTCTTCTGCTTCACCCTCCAGACTTCACCTTCTCCTTCTCCTTCTTCTGCTTCACCCTCCAGACTTCACCTTCTCCTTCTCCTTCTTCTGCTTCTTCTGCTTCACCCTCCTTACTACACCTTCTCCTTCTCCTTCTTCTACTTCTTCTGATTCACCCTCCAGACTTCACCTTCTCCTTCTCCTTCTTCTGCTTCTTCTGCTTCACCCTCCAGACTTCACCTTCTCCTTCTCCTTCTTCTGCTTCTTCTGCTTCACCCTGCAGCTTTCACCTTCTCCTTCTCCTTCTTCTGCTTCTTCTGCTTCACCCTCCTGACGTCACCTTCTCCTTCTCCTTCTTCTACTTCTTCTGATTCACCCTCCAGACTTCACCTTCTCCTTCTCCTTCTTCTGCTTCTTCTGATTCACCCTCCAGACTTCACCTCCTCCTTCTCCTTCTTCTGCTTCTTCTGCTTCACCCTCCAGACTTCACCTTCTCCTTCTCCTTCTTCTGCTTCTTCTGCTTCACCCTCCTTACTTCACCTTCTCCTTCTCCTTCTTCTACTTCTTCTGATTCACCCTCCAGACTTCACCTTCTCCTTCTCCTTCTTCTGCTTCTTCTGCTTCACCCTCCAGACTTCACCTTCTCCTTCTCCTTCTTCTGCTTCTTCTGCTTCGCCCTCCAGACTTCACCTTCTCCTTCTCCTTCTTCTACTTCTTCTGCTTCACCCTCCAGACTTCACCTTCTCCTTCTCCTTCTTCTACTTCTTCTGATTCACCCTCCAGACTTCACCTTCTCCTTCTCCTTCTTCTGCTTCTTCTGATTCACCCTCCAGACTTCACCTTCTCCTTCTCCTTATTCTGCTTCTTCTGATTCACCCTCCAGACTTCACCTTCTCCTTCTCCTTCTTCTACTTCTTCTGATTCATCCTCCAGACTACACCTTCTCCTTCTCCTTCTTCTACTTCTTCTGATTCACCCTCCAGACTTCACCTTCTCCTTCTCCTTCTTCTGCTCCTTTTGATTCACCCTCCAGACTTGACCTTCTCCTTCTCCTTCTTCTACTTCTTCTGATTAACCCTCCAGACTTCACCTCCTCCTTCTCCTTCTTCTACTTCTTCTGATTCACAATCCAGACTTCACCTTCTCCTTCTCCTTCTTCTACTTCTTCTGCTTCTCCCTCCAGACTTCACCTTCTCCTTCTCCTTCTTCTGCTTCTTCTGATTCACCCTCCAGACTTCACCTTCTCCTTCTCCTTCTTCCACTTCTTCAGATTCTCCCTCCAGACTACACCTTCTCCTTCTCCTTCTTCTACTTCTTCTGATTCACCCTCCAGACTTCACCTTCTCCTTTTCCTTCTTCTACTTCTTCTGATTCACCCTCCTGACTTCACCTTCTCCTTCTCCTTCTTCTGCTTCTTCTGCTTCACCCTCCAGACTTCACCTTCTCCTTCTCCTTCTTCTGCTTCTTCTGCTTCACCCTCCAGACTTCACCTTCTCCTTCTCCTTCTTCTGCTTCTTCTGCTTCGCCCTCCAGACTTCACCTTCTCCTTCTCCTTCTTCTGCTTCTTCTGCTTCACCCTCCAGATTTCACCTTCTCCTTCTCCTTCTTCTGCTTCTTCTGCTTCACCCTCCTGACTTCACCTTCTCCTTCTCCTTCTTCTACTTCTTCTGATTCACCCTCCAGACTTCACCTTCTCCTTCTCCTTCTTCTGCTTCTTCTGCTTCACCCTTAGGACTTCACCTTCTCCTTCTCCTTCTTCTGCTTCTTCTGCTGCACCCTCCAGGCTTCACCGTCTCCATCTACTTCTTCTGCTTCTTCTGCTTCACCCTCCTGACTTCACCTTCTCCTTCTCCTTCTTCTACTTCTTCTGCTTCACCCCCCTGACTTCACCTTCTCCTTCTCCTTCTTCTGCTTCTTCTGATTCACCCTCCTAACTTTACCTTCTCCTTCTCCTTCTTCTGCTTCTTCTGATTCACCCTCCTGACTTCACCTTCTCCTTCTCCTTCTTCTGCTTCTTCTGATTCACCCTCCAGACTTCACCTTCTCCTTCTCCTTCTTCTGCTTCTTCTGATTCACCCTCCAGACTTCACCTTCTACTTCTCCTTCTTCTGCTTCTTCTGATTCACCCTCCAGACCTCACCTTCTCCTTCTCCTTCTTCTTCTTCTTCTGATTCACCCTCCAGACTTCATCTTCTCCTTCTCCTTCTTCTGCTCCTTCTGATTCACGCTCCAGACTTCATCTTCTACTTCTCCTTCTTCTGCTTCTTCTGATTCACCCTCCAGACTTCACCATCTCCGTCTCCTTGTTCTACTTCATCTGATTCACCCTCCATGCTTCACCTTCTCCTTCTCCTTCTTCTCCTTCTTCTGATTCACCCTCCAGTCTTCACCTTCTTCTCCTTCTTCTGCTTCTTCTGCTTCACCCTCCAGACTTCACCTTCTCCTTCTCTTTCTTCTGCTTCTTCTGATTCACCCTCCAGACTTCACCTTCTCCTTCTCCTTCGTCTGATTCTTCAGATTCACCCTCCAGTCTTCACCTTCTCCTTCTCCTACTTCTGCTTCTTCTGATTCACCCTCCTGACTTCACCTTCTCCTTCTCCTTCTTCTACTTCTTCTGATTCACCCTCCTGACTTCACCTTCTCCTTCTCCTTCTTCTACTTCTTCTGATTCACCCTCCAGACTTCACCTTCTTCTTTTCCTTCTTCTACTTCTTCTGATTCACCCTCCTGACTTCACCTTCTCCTTCTCCTTCTTCTGCTTCTTCTGCTTCACCCTCCAGACTTCACCTTCTCATTCTCCTTCTTCTGCTTCTTCTGCTTCACCCTCCAGACTTCACCTTCTCCTTCTCCTTCTTCTGCTTCTTCTGATTCACCCTCCTTACTTCACCTTCTCCTTCTCCTTCTTCTACTTCTTGTGATTCACCCTCCAGACTTCACCTTCTCCTTCTCCTTCTTCTGCTTCTTCTGCTTCACCCTCCAGACTTCACCTTCTCCTTCTCCTTCTTCTGCTTCTTCTGCTTCGCCCTCCAGACTTCACCTTCTCCTTCTCCTTCTTCTGCTTCTTCTGCTTCACCCTCCAGACTTCACCTTCTTCTTATCCTTCTTCTGCTTCTTCTGATTCACCCTCCAGACTTCACCTTCTCCTTCTCCTTCGTCTGATTCTTCTGATTCACCCTCCAGACTTCACCTTCTCCTTCTCCTTCTTCTGCTTCTTCTGATTCACCCTCCTGACTTCACCTTCTCCTTCTCCTTCTTCTACTTCTTCTGATTCACCCTGCTGACTTCACCTTCTCCTTCTCCTTCTTCTACTTCTTCTGCTTCACCCTCCAGACTTCACCTTCTCCTTCTCCTTCTTCTACTTCTTCTGATTCACCCTCCAGACTTCACCTTCTCCTTCTCATTCTTCTGCTTCTTCTGATTCACCCTCCAGACTTCACCTTCTCCTTCTCCTTATTCTGCTTCTTCTGATTCACCCTCCAGACTTCACCTTCTCCTTCTCCTTCTTCTGCTTCTTCTGATTCACCCTCCAGACTTCATCTTCTCCTTCTCCTTCTTCTGCTTCTTCTGATTCACCCTCCAGACTTCACCTTCTCCTTCTCCTTCTTCTACTTCTTCTGATTCACCTTCCAGACTTCACCTTCTCCTTCTCCTTCTTCTGCTTCTTCTGCTTCACCCTCCAGACTTCACCTTCTCCTTCTCCTTCTTCTACTTCTTCTGATTCACCCTCCAGACTTCACCTTCTCCTTCTCCTTCTTCTGCTTCTTCTGCTTCACCCTCCAGACTTCACCTTCTCCTTCTCCTTCTTCCACTTCTTCTGATTCACCTTCCAGACTTCACCTTCTCCTTCTCCTTCTTCTACATCTTCTGATTCACCCTCCGGACTTCACCTTCTCCTTTTCCTTCTTCTACTTCTTCTGATTCACCCTCCTGACTTCACCTTCTCCTTCTCCTTCTTCTGCTTCTTCTGCTTCACCCTCCAGACTTCACCGTCTCCTTCTCCTTCTTCTGCTTCACCCTCCAGACTTCACCTTCTCCTTCTCCTTCTTCTGCTTCTTCTGCTTCACCCTCCTTACTTCACCTTCTCCTTCTCCTTCTTCTACTTCTTCTGATTCACCCTCCAGACTTCACCTTCTCCTTCTCCTTCTTCTGCTTCTTCTGCTTCACCCTCCAGACTTCACCTTCTCCTTCTCCTTCTTCTGCTTCTTCTGCTTCACCCTCCAGATTTCACCTTCTCCTTCTCCTTCTTCTGCTTCTTCTGCTTCACCCTCCTGACTTCACCTTCTCCTTCTCCTTCTTCTACTTCTTCTGATTCACCCTCCAGACTTCACCTTATCCTTCTCCTTCTTCTGCTTCTTCTGATTCACCCTCCAGACTTCACCTCCTCCTTCTCCTTCTTCTGCTTCTTCTGCTTCACCCTCCAGACTTCACCTTCTCCTTCTCCTTCTTCTGCTTCTTCTGCTTCACCCTTCTTACTTCACCTTCTCCTTCTCCTTCTTCTACTTCTTCTGATTCACCCTCCAGACTTCACCTTCTCCTTCTCCTTCTTCTGCTTCTTCTGCTTCACCCTCCAGACTTCACCTTCTCCTTCTCCTTCTTCTGCTTCTTCTGCTTCGCCCTCCAGACTTCACCTTCTCCTTCTCCTTCTTCTACTTCTTCTGCTTCACCCTCCAGACTTCACCTTCTCCTTCTCCTTCTTCTACTTCTTCTGATTCACCCTCCAGACTTCACCTTCTCCTTCTCCTTCTTCTGCTTCTTCTGATTCACCCTCCAGACTTCACCTTCTCCTTCTCCTTATTCTGCTTCTTCTGATTCACCCTCCAGACTTCACCTTCTCCTTCTCCTTCTTCTACTTCTTCTGATTCATCCTCCAGACTACACCTTCTCCTTCTCCTTCTTCTACTTCTTCTGATTCACCCTCCAGACTTCACCTTCTCCTTCTCCTTCTTCTGCTCCTTTTGATTCACCCTCCAGACTTGACCTTCTCCTTCTCCTTCTTCTACTTCTTCTGATTCACCCTCCAGACTTCACCTCCTCCTTCTCCTTCTTCTACTTCTTCTGATTCACAATCCAGACTTCACCTTCTCCTTCTCCTTCTTCTACTTCTTCTGCTTCTCCCTCCAGACTTCACCTTCTCCTTCTCCTTCTTCTGCTTCTTCTGATTCACCCTCCAGACTTCACCTTCTCCTTCTCCTTCTTCCACTTCTTCTGATTCTCCCTCCAGACTTCACCTTCTCCTTCTCCTTCTTCTACTTCTTCTGATTCACCCTCCAGACTTCACCTTCTCCTTTTCCTTCTTCTACTTCTTCTGATTCACCCTCCTGACTTCACCTTCTCCTTCTCCTTCTTCTGCTTCTTCTGCTTCACCCTCCAGACTTCACCTTCTCCTTCTCCTTCTTCTGCTTCTTCTGCTTCACCCTCCAGACTTCACCTTCTCCTTCTCCTTCTTCTGCTTCTTCTGCTTCACCCTCCTTACTTCACCTTCTCCTTCTCCTTCTTCTACTTCTTGTGATTCACCCTCCAGACTTCACCTTCTCCTTCTCCTTCTTCTGCTTCTTCTGCTTCACCCTCCAGACTTCACCTTCTCCTTCTCCTTCTTCTGCTTCTTCTGCTTCGCCCTCCAGACTTCACCTTCTCCTTCTCCTTCTTCTGCTTCTTCTGCTTCACCCTCCAGATTTCACCTTTTCCTTCTCCTTCTTCTGCTTCTTCTGCTTCACCCTCCTGACTTCACCTTCTCCTTCTCCTTCTTCTACTTCTTCTGATTCACCCTCCAGACTTCACCTTCTCCTTCTCCTTCTTCTGCTTCTTCTGCTTCACCCTTAGGACTTCACCGTCTCCTTCTCCTTCTTCTGCTTCTTCTGCTGCGCCCTCCAGGCTTCACCGTCTCCATCTACTTCTTCTGCTTCTTCTGCTTCACCCTCCTGACTTCACCTTCTCCTTCTCCTTCTTCTACTTCTTCTGCTTCACCCCCCTGACTTCACCTTCTCCTTCTCCTTCTTCTGCTTCTTCTGATTCACCCTCCTAACTTCACCTTCTCCTTCTCCTTCTTCTGCTTCTTCTGATTCACCCTCCTGACTTCACCTTCTCCTTCTCCTTCTTCTGCTTCTTCTGATTCACCCTCCAGACTTCACCTTCTCCTTCTCCTTCTTCTGCTTCTTCTGATTCACCCTCCAGACTTCACCTTCTCCTTCTCCTTCTTCTGCTTCTTCTGATTCACCCTCCAGACCTCACCTTCTCCTTCTCCTTCTTCTTCTTCTTCTGATTCACCCTCCAGACTTCATCTTCTCCTTCTCCTTCTTCTGCTTCTTCTGATTCACGCTCCAGACTTCATCTTCTACTTCTCCTTCTTCTGCTTCTTCTGATTCACCCTCCAGACTTCACCATCTCCGTCTCCTTGTTCTACTTCATCTGATTCACCCTCCAGACTTCACCTTCTCCTTCTCCTTCTTCTCCTTCTTCTGATTCACTCTCCAGTCTTCACCTTCTTCTCCTTCTTCTGCTTCTTCTGCTTCACCCTCCTGCCTTCACCTTCTCCTTCTCCTTCTTCTACTTCTTCTGCTTCACTCTCCAGACTTCACCTTCTCCTTCTCCTTCTTCTACTTCTTCTGATTCACCCTCCAGACTTCACCTTCTCCTTCTCCTTCTTCTGCTTCTTCTGATTCACCCTCCAGACTTCACCTTCTCCTTCTCCTTATTCTGCTTCTTCTGATTCACCCTCCAGACTTCACCTTCTCCTTCTCCTTCTTCTGCTTCTTCTGATTCACCCTCCAGACTTCATCTTCTCCTTCTCCTTCTTCTGCTTCTTCTGATTCACCCTCCTGACTTCACCATCTCCTTCTCCTTCTTCTACTTCTTCTGATTCACCCTCCAGACTTCAGCTTCTCCTTCTCCTTCTTCTGCTCCTTCTGCTTCACCCTCCAGACTTCACCTTCTCCTTCTCCTTCTTCTACTTCTTCTGATTCACCCTCCAGACTTCACCTTCTCCTTCTCCTTCTTCTGCTTCTTCTGCTTCACCCTCCAGACTTCACCTTCTCCTTCTCCTTCTTCCACTTCTTCTGATTCACCCTCCAGACTTCACCTTCTCCTTCTCCTTCTTCTACTTCTTCTGATTCACCCTCCAGACTTCACCTTCTCCTTTTCCTTCTTCTACTTCTTCTGATTCACCCTCCTGACTTCACCTTGTCCTTCTCCTTCTTCTGCTTCTTCTGCTTCACCCTCCAGACTTCACCTTCTCCTTCTCCTTCTTCTGCTTCACCCTCCAGACTTCACCTTCTCCTTCTCCTTCTTCTGCTTCTTCTGCTTCACCCTCCTTACTTCACCTTCTCCTTCTCCTTCTTCTACTTCTTCTGCTTCGCCCTCCAGACTTCACCTTCTCCTTCTCCTTCTTCTGCTTCTTCTGCTTCACCCTCCAGATTTCACCTTTTCCTTCTCCTTCTTCTGCTTCTTCTGCTTCACCCTCCTGACTTCACCTTCTCCTTCTCCTTCTTCTACTTCTTCTGATTCACCCTCCAGACTTCACCTTCTCCTTCTCCTTCTTCTGCTTCTTCTGCTTCACCCTTAGGACTTCACCGTCTCCTTCTCCTTCTTCTGCTTCTTCTGCTGCGCCCTCCAGGCTTCACCGTCTCCATCTACTTCTTCTGCTTCTTCTGCTTCACCCTCCTGACTTCACCTTCTCCTTCTCCTTCTTCTACTTCTTCTGCTTCACCCCCCTGACTTCACCTTCTCCTTCTCCTTCTTCTGCTTCTTCTGATTCACCCTCCTAACTTCACCTTCTCCTTCTCCTTCTTCTGCTTCTTCTGATTCACCCTCCTGACTTCACCTTCTCCTTCTCCTTCTTCTGCTTCTTCTGATTCACCCTCCAGACTTCACCTTCTCCTTCTCCTTCTTCTGCTTCTTCTGATTCACCCTCCAGACTTCACCTTCTCCTTCTCCTTCTTCTGCTTCTTCTGATTCACCCTCCAGACCTCACCTTCTCCTTCTCCTTCTTCTTCTTCTTCTGATTCACCCTCCAGACTTCATCTTCTCCTTCTCCTTCTTCTGCTTCTTCTGATTCACGCTCCAGACTTCATCTTCTACTTCTCCTTCTTCTGCTTCTTCTGATTCACCCTCCAGACTTCACCATCTCCGTCTCCTTGTTCTACTTCATCTGATTCACCCTCCAGACTTCACCTTCTCCTTCTCCTTCTTCTCCTTCTTCTGATTCACTCTCCAGTCTTCACCTTCTTCTCCTTCTTCTGCTTCTTCTGCTTCACCCTCCTGCCTTCACCTTCTCCTTCTCCTTCTTCTACTTCTTCTGCTTCACTCTCCAGACTTCACCTTCTCCTTCTCCTTCTTCTACTTCTTCTGATTCACCCTCCAGACTTCACCTTCTCCTTCTCCTTCTTCTGCTTCTTCTGATTCACCCTCCAGACTTCACCTTCTCCTTCTCCTTATTCTGCTTCTTCTGATTCACCCTCCAGACTTCACCTTCTCCTTCTCCTTCTTCTGCTTCTTCTGATTCACCCTCCAGACTTCATCTTCTCCTTCTCCTTCTTCTGCTTCTTCTGATTCACCCTCCTGACTTCACCATCTCCTTCTCCTTCTTCTACTTCTTCTGATTCACCCTCCAGACTTCAGCTTCTCCTTCTCCTTCTTCTGCTCCTTCTGCTTCACCCTCCAGACTTCACCTTCTCCTTCTCCTTCTTCTACTTCTTCTGATTCACCCTCCAGACTTCACCTTCTCCTTCTCCTTCTTCTGCTTCTTCTGCTTCACCCTCCAGACTTCACCTTCTCCTTCTCCTTCTTCCACTTCTTCTGATTCACCCTCCAGACTTCACCTTCTCCTTCTCCTTCTTCTACTTCTTCTGATTCACCCTCCAGACTTCACCTTCTCCTTTTCCTTCTTCTACTTCTTCTGATTCACCCTCCTGACTTCACCTTGTCCTTCTCCTTCTTCTGCTTCTTCTGCTTCACCCTCCAGACTTCACCTTCTCCTTCTCCTTCTTCTGCTTCACCCTCCAGACTTCACCTTCTCCTTCTCCTTCTTCTGCTTCTTCTGCTTCACCCTCCTTACTTCACCTTCTCCTTCTCCTTCTTCTACTTCTTCTGATTCACCCTCCAGACTTCACCTTCTCCTTTTCCTTCTTCTGCTTCTTCTGCTTCACCCTCCAGACTTCACCTTCTCCTTCTCCTTCTTCTGCTTCTTCTGCTTCACCCTCCAGATTTCACCTTCTCCTTCTCCTTCTTCTGCTTCTTCTGCTTCACCCTCCTGACTTCACCTTCTCCTTCTCCTTCTTCTACTTCTTCTGATTCACCCTCCAGACTTCACCTTCTCCTTCTCCTTCTTCTGCTTCTTCTGCTTCACCCTTAGGACTTCACCTTCTCCTTCTCCTTCTTCTGCTTCTTCTGCTGCACCCTCCAGACTTCACCGCCTCCATCTCCTTCTTCTGCTTCTTCTGCTTCACCCTCCTGACTTCACCTTCTCCTTCTCCTTCTTCTGCTTCTTCTGCTTCACCCTCCTGACTTCACCTTCTCCTTCTCCTTCTTCTACTTCTTCTGCTTCACCCCCCTAACCTCAACTTCTCCTTCTCCTTCTTCTGCTTCTTCTGATTCACCCTCCTAACTTCACCTTCTCCTTCTCCTTCTTCTGCTTCTTCTGATTCACCCTCCTGACTTCACCTTCTCCTTCTCCTTCTTCTGCTTCTTCTGATTCACCCTCCAGACTTCACCTTCTCCTTCTCCTGCTTCTGCTTCTTCTGATTCACCCTCCAGACTTCACCTTCTCCTTCTCCTTCTTCTGCTTCTTCTGATTCACCCTCCAGACCTCACCTTCTCCGTCTCCTTCTTCTACTTCTTCTGATTCACCCTCCAGACTTCATCTTCTCCTTCTCCTTCTTCTGCTTCTTCTGATTCACGCTCCAGACTTCATCTTCCACTTCTCCTTCTTCTGCTTCTTCTGATTCACCCTCCAGACTTCACCTTCTCCTTCTCCTTCTTCTACTTCTTCTGATTCACCCTCCAGACTTCACCTTCTCGTTCTCCTTCTTCTACTTCTTCTGATTCACCCTCCAATCTTCACCTTCTCCTTCTCCTTCTTCTGCTTCTTCTGCTTCACCCTCCAGACTTCACCTTCTCCTTCTCTTTCTTCTGCTTCTTCTGATTCACCCTCCAAACTTCACCTTCTCCTTCTCCTTCGTCTGATTCTTCTGATTCACCCTCCAGACTTCACCATCTCCTTCTCCTTCTTCTGCTTCTTCTGATTCACCCTCCTGACTTCATCTTCTCCTTCTTCTACTTCTTCTGATTCACCCTCCTGACTTCACCTTCTCCTTCTCCTTCTTCTACTTCTTCTGCTTCACCCTCCAGACTTCACCTTCTCCTTCTCCTTCTTCTACTTCTTCTGATTCACCCTCCAGACTTCACCTTCTCCTTCTCCTTCTTCTGCATCTTCTGATTCACCCTCCAGACTTCACATTCTCCTTCTCCTTATTCTGCTTCTTCTGATTCACCCTCCAGACTTCACCTTCTCCTTCTGCTTCTTCTGCTTCTTCTGATTCACCCTCCAGACTTCACCTTCTCCTTCTCCTTCTTCTGCTTCTGCTGATTCACCCTCCAGACTTCACCTTCTCCTTCTCCTTCTTCTACTTCTTCTGCTTCACCCTCCTTACTTCACCTTCTCCTTCTCCTTCTTCTACTTCTTCTGATTCACCCTCCAGACTTCACCTTCTCCTTCTCCTTCTTCTGCTTCTTCTGCTTCACCCTCCAGACTTCACCTTCTCCTTCTCCTTCTTCTACTTCTTCTGATTCACCCTCCAGACTTCACCTTCTCCTTCTCCTTCTTCTGCTTCTTCTGATTCACCCTCCAGACTTCACCTTCTCCTTCTCCTTATTCTGCTTCTTCTGATTCACCCTCCAGACTTCACCTTCTCCTTCTCCTTCTTCTGCTTCTTCTGATTCACCCTCCAGACTTCATCTTCTCCTTCTCCTTCTTCTGCTTCTTCTGATTCACCCTCCTGACTTCACCATCTCCTTCTCCTTCTTCTACTTCTTCTGATTCACCCTCCAGACTTCAGCTTCTCCTTCTCCTTCTTCTGCTCCTTCTGCTTCACCCTCCAGACTTCACCTTCTCCTTCTCCTTCTTCTACTTCTTCTGATTCACCCTCCAGACTTCACCTTCTCCTTCTCCTTCTTCTGCTTCTTCTGCTTCACCCTCCAGACTTCACCTTCTCCTTCTCCTTCTTCCACTTCTTCTGATTCACCCTCCAGACTTCACCTTCTCCTTCTCCTTCTTCTACTTCTTCTGATTCACCCTCCAGACTTCACCTTCTCCTTTTCCTTCTTCTACTTCTTCTGATTCACCCTCCTGACTTCACCTTGTCCTTCTCCTTCTTCTGCTTCTTCTGCTTCACCCTCCAGACTTCACCTTCTCCTTCTCCTTCTTCTGCTTCACCCTCCAGACTTCACCTTCTCCTTCTCCTTCTTCTGCTTCTTCTGCTTCACCCTCCTTACTTCACCTTCTCCTTCTCCTTCTTCTACTTCTTCTGATTCACCCTCCAGACTTCACCTTCTCCTTTTCCTTCTTCTGCTTCTTCTGCTTCACCCTCCAGACTTCACCTTCTCCTTCTCCTTCTTCTGCTTCTTCTGCTTCACCCTCCAGATTTCACCTTCTCCTTCTCCTTCTTCTGCTTCTTCTGCTTCACCCTCCTGACTTCACCTTCTCCTTCTCCTTCTTCTACTTCTTCTGATTCACCCTCCAGACTTCACCTTCTCCTTCTCCTTCTTCTGCTTCTTCTGCTTCACCCTTAGGACTTCACCTTCTCCTTCTCCTTCTTCTGCTTCTTCTGCTGCACCCTCCAGACTTCACCGCCTCCATCTCCTTCTTCTGCTTCTTCTGCTTCACCCTCCTGACTTCACCTTCTCCTTCTCCTTCTTCTGCTTCTTCTGCTTCACCCTCCTGACTTCACCTTCTCCTTCTCCTTCTTCTACTTCTTCTGCTTCACCCCCCTAACCTCAACTTCTCCTTCTCCTTCTTCTGCTTCTTCTGATTCACCCTCCTAACTTCACCTTCTCCTTCTCCTTCTTCTGCTTCTTCTGATTCACCCTCCTGACTTCACCTTCTCCTTCTCCTTCTTCTGCTTCTTCTGATTCACCCTCCAGACTTCACCTTCTCCTTCTCCTGCTTCTGCTTCTTCTGATTCACCCTCCAGACTTCACCTTCTCCTTCTCCTTCTTCTGCTTCTTCTGATTCACCCTCCAGACCTCACCTTCTCCGTCTCCTTCTTCTACTTCTTCTGATTCACCCTCCAGACTTCATCTTCTCCTTCTCCTGCTTCTGCTTCTTCTGATTCACGCTCCAGACTTCATCTTCCACTTCTCCTTCTTCTGCTTCTTCTGATTCACCCTCCAGACTTCACCTTCTCCTTCTCCTTCTTCTACTTCTTCTGATTCACCCTCCAGACTTCACCTTCTCGTTCTCCTTCTTCTACTTCTTCTGATTCACCCTCCAATCTTCACCTTCTCCTTCTCCTTCTTCTGCTTCTTCTGCTTCACCCTCCAGACTTCACCTTCTCCTTCTCTTTCTTCTGCTTCTTCTGATTCACCCTCCAAACTTCACCTTCTCCTTCTCCTTCGTCTGATTGTTCTGATTCACCCTCCAGACTTCACCATCTCCTTCTCCTTCTTCTGCTTCTTCTGATTCACCCTCCTGACTTCATCTTCTCCTTCTTCTACTTCTTCTGATTCACCCTCCTGACTTCACCTTCTCCTTCTCCTTCTTCTACTTCTTCTGCTTCACCCTCCAGACTTCACCTTCTCCTTCTCCTTCTTCTACTTCTTCTGATTCACCCTCCAGACTTCACCTTCTCCTTCTCCTTCTTCTGCATCTTCTGATTCACCCTCCAGACTTCACATTCTCCTTCTCCTTATTCTGCTTCTTCTGATTCACCCTCCAGACTTCACCTTCTCCTTCTGCTTCTTCTGCTTCTTCTGATTCACCCTCCAGACTTCACCTTCTCCTTCTCCTTCTTCTGCTTCTGCTGATTCACCCTCCAGACTTCACCTTCTCCTTCTCCTTCTTCTACTTCTTCTGCTTCACCCTCCTTACTTCACCTTCTCCTTCTCCTTCTTCTACTTCTTCTGATTCACCCTCCAGACTTCACCTTCTCCTTCTCCTTCTTCTGCTTCTTCTGCTTCACCCTCCAGACTTCACCTTCTCCTTCTCCTTCTTCTGCTTCTTCTGCTTCGCCCTCCAGACTTCACCTTCTCCTTCTCCTTCTTCTACTTCTTCTGCTTCACCCTCCAGACTTCACCTTCTCCTTCTCCTTCTTCTACTTCTTCTGATTCACCCTCCAGACTTTACCTTCTCCTTCTCCTTCTTCTGCTTCTTCTGATTCACCCTCCAGACTTCACCTTCTCCTTCTCCTTATTCTGCTTCTTCTGATTCACCCTCCAGACTTCACCTTCTCCTTCTCCTTCTTCTACTTCTTCTGATTCATCCTCCAGACTACACCTTCTCCTTCTCCTTCTTCTACTTCTTCTGATTCACCCTCCAGACTTCACCTTCTCCTTCTCCTTCTTCTGCTCCTTTTGATTCACCCTCCAGACTTGACCTTCTCCTTCTCCTTCTTCTACTTCTTCTGATTCACCCTCCAGACTTCACCTCCTCCTTCTCCTTCTTCTACTTCTTCTGATTCACAATCCAGACTTCACCTTCTCCTTCTCCTTCTTCTACTTCTTCTGCTTCTCCCTCCAGACTTCACCTTCTCCTTCTCCTTCTTCTGCTTCTTCTGATTCACCCTCCAGACTTCACCTTCTCCTTCTCCTTCTTCCACTTCTTCTGATTCTCCCTCCAGACTTCACCTTCTCCTTCTCCTTCTTCTACTTCTTCTGATTCACCCTCCAGACTTCACCTTCTCCTTTTCCTTCTTCTACTTCTTCTGATTCACCCTCCTGACTTCACCTTCTCCTTCTCCTTCTTCTGCTTCTTCTGCTTCACCCTCCAGACTTCACCTTCTCCTTCTCCTTCTTCTGCTTCTTCTGCTTCACCCTCCAGACTTCACCTTCTCCTCCTCCTTCTTCTGCTTCTTCTGCTTCACCCTCCTTACTTCACCTTCTCCTTCTCCTTCTTCTACTTCTTGTGATTCACCCTCCAGACTTCACCTTCTCCTTCTCCTTCTTCTGCTTCTTCTGCTTCACCCTCCAGACTTCACCTTCTCCTTCTCCTTCTTCTGCTTCTTCTGCTTCGCCCTCCAGACTTCACCTTCTCCTTCTCCTTCTTCTGCTTCTTCTGCTTCACCCTCCAGATTTCACCTTCTCCTTCTCCTTCTTCTGCTTCTTCTGCTTTACCCTCCTGACTTCACCTTCTCCTTCTCCTTCTTCTACTTCTTCTGATTCACCCTCCAGACTTCACCTTCTCCTTCTCCTTCTTCTGCTTCTTCTGCTTCACCCTTAGGACTTCATCTTCTCCTTCTCCTTCTTCTGCTTCTTCTGCTGCGCCCTCCAGGCTTCACCGTCTCCATCTACTTCTTCTGCTTCTACTGCTTCACCCTCCTGACTTCACCTTCTCCTTCTCCTTCTTCTACTTCTTCTGCTTCACCCCCCTGACTTCACCTTCTCCTTCTCCTTCTTCTGCTTCTTCTGATTCACCCTCCTAACTTCACCTTCTCCTTCTCCTTCTTCTGCTTCTTCTGATTCACCCTCCTGACTTCACCTTCTCCTTCTCCTTCTTCTGCTTCTTCTGATTCACCCTCCAGACTTCACCTTCTCCTTCTCCTTCTTCTGCTTCTTCTGATTCACCCTCCAGACTTCACCTTCTCCTTCTCCTTCTTCTGCTTCTTCTGATTCACCCTCCAGACCTCACCTTCTCCTTCTCCTTCTTCTTCTTCTTCTGATTCACCCTCCAGACTTCATCTTCTCCTTCTCCTTCTTCTGCTTCTTCTGATTCATGCTCCAGACTTCATCTTCTACTTCTCCTTCTTCTGCTTCTTCTGATTCACCCTCCAGACTTCACCATCTCCGTCTCCTTCTTCTACTTCATCTGATTCACCCTCCAGACTTCACCTTCTCCTTCTCCTTCTTCTCCTTCTTCTGATTCACCCTCCAGTCTTCACCTTCTTCTCCTTCTTCTGCTTCTTCTGCTTCACCCTCCAGACTTCACCTTCTCCTTCTCTTTCTTCTGCTTCTTCTGATTCACCCTCCAGACTTCACCTTCTCCTTCTCCTTCGTCTGATTCTTCAGATTCACCCTCCAGTCTTCACCTTCTCCTTCTCCTTCTTCTGCTTCTTCTGATTCACCCTCCTGACTTCACCTTCTCCTTCTCCTTCTTCTACTTCTTCTGATTCACCCTCCTGACTTCACCTTCTCCTTCTCCTTCTTCTACTTCTTCTGCTTCACTCTCCAGACTTCACCTTCTCCTTCTCCTTCTTCTACTTCTTCTGATTCACCCTCCAGACTTCACCTTCTCCATCTCCTTCTTCTGCTTCTTCTGATTCACCCTCCAGACTTCACCTTCTCCTTCTCCTTATTCTGCTTCTTCTGATTCACCCTCCTGACTTCACCTTCTCCTTCTCCTTCTTCTACTTCTTCTGATTCACCCTCCAGACTTCAGCTTCTCCTTCTCCTTCTTCTGCTTCTTCTGCTTCACCCTCCAGACTTCACCTTCTCCTTCTCCTTCTTCTACTTCTTCTGATTCACTCTCCAGACTTCACCTTCTCCTTCTCCTTCTTCTGCTTCTTCTGCTTCACCCTCCAGACTTCACCTTCTCCTTCTCCTTCTTCCACTTCTTCTGATTCACCCTCCAGACTTCACCTTCTCCTTCTCCTTCTTCTACTTCTTCTGATTCACCCTCCAGACTTCACCTTCTCCTTTTCCTTCTTCTACTTCTTCTGATTCACCCTCCTGACTTCACCTTGTCCTTCTCCTTCTTCTGCTTCTTCTGCTTCACCCTCCAGACTTCACCTTCTCCTTCTCCTTCTTCTGCTTCACCCTCCAGACTTCACCTTCTCCTTCTCCTTCTTCTGCTTCTTCTGCTTCACCCTCCTTACTTCACCTTCTCCTTCTCCTTCTTCTACTTCTTCTGATTCACCCTCCAGACTTCACCTTCTCCTTTTCCTTCTTCTGCTTCTTCTGCTTCACCCTCCAGACTTCACCTTCTCCTTCTCCTTCTTCTGCTTCTTCTGCTTCACCCTCCAGATTTCACCTTCTCCTTCTTCTGCTTCTTCTGCTTCACCCTCCTGACTTCACCTTCTCCTTCTCCTTCTTCTACTTCTTCTGATTCACCCTCCAGACTTCACCTTCTCCTTCTCCTTCTTCTGCTTCTTCTGCTTCACCCTTAGGACTTCACCTTCTCCTTCTCCTTCTTCTGCTTCTTCTGCTGCACCCTCCAGACTTCACCGCCTTCATCTCCTTCTTCTGCTTCTTCTGCTTCACCCTCCTGACTTCACCTTCTCCTTCTCCTTCTTCTGCTTCTTCTGCTTCACCCTCCTGACTTCACCTTCTCCTTCTCCTTCTTCTACTTCTTCTGCTTCACCCCCCTGACCTCAACTTCTCCTTCTCCTTCTTCTGCTTCTTCTGATTCACCCTCCTAACTTCACCTTCTCCTTCTCCTTCTTCTGCTTCTTCTGATTCACCCTCCTGACTTCACCTTCTCCTTCTCCTTCTTCTGCTTCTTCTGATTCACCCTCCAGACTTCACCTTCTCCTTCTCCTGCTTCTGCTTCTTCTGATTCACCCTCCAGACTTCACCTTCTCCTTCTCCTTCTTCTGCTTCTTCTGATTCACCCTCCAGACCTCACCTTCTCCTTCTCCTTCTTCTACTTCTTCTGATTCACCCTCCAGACTTCATCTTCTCCTTCTCCTTCTTCTGCTTCTTCTGATTCACGCTCCAGACTTCATCTTCCACTTCTCCTTCTTCTGCTTCTTCTGATTCACCCTCCAGACTTCACCTTCTCCTTCTCCTTCTTCTACTTCTTCTGATTCACCCTCCAGACTTCACCTTCTCCTTCTACTTCTTCTACTTCTTCTGATTCACCCTCCAATCTTCACCTTCTCCTTCTCCTTCTTCTGCTTCTTCTGCTTCACCCTCCAGACTTCACCTTCTCCTTCTCTTTCTTCTGCTTCTTCTGATTCACCCTCCAGACTTCACCTTCTCCTTCTCCTTCGTCTGATTCTTCTTATTCACCCTCCAGACTTCACCTTCTCCTTCTCCTTCTTCTGCTTCTTCTGATTCACCCTCCTGACTTCACCTTCTCCTTCTTCTACTTCTTCTGATTCACCCTCCTGACTTCACCTTCTCCTTCTACTTCTTCTACTTCTTCTGCTTCACCCTCCAGACTTCACCTTCTCCTTCTCCTTCTTCTACTTCTTCTGATTCACCCTCCAGACTTCACCTTCTACTTCTCCTTCTTCTGCATCTTCTGATTCACCCTCCAGACTTCACATTCTCCTTCTCCTTATTCTGCTTCTTCTGATTCACCCTCCAGACTTCACCTTCTCCTTCTCCTTCTTCTGCTTCTTCTGATTCACCCTCCAGACTTCACCTTCTCCTTCTCCTTCTTCTGCTTCTGCTGATTCACCCTCCAGACTTCACCTTCTCCTTCTCCTTCTTCTACTTCTTCTGATTCACCCTCCAGACTTCATCTTCTCCTTCTCCTTCTTCTGCTTCTTCTGATTCACCCTCCAGACTTCACCTTCTCCTTCTCCTTCTTCTGCTTCTTCTGATTCACCCTCCAGACTTCGCCTTCTCCTTCTCCTTCTTCTACTTCTTCTGAATCACCCTCCAGACTTCACCTTCTCCTTCTCCTTTTTTTCTACTTCTTCTGATTCACCCTCCAGACTTCACCTTCTCCTTCTCCTTCTTCTGCTTCTTCTGATTCACCCTCCAGACTTCACCTTCTCCTTCTCCTTCTTCTGCTTCTTCTGATTCACCATCCAGACTTCACCTTCTCCTTCTCCTTCTTCTGCTTCTTCTGATTCACCCTTCAGACTTCACCTTCTCCTTCTCCTTCTTCTGCTTCTTCTGATTCACCCTCCAGACCTCACCATCTCCTTCTCCTTCTTCTACTTCTTCTGATTCACCCTCCAGACTTCATCTTCTCCTTCTCCTTCTTCTGCTTCTTCTGATTCACCCTCCAGACTTCACCTTCTCCTTCTCCTTCTTCTGCTTCTTCTGATTCACCCTCCAGACTTCGCCTTCTCCTTCTCCTTCTTCTACTTCTTCTGATTCACCCTCCAGACTTCACCTTCTCCTTCTCCTTCTTCTCCTTCTTCTGATTCACCCTCCAGTCTTCACCTTCTCCTTCTCCTTCTTCTGCTTCTTCTGATTCACCCTCCAGACTTCACCTTCTCCTTCTCCTTCTTCTGCTTCTTCTGATTCACCCTCCTGACTTCACCTTCTCCTTCTCCTTCTTCTGCTTCTTCTGATTCACCCTCCAGACTTCACCTTCTCCTTCTCCTTCTTCTACTTCTTCTGATTCACCCTCCAGACTTCACCTTCTCCTTCTACTTCTTCTGCTTCTTCTGATTCACCCTCCAGACTTCACCTTCTCCTTCTCCTTCTTCTGCTTCTTCCGATTCACCCTCCAGACTTCACCTTCTCCTTCTCCTTCTTCTGCTTCTTCTGGTTCACCCTCCAGACTTCACCTTCTCCTTATCCTTCTTCTACCTCTTCTGATCCACCCTCCAGACTTCACCTTCTCCTTCTCCTTCTTCTGCTTCTTCTGATTCACCCTCCAGACTTCACCTTCTCCTTCTCCTTCGTCTACTTCTTCTGATTCACCCTCCAGACTACACCTTCTCCTTCTCCTTCTTCTACTTCTTCTGATTCACCCTCCAGACTTCACCTTCTCCTTCTCCTTCTTCTGCTTCTTCCGATTCACCCTCCAGACTTCACCTTCTCCTTCTCCTTCTTCTACTTCTTCTGATTCACCCTCCAGACTTTATCTTCGCCTTCTCCTTCTTCTACTTCTTCTGATTCACCCTCCAGACTTCACCTTCTCCTTCTCCTTCTTCTACTTCTTCTGCTTCTCCCTCCAGACTTCACCTTCCCGTTCTCCTTCTTCTGCTTCTTCTGATTCACCCTCCAGACTTCACCTTCTCCTTCTCCTTCTTCTACTTCTTCTGATTCACCCTGCAGACTTCACCTTCTCCTTCTCCTTCTTCTACTTCTTCTGATTCACCCTCCAGACTTCACCTTCTCCTTCTCCTTCTTCTGCTTCTTCTGATTCACCCTCCAGACTTCACCTTCTCATTCTCCTTCTTCTGCTTCTTCTGATTCACCCTCCAGACTTCACCTTCTCCTTCTCCTTCTTCTGCTTCTTCTGATTCACCCTTCAGACTTCACCTTCTCCTTCTCCTTCTTCTGCTTCTTCTGATTCACCCTCCAGACCTCACCTTCTCCTTCTCCTTCTTCTACTTCTTCTGATTCACCCTCCAGACTTCATCTTCTCCTTCTCCTTCTTCTGCTTCTTCTGATTCACCCTCCAGACTTCACCTTCTCCTTCTCCTTCTTCTGCTTCTTCTGATTCACCCTCCAGACTTCGCCTTCTCCTTCTCCTTCTTCTACTTCTTCTGAATCACCCTCCAGACTTCACCTTCTCCTTCTCCTTTTTTTCTACTTCTTCTGATTCACCCTCCAGACTTCACCTTCTCCTTCTCCTTCTTCTGCTTCTTCTGATTCACCCTCCAGACTTCACCTTCTCCTTCTCCTTCTTCTGCTTCTTCTGATTCACCATCCAGACTTCACCTTCTCCTTCTCCTTCTTCTGCTTCTTCTGATTCACCCTTCAGACTTCACCTTCTCCTTCTCCTTCTTCTGCTTCTTCTGATTCACCCTCCAGACCTCACCATCTCCTTCTCCTTCTTCTACTTCTTCTGATTCACCCTCCAGACTTCATCTTCTCCTTCTCCTTCTTCTGCTTCTTCTGATTCACCCTCCAGACTTCACCTTCTCCTTCTCCTTCTTCTGCTTCTTCTGATTCACCCTCCAGACTTCGCCTTCTCCTTCTCCTTCTTCTACTTCTTCTGATTCACCCTCCAGACTTCACCTTCTCCTTCTCCTTCTTCTCCTTCTTCTGATTCACCCTCCAGTCTTCACCTTCTCCTTCTCCTTCTTCTGCTTCTTCTGATTCACCCTCCAGACTTCACCTTCTCCTTCTCCTTCTTCTGCTTCTTCTGATTCACCCTCCTGACTTCACCTTCTCCTTCTCCTTCTTCTGCTTCTTCTGATTCACCCTCCAGACTTCACCTTCTCCTTCTCCTTCTTCTACTTCTTCTGATTCACCCTCCAGACTTCACCTTCTCCTTCTACTTCTTCTGCTTCTTCTGATTCACCCTCCAGACTTCACCTTCTCCTTCTCCTTCTTCTGCTTCTTCCGATTCACCCTCCAGACTTCACCTTCTCCTTCTCCTTCTTCTGCTTCTTCTGGTTCACCCTCCAGACTTCACCTTCTCCTTATCCTTCTTCTACCTCTTCTGATCCACCCTCCAGACTTCACCTTCTCCTTCTCCTTCTTCTGCTTCTTCTGATTCACCCTCCAGACTTCACCTTCTCCTTCTCCTTCGTCTACTTCTTCTGATTCACCCTCCAGACTACACCTTCTCCTTCTCCTTCTTCTACTTCTTCTGATTCACCCTCCAGACTTCACCTTCTCCTTCTCCTTCTTCTGCTTCTTCCGATTCACCCTCCAGACTTCACCTTCTCCTTCTCCTTCTTCTACTTCTTCTGATTCACCCTCCAGACTTTATCTTCGCCTTCTCCTTCTTCTACTTCTTCTGATTCACCCTCCAGACTTCACCTTCTCCTTCTCCTTCTTCTACTTCTTCTGCTTCTCCCTCCAGACTTCACCTTCCCGTTCTCCTTCTTCTGCTTCTTCTGATTCACCCTCCAGACTTCACCTTCTCCTTCTCCTTCTTCTACTTCTTCTGATTCACCCTGCAGACTTCACCTTCTCCTTCTCCTTCTTCTACTTCTTCTGATTCACCCTCCAGACTTCACCTTCTCCTTCTCCTTCTTCTGCTTCTTCTGATTCACCCTCCAGACTTCACCTTCTCCTTCTCCTTCTTCTGCTTCTTCTGATTCACCCTCCAGACTTCACCTTCTCCTTCTCCTTCTTCTGCTTCTTCTGATTCACCCTTCAGACTTCACCTTCTCCTTCTCCTTCTTCTGCTTCTTCTGATTCACCCTCCAGACCTCACCTTCTCCTTCTCCTTCTTCTACTTCTTCTGATTCACCCTCCAGACTTCATCTTCTCCTTCTCCTTCTTCTGCTTCTTCTGATTCACCCTCCAGACTTCACCTTCTCCTTCTCCTTCTTCTGCTTCTTCTGATTCACCCTCCAGACTTCGCCTTCTCCTTCTCCTTCTTCTACTTCTTCTGATTCACCCTCCAGACTTCACCTTCTCCTTCTCCTTCTTCTACTTCTTCTGATTCACCCTCCAGTCTTCACCTTCTCCTTCTCCTTCTTCTGCTTCTTCTGATTCACCCTCCAGACTTCACCTTCTCCTTCTCCTTCTTCTGCTTCTTCTGATTCACCCTCCTGACTTCACCTTCTCCTTCTCCTTCTTCTGCTTCTTCTGATTCACCCTCCAGACTTCACCTTCTCCTTCTCCTTCTTCTACTTCTTCTGATTCACCCTCCAGACTTCACCTTCTCCTTCTACTTCTTCTACTTCTTCTGATTCACCCTCCAGACTTCACCTTCTGCTTATCCTTCTTCTGCTTCGTCTGATTCACCCTCCAGACTTCACCTTCTCCTTCTCCTTCTTCTGCTTCTTCTGGTTCACCCTCCAGACTTCACCTTCTCCTTATCCTTCTTCTACCTCTTCTGATTCACCCTCCAGACTTCACCTTCTCCTTTTCCTTCTTCTGCTTCTTCTGATTCACCCTCCAGATTTCACCTTCTCCTTCTCCTTCGTCTACTTCTTCTGATTCACCCTCCAGACTACACCTTCTCCTTCTCCTTCTTCTACTTCTTCTGATTCACCCTCCAGACTTCACCTTCTCCTTCTCCTTCTTATGCTTCTTCCGATTCACCCTCCAGACTTCACCTTCTCCTTCTCCTTCTTCTACTTCTTCTGATTCACCCTCCAGACATTCCCTTCGCCTTCTCCATCTTCTACTTCTTCTGATTCACCCTCCAGACTTCACCTTCTCCTTCTCCTTCTTCTACTTCTTCTGCTTCTCCCTCCAGACTTCACCTTCCCGTTCTCCTTCTTCTGCTTCTTCTGATTCACCCTCCAGACTTTACCTTCTCCTTCTCCTTCTTCGACATCTTCTGATTCACCCTCCAGACTTCACCTTCTCCTTCTCCTTCTTCTACTTCTTCTGATTCACCCTCCAGACTTCACCTTCTCCTTCTCCTTCTTCTACTTCTTCTGATTCACCCTCCTGACTTCACCTTCTCCTTCTCCTTCTTCTGCTTCTTCTGCTTCACCCTCCAGACTTCACCTTCTCCTTCTCCTTCTTCTGCTTCTTCTGCTTCACCCTCCAGACTTCACCTTCTCCTTCTCCTTCTTCTGCTTCTTCTGCTTCAACCTCCTGACTTCACCTTCTCCTTCTCCTTCTTCTACTTCTTCTGATTCACCCTCCAGACTTCACCTTCTCCTTCTCCTTCTTCTGCTTCTTCTGCTTCAACCTCCTGACTTCACCTTCTCCTTCTCCTTCTTCTCCTTCTTCTGATTCACCCTCCAGTCTTCACCTTCTCCTTCTCCTTCTTCTGCTTCTTCTGATTCACCCTCCAGACTTCACCTTCTCCTTCTCCTTCTTCTGCTTCTTCTGATTCACCCTCCTGACTTCACCTTCTCCTTCTCCTTCTTCTGCTTCTTCTGATTCACCCTCCAGACTTCACCTTCTCCTTCTCCTTCTTCTACTTCTTCTGATTCACCCTCCAGACTTCACCTTCTCCTTCTACTTCTTCTGCTTCTTCTGATTCACCCTCCAGACTTCACCTTCTCCTTCTCCTTCTTCTGCTTCTTCCGATTCACCCTCCAGACTTCACCTTCTCCTTCTCCTTCTTCTGCTTCTTCTGGTTCACCCTCCAGACTTCACCTTCTCCTTATCCTTCTTCTACCTCTTCTGATCCACCCTCCAGACTTCACCTTCTCCTTCTCCTTCTTCTGCTTCTTCTGATTCACCCTCCAGACTTCACCTTCTCCTTCTCCTTCGTCTACTTCTTCTGATTCACCCTCCAGACTACACCTTCTCCTTCTCCTTCTTCTACTTCTTCTGATTCACCCTCCAGACTTCACCTTCTCCTTCTCCTTCTTCTGCTTCTTCCGATTCACCCTCCAGACTTCACCTTCTCCTTCTCCTTCTTCTACTTCTTCTGATTCACCCTCCAGACTTTATCTTCGCCTTCTCCTTCTTCTACTTCTTCTGATTCACCCTCCAGACTTCACCTTCTCCTTCTCCTTCTTCTACTTCTTCTGCTTCTCCCTCCAGACTTCACCTTCCCGTTCTCCTTCTTCTGCTTCTTCTGATTCACCCTCCAGACTTCACCTTCTCCTTCTCCTTCTTCTACTTCTTCTGATTCACCCTGCAGACTTCACCTTCTCCTTCTCCTTCTTCTACTTCTTCTGATTCACCCTCCAGACTTCACCTTCTCCTTCTCCTTCTTCTGCTTCTTCTGATTCACCCTCCAGACTTCACCTTCTCCTTCTCCTTCTTCTGCTTCTTCTGATTCACCCTCCAGACTTCACCTTCTCCTTCTCCTTCTTCTGCTTCTTCTGATTCACCCTTCAGACTTCACCTTCTCCTTCTCCTTCTTCTGCTTCTTCTGATTCACCCTCCAGACCTCACCTTCTCCTTCTCCTTCTTCTACTTCTTCTGATTCACCCTCCAGACTTCATCTTCTCCTTCTCCTTCTTCTGCTTCTTCTGATTCACCCTCCAGACTTCACCTTCTCCTTCTCCTTCTTCTGCTTCTTCTGATTCACCCTCCAGACTTCGCCTTCTCCTTCTCCTTCTTCTACTTCTTCTGATTCACCCTCCAGACTTCACCTTCTCCTTCTCCTTCTTCTACTTCTTCTGATTCACCCTCCAGTCTTCACCTTCTCCTTCTCCTTCTTCTGCTTCTTCTGATTCACCCTCCAGACTTCACCTTCTCCTTCTCCTTCTTCTGCTTCTTCTGATTCACCCTCCTGACTTCACCTTCTCCTTCTCCTTCTTCTGCTTCTTCTGATTCACCCTCCAGACTTCACCTTCTCCTTCTCCTTCTTCTACTTCTTCTGATTCACCCTCCAGACTTCACCTTCTCCTTCTACTTCTTCTACTTCTTCTGATTCACCCTCCAGACTTCACCTTCTGCTTATCCTTCTTCTGCTTCGTCTGATTCACCCTCCAGACTTCACCTTCTCCTTCTCCTTCTTCTGCTTCTTCTGGTTCACCCTCCAGACTTCACCTTCTCCTTATCCTTCTTCTACCTCTTCTGATTCACCCTCCAGACTTCACCTTCTCCTTTTCCTTCTTCTGCTTCTTCTGATTCACCCTCCAGATTTCACCTTCTCCTTCTCCTTCGTCTACTTCTTCTGATTCACCCTCCAGACTACACCTTCTCCTTCTCCTTCTTCTACTTCTTCTGATTCACCCTCCAGACTTCACCTTCTCCTTCTCCTTCTTATGCTTCTTCCGATTCACCCTCCAGACTTCACCTTCTCCTTCTCCTTCTTCTACTTCTTCTGATTCACCCTCCAGACATTCCCTTCGCCTTCTCCATCTTCTACTTCTTCTGATTCACCCTCCAGACTTCACCTTCTCCTTCTCCTTCTTCTACTTCTTCTGCTTCTCCCTCCAGACTTCACCTTCCCGTTCTCCTTCTTCTGCTTCTTCTGATTCACCCTCCAGACTTTACCTTCTCCTTCTCCTTCTTCGACATCTTCTGATTCACCCTCCAGACTTCACCTTCTCCTTCTCCTTCTTCTACTTCTTCTGATTCACCCTCCAGACTTCACCTTCTCCTTCTCCTTCTTCTACTTCTTCTGATTCACCCTCCTGACTTCACCTTCTCCTTCTCCTTCTTCTGCTTCTTCTGCTTCACCCTCCAGACTTCACCTTCTCCTTCTCCTTCTTCTGCTTCTTCTGCTTCACCCTCCAGACTTCACCTTCTCCTTCTCCTTCTTCTGCTTCTTCTGCTTCAACCTCCTGACTTCACCTTCTCCTTCTCCTTCTTCTACTTCTTCTGATTCACCCTCCAGACTTCACCTTCTCCTTCTCCTTCTTCTGCTTCTTCTGCTTCAACCTCCTGACTTCACCTTCTCCTTCTCCTTCTTCTACTTCTTCTGTTTCACCCTCCAGACTTCACCTTCTCCTTCTCCTTCTTCTGCTTCTTCTGCTTCACCCTCCAGACTGCACCTTCTCCTTCTCCTTCTTCTGCTTCTTCTGCTGCGCCCTCCAGACTTCAGCTTCTCCTTCTCCTTCTTCTGCTTCTTCTGCTTCACCCTCCTGACTTCATCTTCTCCTTCTCCTTCTTCTACTTCTTCTGCTTCACCCCGCTGACTTCACCTTCTCCTTCTCCTTCTTCTGCTTCTTCTGATTCACCCTCCTAACTTCACCTTCTCCTTCTCCTTCTTCTGCTTCTTCTGATTCACCCTCCAGACTTCACCTTCTCCTTCTCCTTCTTCTGCTTCTTCTGATTCACCCTCCAGACCTCACCTTCTCCTTCTCCTTCTTCTACTTCTTCTGATTCACCCTCCAGACTTCATCTTCTCCTTCTTCTTCTTCTGCTTCTTCTGATTCACCCTCCAGACTTCACCTTCTCCTTCTCCTTCTTCTGCTTCTTCTGATTCACCCTCCAGACTTCACCTTCTCCTTCTCCTTCGTCTACTTCTTCTGATTCACCCTCCAGACTTCACCTTCTCCTTCTCCTTCTTCTGCTTCTTCTGATTCACCCTGCAGACTTCACCTTCTCCTTCTCCTTCGTCTACTTCTTCTGATTCACCGTCCAGACTACACCTTCTCCTTCTCCTTCTTCTACTTCTTCTGATTCACACTCCATACTTCACCTTCTCCTTCTCCTTCTTCTGCTTCTTCTGATTCACCCTCCAGACTTCACCTTCTCCATCTCCTTCTTCTACTTCTTCTGATTGACCCTCCAGACTTCACCTTCTCCTTCTCCTTCTTCTACATCTTCTGATTCACGCTCCAGACTTCACCTTCTCCTTCTCCTTCTTCTACTTCTTCTGTTTCACATTCCAGGCTTCGCCTTCTCCTTCTCCTTCTTCTACTTCTTCTGCTTCACCCTCCTGACTTCACCTTCTCCTTCTCCTTCTTCTACTTCTTCTGATTCACCCTCCAGACTTCACCTTCTCCTTCTCCTTCTTCTGCTTCTTCTGCTTCACCCTCCTGACTTCACCTTCTCCTTCTCCTTCTTCTACTTCTTCTGTTTCACCCTCCAGACTTCACCTTCTTCTTCTCCTTCTTCTGCTTCTTCTGCTTCACCCTCCAGACTGCACCTTCTCCTTCTCCTTCTTCTGCTTCTTCTGCTGCGCCCTCCAGACTTCACCTTCTCCTTCTCCTTCTTCTGCTTCTTCTGCTTCACCCTCCTGACTTCACCTTCTCCTTCTCCTTCTTCTACTTCTTCTGCTTCACCCCCCTGACTTCACCTTCTCCTTCTCCTTCTTCTGCTTCTTCTGATTCACCCTCCTAACTTCACCTTCTCCTTCTCCTTCTTCTGCTTCTTCTGATTCACCCTCCAGACTTCACCTTCTCCTTCTCCTTCTTCTGCTTCTTCTGATTCACCCTCCAGACCTCACCTTCTCCTTCTCCTTCTTCTACTTCTTCTGATTCACCCTCCAGACTTCATCTTCTCCTTCTTCTTCTTCTGCTTCTTCTGATTCACCCTCCAGACTTCACCTTCTCCTTCTCCTTCTTCTGCTTCTTCTGATTCACCCTCCAGACTTCACCTTCTCCTTCAACTTCTTCTACTTCTTCTGATTCACCCTCCAGACTTCACCTTCTCCTTCTCCTTCTTCTACTTCTTCTGATTCAGCCTCCAGTCTTCACCTTCTCCTTCTCCTTCTTCTGTTTCTTCTGCTTCACCCTCCAGACATCACCTTCTCCTTCTCTTTCTTCTGCTTCTTCTGATTCACCCTCCAGACTTCACCTTCTCCTTCTTCTGATTCTTCTGATTCACCCTCCAGACTTCACCTTCTCCTTCTCCTTCTTCAGCTTCTTCTGATTCACCCTCCTGACTTCACCTTCTCCTTCTCCTTCTTCTACTTCTTCTGATTCACCCTCCTGACTTCACCTTCCCCTTCTCCTTCTTCTACTTCTTCTGCTTCACCCTCCAGACTTCACCTTCTCCTTCTCCTTCTTCTACTTCTTCTGATTCACCCTCCAGACGTCACCTTCTCCTTCTTCTGCTTCTTCTGATTCACCCTCAAGACTTCACCTTCTCCTTCTCCTTATTCTGCTTCTTCTGATTCACCCTCCAGACTTCACCTTCTCCTTCTCCTTCTTCTGCTTCTTCTGATTCACCCTCCAGACTTCACCTTCTCCTTCTCCTTCTTCTGCTTCTTCTGATTCACCCTCCCGACTTCACCTTCTCCTTCTCCTTCTTCTACTTCTTCTGATTCACCCTCCAGACTTCATCGTCTCCTTCTCCTTCTTCTGCTTCTTCTGATTCATCCTCCAGACTTCACCTTCTCCTTCTCCTTTTCTGCTTCTTCTGATTCACCCTCCAGACTTCAACTTCTCCTTCTCCTTCTTCTACATCTTCTGATTCACCCTCCAGACTTCACCTTCCCCTTCTCCTTCTTCTACTTCTTCTGATTCACCCTCCAGACTTCACCTTCTCCATCTCCTTCTTCTGCTTCTTCTGATTCACCCTCCAGACTTCACCTTCTCCTTCTCCTTATTCTGCTTCTTCTGATTCACCCTCCAGACTTCACCTTCTCCTTCTCCTTCTTCTGCTTCTTCTAATTCACCCTCCAGACTTCACCTTCTCCTTCTCCTTCTTCTGCTTCTTCTGATTCACCCTCCAGACTTCACCTTCTCCTTCTCCTTCTTCTACTTCTTCTGATTCACCCTCCAGACTTCACCTTCTCCTTCTCCTTCTTCTGCTTCTTCTGATTCACCCTGCAGACTTCACCTTCTCCTTCTCCTTCGTCTACTTCTTCTGATTCACCGTCCAGACTACACCTTCTCCTTCTCCTTCTTCTACTTCTTCTGATTCACCCTCCAGACCTCACCTTCTCCTTCTCCTTCTTCTACTTCTTCTGATTCACCCTCCAGACTTCATCTTCTCCTTCTTCTTCTTCTGCTTCTTCTGATTCACCCTCCAGACTTCACCTTCTCCTTCTCCTTCTTCTGCTTCTTCTGATTCACCCTCCAGACTTCACCTTCTCCTTCAACTTCTTCTACTTCTTCTGATTCACCCTCCAGACTTCACCTTCTCCTTCTCCTTCTTCTACTTCTTCTGATTCAGCCTCCAGTCTTCACCTTCTCCTTCTCCTTCTTCTGTTTCTTCTGCTTCACCCTCCAGACATCACCTTCTCCTTCTCTTTCTTCTGCTTCTTCTGATTCACCCTCCAGACTTCACCTTCTCCTTCTCCTTCTTCTACTTCTTCTGATTCACCCTCCAGACTTCACCTTCTCCTTCTCCTTCTTCTACTTCTTCTGATTCACCCTCCTGACTTCACCTTCTCCTTCTCCTTCTTCTACTTCTTCTGCTTCACCCTACAGACTTCACCTTCTCCTTCTCCTTCTTCTACTTCTTCTGATTCACCCTCCAGACGTCACCTTCTCCTTCTTCTGCTTCTTCTGATTCACCCTCAAGACTTCACCTTCTCCTTCTCCTTATTCTGCTTCTTCTGATTCACCCTCCAGACTTCACCTTCTCCTTCTCCTTCTTCTGCTTCTTCTGATTCACCCTCCAGACTTCACCTTCTCCTTCTCCTTCTTCTGCTTCTTCTGATTCACCCTCCAGACTTCACCTTCTCCTTCTCCTTCTTCTACTTCTTCTGATTCACCCTCCAGACTTCATCGTCTCCTTCTCCTTCTTCTGCTTCTTCTGATTCATCCTCCAGACTTCACCTTCTCCTTCTCCTTTTCTGCTTCTTCTGATTCACCCTCCAGACTTCAACTTCTCCTTCTCCTTCTTCTACATCTTCTGATTCACCCTCCAGACTTCACCTTCTCCTTCTCCTTCTTCTACTTCTTCTGATTCACCCTCCAGACTTCACCTTCTCCATCTCCTTCTTCTGCTTCTTCTGATTCACCCTCCAGACTTCACCTTCTCCTTCTCCTTATTCTGCTTCTTCTGATTCACCCTCCAGACTTCACCTTCTCCTTCTCCTTCTTCTGCTTCTTCTAATTCACCCTCCAGACTTCACCTTCTCCTTCTCCTTCTTCTGCTTCTTCTGATTCACCCTCCAGACTTCACCTTCTCCTTCTCCTTCTTCTACTTCTTCTGATTCACCCTCCAGACTTCACCTTCTCCTTCTCCTTCTTCTGCTTCTTCTGATTCACCCTGCAGACTTCACCTTCTCCTTCTCCTTCGTCTACTTCTTCTGATTCACCGTCCAGACTACACCTTCTCCTTCTCCTTCTTCTACTTCTTCTGATTCACCCTCCAGACTTCACCTTCTCCTTCTCCTTCTTCTGCTTCTTCTGATTCACCCTCCAGACTTCACCTTCTCCTTCTCCTTCTTCTACGTCTTCTGATTGACCCTCCAGACTTCACCTTCTCCTTCTCCTTCTTCTACATCTTCTGATTCACGCTCCAGACTTCACCTTCTCCTTCTCCTTCTTCTACTTCTTCTGCTTCTCCCTCCAGACTTCACCTTCTCCTTCTCTTTCTTCTACTTCATCTGATTCACCCTCCAGACTTCACTTTCTCCTTCTCCTTCTTCTACTTCTTCTGATTCACCCTCCAGACTTCACCTTCTCCTTCTCCTTCTTCTACTTCTTCTGATTCACCCTCCAGACTTCACCTTCTCCTTCTCCTTCTTCTACTTCTTCTGATTCACCCTCCTGACTTCACCTTCTCCTTCTCCTTCTTCTGCTTCTTCTGCTTCACCCTCCAAACTTCACCTTCTCCTTCTCCTTCTTCTGCTTCTTCTGCTTCACCCTCCAGACTTCACCTTCTCCTTCTCCTTCTTCTGCTTCTTCTGCTTCACCCTCCTGACTTCACCTTCTCCTTCTCCTTCTTCTACTTCTTCTGATTCACCCTCCAGACTTCACCTTCTCCTTCTCCTTCTTCTGCTTCTTCTGCTTCACCCTCCAGACTTCACCTTCTCCTTCTCCTTCTTATGCTTCTTCTGCTTCGCCCTCCAGACTTCACCTTCTCCTTCTCCTTCCTCTGCTTCTTCTGCTTCACCCTCCAGACTTCACCTTCTCCTTCTCCTTCTTCTACTTCTTCTGATTCACCCTCCAGACTTCACCTTCTCCTTCTCCTTCTTCTACTTCTTCTGATTCTCCCTCCAGACTTCACCTTCTCCTTCTCCTTCTTCTGCTTCTTCTGATTCACCCTCCAGACTTCACCTTCTCCTTCTCCTTATTCTGCTTCTTCTGATTCACCCTCCAGACTTCACCTTCTCCTTCTCCTTCTTCTACTTCTTCTGATTGACCCTCCAGACTTCACCTTCTCCTTCTCCTTCTTCTACATCTTCTGATTCACGCTCCAGACTTCACCTTCTCCTTCTCCTTCTTCTACTTCTTCTGCTTCACCCTCCTGACTTCACCTTCTCCTTCTCCTTCTTCTACTTCTTCTGATCCACCCTCCAGACTTCACCTTCTCCTTCTCCTTCTTCTGCTTCTTCTGCTTCACCCTCCTGACTTCACCTTCTCCTTCTCCTTCTTCTACTTCTTCTGTTTCACCCTCCAGACTTCACCTTCTCCTTCTCCTTCTTCTGCTTCTTCTGCTGCGCCGTCCAGACTTCACCTTCTCCTTCTCCTTCTTCTGCTTCTTCTGCTTCACGCTCCTGACATCACCTTCTCCTTCTTCTTCTTCTACTTCTTCTGCTTCACCCCCCTGACTTCACCTTCTCCTTCTCCTTCTTCTGCTTCTTCTGATTCACCCCCCTGACTTCACCTTCTCCTTCTCCTTCTTCTGCTTCTTCTGATTCACCCTCCTAACTTCACCTTCTCCTTCTCCTTCTTCTGCTTCTTCTGATTCACCCTCCAGACTTCACCTTCTCCTTCTCCTTCTTCTGCTACTTCTGATTCACCCTCCAGACCTCACCTTCTCCTTCTCCTTCTTCTACTTCTTCTGATTCACCCTCCAGACTTCATCTTCTCCTTCTTCTTCTTCTGCTTCTTCTGATTCACCCTCCAGACTTCACCTTCTCCTTCTTCTGCTTCTTCTGCTTCACCCTCCAGACTTCACCTTCTCCTTCAACTTCTTCTACTTCTTCTGATTCACCCTCCAGACTTCACCTTCTCCTTCTCCTTCTTCTACTTCTTCTGATTCAGCCTCCAGTCTTCACCTTCTCCTTCTCCTTCTTCTGTTTCTTCTGCTTCACCCTCCAGACTTCACCTTCTCCTTCTCTTTCTTCTGCTTCTTCTGATTCACCCTCCAGACTTCACCTTCTCCTTCTCCTTCTTCTGATTCTTCTGATTCACCCTCCAGACTTCACCTTCTCCTTCTCCTTCTTCAGCTTCTTCTGATTCACCCTCCTGACTTCACCTTCTCCTTCTCCTTCTTCTACTTCTTCTGATTCAACCTCCTGACTTCACCTTCTCCTTCTCCTTCTTCAGCTTCTTCTGATTCACCCTCCAGACTTCACCTTCTCCTTCTCCTTCTTCTACTTCTTCTGATTCACCCTCCAGACGTCACCTTCTCCTTCTTCTGCTTCTTCTGATTCACCCTCCAGACTTCACCTTCTCCTTCTCCTTATTCTGCTTCTTCTGATTCACCCTCCAGACTTCACCTTCTCCTTCTCCTTCTTCTGCTTCTTCTGATTCACCCTCCAGACTTCACCTTCTCCTTCTCCTTCTTCTGCTTCTTCTGATTCACCCTCCAGACTTCACCTTCTCCTTCTCCTTCTTCTACTTCTTCTGATTCACCCTCCAGACTTCATCGTCTCCTTCTCCTTCTTCTGCTTCTTCTGATTCATCCTCCAGACTTCACCTTCTCCTTCTCCTTCTTCTGCTTCTTCTGATTCACCCTCCAGACTTCACCTTCTCCTTCTCCTTCTTCTACATCTTCTGATTCACCCTCCAGACTTCACCTTCTCCTTCTCCTTCTTCTACTTCTTCTGATTCACCCTCCAGACTTCACCTTCTCCATCTCCTTCTTCTGCTTCTTCTGATTCACCCTCCAGACTTCACCTTCTCCATCTCCTTATTCTGCTTCTTCTGATTCACCCTCCAGACTTCACCTTCTCCTTCTCCTTCTTCTGCTTCTTCTGATTCACCCTCCAGACTTCACCTTCTCCTTCTCCTTCTTCTGCTTCTTCTGATTCACCCTCCAGACTTCACCTTCTCCTTCTCCTTCTTCTACTTCTTCTGATTCACCCTCCAGACTTCACCTTCTCCTTCTCCTTCTTCTGCTTCTTCTGATTCACCCTGCAGACTTCACCTTCTCCTTCGTCTACTTCTTCTGATTCACCGTCCAGACTACACCTTCTCCTTCTCCTTCTTCTACTTCTTCTGATTCAACCTCCAGACTTCACCTTCTCCTTCTCCTTCTTCTGCTTCTTCTGATTCACCCTCCAGACTTCACCTTCTCCTTCTCCTTCTTCTACTTCTTCTGATTGACCCTCCAGACTTCACCTTCTCCTTCTCCTTCATCTACATCTTCTGATTCACGCTCCAGACTTCACCTTCTCCTTCTCCTTCTTCTACTTCTTCTGCTTCTCCCTCCAGACTTCACCTTCTCCTTCTCTTTCTTCTACTTCATCTGATTCACCCTCCAGACTTCACCTTCTCCTTCTCCTTCTTCTACTTCTTCTGATTCACCCTCCAGACTTCACCTTCTCCTTCTCCTTCTTCTACTTCTTCTGATTCACCCTCCAGACTTCACCTTCTCCTTCTCCTTCTTCTACTTCTTCTGATTCACCCTCCTGACTTCACCTTCTCCTTCTCCTTCTTCTGCTTCTTCTGCTTCACCCTCCAACCTTCACCTTCTCCTTCTCCTTCTTCTGCTTCTTCTGCTTCACCCTCCAGACTTCACCTTCTCCTTCTCCTTCTTCTGCTTCTTCTGCTTCACCCTCCTGACTTCACCTTCTCCTTCTCCTTCTTCTACTTCTTCTGATTCACCCTCCAGACTTCACCTTCTCCTTCTCCTTCTTCTGCTTCTTCTGCTTCACCCTCCAGACTTCACCTTCTCCTTCTCCTTCTTATGCTTCTTCTGCTTCGCCCTCCAGACTTCACCTTCTCCTTCTCCTTCTTCTGCTTCTTCTGCTTCACCCTCCAGACTTCACCTTCTCCTTCTCCTTCTTCTGCTTCTTCTGCTTCACTCTCCTGACTTCACCTTCTCCTTCTCCTTCTTCTACTTCTTCTGATTCTCCCTCCAGACTTCACCTTCTCCTTCTCCTTCTTCTGCTTCTTCTGATTCACCCTCCAGACTTCACCTTCTCCTTCTCCTTATTCTGCTTCTTCTGATTCACCCTCCAGACTTCACCTTCTCCTTCTCCTTCTTCTGCTTCTTCTGATTCACCCTCCAGACTTCACCTTCTCCTTCTTCTTCTGATTCACCCTCCAGACTTCACCTTCTCCTTCTCCTTCTTCGACTTCTTCTGATTCACCCTCCAGACTTCACCTTCTCCTTCTCCTTCTTCTGCTTCTTCTGATTCACCCTGCAGACTTCACCTTCTCCTTCTCCTTCGTCTACTTCTTCTGATTCACCGTCCAGACTACACCTTCTCCTTCTCCTTCTTCTACTTCTTCTGATTCACCCTCAAGACTTCATCTTCTCCTTCTCCTTCTTCTGCTTCTTCTGATTCACCCTCCAGACTTCACCTTCTCCTTCTCCTTCTTCTACTTCTTCTGATTCACCCTCCAGACTTCACCTTCTCCTTCTCCTTCTTCTGCTTCTTCTGCTTCACCCTCCAGACTTCACCTTCTCCTTCTCCTTCTTATGCTTCTTCTGCTTCGCCCTCCAGACTTCACCTTCTCCTTCTCCTTCTTCTGCTTCTTCTGCTTCACCCTCCAGACTTCACCTTCTCCTTCTCCTTCTTCTGCTTCTTCTGCTTCACTCTCCTGACTTCACCTTCTCCTTCTCCTTCTTCTACTTCTTCTGATTCACCCTCCAGAATTCACCTTCTCCTTCCCCTTCTTCTACTTCTTCTGATTCTCCCTCCAGACTTCACCTTCTCCTTCTCCTTCTTCTGCTTCTTCTGATTCACCCTCCAGACTTCACCTTCTCCTTCTCCTTATTCTGCTTCTTCTGATTCACCCTCCAGACTTCACCTTCTCCTTCTCCTTCTTCTGCTTCTTCTGATTCACCCTCCAGACTTCACCTTCTCCTTCTTCTTCTGATTCACCCTCCAGACTTCACCTTCTCCTTCTCCTTCTTCTGCTTCTTCTGATTCACCCTCCAGACTTCACCTTCTCCTTCTCCTTCTTCTACTTCTTCTGATTGACCCTCCAGACTTCACCTTCTCCTTCTCCTTCTTCTACTTCTTCTGATTCACCCTCCAGACTTCAACTTCTCCTTCTCCTTCTTCTACTTCTTCTGCTTCTCCCTCCAGACTTCACCTTCTCCTTCTCCTTCTTCTGCTTCTTCTGATTCACCCTCCAGACTTCACCTTCTCCTTCTCCTTCTTCTACTTCTTCTGATTCACCCTCCAGACTTCACCTTCTCCTTCTCCTTCTTCTACGTCTTCTGATTCACCCTCCAGACTTCACCTTCTCCTTCTCCTTCTTCTACTTCTTCTGATTCACCCTCCTTACTTCACCTTCTCCTTCTCCTTCTTCTGCTTCTTCTGCTTCACACTCCAGACCTCACCTTCTCCTTCTCCTCCTTCTGCTTCTTCTGCTTCAGCTTCCAGACTTCACCTTCTCCTTCTCCTTCTTCTGCTTCTTCTGCTTCACCCTCCTGACTTCACCTTCTCCTTCTCCTTCTTCTACTTCTTCTGATTCACCCTCCAGACTTCACCTTCTCCTTCTCCTTCTTCTGCTTCTTCTGCTTCACCCTCCAGACTTCACCTTCTCCTTCTACTTCTTCTGCTTCTTCTGCTTCGCCCTCCAGACTTCACCTTCTCCTTCTCCTTCTTCTGCTTCTTCTGCTTCACCCTCCAGACTTCAACTTCTCCTTCTCCTTCTTCTGCTTCTTCTGCTTCACTCTCCTGACTACACCTTCTCCTTCTCCTTCTTCTACTTCTTCTGATTCACCCTCCAGACTTCACCTTCTCCTTCTCCTTCTTCTGCTTCTTCTGCTTCACCCTCCAGACTTCACCTTCTCCTTCTCCTTCTTCTGCTTCTTCTGCTGCGCCCTCCAGACTTCACCTTCTCCTTCTCCTTCTTCTGCTTCTTCTGCTTCACCGTCCTGACTTCACCTTCTGCTTCTCCTTCTTCTACTTCTTCTGCTTCACCCCCTGACTTCACCTGCTCCTTCTCCTTCTTCTGCTTCTTCTGATTCACCCTCCTAACTTCACCTTCTCCTTCTCCTTCTTCTGCTTCTTCTGATTCACCCTCCTGACTTCACCTTCTACTTCTCCTTCTTTTGCTTCTTCTGATTCACCCTCCAGACTTCACCTTCTCCTTCTCCTTCTTCTGCTTCTTCTGATTCACCCTCCAGACTTCACCTTCTCCTTCTCCTTCTTCTGCTTCTTCTGATTCACCCTCCAGACCGCAACTTCTCCTTCTCCTTCTTCTACTTCTTCTGATTCACCCTCCAGACTTCATCTTCTCCTTCTCCTTCTTCTGCTTCTTCTGATTCACCCTCCAGACTTCACCTTCTCATTCTCCTTCTTCTGCTTCTTCTGATTCACCCTCCAGACTTCACCTTCTCCTTCTCCTTCTTCTACTTCTTCTGATTCACCCTTCAGTCTTCACCTTCTCCTTCTCCTTCTTCTGTTTCTTCTGCTTCACCCTCCAGACTTCACCTTCTCCTTCTCCTTCTTCTACTTCTTCTGATTCACCCTCCAGACTTCACCTTCTCCTTCTCCTTCTTCTGCTTCTTCTGCTTCACCCTCCAGACTTCACCATCTCCTTCTCCTTCTTCTGCTTCTTCTGCTTCGCCCTCCAGACTTCACCTTCTCCTTCTCCTTCTTCTGCTTCTTCTGCTTCACCCTCCAGACTTCACCTTCTCCTTCTCCTTCTTCTGCTTCTTCTGCTTCACTCTCCTGACTTCACCTTCCCGTTCTCCTTCTTCTACTTCTTCTGATTCACCCTCCAGACTTCACCTTCTCCTTCTCCTTCTTCTTCTTCTTCTGATTCACCCTCCAGACTTCACCTTCTCCTTCTCCTTCTTCTGCTTCTTCTGATTCACCCTCCAGACTTCACCTTCTCCTTCTCCTTATTCTGCTTCTTCTGATTCACCCTCCAGACTTCACCTTCTCCTTCTCCTTCTTCTGCTTCTTCTGATTCACCCTCCAGACTTCACCTTCTCCTTCTTCTTCTGATTCACCCTCCAGACTTCACCTTCTTCTTCTCCTTCTTCTACTTCTTCTGATTCACCCTCCAGACTTCACCTTATCCTTCTCCTTCTTCTGCTTGTTCTGATTCACCCTGCAGACTTCACCTTCTCCTTCTCCTTCGTCTACTTCTTCTGATTCACCGTCCAGACTACACCTTCTCCTTCTCCTTCTTCTACTTCTTCTGATTCACCCTCCAGACTTCATCTTCTCCTTCTCCTTCTTCTGCTTCTTCTGATTCACCCTCCAGACTTCACCTTCTCCTTCTCCTTCTTCTACTTCTTCTGATTCACCCTCCAGACTTCAACTTCTCCTTCTCCTTCTTCTACTTCTTCTGCTTCTCCCTCCAGACTTCACCTTCTCCTTCTTCTGCTTCTTCTGATTCACCCTCCAGACTTCACATTCTCCTTCTCCTTCTTCTACTTCTTCTGATTCACCTTCCAGACTTCACCTTCTCCTTCTCCTTCTACGTGTTCTGATTCACCCTCCAGACTTCACCTTCTCCTTCTCCTTCTTCTACTTCTTCTGATTCAACCTCCTTACTTCACCTTCTCCTTCTCCTTCTTCTGCTTCTTCTGCTTCACCCTCCAGACTTCACCTTCTCCTTCTCCTTCTTCTGCTTCTTCTGCTTCACCCTCCAGACTTCACCTTCTCCTTCTCCTTCTTCTGCTTCTTCTGCTTCACCCTCCTGACTTCACCTTCTCCTTCTCCTTCTTCTACTTCTTCTGATTCACCCTCCAGACTTCACCTTCTCCTTCTCCTTCTTCTGCTTCTTCTGCTTCACCCTCCAGACTTCACCTTCTCCTTCTCCTTCTTCTGCTTCTTCTGCTTCGCCCTCCAGACTTCACCTTCTCCTTCTCCTTCTTCTGCTTCTTCTGCTTTGCCCTCCAGACTTCACCTTCTCCTTCTCCTTCTTCTGCTTCTTCTGCTTCACTCTCCAGACTTCACCTTCTCCTTCTCCTTCTTCTGCTTCTTCTGATTCACCCTCCAGACCTCACCTTCTCCTTCTCCTTCTTCTACTTCTTCTGATTCACCCTCCAGACTTCATATTCTCCTTCTCCTTCTTCTGCTTCTTCTGATTCACCCTCCAGACTTCACCTTCTCCTTCTCCTTCTTCTGCTTCTTCTGATTCACCCTCCAGACTTCACCTTCTCCTTCTCCTTCTTCTACTTCTTCTGATTCACCCTTCAGTCTTCACCTTCTCCTTCTCCTTCTTCTGTTTCTTCTGCTTCACCCTCCAGACTTCACCTTCTCCTTCTCCTTCTTCTACTTCTTCTGATTCACCCTCCAGACATCACCTTCTCCTTCTCCTTCTTCTGCTTCTTCTGCTTCACCCTCCAGACTTCACCTTCTCCTTCTCCTTCTTCTGCTTCTTCTGCTTCGCCCTCCAGACTTCACCTTCTCCTTCTCCTTCTTCTGCTTCTTCTGCTTCACCCTCCAGGCTTCACCTTCTCCTTCTCCTTCTTCTGCTTCTTCTGCTTCACTCTCCTGACTTCACCTTCTCCTTCTCCTTCTTCTACTTCTTCTGATTCACCCTCCAGACTTCAACTTCTCCTTCTCCTTCTTCTACTTCTTCTGATTCACCCTCCAGACTTCACCTTCTCCTTCTCCTTCTTCTGCTTCTTCTGATTCACCCTCCAGACTTCACCTTCTCCTTCTCCTTATTCTGCTTCTTCTGATTCACCCTCCAGACTTCACCTTCTCCTTCTCCTTCTTCTGCTTCTTCTGATTCATCCTCCAGACTTCACCTTCTCCTTCTTCTGCTTCTTCTGCTTCACTCTCCTGACTTCACCTTCTCGTTCTCCTTCTTCTACTTCTTCTGATTCACCCTCCAGACTTCACCTTCTCCTTCTCCTTCTTCTTCTTCTTCTGATTCACCCTCCAGACTTCACCTTCTCCTTCTCCTTCTTCTGCTTCTTCTGATACACCCTCCAGACTTCACCTTCTCCTTCTCCTTATTCTGCTTCTTCTGATTCACCCTCCAGACTTCACCTTCTCCTTCTCCTTCTTCTGCTTCTTCTGATTCACCCTCCAGACTTCACCTTCTCCTTCTTCTTCTGATTCACCCTCCAGACTTCACCTTCTCCTTCTCCTTCTTCTACTTCTCCTGATTCACCCTCCAGACTTCACCTTATCCTTCTCCTTCTTCTGCTTGTTCTGATTCACCCTGCAGACTTCACCTTCTCCTTCTCCTTCGTCTACTTCTTCTGATTCACCGTCCAGACTACACCTTCTCCTTCTCCTTCTTCTACTTCTTCTGATTCACCCTCCAGACTTCATCTTCTCCTTCTCCTTCTTCTGCTTCTTCTGATTCACCCTCCAGACTTCACCTTCTCCTTCTCCTTCTTCTACTTCTTCTGATTGACCCTCCAGACTTCACCTTCTCGTTCTCCTTCTTCTACTTCTTCTGATTCACCCTCCAGACTTCAACTTCTCCTTCTCCTTCTTCTACTTCTTCTGCTTCTCCCTCCAGACTTCACCTTCTCCTTCTTCTGCTTCTTCTGATTCACCCTCCAGACTTCACATTCTCCTTCTCATTCTTCTACTTCTTCTGATTCACCTTCCAGACTTCACCTTCTCCTTCTCCTTCTACGTCTTCTGATTCACCCTCCAGACTTCACCTTCTCCTTCTCCTTCTTCTACTTCTTCTGATTCAACCTCCTTACTTCACCTTCTCCTTCTCCTTCTTCTGCTTCTTCTGCTTCACCCTCCAGACTTCACCTTCTCCTTCTCCTTCTTCTGCTTCTTCTGCTTCACCCTCCTGACTTCACCTTCTCCTTCTCCTTCTTCTACTTCTTCTGATTCACCCTCCAGACTTCACCTTCTCCTTCTCCTTCTTCTGCTTCTTCTGCTTCACCCTCCAGACTTCACCTTCTCCTTCTCCTTCTTCTGCTTCTTCTGCTTCGCCCTCCAGACTTCACCTTCTCCTTCTCCTTCTTCTGCTTCTTCTGCTTCACCCTCCAGACTTCACCTTCTCCTTCTCCTTCTTCTGCTTCTTCTGCTTCACTCTCCAGACTTCACCTTCTCCTTCTCCTTCTTCTGCTTCTTCTGACTCACCCTCCAGACCTCACCTTCTCCTTCTCCTTCTTCTACTTCTTCTGATTCACCCTCCAGACTTCATCTTCTCCTTCTCCTTCTTCTGCTTCTTCTGATTCACCCTCCAGACTTCACCTTCTCCTTCTCCTTCTCCTGCTTCTTCTGATTCACCCTCCAGACATCACCTTCTCCTTCTCCTTCTTCTACTTCTTCTGATTCACCCTTCAGTCTTCACCTTCTCCTTCTCCTTCTTCTGTTTCTTCTGCTTCACCCTCCAGACTTCACCTTCTCCTTCTCCTTCTTCTACTTCTTCTGATTCACCCTCCAGACATCACCTTCTCCTTCTCCTTCTTCTGCTTCTTCTGCTTCACCCTCCAGACTTCACCTTCTCCTTCTCCTTCTTCTGCTTCTTCTGCTTCGTCCTCCAGACTTCACCTTCTCCTTCTCCTACTTCTGCTTCTTCTGCTTCACCCTCCAGACTTCACCTTCTCCTTCTCCTTCTTCTGCTTCTTCTGCTTCACTCTCCTGACTTCACCTTCTCCTTCTCCTTCTTCTACTTCTTCTGATTCACCCTCCAGACTTCAACTTCTCCTTCTCCTTCTTCTACTTCTTCTGATTCACCCTCCAGACTTCACCTTCTCCTTCTCCTTCTTCTGCTTCTTCTGATTCACCCTCCAGACTTCACCTTCTCCTTCTCCTTATTCTGCTTCTTCTGATTCACCCTCCAGACTTCACCTTCTCCTTCTCCTTCTTCTTCTTCTTCTGATTCATCCTCCAGACTTCACCTTCTCCTTCTTCTTCTGATTCACCCTCCAGACTTCACCTTCTCCTTCTCCTTCTTCTACTTCTTCTGATCCACCCTCCAGACTTCACCTTCTCCTTCTCCTTCTTCTGCTTCTTCTGATTCACCCTGCAGACTTCACCTTCTCCTTCTCCTTCGTCTACTTCTTCTGATTCACCCTCCAGACTTCATCTTCTCCTTCTCCTTCTTCTGCTTCTTCTGATTTACCCTCCAGACTTCACCTTCTCCTTCTCCTTCTTCTACTTCTTCTGATTGACCCTCCAGACTTCACCTTCTCCTTCTCCTTCTTCTACTTCTTCTGATTCACCCTCCAGACTTCAACTTCTCCTTCTCCTTCTTCTACTTCTTCTGCTTCTCCCTCCAGACTTCACCTTCTCCTTCTCCTTCTTCTGCTTCTTCTGATTCACCCTCCAGACTTCACATTCTCCTTCTCCTTCTTCTACTTCTTCTGATTCACCCTCCAGACTTCACCTTCTCCTTCTCCTTCTTCTACGTCTTCGGATTCACCCTCCAGACTTAACCTTCTCCTTCTCCTTCTTCTACTTCTTCTGATTCACCCTCCTTACTTCACCTTCTCCTTCTCCTTCTTCTGCTTCTTCTGCTTCACCCTCCAGACTTCACCTTCTCCTACTCCTTCTTCTGCTTCTTCTGCTTCACCCTCCAGACTTCACCTTCTCCTTCTCCTTCTTCTGCTTCTTCTGCTTCACCCTCCTGACTTCACCTTCTCCTTCTCCTTCTTCTACTTCTTCTGATTCACCCTCCAGACTTCACCTTCTCCTTCTCCTTCTTCTGCTTCTTCTGCTTCACCCTCCAGACTTCACCTTCTCCTTCTCCTTCTTCGGCTTCTTCTGCTTCGCCCTCCAGACTTCACCTTCTCCTTCTCCTTCTTCTGCTTCTTCTGCTTCACCCTCCAGACTTCACCTTCTCCTTCTCCTTCTTCTGCTTCTTCTGCTTCACTCTCCTGACTTCACCTTCTCCCTCTCCTTCTTCTACTTCTTCTGATTCACCCTCCAGACTTCACCTTCTCCTTCTCCTTCTTCTGCTTCTTCTGCTTCACCCTCCAGACTTCACCTTCTCCTTCTCCTTCTTCGGCTTCTTCTGCTGCGCCCTCCAGACTTCACCTTCTCCTTCTCCTTCTTCTGCTTCTTCTGCTTCACCGTCCTGACTTCACCTTCTCCTTCTCCTTCTTCTACTTCTTCTGCTTCACCCCCCTCACTTCACCTGCTCCTTCTCCTTCTTCTGCTTCTTCTGATTCACCCTCCTAACTTCACCTTCTCCTTCTCCTTCTTCTGCTTCTTCTGATTCACCCTCCTGACTTCACCTTCTCCTTCTCCTTCTTCTGCTTCTTCTGATTCACCCTCCTAACTTCACCTTCTCCTTCTCCTTCTTCTGCTTCTTCTGATTCACCCTCCTGACTTCACCTTCTCCTTCTCCTTCTTCTACTTCTTCTGATTCACCCTCCAGACTTCATCTTCTCCTTCTCCTTCTTCTGCTTCTTCTGCTTCGTCCTCCAGACTTCACCTTCTCCTTCTCCTACTTCTGCTTCTTCTGCTTCACCCTCCAGACTTCACCTTCTCCTTCTCCTTCTTCTGCTTCTTCTGCTTCACTCTCCTGACTTCACCTTCTCCTTCTCCTTCTTCTACTTCTTCTGATTCACCCTCCAGACTTCAACTTCTCCTTCTCCTTCTTCTACTTCTTCTGATTCACCCTCCAGACTTCACCTTCTCCTTCTCCTTCTTCTGCTTCTTCTGATTCACCCTCCAGACTTCACCTTCTCCTTCTCCTTATTCTGCTTCTTCTGATTCACCCTCCAGACTTCACCTTCTCCTTCTCCTTCTTCTGCTTCTTCTGATTCATCCTCCAGACTTCACCTTCTCCTTCTTCTTCTGATTCACCCTCCAGACTTCACCTTCTCCTTCTCCTTCTTCTACTTCTTCTGATCCACCCTCCAGACTTCACCTTCTCCTTCTCCTTCTTCTGCTTCTTCTGATTCACCCTGCAGACTTCACCTTCTCCTTCTCCTTCGTCTACTTCTTCTGATTCACCCTCCAGACTTCATCTTCTCCTTCTCCTTCTTCTGCTTCTTCTGATTTACCCTCCAGACTTCACCTTCTCCTTCTCCTTCTTCTACTTCTTCTGATTGACCCTCCAGACTTCACCTTCTCCTTCTCCTTCTTCTACTTCTTCTGATTCACCCTCCAGACTTCAACTTCTCCTTCTCCTTCTTCTACTTCTTCTGCTTCTCCCTCCAGACTTCACCTTCTCCTTCTCCTTCTTCTGCTTCTTCTGATTCACCCTCCAGACTTCACATTCTCCTTCTCCTTCTTCTACTTCTTCTGATTCACCCTCCAGACTTCACCTTCTCCTTCTCCTTCTTCTACGTCTTCGGATTCACCCTCCAGACTTAACCTTCTCCTTCTCCTTCTTCTACTTCTTCTGATTCACCCTCCTTACTTCACCTTCTCCTTCTCCTTCTTCTGCTTCTTCTGCTTCACCCTCCAGACTTCACCTTCTCCTACTCCTTCTTCTGCTTCTTCTGCTTCACCCTCCAGACTTCACCTTCTCCTTCTCCTTCTTCTGCTTCTTCTGCTTCACCCTCCTGACTTCACCTTCTCCTTCTCCTTCTTCTACTTCTTCTGATTCACCCTCCAGACTTCACCTTCTCCTTCTCCTTCTTCTGCTTCTTCTGCTTCACCCTCCAGACTTCACCTTCTCCTTCTCCTTCTTCGGCTTCTTCTGCTTCGCCCTTCAGACTTCACCTTCTCCTTCTCCTTCTTCTGCTTCTTCTGCTTCACCCTCCAGACTTCACCTTCTCCTTCTCCTTCTTCTGCTTCTTCTGCTTCACTCTCCTGACTTCACCTTCTCCCTCTCCTTCTTCTACTTCTTCTGATTCACCCTCCAGACTTCACCTTCTCCTTCTCCTTCTTCTGCTTCTTCTGCTTCACCCTCCAGACTTCACCTTCTCCTTCTCCTTCTTCGGCTTCTTCTGCTGCGCCCTCCAGACTTCACCTTCTCCTTCTCCTTCTTCTGCTTCTTCTGCTTCACCGTCCTGACTTCACCTTCTCCTTCTCCTTCTTCTGCTTCTTCTGCTTCACCCCCCTCACTTCACCTGCTCCTTCTCCTTCTTCTGCTTCTTCTGATTCACCCTCCTAACTTCACCTTCTCCTTCTCCTTCTTCTGCTTCTTCTGATTCACCCTCCTGACTTCACCTTCTCCTTCTCCTTCTTTTGCTTCTTCTGATTCACCCTCCAGACTTCACCTTCTCCTTCTCCTTCTTCTGCTTCTTCTGATTCACCCTCCAGACTTCACCTTCTCCTTCTCCTTCTTCTACTTCTTCTGATTCACCCTCCAAACTTCATCTTCTCCTTCTCCTTCTTCTGCTTCATCTGATTCACCCTCCAGACTTCACCTTCTCCTTCTCCTTCTTCTGCTTCTTCTGATTCACCCTCCAGACTTCACCTTCTCCTTCGCCTTCTTCTACTTCTTCTGATTCACCCTCCAGACTTCACCTTCTCCTTCTCCTTCTTCTACTTCTTCTGATTCACCCTTCAGTCTTCACCTTCTCCTTCTCCTTCTTCTGTTTCTTCTGCTTCACCCTCCAGACTTCACCTTCTCCTTCTCTTTCTTCTGCTTCTTCTGATTCACCCTCCAGACTTCACCTTCTCCTTCTCCTTCTTCTGATTCTTCTGTTTCACCCTCCAGACTTCACCTTCTCCTTCTCCATCTTCTGCTTCTTCTGCTTCACCCTCCTGACTTCACCTTCTCCTTCTCCTTCTTCTACTTCTTCTGATTCACCCTCCAGACTTCACCTTCTCCTTCTCCTTCTTCAGCTTCTTCTGCTTCACCCTCCAGACTTCACCTTCTCCTTCTCCTTCTTCTGCTTCTTCTGCTTCGCCCTCCAGACTTCACCTTCTCCTTCTCCTTCTTCTGCTTCTTCTGCTTCACCCTCCAGACTTCACCTTCTCCTTCTCCTTCTTCTGCTTCTTCTGCTTCACTCTCCTGACTTCACCTTCTCCTTCTCCTTCTTCTACTTCTTCTGATTCACCCTCCAGACTTCACCTTCTCCTTCTCCTTCTTCTGCTTCTTCTGCTTCACCCTCCAGACTTCACCTTCTCCTTCTCCTTCTTCTGCTTCTTCTGCTGCGCCCTCCAGACTTCACCTTCTCCTTCTCCTTCTTCTGCCTCTTCTGCTTCACCGTCCTGACTTCACCTTCTCCTTCTCCTTCTTCTACTTCTTCTGCTTCACCCCCCTGACTTCACCTTCTCCTTCTCCTTCTTCTGCTTCTTCTGATTCACCCTCCTAACTTCACCTTCTCCTTCTCCTTCTTCTGCTTCTTCTGATTCACCCTCCTGACTTCACCTTCTCCTTCTCCTTCTTTTGCTTCTTCTGATTCACCCTCCAGACATCACCTTCTCCTTCTCCTTCTTCTGCTTCTTCTGATTCACCCTCCAGGCTTCACCTTCTCCTTCTCCTTCTTCTGCTTCTTCTGATTCACCCTCCAGACCTCACCTTCTCCTTCTCCTTCTTCTACTTCTTCTGATTCACCCTCCAGACTTCATCTTCTCCTTCTCCTTCTTCTGCTTCTTCTGATTCACCCTCCAGACTTCACCTTCTCCTTCTCCTTCTTCTGCTTCTTCTGATTCACCCTCCAGACTTCACCTTCTTCTTCTCCTTCTTCTACTTCTTCTGATTCACCCTCCAGACCTCACCTTCTCCTTCTCCTTCTTCTACTTCTTCTGATTCACCCTTCAGTCTTCACCTTCTCCTTCTCCTTCTTCTGTTTCTTCTGCTTCACCCTCCAGACTTCACTTTCTCCTTCTCTTTCTTCTGCTTCTTCTGATTCACCCTCCAGACTTCACCTTCTCCTTCTCCTTCTTCTGATTCTTCTGATTCACCCTCCAGACTTCACCTTCTCCTTCTCCTTCTTCTGCTTCTTCTGAATCACCCTCCTGACTTCACCTTCTCCTTCTCCTTCTTCTACTTCTTCTGATTCACCCTCCTGACTTCACCTTCTCCTTCTCCTTCTTCTACTTCTTCTGCTTCACCCTCCAGACTTCACCTTCTCCTTCTCCTTCTTCTACTTCTTCTGATTCACCCTCCAGACTTCACCTTCTCCTTCTACTTCTTCTGCTTCTTCTGATTCACCCTCCAGACTTCACCTTCTCCTTCTCCTTATTCTGCTTCTTCTGATTCACCCTCCAGACTTCACCTTCTCCTTCTCCTTCTTCTGCTTCTTCTGATTCACCCTCCAGACTTCACCTTCTCCTTCTCCTTCTTCTGCTTCTTCTGATTCACCCTCCAGACTTCACCTTCTCCTTCTCCTTCTTCTACTTCTTGTGATTCACCCTCCAGACTTCATCGTCTCCTACTCCTTCTTCTGCTTCTTCTGATTCACCCTCCAGACTTCACCTTCTCCTTCTCCTTCTTCTGCTTCTTCTGATTCACCCTCCAGTCTACACCTTCTCCTTCTCCTTCTTCTACTTCTTCTGATTCACCCTCCAGACTTCACCTTCTCCTTCTCCTTCTTCTACTTCTTCTGATTCACCCTCCAGACTTCACCTTCTCCTTCTCCTTCTTCTGCTTCTTCTGATTCACCCTCCAGACTTCACCTTCTCCTTCTCCTTATTCTGCTTCTTCTGATTCACCCTCCAAACTTCACCTTCTCCTTCTCCTTCTTCTGCTTCTTGTGATTCACCCTCCAGACTTCACCTTCTCCTTCTCCTTCTTCTGCTTCTTCTGATTCACCCTCCAGACTTCACCTTCTCCTTCGCCTTCTTCTACTTCTTCTGATTCACCCTCCAGACTTCACCTTCTCCTTCTCCTTCTTCTACTTCTTCTGATTCACCCTTCAGTCTTCACCTTCTCCTTCTCCTTCTTCTGTTTCTTCTGCTTCACCCTCCAGACTTCACCTTCTCCTTCTCTTTCTTCTGCTTCTTCTGATTCACCCTCCAGACTTCACCTTCTCCTTCTCCTTCTTCTGATTCCTCTGTTTCACCCTCCAGACTTCACCTTCTCCTTCTCCATCTTCTGCTTCTTCTGCTTCACCCTCCTGACTTCACCTTCTCCTTCTCCTTCTTCTACTTCTTCTGATTCACCCTCCAGACTTCACCTTCTCCTTCTCCTTCTTCAGCTTCTTCTGCTTCACCCTCCAGACTTCACCTTCTCCTTCTCCTTCTTCTGCTTCTTCTGCTTCGCCCTCCAGACTTCACCTTCTCCTTCTCCTTCTTCTGCTTCTTCTGCTTCACCCTCCAGACTTCACCTTCTCCTTCTCCTTCTTCTGCTTCTTCTGATTCACCCTCCAGACTTCACCTTCTCCTTCTCCTTATTCTGCTTCTTCTGATTCACCCTCCAGACTTCAACTTCTCCTTCTCCTTCTTCTACTTCTTCTGATTCACCCTCCAGACTTCACCTTCTCCTTCTCCTTCTTCTGCTTCTTCTGATTCACCCTCCAGACTTCATCTTCTCCTTCTCCTTATTCTGCTTCTTCTGATTCACCCTCCAGACTTCACCTTCTCCTTCTCCTTCTTCTGCTTCTTCTGATTCATCCTCCAGACTTCACCTTCTCCTTCTTCTTCTGATTCACCCTCCAGACTTCACCTTCTCCTTCTCCTTCTTCTACTTCTTCTGATCCACCCTCCAGACTTCACCTTCTCCTTCTCCTTCTTCTGCTTCTTCTGATTCACCCTGCAGACTTCACCTTCTCCTTCTCCTTCGTCTACTTCTTCTGATTCACCGTCCAGACTACACCTTCTCCTTCTCCTTCTTCTACTTCTTCTGATTCACCCTCCAGACTTCATCTTCTCCTTCTCCTTCTTCTTCTTCTTCTGATTTACCCTCCAGACTTCACCTTCTCCTTCTCCTTCTTCTACTTCTTCTGATTGACCCTCCAGACTTCACCTTCTCCTTCTCCTTCTTCTACTTCTTCTGATTCACCCTCCAGACTTCAACTTCTCCTTCTCCTTCTCCCTCCAGACTTCACCTTCTCCTTCTCCTTCTTCTGCTTCTTCTGATTCACCCTCCAGACTTCACATTCTCCTTCTCCTTCTTCTACTTCTTCTGATTCACCCTCCAGACTTCACCTTCTCCTTCTCCTTCTTCTACGTCTTCTGATTCACCCTCCAGACTTAACCTTCTCCTTCTCCTTCTTCTACTTCTTCTGATTCACCCTCCTTACTTCACCTTCTCCTTCTCCTTCTTCTGCTTCTTCTGCTTCACCCTCCAGACTTCACCTTCTCCTTCTCCTTCTTCTGCTTCTTCTGCTTCACCCTCCAGACTTCACCTTCTCCTTCTCCTTCTTCTGCTTCTTCTGCTTCACCCTCCTGACTTCACCTTCTCCTTCTCCTTCTTCTACTTCTTCTGATTCACCCTCCAGACTTCACCTTCTCCTTCTCCTTCTTCTGCTTCTTCTGCTTCACCCTCCAGACTTCACCTTCTCCTTCTCCTTCTTCGGCTTCTTCTGCTTCGCCCTCCAGACTTCACCTTCTCCTTCTCCTTCTTCTGCTTCACCCTCCAGACTTCACCTTCTCCTTCTCCTTCTTCTGCTTCTTCTGCTTCACTCTCCTGACTTCACCTTCTCCCTCTCCTTCTTCTACTTCTTCTGATTCACCCTCCAGACTTCACCTTCTCCTTCTCCTTCTTCTGCTTCTTCTGCTTCACCCTCCAGACTTCACCTTCTCCTTCTCCTTCTTCGGCTTCTTCTGCTGCGCCCTCCAGACTTCACCTTCTCCTTCTCCTTCTTCTGCTTCTTCTGCTTCACCGTCCTGACTTCACCTTCTCCTTCTCCTTCTTCTACTTCTTCTGCTTCACCCCCCTCACTTCACCTGCTCCTTCTCCTTCTTCTGCTTCTTCTGATTCACCCTCCTAACTTCACCTTCTCCTTCTCCTTCTTCTGCTTCTTCTGATTCACCCTCCTGACTTCACCTTCTCCTTCTCCTTCTTTTGCTTCTTCTGATTCACCCTCCAGACTTCACCTTCTCCTTCTCCTTCTTCTGCTTCTTCTGATTCACCCTCCAGACTTCACCTTCTCCTTCTCCTTCTTCTACTTCTTCTGATTCACCCTCCAGACTTCATCTTCTCCTTCTCCTTCTTCTGCTTCATCTGATTCACCCTCCAGACTTCACCTTCTCCTTCTCCTTCTTCTGCTTCTTCTGATTCACCCTCCAGACTTCACCTTCTCCTTCGCCTTCTTCTACTTCTTCTGATTCACCCTCCAGACTTCACTTTCTCCTTCTCCTTCTTCTACTTCTTCTGATTCACCCTTCAGTCTTCACCTTCTCCTTCTCCTTCTTCTGTTTCTTCTGCTTCACCCTCCAGACTTCACCTTCTCCTTCTCTTTCTTCTGCTTCTTCTGATTCACCCTCCAGACTTCACCTTCTCCTTCTCCTTCTTCTGCTTCTTCTGCTTCGCCCTCCAGACTTCACCTTCTCCTTCTCCTTCTTCTGCTTCTTCTGCTTCACCCTCCAGACTTCACCTTCTCCTTCTCCTTCTTCTGCTTCTTCTGATTCACCCTCCACACTTCACCTTCTCCTTCTCCTTATTCTGCTTCTTCTGATTCACCCTCCAGACTTCAACTTCTCCTTCTCCTTCTTCTACTTCTTCTGATTCACCCTCCAGACTTCACCTTCTCCTTCTCCTTCTTCTGCTTCTTCTGATTCACCCTCCAGACTTAACCTTCTCCTTCTCCTTATTCTGCTTCTTCTGATTCACCCTCCAGACTTCACCTTCTCCTTCTCCTTCTTCTGCTTCTTCTGATTCATCCTCCAGACTTCACCTTCTCCTTCTTCTTCTGATTCACCCTCCAGACTTCACCTTCTCCTTCTCCTTCTTCTACTTCTTCTGATCCACCCTCCAGACTTCACCTTCTCCTTCTCCTTCTTCTGCTTCTTCTGATTCACCCTGCAGACTTCACCTTCTCCTTCTCCTTCGTCTACTTCTTCTGATTCACCGTCCAGACTACACCTTCTCCTTCTCCTTCTTCTACTTCTTCTGATTCACCCTCCAGACTTCATCTTCTCCTTCTCCTTCTTCTGCTTCTTCTGATTTACCCTCCAGACTTCACCTTCTCCTTCTCCTTCTTCTACTTCTTCTGATTGACCCTCCAGACTTCACCTTCTCCTTCCCCTTCTTCTACTTCTTCTGATTCACCCTCCAGACTTCAACTTCTCCTTCTCCTTCTTCTACTTCTTCTGCTTCTCCCTCCAGACTTCACCTTCTCCTTCTCCTTCTTCTGCTTCTTCTGATTCACCCTCCAGACTTCACATTCTCCTTCTCCTTCTTCTACTTCTTCTGATTCACCCTCCAGACTTCACCTTCTCCTTCTCCTTCTTCTCCGTCTTCTGATTCACCCTCCAGACTTAACCTTCTCCTTCTCCTTCTTCTACTTCTTCTGATTCACCCTCCTTACTTCACCTTCTCCTTCTCCTTCTTCTGCTTCTTCTGCTTCACCCTCCAGACTTCACCTTCTCCTTCTCCTTCTTCTGCTTCTTCTGCTTCACCCTCCAGACTTCACCTTCTCCTTCTCCTTCTTCTGCTTCTTCTGCTTCACCCTCCTGACTTCACCTTCTCCTTCTCCTTCTTCTACTTCTTCTGATTCACCCTCCAGACTTCACCTTCTCCTTCTCCTTCTTCTGCTTCTTCTGCTTCACCCTCCAGACTTCACCTTCTCCTTCTCCTTCTTCGGCTTCTTCTGCTTCGCCCTCCAGACTTCACCTTCTCCTTCTCCTTCTTCTGCTTCTTCTGCTTCACCCTCCAGACTTCACCTTCTCCTTCTCCTTCTTCTGCTTCTTCTGCTTCACTCTCCTGACTTCACCTTCTCCCTCTCCTTCTTCTACTTCTTCTGATTCACCCTCCAGACTTCACCTTCTCCTTCTCCTTCTTCTGCTTCTTCTGCTTCACCCTCCAGACTTCACCTTCTCCTTCTCCTTCTTCGGCTTCTTCTGCTGCGCCCTCCAGACTTCACCTTCTCCTTCTCCTTCTTCTGCTTCTTCTGCTTCACCGTCCTGACTTCACCTTCTCCTTCTCCTTCTTCTACTTCTTCTGCTTCACCCCCCTCACTTCACCTGCTCCTTCTCCTTCTTCTGCTTCTTCTGATTCACCCTCCTAACTTCACCTTCTCCTTCTCCTTCTTCTGCTTCTTCTGATTCACCCTCCTGACTTCACCTTCTCCTTCTCCTTCTTTTGCTTCTTCTGATTCACCCTCCAGACTTCACCTTCTCCTTCTCCTTCTTCTGCTTCTTCTGATTCACCCTCCAGACCTCACCTTCTCCTTCTCCTTCTTCTACTTCTTCTGATTCACCCTCCAGACTTCATCTTCTCCTTCTCCTTCTTCTGCTTCTTCTGATTCACCCTCCAGACTTCACCTTCTCCTTCTCCTTCTTCTGCTTCTTCTGATTCACCCTCCAGACTTCACCTTCTCCTTCTCCTTCTTCTACTTCTTCTGATTCACCCTCCAGACCTCACCTTCTCCTTCTCCTTCTTCTACTTCTTCTGATTCACTCTTCAGTCTTCACCTTCTCCTTCTCCTTCTTCTGTTTCTTCTGCTTCACCCTCCAGACTTCACCTTCTCCTTCTCTTTCTTCTGCTTCTTCTGATTCACCCTCCAGACTTCACCTTCTCCTTCTCCTTCTTCTGATTCTTCTGATTCACCCTCCAGACTTCACCTTCTCCTTCTCCTTCTTCTGCTTCTTCTGAATCACCCTCCTGACTTCACCTTCTCCTTCTCCTTCTTCTACTTCTTCTGATTCACCCTCCTGACTTCACCTTCTCCTTCTCCTTCTTCTACTTCTTCTGCTTCACCCTCCAGACTTCACCTTCTCCTTCTCCTTCTTCTACTTCTTCTGATTCACCCTCCAGACTTCACCTTCTCCTTCTACTTCTTCTGCTTCTTCTGATTCACCCTCCAGACTTCACCTTCTCCTTCTCCTTATTCTGCTTCTTCTGATTCACCCTCCAGACTTCACCTTCTCCTTCTCCTTCTTCTGCTTCTTCTGATTCACCCTCCAGACTTCACCTTCTCCTTCTCCTTCTTCTGCTTCTTCTGATTCACCCTCCAGACTTCACCTTCTCCTTCTCCTTCTTCTACTTCTTCTGATTCACCCTCCAGACTTCATCGTCTCCTTCTCCTTCTTCTGCTTCTTCTGATTCACCCTCCAGACTTCACCTTCTCCTTCTCCTTCTTCTGCTTCTTCTGATTCACCCTCCAGTCTTCACCTTCTCCTTCTCCTTCTTCTACTTCTTCTGATTCACCCTCCAGACTTCACCTTCTCCTTCTCCTTCTTCTACTTCTTCTGATTCACCCTCCAGACTTCACCTTCTCCTTCTCCTTCTTCTGCTTCTTCTGATTCACCCTCCAGACTTCACCTTCTCCTTCTCCTTATTCTGCTTCTTCTGATTCACCCTCCAGACTTCACCTTCTCCTTCTCCTTCTTCTGCTTCTTCTGATTCACCCTCCAGACTTCACCTTCTCCTTCTCCTTCTTCTGCTTCTTCTGATTCACCCTCCAGACTTCACCTTCTCCTTCTGCTTCTTCTACTTCTTCTGATTCACCCTCCAGACTTCACCTTCCCCTTCTCCTTCTTCTGCTTCTTCTGCTTCGCCCTCCAGACTTCACCTTCTCCTTCTCCTTCTTCTGCTTCTTCTGCTTCACCCTCCAGACTTCACCTTCTCCTTCTCCTTCTTCTGCTTCTTCTGCTTCACTCTCCTGACTTCACCTTCTCCTTCTCCTTCTTCTACTTCTTCTGATTCACCCTCCAGACTTCACCTTCTCCTTCTCCTTCTTCTGCTTCTTCTGCTTCACCCTCCAGACTTCACCTTCTCCTTCTCCTTCTTCTGCTTCTTCTGCTGCGCCCTCCAGACTTCACCTTCTCCTTCTCCTTCTTCTGCTTCTTCTGCTTCACCCTCCTGACTTCACCTTCTCCTTCTCCTTCTTCTACTTCTTCTGCTTCACCCCCCTGACTTCACCTGCTCCTTCTCCTTCTTCTGCTTCTTCTGGTTCACCCTCCTAACTTTACCTTCTGCTTCTCCTTCTTCTGCTTCTTCTGATTAGCCCCCTGACTTCACCTTCTCCTTCTCCTTCTTCTGCTTCTTCTAATTCACCCTCCAGACTTCACCTTCTCCTTCTCCTTCTTCTGCTTCTTCTGATTCACCCTCCAGACTTCACCTTCTCCTTCTCCTTCTTCTGCTTCTTCTGATTCACCCTCCTAACTTCACCTTCTCCTTCTCCTTCTTCTGCTTCTTCTGATTCACCCTCCTGACTTCACCTTCTCCTTCTCCTTCTTCTGCTTCTTCTGATTCACCCTCCAGACTTCACCTTCTCCTTCTCCTTCTTCTGCTTCTTCTGATTCACCCTCCAGACTTCACCTTCTCCTTCTCCTTCTTCTGCATCTTCTGATTCACCCTCCAGACCTCACCTTCTCCTTCTACTTCTTCTACTACTTCTGATTCACCCTCCAGACTTCATCTTCTCCTTCTCCTTCTTCTGCTTCTTCTGATTCACCCTCCAGACTTCACCTTCTCCTTCTCTTTCTTCTGCTTCTTCTGATTCACCCTCCAGACTTCACCTTCTCCTTCTCCTTCTTCTACTTCTTCTGATTCACCCTCCTGACTTCACCTTCTCCTTCTCCTTCTTCTACTTCTTCTGCTTCACCCTCCAGACTTCACCTTCTCCTTCTCCTTCTTCTACTGCTTCTGATTCACCCTCCAGACTTCACCTTCTCCTTCTCCTTCTTCTACTGCTTCTGATTCACCCTCCAGACTTCACCTTCTCCTTCTCCTTCTTCTGCTTCTTCTGATTCACCCTCCAGACTTCACCTTCTCCTTCTCCTTATTCTGCTTCTTCTGATTCTCCCTCCAGACTTCACCTTCTCCTTCTCCTTCTTCTGCTTCTTCTGATTCACCCTCCAGACTTCACCTTCTCCTTCTCCTTCTTCTGCTTCTTCTGATTCATCCTCCAGACTTCACCTTCTCATTCTCCTTCTTCTACTTCTTCTGATTCACCCTCCAGACTTCACCTTCTCCTTCTCGTTCTTCTGCTTCTTCTGATTCACCCTCCAGACTTCACCTTCTCCTTCTCCTTCGTCAACTTCTTCTGATTCACCCTCCAGACTACACCTTCTCCTTCTCCTTCTTCTACTTCTGCTGATTCACCCTCCAGACTTCACCTTCTCCTTCTCGTTCTTCTGCTTCTTCTGATTCACCCTCCAGACTTCACCTTCTCCTTCTCCGTCTTCTACTTCTTCTGATTCACCCTCCAGACTTCACCTTCTCCTTCTCCTTCTTCTACTTCTTCTGATTCACCCTCCAGACTTCACCTTCTCCTTCTCCTTCTTCTACTTCTTCTGCTTCTCCCTCCAGACGTCACCTTCTCCTTCTCCTTCTTCTGCTTCTTCTGATTCACCCTCCAGACTTCACCTTCTCCTTCTCCTTCTTCTACTTCTTCTGATTCACCCTCCAGACTTCACCTTCTCCTTCTTCTACTTCTTCTGATTCACCCTCCAGACTTCACCTTCTCCTTCTTCTACTTCTTCTGATTCACCCTCCAGACTTCACCTTCTCCTTCTCCTTCTTCTACTTCTTCCGATTCACCCTCCTGACTTCACCTTCTCCTTCTCCTTCTTCTGCTTCTTCTGCTTCACCCTCCTGACTTCACCTTCTCCTTCTCCTTCTTCTACTTCTTCTGATTCACCCTCCTGACTTCACCTTCTCCTTCTCCTTCTTCTACTTCTTCTGATTCACCCTCCAGACTTCACCTTCTCCTTCTCCTTCTTCTGCTTCTTCTGCTTCACCCTCCAGACTTCACCTTCTCCTTCTCCTTCTTCTGCTTCTTCTGCTTCGCCCTCCAGACTTCACCTTCTCCTTCTCCTTCTTCTGCTTCTTCTGCTTCACCCTCCAGACTTCACCTTCTCCTTCTCCTTCTTCTGCTTCTTCTGCTTCACTCTCCTGACTTCACCTTCTCCTTCTCCTTCTTCTACTTCTTCTGATTCACCCTGCAGACTTCACCTTCTCCTTCTCCTTCTTCTGCTTCTTCTGCTGCGCCCTCCAGACTTCACCTTCTCCTTCTCCTTCTTCTGCTTCTTCTGCTTCACCCTCCTGACTTCACCTTCTCCTTCTCCTTCTTCTACTTCTTCTGCTTCACCCCCCTGACTTCACCTGCTCCTTCTCCTTCTTCTGCTTCTTCTGATTCACCCTCCTGACTTCACCTTCTCCTTCTCCTTCTTCTGCTTCTTCTAATTCACCCTCCAGACTTCACCTTCTCCTTCTCCTTCTTCTGCTTCTTCTAATTCACCCTCCAGACTTCACCTTCTCCTTCTCCTTCTTCTGCTTCTTCTGATTCACCCTCCAGACTTCACCTTCTCCTTCTCCTTCTTCTGCTTCTTCTGATACCCCCTCCTAACTTCACCTTCTCCTTCTCCTTCTTCTGCTTCTTCTGATTCACCCTCCTGACTTCACCTTCTCCTTCTCCTTCTTCTGCTTCTTCTGATTCACCCTCCAGACTTCACCTTCTCCTTCTCCTTCTTCTGCTTCTTCTGATTCACCCTCCAGACTTCACCTTCTCCTTCTCCTTCTTCTGCTTCTTCTGATTCACCCTCCAGACCTCACCTTCTCCTTCTACTTCTTCTACTACTTCTGATTCACCCTCCAGACTTCATCTTCTCCTTCTCCTTCTTCTGCTTCTTCTGATTCACCCTCCAGACTTCACCTTCTCCTTCTCCTTCTTCTACTTCTTCTGATTCACCCTCCAGACCTCACCTTCTCCTTCTCCTTCTTCTACTTCTTCTGATACATCCTCCAGTCTTCACCTTCTCCTTCTCCTTCTTCTGTTTCTTCTGCTTCACCCTCCAGAATTCACCTTCTCCTTCTCTTTCTTCTGCTTCTTCTGATTCACCCTCCAGACTTCACCTTCTCCTTCTCCTTCTTCTGATTCTTCTGATTCACTCTCCAGACTTCACCTTCTACTTCTCCTTCTTCTGCTTCTTCTGATTCACACTCCTGACTTCACCTTCTCCTTCTCCTTCTTCTACTTCTTCTGATTCACCCTCCTGACTTCACCTTCTCCTTCTCCTTCTTCTACTTCTTCTGCTTCACCCTCCAGACTTCACCTTCTCCTTCTCCTTCTTCTACTGCTTCTGATTCACCCTCCAGACATCACCTTCTCCTTCTTCTTCTTCTACTGCTTCTGATTCACCCTCCAGACTTCACCTTCTTCTTCTCCTTCTTCTGCTTCTTCTGATTCACCCTCCAGACTTCACCTTCTCCTTCTCCTTATTCTGCTTCTTCTGATTCTCCCTCCAGACTTCACCTTCTCCTTCTCCTTCTTCTGCTTCTTCTGATTCACCCTCCAGACTTCACCTTCTCCTTCTCCTTCTTCTGCTTCTTCTGATTCATCCTCCAGACTTCACCTTCTCATTCTCCTTCTTCTACTTCTTCTGATTCACCCTCCAGACTTTACCTTCTCCTTCTCGTTCTTCTGCTTCTTCTGATTCACCCTCCAGACTTCACCTTCTCCTTCTCCTTCTTCTGATTCTTCTGATTCACTCTCCAGACTTCACCTTCTACTTCTCCTTCTTCTGCTTCTTCTGATTCACACTCCTGACTTCACCTTCTCCTTCTCCTTCTTCTACTTCTTCTGATTCACCCTCCTGACTTCACCTTCTCCTTCTCCTTCTTCTACTTCTTCTGCTTCACCCTCCAGACTTCACCTTCTCCTTCTCCTTCTTCTACTGCTTCTGATTCACCCTCCAGACATCACCTTCTCCTTCTTCTTCTTCTACTGCTTCTGATTCACCCTCCAGACTTCACCTTCTCCTTCTCCTTCTTCTGCTTCTTCTGATTCACCCTCCAGACTTCACCTTCTCCTTCTCCTTATTCTGCTTCTTCTGATTCTCCCTCCAGACTTCACCTTCTCCTTCTCCTTCTTCTGCTTCTTCTGATTCACCCTCCAGACTTCACCTTCTCCTTCTCCTTCTTCTGCTTCTTCTGATTCATCCTCCAGACTTCACCTTCTCATTCTCCTTCTTCTACTTCTTCTGATTCACCCTCCAGACTTTACCTTCTCCTTCTCGTTCTTCTGCTTCTTCTGATTCACCCTCCAGACTTCACCTTCTCCTTCTCCTTCGTCAACTTCTTCTGATTCACCCTCCAGACTACACCTTCTCCTTCTCCTTCTTCTACTTCTGCTGATTCACCCTCCAGACTTCACCTTCTCCTTCTCGTTCTTCTGCTTCTTCTGATTCACCCTCCAGACTTCACCTTCTCCTTCTCCGTCTTCTACTTCTTCTGATTCACCCTCCAGACTTCACCTTCTCCTTCTCCTTCTTCTACTTCTTCTGATTCACCCTCCAGACTTCACCTTCTCCTTCTCCTTCTTCTACTTCTTCTGCTTCTCCCTCCAGACGTCACCTTCTCCTTCTCCTTCTTCTGCTTCTTCTGATTCACCCTCCAGACTTCACCTTCTCCTTCTCCTTCTTCTACTTCTTCTGATTCACCCTCCAGACTTCACCTTCTCCTTCTCCTTCTTCTACTTCTTCTGATTCACCCTCCAGACTTCACCTTCTCCTTCTCCTTCTTCTACTTCTTCCGATTCACCCTCCTGACTTCACCTTCTCCTTCTCCTTCTTCTGCTTCTTCTGCTTCACCCTCCTGACTTCACCTTCTCCTTCTCCTTCTTTTACTTCTTCTGATTCACCCTCCTGACTTCACCTTCTCCTTCTCCTTCTTCTACTTCTTCTGATTCACCCTCCAGACTTCTCCTTCTCCTTCTCCTTCTTCTGCTTCTTCTGCTTCACCCTCCAGACTTCACCTTCTCCTTCTCCTTCTTCTGCTTCTTCTGCTTCGCCCTCCAGACTTCACCTTCTCCTTCTCCTTCTTCTGCTTCTTCTGCTTCACCCTCCAGACTTCACCTTCTCCTTCTCCTTATTCTGCTTCTTCTGCTTCACTCTCCTGACTTCACCTTCTCCTTCTCCTTCTTCTACTTCTTCTGATTCACCCTGCAGACTTCACCTTCTCCTTCTCCTTCTTCTGCTTCTTCTGCTGCGCCCTCCAGACTTCACCTTCTCCTTCTCCTTCTTCTGCTTCTTCTGCTTCACCCTCCTGACTTCACCTTCTCCTTCTCCTTCTTCTACTTCTTCTGCTTCACCCCCCTGTCTTCACCTGCTCCTTCTCCTTCTTCTGCTTCTTCTGATTCACCCTCCTGACTTCACCTTCTCCTTCTCCTTCTTCTGCTTCTTCTAATTCACCCTCCAGACTTCACCTTCTCCTTCTCCTTCTTCTGCTTCTTCTGATTCACCCTCCAGACTTCACCTTCTCCTTCTCCTTCTTCTGCTTCTTCTGATTCACCCTCCAGACCTCATCTTCTCCTTCTCCTTCTTCTACTTCTTCTGATTCACCCTCCAGACTTCATCTTCTCCTTCTCCTTCTTCTGCTTCTTCTTATTCACCCTCCAGACTTCACCTTCTCCTTCTCCTTCTTCTGCTTCTTCTGATTCACCCTCCAGACTTCACCTTCTCCTTCTCCTTCTTCTGCTTCTTCTGCTTCACCCTCCAGACTTCACCTTCTCCTTCTCCTTCTTCTGCTTCTTCTGCTTCACCCTCCTGACTTCACCTTCTCCTTCTCCTTCTTCTACTTCTTCTGATTCACCCTCCAGACTTCACCTACTCCTTCTCCTTCTTCTGCTTCTTCTGCTTCACCCTCCAGACTTCACCTTCTCCTTCTCCTTCTTCTGCTTCTTCTGCTTCGCCCTCCAGACTTCACCTTCTCCTTCTCCTTCTTCTGCTTCTTCTGCTTCACTCTCCTGACTTCACCTTCTCCTTCTCCTTCTTCTACTTCTTCTGATTCACCCTCCAGACTTCACCCTCTCCTTCTCCTTCTTCTGCTTCTTCTGCTTCACCCTCCAGACTTCACCTTCTCTTTCTCCTTCTTCTGCTTCTTCTGCTGCGCCCTCCAGACTTCACCTTCTCCTTCTCCATCTTCTGCTTCTTCTGATTCACCCTCCAGACTTCACCTTCTCCTTCTCCTTCTTCTACTTCTTCTGATCCACCCTCCTGACTTCACCTTCTCCTTCTCCTTCTTCTGCTTCTTCTGCTTCACCCTCCAGACTTCACCTTCTCCTTCTCCTTCTTCTACTTCTTCTGCTTCACCCTGCAGACTTCACCTTCTCCTTCTCCTTCTTCTGCTTCTTCTGCTTCACCATCCTGACTTCACCTTATCCTTCTCCTTCTTCTACTTCTTCTGATTCACCCTCCAGACTTCACCTACTCCTTCTCCTTCTTCTGCTTCTTCTGCTTCACCCTCCAGACTTCACCTTCTCCTTCTCCTTCTTCTGCTTCTTCTGCTTCGCCCTCCAGACTTCACCTTCTCCTTCTCCTTCTTCTGCCTCTTCTGCTTCACTCTCCTGACTTCACCTTCTCCTTCTCCTTCTTCTACTTCTTCTGATTCACCCTCCAGACTTCACCCTCTCCTTCTCCTTCTTCTGCTTCTTCTGCTTCACCCTCCAGACTTCACCTTCTCCTTCTCCTTCTTCTGCTTCTTCTGCTTCACCGTCCTGACTTCACCTTCTCCTTCTCCTTCTTCTACTTCTTCTGCTTCACCCCCCTGACTTCACCTGCTCCTTCTCCTTCTTCTGCTTCTTCTGATTCACCCTCCTAACTTCACCTTCTCCTTCTCCTTCTTCTGCTTCTTCTGATTCACGCTCCTGACTTCACCTTTTCCTTCTCCTTCTTCTGCTTCTTCTGATTCACCCTCCAGACTTCACCTTCTCCTTCTCCTTCCTCTGCTTCTTCTGATTCACCCTCCAGACTTCACCTTCTCCTTCTCCTTCTTCTGCTTCTTCTGATTCACCCTCCAGACCTCACCTTCTCCTTCTCCTTCTTCTACTTCTTCTGATTCACCCTCCAGACCTCATCTTCTCCTTCTCCTTCTTCTGCTTCTTCTGACTCACCCTCCAGACTTCACCTTCTCCTTCTCCTTCTTCTACTTCTTCTGATTCACCCTCCAGACTTCTCCTTCTCCTTCTTCTACTTCGTCTGATTCACCCTCCAGACTTCACCTTCTCCTTCTCCTTCTTCTACTTCTTCTGATTCACCCTCCAGTCTTCACCTACTCCTTCTCCTTCTTCTGTTTCTTCTGCTTCACCCTCCAGACTTCCCCTTCTCCTTCTCTTTCTTCTGCTTCTTCTGATTCACCCTCCAGACTTCATCTTCTCCTTCTCCTTCTTCTGATTCTTCTGATTCACCCTCCAGACTTCACCTTCTCCTTCTCCTTCTTCTGCTTCTTCTGATTCACCCTCCTGACTTCACCTTCTCCTTCTCCTTCTTCTACTTCTTCTGCTTCACCCTCCAGACTTCACCTTCTCCTTCTCCTTCTTCTACTTCTTCTGATTCACCCTCCAGACTTCACCTTCTCCTTCTCCTTCTTCTGCTTCTTCTGATTCACCCTCCAGACTTCACCTTCTCCTTCTCCTTATTCTGCTTCTTCTGATTCACCCTCCAGACTTCACCTTCTCCTTCTCCTTCTTCTGCTTCTTCTGATTCACCCTCCAGACTTCACCTTTTCCTTCTCCTTCTTCTGCTTCTTCTGATACACCCTCCAGACTTCACCTTCTCCTTCTCCTTCTTCTGCTTCTTCTGATTCACCCTCCAGACTTCACCTTCTCCTTCTCCTTCTTCTACTTCTTCTGATTCACCCTCCAGACTTCACCTTCTCCTTCTCTTTCTTCTGCTTCTTCTGATTCTCCCTCCAGACTTCACCTTCTCCTTCTCCTTCTTCTGATTCTTCTGATTCACCCTCCAGACTTCACCTTCTCCTTCTCCTTCTTCTGCTTCTTCTGATTCACCCTCCTGACTTCACCTTCTCCTTCTCCTTCTTCTACTTCTTCTGATTCACCCTCCTGACTTCACCTTCTCCTTCTCCTTCTTCTACTTCTTCTGCTTCACCCTCCAGACTTCACCTTCTCCTTCTCCTTCTTCTACTTCTTCAGATTCACCCTCCAGACTTCACCTTCTCCTTCTCCTTCTTCTACTTCTTCTGATTCACCCTCCAGACTTCACCTTCTCCTTCTCCTTCTTCTACTTCTTCTGATTCACCCTCCAGACTTCACCTTCTCCTTCTCCTTATTCTGCTTCTTCTGGTTCACCCTCCAGACTTCACCTTCTCCTTCTCCTTCTTCTGCTTCTTCTGATTCACCCTCCAGACTTCACCTTCTCCTTCTCCTTCTTCTGCTTCTTCTGATTCACCCTCCAGACCTCACCTTCTCCTTCTCCTTCTTCTACTTCTTCTGATTCACCCTCCAGACCTCATCTTCTCCTTCTCCTTCTTCTGCTTCTTCTGACTCACCCTCCAGACTTCACCTTCTCCTTCTCCTTCTTCTACTTCTTCTGATTCACCCTCCAGACTTCTCCTTCTCCTTCTTCTACTTCGTCTGATTCACCCTCCAGACTTCACCTTCTCCTTCTCCTTCTTCTACTTCTTCTGCTTCACCCTCCAGTCTTCACCTACTCCTTCTCCTTCTTCTATTTCTTCTGCTTCACCCTCCAGACTTCCCCTTCTCCTTCTCTTTCTTCTGCTTCTTCTGATTCACCCTCCAGACTTCATCTTCTCCTTCTCCTTCTTCTGATTCTTCTGATTCACCCTCCAGACTTCACCTTCTCCTTCTCCTTCTTCTGCTTCTTCTGATTCACCCTCCTGACTTCACCTTCTCCTTCTCCTTATTCTACTTCTTCTGCTTCACCCTCCAGACTTCACCTTCTCCTTCTCCTTCTTCTACTTCTTCTGATTCACCCTCCAGACTTCACCTTCTCCTTCTCCTTCTTCTGCTTCTTCTGATTCACCCTCCAGACTTCACCTTCTCCTTCTCCTTATTCTGCTTCTTCTGATTCACCCTCCAGACTTCACCTTCTCCTTCTCCTTCTTCTGCTTCTTCTGATTCACCCTCCAGACTTCACCTTTTCCTTCTCCTTCTTCTGCTTCTTCTGATACACCCTCCAGACTTCACCTTCTCCTTCTCCTTCTTCTGCTTCTTCTGATTCACCCTCCAGACTTCACCTTCTCCTTCTCCTTCTTCTACTTCTTCTGATTCACCCTCCAGACTTCACCTTCTCCTTCTCTTTCTTCTGCTTCTTCTGATTCTCCCTCCAGACTTCACCTTCTCCTTCTCCTTCTTCTGATTCTTCTGATTCACCCTCCAGACTTCACCTTCTCCTTCTCCTTCTTCTACTTCTTCTGATTCACCCTCCAGACTTCACCTTCTCCTTCTCCTTATTCTGCTTCTTCTGGTTCACCCTCCAGACTTCACCTTCTCCTTCTCCTTCTTCTGCTTCTTCTGATTCACCCTCCAGACTTCACCTTCTCCTTCTCCTTCTTCTGCTTCTTCTGATTCACCCTCTAGACTTCACCTTCTCCTTCTCCTTCTTCTACTTCTTCTGATTCACCCTCCAGACTTCATCTTCTCCTTCTCCTTCTTCTGCTTCTTCTGATTCACCCTCCAGACTTCACCTTCTCCTTCTCCTTCTTCTACTTCTTCTGATTCACCCTCCAGACTTCACCTTCTCCTTCTCCTTCTTCTGTTTCTTCTGATTCACCCTCCAGACTTCACCTTCTCCTTCTCCTTCTTCTACTTCTTCTGCTTCACCCCCCTGACTTCACCTGCTCCTTCTCCTTCTTCTGCTTCTTCTGATTCACCCTCCTAACTTCACCTTCTCCTTCTCCTTCTTCTGCTTCTTCTGATTCACGCTCCTGACTTCACCTTCTCCTTCTCCTTCTTCTACTTCTTCTGCTTCACCCCCCTGACTTCACCTGCTCCTTCTCCTTCTTTTGCTTCTTCTGATTCACCCTCCTAACTTCACCTTCTCCTTCTGCTTCTTCTGCTTCTTCTGATTCACGCTCCTGACTTCACCTTTTCCTTCTCCTTCTTCTGCTTCTTCTGATTCACCCTCCAGACTTCACCTTCTCCTTCTCCTTCCTCTGCTTCTTCTGATTCACCCTCCAGACTTCACCTTCTCCTTCTCCTTCTTCTGCTTCTTCTGATTCACCCTCCAGACCTCACCTTCTCCTTCTCCTTCTTCTACTTCTTCTGATTCACCCTCCAGACCTCATCTTCTCCTTCTCCTTCTTCTACTTCGTCTGATTCACCCTCCAGACTTCACCTTCTCCTTCTCCTTCTTCTACTTCTTCTGATTCACCCTCCAGTCTTCACCTACTCCTTCTCCTTCTTCTGTTTCTTCTGCTTCACCCTCCAGACTTCCCCTTCTCCTTCTCTTTCTTCTGCTTCTTCTGATTCACCCTCCAGACTTCATCTTCTCCTTCTCCTTCTTCTGATTCTTCTGATTCACCCTCCAGACTTCACCTTCTCCTTCTCCTCCTTCTGCTTCATTTGATTCACCCTCCTGACTTCACCTTCTCCTTCTCCTTCTTCTACTTTTTCAGATTCACCCTCCAGACTTCACCTTCTCCTTCTCCTTCTTCTACTTCTTCTGATTCACCCTCCAGACTTCACCTTCTCCTTCTCCTTCTTCTACTTCTTCTGATTCACCCTCCAGACTTCACCTTCTCCTTCTCCTTATTCTGCTTCTTCTGGTTCACCCTCCAGACTTCACCTTCTCCTTCTCCTTCTTCTGCTTCTTCTGATTCACCCTCCAGACTTCACCTTCTCCTTCTCCTTCTTCTGCTTCTTCTGATTCACCCTCCAGACTTCACCTTCTCCTTCTCCTTCTTCTACTTCTTCTGATTCACCCTCCAGACTTCATCTTCTCCTTCTCCTTCTTCTGCTTCTTCTGATTCACCCTCCAGACTTCACCTTCTCCTTCTCCTTCTTCTACTTCTTCTGATTCACCCTCCAGACTTCACCTTCTCCTTCTCCTTCTTCTGTTTCTTCTGATTCACCCTCCAGACTTCACCTTCTCCTTCTCCTTCTTCTACTTCTTCTGATTCACCCTCCAGACTTCACCTTCTCCTTCTCCTTCTTCTACTTCTTCTGATTCACACTCCAGAATTCATCTTCTCCTTCTCCTTCTTCTGCATCTTCTGATTCACCCTCCAGACTTCACCTTCTCCTTCTCCTTCTTCTGCTTCTTCTGATTCGCCCTCCAGACTTCACCTTCTCCTTCTCCTTCTTCTACTTCTTCTGATTCACCCTCCAGACTTCACCTTCTCCTTCTCCTTCTTCTACTTCTTCTGATTCACCCTCCAGTCTTCACATTCTCCTTCTCCCTCTTCTGTTTCTTCTGCTTCAGCCTCCAGACTTCACCTTCTCCTTCTCTTTCTTCTGATTCTTCTGATTCACCCTCCAGACTTCACCTTCTCCTTCTCCTTCTTCTGATTCTTCTGATTCACCCTCCAGACTTCACCTTCTCCTTCTCCTTCTTCTGCTTCTTCTGATTCACCCTCCTGGCTTCACCTTCTCCTTCTCCTTCTTCTACTTCTTCTGATTCACCCTCCTGACTTCACCTTCTCCTTCTCCTTCTTCTCCTTCTTCTGCTTCACCCTCCAGACTTCACCTTCTCCTTCTCCTTCTTCTACCTCTTCTGAGTCACCCTCCAGACTTCACCTTCTCCTTCTCCTTCTTCTGCTTCTTCTGATTCACCCTCCAGACTTCACCTTCTCCTTCTCCTTATTCTGCTTCTTCTGATTCACCCTCCAGACTTCACCTTCTCCTTCTCCTTATTCTGCTTCTTCTGATTCAACCTCCAGACTTCACCTTCTCCTTCTCCTTCTTCTGCTTCTTCTGATTCACCCTCCAGATTTCACCTTCTCCTTCTCCTTCTTCTGTTTCTTCTGATTCGCCCTCCAGACTTCACCTTCTCCTTCTCCTTCTTCTGCTTCTTCTGATTCACCCTCCTGACTTCACCTTCTCCTTCTCCTTCTTCTACTTCTTCTGATTCACCCTCCTGACTTCACCTTCTCCTTCTCCTTCTTCTACTTCTTCTGCTTCACCCTCCAGACTTCACCTTCTCCTTCTCCTTCTTCTACTTCTTCTGATTCACCCTCCAGACTTCACCTTCTCCTTCTGCTTCTTCTGCTTCTTCTGATTCACCCTCCAGACTTCACCTTCTCCTTCTCCTTATTCTGCTTCTTCTGATTCACCCTCCAGACTTCACCTTCTCCTTCTCCTTCTTCTGCTTCTTCTGATTCACCCTCCAGACTTCACCTTCTCCTTCTCCTTCTTCTGCTTCTTCTGATTCACCTTCCAGACATCACCTTCTCCTTCTCCTTCTTCTGCTTCTTCTGATTCACCCTCCAGACTTCACCTTCTCCTTCTCCTTCTTCTACTTCTTCTGATTCACCCTCCAGACTTCACCTTCTCCTTCTCCTTCTTCTGCTTCTTCTGATTCACCCTCTTGACTTCACCTTCTCCTTCTCCTTCTTCTACTTCTTCTGATTCACCCTCCTGACTTCACCTTCTCCTTCTCCTTCTTCTACTTCTTCTGCTTCACCCTCCAGACTTCACCTTCTCCTTCTCCTTTTTCTACTTCTTCTGATTCACCCTCCAGACTTCACCTTCTCCTTCTCCTTCTTCTACTTCTTCTGATTCACCCTCTTGACTTCACCTTCTCCTTCTCCTTCTTCTGCTTCTTCTGATTCACCTTCCAGACATCACCTTCTCCTTCTCCTTCTTCTGCTTCTTCTGATTCACCCTCCAGACTTCACCTTCTCCTTCTCCTTCTTCTGCTTCTTCTGATTCACCTTCCAGACATCACCTTCTCCTTCTCTTTCTTCTGCTTCTTCTGATTCACCCTCCAGACTTCACCTTCTCCTTCTCCTTCTTCTGATTCTTCTGATTCACCCTCCAGACTTCACCTTCTCCTTCTCCTTCTTCTGCTTCTTCTGATTCACCCTCTTGACTTCACCTTCTCCTTCTCCTTCTTCTACTTCTTCTGATTCACCCTCCTGACTTCACCTTCTCCTTCTCCTTCTTCTACTTCTTCTGCTTCACCCTCCAGACTTCACCTTCTCCTTCTCCTTCTTCTACTTCTTCTGATTCACCCTCCAGACTTCACCTTCTCCTTCTCCTTCTTCTACTTCTTCTGATTCACCCTACAGATTTCACCTTCTCCTTCTCCTTCTTCTGCTTCTTCTGATTCACCCTCCAGACTTCACCTTCTCCTTCTCCTTATTCTGCTTCTTCTGTTTCACCCTCCAGACTTCACCTTCTCCTTCTCCTTCTTCTGCTTCTTCTGATTCACCCTCCAGACTTCACCTTCTCCTTCTCCTTCTTCTGCTTCTTCTGATTCACCCTCCAGACTTCACCTTCTCCTTCTCCTTCTTCTACTTCTTCTGATTCACCCTCCAGACTTCACCTTCTCCTTCTCCTTCTTCTGCTTCTTCTGATTCACCCTCCAGACTTCACCTTCTCCTTCTCCTTCGTCTACTTCTTCTGATTCACCCTCCAGACTTCACCTTCTCCTTCTCCTTCTTCTACTTCTTCTGATTCACCCTCCAGACTTCACCTTCTCCTTCTCCTTCTTCTACTTCTTCTGATTCACCCTCCAGTCTTCACCTTCTCCTTCTCCTTCTTCTGTTTCTTCTGCTTCACCCTCCAGACTTCATCTTCTCCTTCTCCTTCTTCTCCTTCTTCTGATTCACCCTCCAGACTTCACCTTCTCCTTCTCCTTCTTCTACTTCTTTTGATTCACCCTCCAGACTTCATCTTCTCCTTCTCCTTCTGCTCCTTCTTCTGATTCACCCTCCAGACTTCACCTTCTCCTTCTCCTTCTTCTGCTTCTTCTGATTCACCCTCCAGACTTCACCTTCTCCTTCTCCTTCTTCTCCTTCTTCTGATTCACCCTCCAGACTTCACCTTCTCCTTCTCCTTCTTCTACTTCTTCTGATTCACCCTCCAGTCTTCACCTTCTTCTTCTCCTTCTTCTGTTTCTTCTGCTTCACCCTCCAGACTTCACCTTCTCCTTCTCTTTCTTCTGCTTCTTCTGATTCACCCTCCAGACTTCACCTTCTCCTTCTCCTTCTTCTGATTCTTCTGATTCACCCTCCAGACTTCACCTTCTCCATCTCCTTCTTCTGCTTCTTCTGATTCACCGTCCAGACCTCACCTTCTCCTTCTCCTTCTTCTACTTCTTCTGATTCACCCTCCTGACTTCACCTTCTCCTTCTCCTTCATCTACTTCTTCTGCTTCACCCTCCAGACTTCACCTTCTCCTTCTCCTTCTTCTACTTCTTCTGATTCACCCTCCAGACTTCACCTTCTCCTTCTCCTTCTTCTACTTCTTCTGATTCACCCTCCAGACTTCACCTTCTCCTTCTCCTTCTTCTGCTTCTTCTGATTCACCCTCCAGACTTCACCTTCTCCTTCTCCTTATTCTGCTTCTTCTGATTCACCCTCCAGACTTCACCTTCTCCTTCTCCTTCTTCTGCTTCTTCTGATTCACCCTCCAGACTTCACCTTCTCCTTCTCCTTCTTCTGCTTCTTCTGATTCACCCTCCAGACTTCACCTTCTCCTTCTCCTTCTTCTACTTCTTCTGATTCACCCTCCAGACTTCACCTTCTCCTTCTCCTTCTTCTGCTTCTTCTGATTCACCCTCCAGACTTCACCTTCTCCTTCTCCTTCGTCTACTTCTTCTGATTCACCCTCCAGACTACACCTTCTCCTTCTCCTTCTTCTGCTTCTTCTGATTCACCCTCCAGACTTCACCTTCTCCTTCTCCTTCTTCTGTTTCTTCTGATTCACCCTCCAGACTTCATCTTCTCATTCTCCTTCTTCTACTTCTTCTGATTCACCCTCCAGACTTCACCTTCTCCTTCTCCTTCTTCTACTTCTTCTGATTCACCCTCCAGACTTCATCTTCTCCTTCTCCTTCTTCTGCTTCTTCTGATTCACCCTCCAGACTTCACCTTCTCCTTCTCCTTCTTCTGCTTCTTCTGATTCACCCTCCAGACTTCAACTTCTCCTTCTCCTTCTTCTACTTCTTCTGATTCACCCTCCAGACTTCACCTTCTCCTTCTCCTTCTTCTACTTCTTCAGATTCACCCTCCAGTCTTCACCTTCTCCTTCTCCTTCTTCTGTTTCTTCTGCTTCACCCTCCAGACTTCACCTTCTCCTTCTCTTTCTTCTGCTTCTTCTGATTCACCCTCCAGACTTCACCTTCTCCTTCTCCTTCTTCTGATTCTTCTGATTCACCCTCCAGACTTCACCTTCTCCTTCTCCTTCTTCTGCTTCTTCTGATTCACCCTCCAGACTTCACCTTCTCCTTCTCCTTATTCTGCTTCTTCTTATTCACCCTCCAGACTTCACCTTCTCCTTCTCCTTCTTCTGCTTCTTCTGATTCACCCTCCAGACTTCACCTTCTCCTTCTCCTTCTTCTGCTTCTTCTGCTTCACCCTCCAGACTTCACCTTCTCCTTCTCCTTCTTCTGCTTCTTCTGCTTCACCCTCCTGACTTCACCTTCTCCTTCTCCTTCTTCTACTTCTTCTGATTCACCCTCCAGACTTCACCTACTCCTTCTCCTTCTTCTGCTTCTTCTGCTTCACCCTCCAGACTTCACCTTCTCCTTCTCCTTCTTCTGCTTCTTCTGCTTCGCCCTCCAGACTTCACCTTCTCCTTCTCCTTCTTCTGCTTCTTCTGCTTCACTCTCCTGACTTCACCTTCTCCTTCTCCTTCTTCTACTTCTTCTGATTCACCCTCCAGACTTCACCCTCTCCTTCTCCTTCTTCTGCTTCTTCTGCTTCACCCTCCAGACTTCACCTTCTCTTTCTCCTTCTTCTGCTTCTTCTGCTGCGCCCTCCAGACTTCACCTTCTCCTTCTCCATCTTCTGCTTCTTCTGATTCACCCTCCAGACTTCACCTTCTCCTTCTCCTTCTTCTACTTCTTCTGATCCACCCTCCTGACTTCACCTTCTCCTTCTCCTTCTTCTGCTTCTTCTGCTTCACCCTCCAGACTTCACCTTCTCCTTCTCCTTCTTCTACTTCTTCTGCTTCACCCTGCAGACTTCACCTTCTCCTTCTCCTTCTTCTGCTTCTTCTGCTTCACCATCCTGACTTCACCTTATCCTTCTCCTTCTTCTACTTCTTCTGATTCACCCTCCAGACTTCACCTACTCCTTCTCCTTCTTCTGCTTCTTCTGCTTCACCCTCCAGACTTCACCTTCTCCTTCTCCTTCTTCTGCTTCTTCTGCTTCGCCCTCCAGACTTCACCTTCTCCTTCTCCTTCTTCTGCCTCTTCTGCTTCACTCTCCTGACTTCACCTTCTCCTTCTCCTTCTTCTACTTCTTCTGATTCACCCTCCAGACTTCACCCTCTCCTTCTCCTTCTTCTGCTTCTTCTGCTTCACCCTCCAGACTTCACCTTCTCCTTCTCCTTCTTCTGCTTCTTCTGCTTCACCGTCCTGACTTCACCTTCTCCTTCTCCTTCTTCTACTTCTTCTGCTTCACCTCCCTGACTTCACCTGCTCCTTCTCCTTCTTCTGCTTCTTCTGATTCACCCTCCTAACTTCACCTTCTCCTTCTCCTTCTTCTGCTTCTTCTGATTCACGCTCCTGACTTCACCTTTTCCTTCTCCTTCTTCTGCTTCTTCTGATTCACCCTCCAGACTTCACCTTCTCCTTCTCCTTCCTCTGCTTCTTCTGATTCACCCTCCAGACTTCACCTTCTCCTTCTCCTTCTTCTGCTTCTTCTGATTCACCCTCCAGACCTCACCTTCTCCTTCTCCTTCTTCTACTTCTTCTGATTCACCCTCCAGACCTCATCTTCTCCTTCTCCTTCTTCTGCTTCTTCTGACTCACCCTCCAGACTTCACCTTCTCCTTCTCCTTCTTCTACTTCTTCTGATTCACCCTCCAGACTTCTCCTTCTCCTTCTTCTACTTCGTCTGATTCACCCTCCAGACTTCACCTTCTCCTTCTCCTTCTTCTACTTCTTCTGATTCACCCTCCAGTCTTCACCTACTCCTTCTCCTTCTTCTGTTTCTTCTGCTTCACCCTCCAGACTTCCCCTTCTCCTTCTCTTTCTTCTGCTTCTTCTGATTCACCCTCCAGACTTCATCTTCTCCTTCTCCTTCTTCTGATTCTTCTGATTCACCCTCCAGACTTCACCTTCTCCTTCTCCTTCTTCTGCTTCTTCTGATTCACCCTCCTGACTTCACCTTCTCCTTCTCCTTCTTCTACTTCTTCTGCTTCACCCTCCAGACTTCACCTTCTCCTTCTCCTTCTTCTACTTCTTCTGATTCACCCTCCAGACTTCACCTTCTCCTTCTCCTTCTTCTGCTTCTTCTGATTCACCCTCCAGACTTCACCTTCTCCTTCTCCTTATTCTGCTTCTTCTGATTCACCCTCCAGACTTCACCTTCTCCTTCTCCTTCTTCTGCTTCTTCTGATTCACCCTCCAGACTTCACCTTTTCCTTCTCCTTCTTCTGCTTCTTCTGATACACCCTCCAGACTTCACCTTCTCCTTCTCCTTCTTCTGCTTCTTCTGATTCACCCTCCAGACTTCACCTTCTCCTTCTCCTTCTTCTACTTCTTCTGATTCACCCTCCAGACTTCACCTTCTCCTTCTCTTTCTTCTGCTTCTTCTGATTCTCCCTCCAGACTTCACCTTCTCCTTCTCCTTCTTCTGATTCTTCTGATTCACCCTCCAGACTTCACCTTCTCCATCTCCTTCTTCTGCTTCTTCTGATTCACCCTCCTGACTTCACCTTCTCCTTCTCCTTCTTCTACTTCTTCTGATTCACCCTCCTGACTTCAACTTCTCCTTCTCCTTCTTCTACTTCTTCTGCTTCACCCTCCAGACTTCACCTTCTCCTTCTCCTTCTTCTACTTCTTCAGATTCACCCTCCAGACTTCACCTTCTCCTTCTCCTTCTTCTACTTCTTCTGATTCACCCTCCAGACTTCACCTTCTCCTTCTCCTTCTTCTACTTCTTCTGATTCACCCTCCAGACTTCACCTTCTCCTTCTCCTTATTCTGCTTCTTCTGGTTCACCCTCCAGACTTCACCTTCTACTTCTCCTTCTTCTGCTTCTTCTGATTCACCCTCCAGACTTCACCTTCTCCTTCTCCTTCTTCTGCTTCTTCTGATTCGCCCTCCAGACTTCACCTTCTCCTTCTCCTTCTTCTACTTCTTCTGATTCACCCTCCAGACTTCATCTTCTCCTTCTCCTTCTTCTGCTTCTTCTGATTCACCCTCCAGACTTCACCTTCTCCTTCTCCTTCTTCTACTTCTTCTGATTCACCCTCCAGACTTCACCTTCTCCTTCTCCTTCTTCTGTTTCTTCTGATTCACCCTCCAGACTTCACCTTCTCCTTCTCCTTCTTCTACTTCTTCTGCTTCACCCCCCTGACTTCACCTGCTCCTTCTCCTTCTTCTGCTTCTTCTGATTCACCCTCCTAACTTCACCTTCTCCTTCTCCTTCTTCTGCTTCTTCTGATTCACGCTCCTGACTTCACCTTCTCCTTCTCCTTCTTCTACTTCTTCTGCTTCACCCCCCTGACGTCACCTGCTCCTTCTCCTTCTTCTGCTTCTTCTGATTCACCCTCCTAACTTCACCTTCTCCTTCTGCTTCTTCTGCTTCTTCTGATTCACGCTCCTGACTTCACCTTTTCCTTCTCCTTCTTCTGCTTCTTCTGATTCACCCTCCAGACTTCACCTTCTCCTTCTCCTTCCTCTGCTTCTTCTGATTCACCCTCCAGACTTCACCTTCTCCTTCTCCTTCTTCTGCTTCTTCTGATTCACCCTCCAGACCTCACCTTCTCCTTCTCCTTCTTCTACTTCTTCTGATTCACCCTCCAGACCTCATCTTCTCCTTCTCCTTCTTCTGCTTCTTCTGACTCACCCTCCAGACTTCACCTTCTCCTTCTCCTTCTTCTACTTCTTCTGATTCACCCTCCAGACTTCTCCTTCTCCTTCTTCTACTTCGTCTGATTCACCCTCCAGACTTCACCTTCTCCTTCTCCTTCTTCTACTTCTTCTGATTCACCCTCCAGTCTTCACCTACTCCTTCTCCTTCTTCTGTTTCTTCTGCTTCACCCTCCAGACTTCCCCTTCTCCTTCTCTTTCTTCTGCTTCTTCTGATTCACCCTCCAGACTTCATCTTCTCCTTCTCCTTCTTCTGATTCTTCTGATTCACCCTCCAGACTTCACCTTCTCCTTCTCCTCCTTCTGCTTCTTTTGATTCACCCTCCTGACTTCACCTTCTCCTTCTCCTTCTTCTACTTCTTCTGCTTCACCCTCCAGACTTCACCTTCTCCTTCTCCTTCTTCTACTTCTTCTGATTCACCCTCCAGACTTCACCTTCTCCTTCTCCTTCTTCTGCTTCTTCTGATTCACCCTCCAGACTTCACCTTCTCCTTCTCCTTATTCTGCTTCTTCTGCTTCACCCTCCAGACTTCACCTTCTCCTTCTCCTTCTTCTGCTTCTTCTGCTTCACCGTCCTGACTTCACCTTCTCCTTCTCCTTCTTCTACTTCTTCTGCTTCACCCCCCTGACTTCACCTGCTCCTTCTCCTTCTTCTGCTTCTTCTGATTCACCCTCCTAACTTCACCTTCTCCTTCTCCTTCTTCTGCTTCTTCTGATTCACGCTCCTGACTTCACCTTTTCCTTCTCCTTCTTCTGCTTCTTCTGATTCACCCTCCAGACTTCACCTTCTCCTTCTCCTTCCTCTGCTTCTTCTGATTCACCCTCCAGACTTCACCTTCTCCTTCTCCTTCTTCTGCTTCTTCTGATTCACCCTCCAGACCTCACCTTCTCCTTCTCCTTCTTCTACTTCTTCTGATTCACCCTCCAGACCTCATCTTCTCCTTCTCCTTCTTCTGCTTCTTCTGACTCACCCTCCAGACTTCACCTTCTCCTTCTCCTTCTTCTACTTCTTCTGATTCACCCTCCAGACTTCTCCTTCTCCTTCTTCTACTTCGTCTGATTCACCCTCCAGACTTCACCTTCTCCTTCTCCTTCTTCTACTTCTTCTGATTCACCCTCCAGTCTTCACCTACTCCTTCTCCTTCTTCTGTTTCTTCTGCTTCACCCTCCAGACTTCCCCTTCTCCTTCTCTTTCTTCTGCTTCTTCTGATTCACCCTCCAGACTTCATCTTCTCCTTCTCCTTCTTCTGATTCTTCTGATTCACCCTCCAGACTTCACCTTCTCCTTCTCCTTCTTCTGCTTCTTCTGATTCACCCTCCTGACTTCACCTTCTCCTTCTCCTTCTTCTACTTCTTCTGCTTCACCCTCCAGACTTCACCTTCTCCTTCTCCTTCTTCTACTTCTTCTGATTCACCCTCCAGACTTCACCTTCTCCTTCTCCTTCTTCTGCTTCTTCTGATTCACCCTCCAGACTTCACCTTCTCCTTCTCCTTATTCTGCTTCTTCTGATTCACCCTCCAGACTTCACCTTCTCCTTCTCCTTCTTCTGCTTCTTCTGATTCACCCTCCAGACTTCACCTTTTCCTTCTCCTTCTTCTGCTTCTTCTGATACACCCTCCAGACTTCACCTTCTCCTTCTCCTTCTTCTGCTTCTTCTGATTCACCCTCCAGACTTCACCTTCTCCTTCTCCTTCTTCTACTTCTTCTGATTCACCCTCCAGACTTCACCTTCTCCTTCTCTTTCTTCTGCTTCTTCTGATTCTCCCTCCAGACTTCACCTTCTCCTTCTCCTTCTTCTGATTCTTCTGATTCACCCTCCAGACTTCACCTTCTCCTTCTCCTTCTTCTGCTTCTTCTGATTCACCCTCCTGACTTCACCTTCTCCTTCTCCTTCTTCTACTTCTTCTGATTCACCCTCCTGACTTCAACTTCTCCTTCTCCTTCTTCTACTTCTTCTGCTTCACCCTCCAGACTACACCTTCTCCTTCTCCTTCTTCTACTTCTTCAGATTCACCCTCCAGACTTCACCTTCTCCTTCTCCTTCTTCTACTTCTTCTGATTCACCCTCCAGACTTCACCTTCTCCTTCTCCTTCTTCTACTTCTTCTGATTCACCCTCCAGACTTCACCTTCTCCTTCTCCTTATTCTGCTTCTTCTGGTTCACCCTCCAGACTTCACCTTCTACTTCTCCTTCTTCTGCTTCTTCTGATTCACCCTCCAGACTTCACCTTCTCCTTCTCCTTCTTCTGCTTCTTCTGATTCACCCTCCAGACTTCACCTTCTCCTTCTCCTTCTTCTACTTCTTCTGATTCACCCTCCAGACTTCATCTTCTCCTTCTCCTTCTTCTGCTTCTTCTGATTCACCCTCCAGACTTCACCTTCTCCTTCTCCTTCTTCTACTTCTTCTGATTCACCCTCCAGACTTCACCTTCTCCTTCTCCTTCTTCTGTTTCTTCTGATTCACCCTCCAGACTTCACCTTCTCCTTCTCCTTCTTCTACTTCTTCTGCTTCACCCCCCTGACTTCACCTGCTCCTTCTCCTTCTTCTGCTTCTTCTGATTCACCCTCCTAACTTCACCTTCTCCTTCTCCTTCTTCTGCTTCTTCTGATTCACGCTCCTGACTTCACCTTCTCCTTCTCCTTCTTCTACTTCTTCTGCTTCACCCCCCTGACGTCACCTGCTCCTTCTCCTTCTTCTGCTTCTTCTGATTCACCCTCCTAACTTCACCTTCTCCTTCTGCTTCTTCTGCTTCTTCTGATTCACGCTCCTGACTTCACCTTTTCCTTCTCCTTCTTCTGCTTCTTCTGATTCACCCTCCAGACTTCACCTTCTCCTTCTCCTTCCTCTGCTTCTTCTGATTCACCCTCCAGACTTCACCTTCTCCTTCTCCTTCTTCTGCTTCTTCTGATTCACCCTCCAGACCTCACCTTCTCCTTCTCCTTCTTCTACTTCTTCTGATTCACCCTCCAGACCTCATCTTCTCCTTCTCCTTCTTCTGCTTCTTCTGACTCACCCTCCAGACTTCACCTTCTCCTTCTCCTTCTTCTACTTCTTCTGATTCACCCTCCAGACTTCTCCTTCTCCTTCTTCTACTTCGTCTGATTCACCCTCCAGACTTCACCTTCTCCTTCTCCTTCTTCTACTTCTTCTGATTCACCCTCCAGTCTTCACCTACTCCTTCTCCTTCTTCTGTTTCTTCTGCTTCACCCTCCAGACTTCCCCTTCTCCTTCTCTTTCTTCTGCTTCTTCTGATTCACCCTCCAGACTTCATCTTCTCCTTCTCCTTCTTCTGATTCTTCTGATTCACCCTCCAGACTTCACCTTCTCCTTCTCCTCCTTCTGCTTCTTTTGATTCACCCTCCTGACTTCACCTTCTCCTTCTCCTTCTTCTACTTCTTCTGCTTCACCCTCCAGACTTCACCTTCTCCTTCTCCTTCTTCTACTTCTACTGATTCACCCTCCAGACTTCACCTTCTCCTTCTCCTTCTTCTGCTTCTTCTGATTCACCCTCCAGACTTCACCTTCTCCTTCTCCTTATTCTGCTTCTTCTGATTCACCCTCCAGACTTCACCTTCTCCTTCTCCTTCTTCTGCTTCTTCTAATTCACCCTCCAGACTTCACCTTTTCCTTCTCCTTCTTCTGCTTCTTCTGATACACCCTCCAGACTTCACCTTCTCCTTCTCCTTCTTCTGCTTCTTCTGATTCACCCTCCAGACTTCACCTTCTCCTTCTCCTTCTTCTACTTCTTCTGATTCACCCTCCAGACTTCACCTTCTCCTTCTCTTTCTTCTGCTTCTTCTGATTCTCCCTCCAGACTTCACCTTCTCCTTCTCCTTCTTCTGATTCTTCTGATTCACCCTCCAGACTTCACCTTCTCCTTCTCCTTCTTCTGCTTCTTCTGATTCACCCTCCTGACTTCACCTTCTCCTTCTCCTTCTTCTACTTCTTCTGATTCACCCTCCTGACTTCACCTTCTCCTTCTCCTTCTTCTACTTCTTCTGCTTCACCCTCCAGACTTCACCTTCTCCTTCTCCTTCTTCTACTTTTTCAGATTCACCCTCCAGACTTCACCTTCTCCTTCTCCTTCTTCTACTTCTTCTGATTCACCCTCCAGACTTCACCTTCTCCTTCTCCTTCTTCTACTTCTTCTGATTCACCCTCCAGACTTCACCTTCTCCTTCTCCTTATTCTGCTTCTTCTGGTTCACCCTCCAGACTTCACCTTCTCCTTCTCCTTCTTCTGCTTCTTCTGATTCACCCTCCAGACTTCACCTTCTCCTTCTCCTTCTTCTGCTTCTTCTGATTCATCCTCCAGACTTCACCTTCTCCTTCTCCTTCTTCTACTTCTTCTGATTCACCCTCCAGACTTCATCTTCTCCTTCTCCTTCTTCTGCTTCTTCTGATTCACCCTCCAGACTTCACCTTCTCCTTCTCCTTCTTCTACTTCTTCTGATTCACCCTCCAGACTTCACCTTCTCCTTCTCCTTCTTCTGTTTCTTCTGATTCACCCTCCAGACTTCACCTTCTCCTTCTCCTTCTTCTACTTCTTCTGATTCACCCTCCAGACTTCACCTTCTCCTTCTCCTTCTTCTACTTCTTCTGATTCACCCTCCAGAATTCATCTTCTCCTTCTCCTTCTTCTGCATCTTCTGATTCACCCTCCAGACTTCACCTTCTCCTTCTCCTTCTTCTGCTTCTTCTGATTCACCCTCCAGACTTCACCTTCTCCTTCTCCTTCTTCTACTTCTTCTGATTCACCCTCCAGACTTCACCTTCTCCTTCTCCTTCTTCTACTTCTTCTGATTCACCCTCCAGTCTTCACATTCTCCTTCTCCCTCTTCTGTTTCTTCTGCTTCAGCCTCCAGACTTCACCTTCTCCTTCTCTTTCTTCTGATTCTTCTGATTCACCCTCCAGACTTCACCTTCTCCTTCTCCTTCTTCTGATTCTTCTGATTCACCCTCCAGACTTCACCTTCTCCTTCTCCTTCTTCTGCTTCTTCTGATTCACCCTCCTGGCTTCACCTTCTCCTTCTCCTTCTTCTACTTCTTCTGATTCACCCTCCTGACTTCACCTTCTCCTTCTCCTTCTTCTCCTTCTTCTGCTTCACCCTCCAGACTTCACCTTCTCCTTCTCCTTCTTCTACCTCTTCTGATTCACCCTCCAGACTTCACCTTCTCCTTCTCCTTCTTCTGCTTCTTCTGATTCACCCTCCAGACTTCACCTTCTCCTTCTCCTTATTCTGCTTCTTCTGATTCACCCTCCAGACTTCACCTTCTCCTTCTCCTTATTCTGCTTCTTCTGATTCAACCTCCAGACTTCACCTTCTCCTTCTCCTTCTTCTGCTTCTTCTGATTCACCCTCCAGATTTCACCTTCTCCTTCTCCTTCTTCTGTTTCTTCTGATTCGCCCTCCAGACTTCACCTTCTCCTTCTCCTTCTTCTGCTTCTTCTGATTCACCCTCCTGACTTCACCTTCTCCTTCTCCTTCTTCTACTTCTTCTGATTCACCCTCCTGACTTCACCTTCTCCTTCTCCTTCTTCTACTTCTTCTGCTTCACCCTCCAGACTTCACCTTCTCCTTCTCCTTCTTCTACTTCTTCTGATTCACCCTCCAGACTTCACCTTCTCCTTCTGCTTCTTCTGCTTCTTCTGATTCACCCTCCAGACTTCACCTTCTCCTTCTCCTTATTCTGCTTCTTCTGATTCACCCTCCAGACTTCACCTTCTCCTTCTCCTTCTTCTGCTTCTTCTGATTCACCCTCCAGACTTCACCTTCTCCTTCTCCTTCTTCTGCTTCTTCTGATTCACCCTCCAGACATCACCTTCTCCTTCTCCTTCTTCTGCTTCTTCTGATTCACCCTCCAGACTTCACCTTCTCCTTCTCCTTCTTCTACTTCTTCTGATTCACCCTCCAGACTTCACCTTCTCCTTCTCTTTCTTCTGCTTCTTCTGATTCACCCTCCAGACTTCACCTTCTCCTTCTCCTTCTTCTGATTCTTCTGATTCACCCTCCAGACTTCACCTTCTCCTTCTCCTTCTTCTGCTTCTTCTGATTCACCCTCCTGACTTCACCTTCTCCTTCTCCTTCTTCTACTTCTTCTGATTCACCCTCCTGACTTCACCTTCTCCTTCTCCTTCTTCTACTTCTTCTGCTTCACCCTCCAGACTTCACCTTCTCCTTCTCCTTTTTCTACTTCTTCTGATTCACCCTCCAGACTTCACCTTCTCCTTCTCCTTCTTCTACTTCTTCTGATTCACCCTACAGATTTCACCTTCTCCTTCTCCTTCTTCTGCTTCTTCTGATTCACCCTCCAGACTTCACCTTCTCCTTCTCCTTATTCTGCTTCTTCTGTTTCACCCTCCAGACTTCACCTTCTCCTTCTCCTTCTTCTGCTTCTTCTGATTCACCCTCCAGACTTCACCTTCTCCTTCTCCTTCTTCTGCTTCTTCTGATTCACCCTCCAGACTTCACCTTCTCCTTCTCCTTCTTCTACTTCTTCTGATTCACCCTCCAGACTTCACCTTCTCCTTCTCCTTCTTCTGCTTCTTCTGATTCACCCTCCAGACTTCACCTTCTCCTTCTCCTTCGTCTACTTCTTCTGATTCACCCTCCAGACTTCACCTTCTCCTTCTCCTTCTTCTACTTCTTCTGATTCACCCTCCAGACTTCACCTTCTCCTTCTCCTTCTTCTACTTCTTCTGATTCACCCTCCAGTCTTCACCTTCTCCTTCTCCTTCTTCTGTTTCTTCTGCTTCACCCTCCAGACTTCATCTTCTCCTTCTCCTTCTTCTCCTTCTTCTGATTCACCCTCCAGACTTCACCTTCTCCTTCTCCTTCTTCTACTTCTTTTGATTCACCCTCCAGACTTCATCTTCTCCTTCTCCTTCTGCTCCTTCTTCTGATTCACCCGCCAGACTTCACCTTCTCCTTCTCCTTCTTCTGCTTCTTCTGATTCACCCTCCAGACTTCACCTTCTCCTTCTCCTTCTTCTCCTTCTTCTGATTCACCCTCCAGACTTCACCTTCTCCTTCTCCTTCTTCTACTTCTTCTGATTCACCCTCCAGTCTTCACCTTCTTCTTCTCCTTCTTCTGTTTCTTCTGCTTCACCCTCCAGACTTCACCTTCTCCTTCTCTTTCTTCTGCTTCTTCTGATTCACCCTCCAGACTTCACCTTCTCCTTCTCCTTCTTCTGATTCTTCTGATTCACCCTCCAGACTTCACCTTCTCCATCTCCTTCTTCTGCTTCTTCTGATTCACCGTCCAGACCTCACCTTCTCCTTCTCCTTCTTCTACTTCTTCTGATTCACCCTCCTGACTTCACCTTCTCCTTCTCCTTCATCTACTTCTTCTGCTTCACCCTCCAGACTTCACCTTCTCCTTCTCCTTCTTCTACTTCTTCTGATTCACCCTCCAGACTTCACCTTCTCCTTCTCCTTCTTCTACTTCTTCTGATTCACCCTCCAGACTTCACCTTCTCCTTCTCCTTCTTCTGCTTCTTCTGATTCACCCTCCAGACTTCACCTTCTCCTTCTCCTTATTCTGCTTCTTCTGATTCACCCTCCAGACTTCACCTTCTCCTTCTCCTTCTTCTGCTTCTTCTGATTCACCCTCCAGACTTCACCTTCTCCTTCTCCTTCTTCTGCTTCTTCTGATTCACCCTCCAGACTTCACCTTCTCCTTCTCCTTCTTCTACTTCTTCTGATTCACCCTCCAGACTTCACCTTCTCCTTCTCCTTCTCCTGCTTCTTCTGATTGACCCTCCAGACTTCACCTTCTCCTTCTCCTTCGTCTACTTCTTCTGATTCACCCTCCAGACTACACCTTCTCCTTCTCCTTCTTCTACTTCTTCTGATTCACCCTCCAGACTTCACCTTCTCCTTCTCCTTCTTCTGTTTCTTCTGATTCACCCTCCAGACTTCATCTTCTCATTCTCCTTCTTCTACTTCTTCTGATTCACCCTCCAGACTTCACCTTCTCCTTCTCCTTCTTCTACTTCTTCTGATTCACCCTCCAGACTTCATCTTCTCCTTCTCCTTCTTCTGCTTCTTCTGATTCACCCTCCAGACTTCACCTTCTCCTTCTCCTTCTTCTGCTTCTTCTGATTCACCCTCCAGACTTCAACTTCTCCTTCTCCTTCTTCTACTTCTTCTGATTCACCCTCCAGACTTCACCTTCTCCTTCTCCTTCTTCTACTTCTTCAGATTCACCCTCCAGTCTTCACCTTCTCCTTCTCCTTCTTCTGTTTCTTCTGCTTCACCCTCCAGACTTCACCTTCTCCTTCTCTTTCTTCTGCTTCTTCTGATTCACCCTCCAGACTTCACCTTCTCCTTCTCCTTCTTCTGATTCTTCTGATTCACCCTCCAGACTTCACCTTCTCCTTCTCCTTCTTCTGCTTCTTCTGATTCACCCTCCTGACTTCACCTTCTCCTTCTCCTTCTTCTACTTCTTCTGATTCACCCTCCTGACTTCACCTTCTCCTTCTCCTTCTTCTACTTCTTCTGCTTCACCCTCCAGACTTCACCTTCTCCTTCTCCTTCTTCTACTTCTTCTGATTCACCCTCCAGACTTCACCTTCTCCTTCTCCTTCTTCTGCTTCTTCTGATTCACCCTCCAGACTTCACCTTCTCCTTCTCCTTCTTCTGTTTCTTCTGCTTCACCCTCCAGACTTCATCTTCTCCTTCTCCTTCTTCTCCTTCTTCTGATTCACCCTCCAGACTTCACCTTCTCCTTCTCCTTCTTCTACTTCTTTTGATTCACCCTCCAGACTTCATCTTCTCCTTCTCCTTCTGCTCCTTCTTCTGATTCACCCTCCAGACTTCACCTTCTCCTTCTCCTTCTTCTGCTTCTTCTGATTCACCCTCCAGACTTCACCTTCTCCTTCTCCTTCTTCTCCTTCTTCTGATTCACCCTCCAGACTTCACCTTCTCCTTCTCCTTCTTCTACTTCTTCTGATTCACCCTCCAGTCTTCACCTTCTTCTTCTCCTTCTTCTGTTTCTTCTGCTTCACCCTCCAGACTTCACCTTCTCCTTCTCTTTCTTCTGCTTCTTCTGATTCACCCTCCAGACTTCACCTTCTCCTTCTCCTTCTTCTGATTCTTCTGATTCACCCTCCAGACTTCACCTTCTCCATCTCCTTCTTCTGCTTCTTCTGATTCACCGTCCAGACCTCACCTTCTCCTTCTCCTTCTTCTACTTCTTCTGATTCACCCTCCTGACTTCACCTTCTCCTTCTCCTTCATCTACTTCTTCTGCTTCACCCTCCAGACTTCACCTTCTCCTTCTCCTTCTTCTACTTCTTCTGATTCACCCTCCAGACTTCACCTTCTCCTTCTCCTTCTTCTACTTCTTCTGATTCACCCTCCAGACTTCACCTTCTCCTTCTCCTTCTTCTGCTTCTTCTGATTCACCCTCCAGACTTCACCTTCTCCTTCTCCTTATTCTGCTTCTTCTGATTCACCCTCCAGACTTCACCTTCTCCTTCTCCTTCTTCTGCTTCTTCTGATTCACCCTCCAGACTTCACCTTCTCCTTCTCCTTCTTCTGCTTCTTCTGATTCACCCTCCAGACTTCACCTTCTCCTTCTCCTTCTTCTACTTCTTCTGATTCACCCTCCAGACTTCACCTTCTCCTTCTCCTTCTTCTGCTTCTTCTGATTGACCCTCCAGACTTCACCTTCTCCTTCTCCTTCGTCTACTTCTTCTGATTCACCCTCCAGACTACACCTTCTCCTTCTCCTTCTTCTACTTCTTCTGATTCAACCTCCAGACTTCACCTTCTCCTTCTCCTTCTTCTGTTTCTTCTGATTCACCCTCCAGACTTCATCTTCTCATTCTCCTTCTTCTACTTCTTCTGATTCACCCTCCAGACTTCACCTTCTCCTTCTCCTTCTTCTACTTCTTCTGATTCACCCTCCAGACTTCATCTTCTCCTTCTCCTTCTTCTGCTTCTTCTGATTCACCCTCCAGACTTCACCTTCTCCTTCTCCTTCTTCTGCTTCTTCTGATTCACCCTCCAGACTTCAACTTCTCCTTCTCCTTCTTCTACTTCTTCTGATTCACCCTCCAGACTTCACCTTCTCCTTCTCCTTCTTCTACTTCTTCAGATTCACCCTCCAGTCTTCACCTTCTCCTTCTCCTTCTTCTGTTTCTTCTGCTTCACCCTCCAGACTTCACCTTCTCCTTCTCTTTCTTCTGCTTCTTCTGATTCACCCTCCAGACTTCACCTTCTCCTTCTCCTTCTTCTGATTCTTCTGATTCACCCTCCAGACTTCACCTTCTCCTTCTCCTTCTTCTGCTTCTTCTGATTCACCCTCCTGACTTCACCTTCTCCTTCTCCTTCTTCTACTTCTTCTGATTCACCCTCCTGACTTCACCTTCTCCTTCTCCTTCTTCTACTTCTTCTGCTTCACCCTCCAGACTTCACCTTCTCCTTCTCCTTCTTCTACTTCTTCTGATTCACCCTCCAGACTTCACCTTCTCCTTCTCCTTCTTCTGCTTCTTCTGATTCACCCTCCAGACTTCACCTTCTCCTTCTCCTTATTTTGCTTCTTCTGTTTCACCCTCCAGACTTCACCTTCTCCTTATCCTTCTTCTGCTTCTTCTGATTCACCCTCCAGACTTCACCTTCTCCTTCTCCTTCTTCTGCTTCTTCTGATTCACCCTCCAGACTTCACCTTCTCCTTCTCCTTCTTCTACTTCTTCTGATTCACCCTCCAGACTTCACCTTCTCCTTCTCCTTCTTCTGCTTCTTCTGATTCACCCTCCAGACTTCACCTTCTCCTTCTCCTTCGTCTACTTCTTCTGATTCACCCTCCAGACTACACCTTCTCCTTCTCCTTCTTCTACTTCTTCTGATTCACCCTCCAGACTTCACCTTCTCCTTCTCCTTCTTCTACTTCTTCTGATTCACCCTCCAGAATTCATCTTTTCCTTCTCCTTCTTCTCCTTCTTCTGATTCACCCTCCAGACTTCACCTTCTCCTTCTCCTTCTTCTGCTTCTTCTGATTCACCCTCCAGACTTCACCTTCTCCTTCTCCTTCTTCTACTTCTTCTGATTCACCCTCCAGACTTCACCTTCTCCTTCTCCTTCTTCTACTTCTTCTGATTCACCCTCCAGTCTTCACCTTCTCCTTCTCCTTCTTCTGTTTCTTCTGCTTCACCCTCCAGACTTCACCTTCTCCTTCTCTTTCTTCTGCTTCTTCTGATTCACCCTCCAGACTTCACCTTCTCCTTCTCCTTCTTCTGATTCTTCTGATTCACCCTCCAGACTTCAACTTCTCCTTCTCCTTCTTCTGCTTCTTCTGATTCACCCTCCAGACCTCACCTTCTCCTTCTCCTTCTTCTACTTCTTCTGATTCACCCTCCTGACTTCACCTTCTCCTTCTCCTTCATCTACTTCTTCTGCTTCACCCTCCAGACTTCACCTTCTCCTTCTCCTTCTTCTACTTCTTCTGATTCACCCTCCAGACTTCACCTTCTCCTTCTCCTTCTTCTACTTCTTCTGATTCACCCTCCAGACTTCACCTTCTCCTTCTCCTTCTTCTACTTCTTCTGATTCACCATCCAGAATTCACCTTCTCCTTCTCCTTCTTCTGCTTCTTCTGATTCACCCTCCAGACTTCACCTTCTCCTTCTCCTTATTCTGCTTCTTCTGATTCACCCTCCAGACTTCACCTTCTCCTTCTCCTTCTTCTGCTTCTTCTGATTCACCCTCCAGACTTCACCTTCTCCTTCTCCTTCTTCTGCTTCTTCTGATTCACCCTCCAGACTTCACCTTCTCCTTCTCCTTCTTCTACTTCTTCTGATTCACCATCCAGACTTCACCTTCTCCTTCTCCTTCTTCTGCTTCTTCTGATTCACCCTCCAGACTTCACCTTCTCCTTCTCCTTCGTCTACTTCTTCTGATTCACCCTCCAGACTACACCTTCTCCTTCTCCTTCTTCTACTTCTTCTGATTCACCCTCCAGACTTCACCTTCTCCTTCTCCTTCTTCTCTTTCTTCTGATTCACCCTCCAGACTTCATCTTTTCCTTCTCCTTCTTCTACTTCTTCTGATTCACCCTCCAGACTTCACCTTCTCCTTCTCCTTCTTCTACTTCTTCTGATTCACCCTCCAGACTTCATCTTCTCCTTCTCCTTCTTCTGCTTCTTCTGATTCACCCTCCAGACTTCACCTTCTCCTTCTCCTTCTTCTGCTTCTTCTGATTCACCCTCCAGACTTCAACTTCTCCTTCTCCTTCTTCTACTTCTTCTGATTCACCCTCCAGACGTCACCTTCTCCTTCTCCTTCTTCTACTTCTTCTGATTCACCCTCCAGTCTTCACCTTCTCCTTCTCCTTCTTCTGTTTCTTCTGCTTCACCCTCCAGACTTCACCTTCTCCTTCTCCTTCTTCTGCTTCTTCTGCTTCACACTCCAGACTTCACCTTCTCCTTCTCCTTCTTCTGCTGCGCCCTCCAGGCTTCACCTTCTCCTTCTCCTTCTTCTGCTTCTTCTGCTTCACCGTCCTGACTTCACCTTCTCCTTCTCCTTCTTCTACTTCTTCTGCTACACCCCCCTGACTTCACCTGCTCCTTCTCCTTCTTCTGCTTCTTCTGATTCACCCTCCTAAATTCACCTTCTCCTTCTCCTTCTTCTGCTTCTTCTGATTCACCCTCCTGACTTCACCTTCTCCTTCTCCTTCTTCTGCTTCTTCTGATTCACCCTCCAGACTTCACCTTCTCCTTCTCCTTCTTCTGCTTCTTCTGATTCACCCTCCAGACTTCACCTTTTCCTTCTCCTTCTTCTGCTTCTTCTGCTTCACCCTCCAGACTTCACCTTCTCCTTCTCCTTCTTCTGCTTCTTCTGCTTCACCCTCCTGACTTCACCTTCTCCTTCTCCTTCTTCTACTTCTTCTGATTCACCCTCCAGACTTCACCTACTCCTTCTCCTTCTTCTGCTTCTTCTGCTTCACCCTCCAGACTTCACCTTCTCCTTCTCCTTCTTCTGCTTCTTCTGCTTCGCCCTCCAGACTTCACCTTCTCCTTCTCCTTCTTCTGCTTCTTCTGCTTCACTCTCCTGACTTCACCTTCTCCTTCTCCTTCTTCTACTTCTTCTGATTCACCCTCCAGACTTCACCCTCTCCTTCTCCTTCTTCTGCTTCTTCTGCTTCACCCTCCAGACTTCACCTTCTCTTTCTCCTTTTTCTGCTTCTTCTGCTGCGCCCTCCAGACTTCACCTTCTCCTTCTCCTTCTTCTGCTTCTTCTGATTCACGTTCCAGACTTCACCTTCTCCTTCTCCTTCTTCTACTTCTTCTGATCCACCCTCCTGACTTCACCTTCTCCTTCTCCTTCTTCTGCTTCTTCTGCTTCACCCTCCAGACTTCACCTTCTCCTTCTCCTTCTTCTGCTTCTTCTGCTTCACCCACCAGACTTCACCTTCTCCTTCTCCTTCTTCTGCTTCTTCTGCTTCACCCTCCTGACTTCACCTTATCCTTCTCCTTCTTCTACTTCTTCTGATTCACCCTCCAGACTTCACCTACTCCTTCTCCTTCTTCTGCTTCTTCTGCTTCACCCTCCAGACTTCACCTTCTCCTTCTCCTTCTTCTGCTTCTTCTGCTTCGCCCTCCAGACTTCACCTTCTCCTTCTCCTTCTTCTGCTTCTTCTGCTTCACTCTCCTGACTTCACCTTCTCCTTCTCCTTCTTCTACTTCTTCTGATTCACCCTCCAGACTTCACCCTCTCCTTCTCCTTCTTCTGCTTCTTCTGCTTCACCCTCCAGACTTCACCTTCTCCTTCTCCTTCTTCTGCTTCTTCTGCTTCACCGTCCTGACTTCACCTTCTCCTTCTCCTTCTTCTACTTCTTCTGCTTCACCCCCCTGACTTCACCTGCCCCTTCTCCTTCTTCTGCTTCTTCTGATTCACCCTCCTAACTTCACCTTCTCCTTCTCCTTCTTCTGCTTCTTCTGATTCACCCTCCAGACTTCACCTTCTCCTTCTCCTTCTTCTACTTCGTCTGATTCACCCTCCAGACTTCACCTTCTCCTTCTCCTTCTTCTACTTCTTCTGATTCACCCTCCAGTCTTCACCTACTCCTTCTCCTTCTTCTGTTTCTTCTGCTTCACCCTCCAGACTTCACCTTCTCCTTCTCTTTCTTCTGCTTCTTCTGATTCACCCTCCAGACTTCATCTTCTCCTTCTCCTTCTTCTGATTCTTCTGATTCACCCTCCAGACTTCACCTTCTCCTTCTCCTTCTTCTGCTTCTTCTGATTCACCCTCCTGACTTCACCTTCTCCTTCTCCTTCTTCTACTTCTTCTGCTTCACCCTCCAGACTTCACCTTCTCCTTCTCCTTCTTCTACTTCTTCTGATTCACCCTCCAGACTTCACCTTCTCCTTCTCCTTCTTCTGCTTCTTCTGATTCACCCTCCAGACTTCACCTTCTCCTTCTCCTTATTCTGCTTCTTCTGATTCACCCTCCAGACTTCACCTTCTCCTTCTCCTGCTTCTGCTTCTTCTGATTCACCCTCCAGACTTCACCTTTTCCTTCTCCTTCTTCTGCTTCTTCTGATTCACCCTCCAGACTTCACCTTCTCCTTCTCCTTCTGCTTCTTCTGATTCACCCTCCAGACTTCACTTTCTCCTTCTCCTTCTTCTACTTCTTCTGATTCACCCTCCAGACTTCACCTTCTCCTTCTCTTTCTTCTGCTTCTTCTGATTCACCCTCCAGACTTCACCTTCTCCTTCTCCTTCTTCTACTTCTTCTGATTCACCCTCCAGACTTCACCTTCTCCTTCTCCTTCTTCTGCTTCTTCTGATTCATCCTCCAGACTTCACCTTCTCCTTCTCCTTCGTCTACTTCTTCTGATTCACCCTCCAGACTACACCTTCTCCTTCTCCTTCTTCTACTTCTTCTGATTCACCCTCCAGACTTCACCTTCTCCTTCTCCTTCTTCTGTTTCTTCTGATTCACCCTCCAGACTTCATCTTCTCATTCTCCTTCTTCTACTTCTTCTGATTCACCCTCCAGACTTCACCTTCTCCTTCTCCTTCTTCTACTTCTTCTGATTCACCCTCCAGACTTCATCTTCTCCTTCTCCTTCTTCTGCTTCTTCTGATTCACCCTCCAGACTTCACCTTCTCCTTCTCCTTCTTCTGCTTCTTCTGATTCACCCTCCAGACTTCAACTTCTCCTTCTCCTTCTTCTACTTCTTCTGATTCACCCTCCAGACTTCACCTTCTCCTTCTCCTTCTTCTACTTCTTCTGATTCACCCTCCAGTCTTCACCTTCTCCTTCTCCTTCTTCTGTTTCTTCTGCTTCACCCTCCAGACTTCACCTTCTCCTTCTCTTTCTTCTGCTTCTTCTGATTCACCCTCCAGACTTCACCTTCTCCTTCTCCTTCTTCTGATTCTTCTGATTCACCCTCCAGACTTCACCTTCTCCTTCTCCTTCTTCTGCTTCTTCTGATTCACCCTCCTGACTTCACCTTCTCCTTCTCCTTCTTCAACGTCTTCTGATTCACCCTCCTGACTTCACCTTCTCCTTCTCCTTCTTCTACTTCTTCTGCTTCACCCTCCAGACTTCACCTTCTCCTTCTCCTTCTTCTACTTCTTCTGATTCACCCTCCAGACTTCACCTTCTCCTTCTCCTTCTTCTGCTTCTTCTGATTCACCCTCCAGACTTCACCTTCTCCTTCTCCTTATTCTGCTTCTTCTGTTTCACCCTCCAGACTTCACCTTCTCCTTCTCCTTCTTCTGCTTCTTCTGATTCACCCTCCAGACTTCACCTTCTCCTTCCCCTTCTTCTGCTTCTTCTGATTCACCCTCCAGACTTCACCTTCTCCTTCTCCTTCTTCTACTTCTTCTGATTCACCCTCCAGACTTCACCTTCTCCTTCTCCTTCTTCTGCTTCTTCTGATTCACCCTCCAGACTTCACCTTCTCCTTCTCCTTCGTCTACTTCTTCTGATTCACCCTGCAGACTACACCTTCTCCTTCTCCTTCTTCTACTTCTTCTGATTCACCCTCCAGACTTCACCTTCTCCATCTCCTTCTTCTACTTCTTCTGATTCACCCTCCAGACTTCATCTTCTCCTTCTCCTTCTTCTCCTTCTTCTGATTCACCCTCCAGACTTCACCTTCTCCTTCTCCTTCTTCTGCTTCTTCTGATTCACCCTCCAGACTTCACCTTCTCCTTCTCCTTCTTCTACTTCTTCTGATTCACCCTCCAGACTTCACCTTCTCCTTCTCCTTCTTCTACTTCTTCTGATTCACCCTCCAGTCTTCACCTTCTCCTTCTCCTTCTTCTGTTTCTTCTGCTTCACCCTCCAGACTTCACCTTCTCCTTCTCTTTCTTCTGCTTCTTCTGATTCACCCTCCAGACTTCACCTTCTCCTTCTCCTTCTTCTGATTCTTCTGATTCACCCTCCAGACTTCACCTTCTCCTTCTCCTTCTTCTGCTTCTTCTGATTCACCCTCCAGACCTCACCTTCTCCTTCTCCTTCTTCTACTTCTTCTGATTCACCCTCCTGACTTCACCTTCTCCTTCTCCTTCATCTACTTCTTCTGCTTCACCCTCCAGACTTCACCTTCTCCTTCTCCTTCTTCTACTTCTTCTGATTCACCCTCCAGACTTCACCTTCTCCTTCTCCTTCTTCTACTTCTTCTGATTCACCCTCCAGACTTCACCTTCTCCTTCTCCTTCTTCTACTTCTTCTGATTCACCCTCCAGACTTCACCTTCTCCTTCTCCTTCTTCTGCTTCTTCTGATTCACCCTCCAGACTTCACCTTCTCCTTCTCCTTATTCTGCTTCTTCTGATTCACCCTCCAGACTTCACCTTCTCCTTCTCCTTCTTCTGCTTCTTCTGATTCACCCTCCAGACTTCACCTTCTCCTTCTCCTTCTTCTGCTTCTTCTGATTCACCCTCCAGACTTCACCTTCTCCTTCTCCTTCTTCTACTTCTTCTGATTCACCCTCCAGACTTCACCTTCTCCTTCTCCTTCTTCTGCTTCTTCTGATTCACCCTCCAGACTTCACCTTCTCCTTCTCCTTCGTCTACTTCTTCTGATTCACCCTCCAGTCTACACCTTCTCCTTCTCCTTCTTCTACTTCTTCTGATTCACCCTCCAGACTTCACCTTCTCCTTCTCCTTCTTCTCTTTCTTCTGATTCGCCCTCCAGACTTCATCTTCTCCTTCTCCTTCTTCTACTTCTTCTGATTCACCCTCCAGACTTCACCTTCTCCTTCTCCTTCTTCTACTTCTTCTGATTCACCCTCCAGACTTCATCTTCTCCTTCTCCTTCTTCTGCTTCTTCTGATTCACCCTCCAGACTTCACCTTCTACTTCTCCTTCTTCTGCTTCTTCTGATTCACCCTCCAGACTTCAACTTCTCCTTCTCCTTCTTCTACTTCTTCTGATTCACCCTCCAGACTTCACCTTCTCCTTCTCCTTCTTCTACTTCTTCTGATTCACCCTCCAGTCTTCACCTTCTCCTTCTCCTTCTTCTGTTTCTTCTGCTTCACCCTCCAGACTTCACCTTCTCCTTCTCCTTCTTCTGCTTCTTCTGCTTCACACTCCAGACTTCACCTTCTCCTTCTCCTTCTTCTGCTTCTTCTGCTGCGCCCTCCAGGCTTCACCTTCTCCTTCTCCTTCTTCTGCTTCTTCTGCTTCACCGTCCTGACTTCACCTTCTCCTTCTCCTTCTTCTACTTCTTCTGCTACACCCCCCTGACTTCACCTGCTCCTTCTCCTTCTTCTGCTTCTTCTGATTCACCCTCCTAAATTCACCTTCTCCTTCTCCTTCTTCTGCTTCTTCTGATTCACCCTCCAGACTTCACCTTCTCCTTCTCCTTCTTCTGCTTCTTCTGATTCTCCCTCCAGACTTCACCTTCTCCTTCTCCTTCTTCTGCTTCTTCTGATTCACCCTCCAGACTTCACCTTCTCCTTCTCCTTCTTCTGCTTCTTCTGCTTCACCCTCCAGACTTCACCTTCATCTTCTCCTTCTTCTGCTTCTTCTGCTTCACCCTCCTGACTTCACCTTCTCCTTCTCCTTCTTCTACTTCTTCTGATTCACCCTCCAGACTTCACCTACTCCTTCTCCTTCTTCTGCTTCTTCTGCTTCACCCTCCAGACTTCACCTTCTCCTTCTCCTTCTTCTACTTCTTCTGATTCACCCTCCAGTCTTCACCTTCTCCTTCTCCTTCTTCTGTTTCTTCTGCTTCACCCTCCAGACTTCACCTTCTCCTTCTCTTTCTTCTGCTTCTTCTGATTCACCCTCCAGACTTCACCTTCTCCTTCTCCTTCTTCTGATTCTTCTGATTCACCCTCCAGACTTCAACTTCTCCTTCTCCTTCTTCTGCTTCTTCTGATTCACCCTCCAGACCTCACCTTCTCCTTCTCCTTCTTCTACTTCTTCTGATTCACCCTCCTGACTTCACCTTCTCCTTCTCCTTCATCTACTTCTTCTGCTTCACCCTCCAGACTTCACCTTCTCCTTCTCCTTCTTCTACTTCTTCTGATTCACCCTCCAGACTTCACCTTCTCCTTCTCCTTCTTCTACTTCTTCTGATTCACCCTCCAGACTTCACCTTCTCCTTCTCCTTCTTCTACTTCTTCTGATTCACCATCCAGAATTCACCTTCTCCTTCTCCTTCTTCTGCTTCTTCTGATTCACCCTCCAGACTTCACCTTCTCCTTCTCCTTATTCTGCTTCTTCTGATTCACCCTCCAGACTTCACCTTCTCCTTCTCCTTCTTCTGCTTCTTCTGATTCACCCTCCAGACTTCACCTTCTCCTTCTCCTTCTTCTGCTTCTTCTGATTCACCCTCCAGACTTCACCTTCTCCTTCTCCTTCTTCTACTTCTTCTGATTCACCATCCAGACTTCACCTTCTCCTTCTCCTTCTTCTGCTTCTTCTGATTCACCCTCCAGACTTCACCTTCTCCTTCTCCTTCGTCTACTTCTTCTGATTCACCCTCCAGACTACACCTTCTCCTTCTCCTTCTTCTACTTCTTCTGATTCACCCTCCAGACTTCACCTTCTCCTTCTCCTTCTTCTCTTTCTTCTGATTCACCCTCCAGACTTCATCTTTTCCTTCTCCTTCTTCTACTTCTTCTGATTCACCCTCCAGACTTCACCTTCTCCTTCTCCTTCTTCTACTTCTTCTGATTCACCCTCCAGACTTCATCTTCTCCTTCTCCTTCTTCTGCTTCTTCTGATTCACCCTCCAGACTTCACCTTCTCCTTCTCCTTCTTCTGCTTCTTCTGATTCACCCTCCAGACTTCAACTTCTCCTTCTCCTTCTTCTACTTCTTCTGATTCACCCTCCAGACGTCACCTTCTCCTTCTCCTTCTTCTACTTCTTCTGATTCACCCTCCAGTCTTCACCTTCTCCTTCTCCTTCTTCTGTTTCTTCTGCTTCACCCTCCAGACTTCACCTTCTCCTTCTCCTTCTTCTGCTTCTTCTGCTTCACACTCCAGACTTCACCTTCTCCTTCTCCTTCTTCTGCTGCGCCCTCCAGGCTTCACCTTCTCCTTCTCCTTCTTCTGCTTCTTCTGCTTCACCGTCCTGACTTCACCTTCTCCTTCTCCTTCTTCTACTTCTTCTGCTACACCCCCCTGACTTCACCTGCTCCTTCTCCTTCTTCTGCTTCTTCTGATTCACCCTCCTAAATTCACCTTCTCCTTCTCCTTCTTCTGCTTCTTCTGATTCACCCTCCTGACTTCACCTTCTCCTTCTCCTTCTTCTGCTTCTTCTGATTCACCCTCCAGACTTCACCTTCTCCTTCTCCTTCTTCTGCTTCTTCTGATTCACCCTCCAGACTTCACCTTTTCCTTCTCCTTCTTCTGCTTCTTCTGCTTCACCCTCCAGACTTCACCTTCTCCTTCTCCTTCTTCTGCTTCTTCTGCTTCACCCTCCTGACTTCACCTTCTCCTTCTCCTTCTTCTACTTCTTCTGATTCACCCTCCAGACTTCACCTACTCCTTCTCCTTCTTCTGCTTCTTCTGCTTCACCCTCCAGACTTCACCTTCTCCTTCTCCTTCTTCTGCTTCTTCTGCTTCGCCCTCCAGACTTCACCTTCTCCTTCTCCTTCTTCTGCTTCTTCTGCTTCACTCTCCTGACTTCACCTTCTCCTTCTCCTTCTTCTACTTCTTCTGATTCACCCTCCAGACTTCACCCTCTCCTTCTCCTTCTTCTGCTTCTTCTGCTTCACCCTCCAGACTTCACCTTCTCTTTCTCCTTTTTCTGCTTCTTCTGCTGCGCCCTCCAGACTTCACCTTCTCCTTCTCCTTCTTCTGCTTCTTCTGATTCACGTTCCAGACTTCACCTTCTCCTTCTCCTTCTTCTACTTCTTCTGATCCACCCTCCTGACTTCACCTTCTCCTTCTCCTTCTTCTGCTTCTTCTGCTTCACCCTCCAGACTTCACCTTCTCCTTCTCCTTCTTCTGCTTCTTCTGCTTCACCCACCAGACTTCACCTTCTCCTTCTCCTTCTTCTGCTTCTTCTGCTTCACCCTCCTGACTTCACCTTATCCTTCTCCTTCTTCTACTTCTTCTGATTCACCCTCCAGACTTCACCTACTCCTTCTCCTTCTTCTGCTTCTTCTGCTTCACCCTCCAGACTTCACCTTCTCCTTCTCCTTCTTCTGCTTCTTCTGCTTCGCCCTCCAGACTTCACCTTCTCCTTCTCCTTCTTCTGCTTCTTCTGCTTCACTCTCCTGACTTCACCTTCTCCTTCTCCTTCTTCTACTTCTTCTGATTCACCCTCCAGACTTCACCCTCTCCTTCTCCTTCTTCTGCTTCTTCTGCTTCACCCTCCAGACTTCACCTTCTCCTTCTCCTTCTTCTGCTTCTTCTGCTTCACCGTCCTGACTTCACCTTCTCCTTCTCCTTCTTCTACTTCTTCTGCTTCACCCCCCTGACTTCACCTGCCCCTTCTCCTTCTTCTGCTTCTTCTGATTCACCCTCCTAACTTCACCTTCTCCTTCTCCTTCTTCTGCTTCTTCTGATTCACCCTCCAGACTTCACCTTCTCCTTCTCCTTCTTCTACTTCGTCTGATTCACCCTCCAGACTTCACCTTCTCCTTCTCCTTCTTCTACTTCTTCTGATTCACCCTCCAGTCTTCACCTACTCCTTCTCCTTCTTCTGTTTCTTCTGCTTCACCCTCCAGACTTCACCTTCTCCTTCTCTTTCTTCTGCTTCTTCTGATTCACCCTCCAGACTTCATCTTCTCCTTCTCCTTCTTCTGATTCTTCTGATTCACCCTCCAGACTTCACCTTCTCCTTCTCCTTCTTCTGCTTCTTCTGATTCACCCTCCTGACTTCACCTTCTCCTTCTCCTTCTTCTACTTCTTCTGCTTCACCCTCCAGACTTCACCTTCTCCTTCTCCTTCTTCTACTTCTTCTGATTCACCCTCCAGACTTCACCTTCTCCTTCTCCTTCTTCTGCTTCTTCTGATTCACCCTCCAGACTTCACCTTCTCCTTCTCCTTATTCTGCTTCTTCTGATTCACCCTCCAGACTTCACCTTCTCCTTCTCCTGCTTCTGCTTCTTCTGATTCACCCTCCAGACTTCACCTTTTCCTTCTCCTTCTTCTGCTTCTTCTGATTCACCCTCCAGACTTCACCTTCTCCTTCTCCTTCTGCTTCTTCTGATTCACCCTCCAGACTTCACTTTCTCCTTCTCCTTCTTCTACTTCTTCTGATTCACCCTCCAGACTTCACCTTCTCCTTCTCTTTCTTCTGCTTCTTCTGATTCACCCTCCAGACTTCACCTTCTCCTTCTCCTTCTTCTACTTCTTCTGATTCACCCTCCAGACTTCACCTTCTCCTTCTCCTTCTTCTGCTTCTTCTGATTCATCCTCCAGACTTCACCTTCTCCTTCTCCTTCGTCTACTTCTTCTGATTCACCCTCCAGACTACACCTTCTCCTTCTCCTTCTTCTACTTCTTCTGATTCACCCTCCAGACTTCACCTTCTCCTTCTCCTTCTTCTGTTTCTTCTGATTCACCCTCCAGACTTCATCTTCTCATTCTCCTTCTTCTACTTCTTCTGATTCACCCTCCAGACTTCACCTTCTCCTTCTCCTTCTTCTACTTCTTCTGATTCACCCTCCAGACTTCATCTTCTCCTTCTCCTTCTTCTGCTTCTTCTGATTCACCCTCCAGACTTCACCTTCTCCTTCTCCTTCTTCTGCTTCTTCTGATTCACCCTCCAGACTTCAACTTCTCCTTCTCCTTCTTCTACTTCTTCTGATTCACCCTCCAGACTTCACCTTCTCCTTCTCCTTCTTCTACTTCTTCTGATTCACCCTCCAGTCTTCACCTTCTCCTTCTCCTTCTTCTGTTTCTTCTGCTTCACCCTCCAGACTTCACCTTCTCCTTCTCTTTCTTCTGCTTCTTCTGATTCACCCTCCAGACTTCACCTTCTCCTTCTCCTTCTTCTGATTCTTCTGATTCACCCTCCAGACTTCACCTTCTCCTTCTCCTTCTTCTGCTTCTTCTGATTCACCCTCCTGACTTCACCTTCTCCTTCTCCTTCTTCAACGTCTTCTGATTCACCCTCCTGACTTCACCTTCTCCTTCTCCTTCTTCTACTTCTTCTGCTTCACCCTCCAGACTTCACCTTCTCCTTCTCCTTCTTCTACTTCTTCTGATTCACCCTCCAGACTTCACCTTCTCCTTCTCCTTCTTCTGCTTCTTCTGATTCACCCTCCAGACTTCACCTTCTCCTTCTCCTTATTCTGCTTCTTCTGTTTCACCCTCCAGACTTCACCTTCTCCTTCTCCTTCTTCTGCTTCTTCTGATTCACCCTCCAGACTTCACCTTCTCCTTCCCCTTCTTCTGCTTCTTCTGATTCACCCTCCAGACTTCACCTTCTCCTTCTCCTTCTTCTACTTCTTCTGATTCACCCTCCAGACTTCACCTTCTCCTTCTCCTTCTTCTGCTTCTTCTGATTCACCCTCCAGACTTCACCTTCTCCTTCTCCTTCGTCTACTTCTTCTGATTCACCCTGCAGACTACACCTTCTCCTTCTCCTTCTTCTACTTCTTCTGATTCACCCTCCAGACTTCACCTTCTCCATCTCCTTCTTCTACTTCTTCTGATTCACCCTCCAGACTTCATCTTCTCCTTCTCCTTCTTCTCCTTCTTCTGATTCACCCTCCAGACTTCACCTTCTCCTTCTCCTTCTTCTGCTTCTTCTGATTCACCCTCCAGACTTCACCTTCTCCTTCTCCTTCTTCTACTTCTTCTGATTCACCCTCCAGACTTCACCTTCTCCTTCTCCTTCTTCTACTTCTTCTGATTCACCCTCCAGTCTTCACCTTCTCCTTCTCCTTCTTCTGTTTCTTCTGCTTCACCCTCCAGACTTCACCTTCTCCTTCTCTTTCTTCTGCTTCTTCTGATTCACCCTCCAGACTTCACCTTCTCCTTCTCCTTCTTCTGATTCTTCTGATTCACCCTCCAGACTTCACCTTCTCCTTCTCCTTCTTCTGCTTCTTCTGATTCACCCTCCAGACCTCACCTTCTCCTTCTCCTTCTTCTACTTCTTCTGATTCACCCTCCTGACTTCACCTTCTCCTTCTCCTTCATCTACTTCTTCTGCTTCACCCTCCAGACTTCACCTTCTCCTTCTCCTTCTTCTACTTCTTCTGATTCACCCTCCAGACTTCACCTTCTCCTTCTCCTTCTTCTACTTCTTCTGATTCACCCTCCAGACTTCACCTTCTCCTTCTCCTTCTTCTACTTCTTCTGATTCACCCTCCAGACTTCACCTTCTCCTTCTCCTTCTTCTGCTTCTTCTGATTCACCCTCCAGACTTCACCTTCTCCTTCTCCTTATTCTGCTTCTTCTGATTCACCCTCCAGACTTCACCTTCTCCTTCTCCTTCTTCTGCTTCTTCTGATTCACCCTCCAGACTTCACCTTCTCCTTCTCCTTCTTCTGCTTCTTCTGATTCACCCTCCAGACTTCACCTTCTCCTTCTCCTTCTTCTACTTCTTCTGATTCACCCTCCAGACTTCACCTTCTCCTTCTCCTTCTTCTGCTTCTTCTGATTCACCCTCCAGACTTCACCTTCTCCTTCTCCTTCGTCTACTTCTTCTGATTCACCCTCCAGTCTACACCTTCTCCTTCTCCTTCTTCTACTTCTTCTGATTCACCCTCCAGACTTCACCTTCTCCTTCTCCTTCTTCTCTTTCTTCTGATTCGCCCTCCAGACTTCATCTTCTCCTTCTCCTTCTTCTACTTCTTCTGATTCACCCTCCAGACTTCACCTTCTCCTTCTCCTTCTTCTACTTCTTCTGATTCACCCTCCAGACTTCATCTTCTCCTTCTCCTTCTTCTGCTTCTTCTGATTCACCCTCCAGACTTCACCTTCTACTTCTCCTTCTTCTGCTTCTTCTGATTCACCCTCCAGACTTCAACTTCTCCTTCTCCTTCTTCTACTTCTTCTGATTCACCCTCCAGACTTCACCTTCTCCTTCTCCTTCTTCTACTTCTTCTGATTCACCCTCCAGTCTTCACCTTCTCCTTCTCCTTCTTCTGTTTCTTCTGCTTCACCCTCCAGACTTCACCTTCTCCTTCTCCTTCTTCTGCTTCTTCTGCTTCACACTCCAGACTTCACCTTCTCCTTCTCCTTCTTCTGCTTCTTCTGCTGCGCCCTCCAGGCTTCACCTTCTCCTTCTCCTTCTTCTGCTTCTTCTGCTTCACCGTCCTGACTTCACCTTCTCCTTCTCCTTCTTCTACTTCTTCTGCTACACCCCCCTGACTTCACCTGCTCCTTCTCCTTCTTCTGCTTCTTCTGATTCACCCTCCTAAATTCACCTTCTCCTTCTCCTTCTTCTGCTTCTTCTGATTCACCCTCCAGACTTCACCTTCTCCTTCTCCTTCTTCTGCTTCTTCTGATTCTCCCTCCAGACTTCACCTTCTCCTTCTCCTTCTTCTGCTTCTTCTGATTCACCCTCCAGACTTCACCTTCTCCTTCTCCTTCTTCTGCTTCTTCTGCTTCACCCTCCAGACTTCACCTTCATCTTCTCCTTCTTCTGCTTCTTCTGCTTCACCCTCCTGACTTCACCTTCTCCTTCTCCTTCTTCTACTTCTTCTGATTCACCCTCCAGACTTCACCTACTCCTTCTCCTTCTTCTGCTTCTTCTGCTTCACCCTCCAGACTTCACCTTCTCCTTCTCCTTCTTCTGCTTCTTCTGCTTCGCCCTCCAGACTTCACCTTCTCCTTCTCCTTCTTCTGCTTCTTCTGCTTCACTCTCCTGACTTCACCTTCTCCTTCTCCTTCTTCTACTTCTTCTGATTCACCCTCCAGACTTCACCCTCTCCTTCTCCTTCTTCTGCTTCTTCTGCTTCACCCTCCAGACTTCACCTTCTCTTTCTCCTTCTTCTGCTTCTTCTGCTGCGCCCTCCAGACTTCACCTTCTCCTTCTCCTTCTTCTGCTTCTTCTGATTCACCCTCCAGACTTCACCTTCTCCTTCTCCTTCTTCTACTTCTTCTGATCCACCCTCCTGACTTCACCTTCTCCTTCTCCTTCTTCTGCTTCTTCTGCTTCACCCTCCAGACTTCACCTTCTCCTTCTCCTTCTTCTGCTTCTTCTGCTTCACCCACCAGAATTCACCTTCTCCTTCTCCTTCTTCTGCTTCTTCTGCTTCACCCTCCTGACTTCACCTTATCCTTCTCCTTCTTCTACTTCTTCTGATTCACCCTCCAGACTTCACCTACTCCTTCTCCTTCTTCTGCTTCTTCTGCTTCACCCTCCATACTTCACCTTCTCCTTCTCCTTCTTCTGCTTCTTCTGCTTCGCCCTCCAGACTTCACCTTCTCCTTCTCCTTCTTCTGCTTCTTCTGCTTCACTCTCCTGACTTCACCTTCTCCTTCTCCTTCTTCTACTTCTTCTGATTCACCCTCCAGACTTCACCCTCTCCTTCTCCTTCTTCTGCTTCTTCTGCTTCACCCTCCAGACTTCACCTTCTCCTTCTCCTTCTTCTGCTTCTTCTGCTACACCGTCCTGACTTCACCTTCTCCTTCTCCTTCTTCTACTTCTTCTGCTTCACCCCCCTGACTTCACCTGCTCCTTCTCCTTCTTCTGCTTCTTCTGATTCACCCTCCTAACTTCACCTTCTCCTTCTCCTTCTTCTGCTTCTTCTGATTCACCCTCCAGTCTTCACCTTCTCCTTCTCCTTCTTCTACTTCGTCTGATTCACCCTCCAGACTTCACCTTCTCCTTCTCCTTCTTCTACTTCTTCTGATTCACCCTCCAGTCTTCACCTACTCCTTCTCCTTCTTCTGATTCTTCTGATTCACCCTCCAGACTTCACCTTCTCCTTCTCCTTCTTCTGCTTCTTCTGATTCACCCTCCTGACTTCACCTTCTCCTTCTCCTTCTTCTACTTCTTCTGCTTCACCCTCCAGACTTCACCTTCTCCTTCTCCTTCTTCTACTTCTTCTGATTCACCCTCCAGACTTCACCTTCTCCTTCTCCTTCTTCTGCTTCTTCTGATTCACCCTCCAGACTTCACCTTCTCCTTCTCCTTATTCTGCTTCTTCTGATTCACCCTCCAGACTTCACCTTCTCCTTCTCCTTCTTCTGCTTCTTCTGATTCACCCTCCAGACTTCACCTTTTCCTTCTCCTTCTTCTGCTTCTTCTGATTCACCCTCCAGACTTCACCTTCTCCTTCTCCTTCTTCTGCTTCTTCTGATTCACCCTCCAGACTTCACCTTCTCCTTCTCCTTCTTCTACTTCTTCTGATTCACCCTCCAGACTTCACCTTCTCCTTCTCTTTCTTCTGCTTCTTCTGATTCACCCTCCAGACTTCACCTTCTCCTTCTCCTTCTTCTACTTCTTCTGATTCACCCTCCAGACTTCACCTTCTCCTTCTCCTTCTTCTGCTTCTTCTGATTCACCCTCCAGACTTCACCTCCTTCTCCTTCGTCTACTTCTTCTGATTCACCCTCCAGACTACACCTTCTCCTTCTCCTTCTTCTACTTCTTCTGATTCACCCTCCAGACTTCACCTTCTCCTTCTCCTTCTTCTCTTTCTTCTGATTCACCCTCCAGACTTCATCTTCTCCTTCTCCTTCTTCTACTTGTTCTGATTCACCCTCCAGACTTCACCTTCTCCTTCTCCTTCTTCTACTTCTTCTGATTCACCCTCCAGACTTCATCTTCTCCTTCTCCTTCTTCTGCTTCTTCTGCTTCACCCTCCAGACTTCACCTTCTCCTTCTCCTTCTTCTGCTTCTTCTGCTTCACCGTCCTGACTTCACCTTCTCCTTCTCCTTCTTCTACTTCTTCTGCTTCACCCCCCTGACTTCACCTGCTCCTTCTCCTTCTTCTGCTTCTTCTGATTCACCCTCCTAACTTCACCTTCTCCTTCTCCTTCTTCTGCTTCTTCTGATTCACCCTCCAGTCTTCACCTTCTCCTTCTCCTTCTTCTACTTCGTCTGATTCACCCTCCAGACTTCACCTTCTCCTTCTCCTTCTTCTACTTCTTCTGATTCACCCTCCAGTCTTCACCTACTCCTTCTCCTTCTTCTGATTCTTCTGATTCACCCTCCAGACTTCACCTTCTCCTTCTCCTTCTTCTGCTTCTTCTGATTCACCCTCCTGACTTCACCTTCTCCTTCTCCTTCTTCTACTTCTTCTGCTTCACCCTCCAGACTTCACCTTCTCCTTCTCCTTCTTCTACTTCTTCTGATTCACCCTCCAGACTTCACCTTCTCCTTCTCCTTCTTCTGCTTCTTCTGATTCACCCTCCAGACTTCACCTTCTCCTTCTCCTTATTCTGCTTCTTCTGATTCACCCTCCAGACTTCACCTTCTCCTTCTCCTTCTTCTGCTTCTTCTGATTCACCCTCCAGACTTCACCTTTTCCTTCTCCTTCTTCTGCTTCTTCTGATTCACCCTCCAGACTTCACCTTCTCCTTCTCCTTCTTCTGCTTCTTCTGATTCACCCTCCAGACTTCACCTTCTCCTTCTCCTTCTTCTACTTCTTCTGATTCACCCTCCAGACTTCACCTTCTCCTTCTCTTTCTTCTGCTTCTTCTGATTCACCCTCCAGACTTCACCTTCTCCTTCTCCTTCTTCTACTTCTTCTGATTCACCCTCCAGACTTCACCTTCTCCTTCTCCTTCTTCTGCTTCTTCTGATTCACCCTCCAGACTTCACCTCCTTCTCCTTCGTCTACTTCTTCTGATTCACCCTCCAGACTACACCTTCTCCTTCTCCTTCTTCTACTTCTTCTGATTCACCCTCCAGACTTCACCTTCTCCTTCTCCTTCTTCTCTTTCTTCTGATTCACCCTCCAGACTTCATCTTCTCCTTCTCCTTCTTCTACTTGTTCTGATTCACCCTCCAGACTTCACCTTCTCCTTCTCCTTCTTCTACTTCTTCTGATTCACCCTCCAGACTTCATCTTCTCCTTCTCCTTATTCTGCTTCTTCTGATTCACCCTCCATACTTCACCTTCTCCTTCTCCTTCTTCTGCTTCTTCTGATTCACCCTCCAGACTTCAACTTCTCCTTCTCCTTCTTCTACTTCTTCTGATTCACCCCCAAACTTCACCTTCTCCTTCTCCTTCTTCTACTTCTTCTGATTCACCCTCCAGTCTTCACCTTCTCCTTCTCCTTCTTCTGTTTCTTCTGCTTCACCCTCCAGACTTCACCTTCTCCTTCTCCTTCTTCTGCTTCTTCTGCTTCACACTCCAGACTTCACCTTCTCCTTCTCCTTCTTCTGCTTCTTCTGCTGCGCCCTCCAGGCTTCACCTTCTCCTTCTCCTTCTTCTGCTTCTTCTGCTTCACCGTCCTGACTTCACCTTCTCCTTCTCCTTCTTCTACTTCTTCTGCTACACCCCCCTGACTTCACCTGCTCCTTCTCCTTCTTCTGCTTCTTCTGATTCACCCTCCTAAATTCACCTTCTCCTTCTCCTTCTTCTGCTTCTTCTGATTCACCCTCCTGACTTCACCTTCTCCTTCTCCTTCTTCTGCTTCTTCTGATTCACCCTCCAGACTTCACCTTCTCCTTCTCCTTCTTCTGCTTCTTCTGATTCACCCTCCAGACTTCACCTTCTCCTTCTCCTTCTTCTGCTTCTTCTGCTTCACCCTCCAGACTTCACCTTCTCCTTCTCCTTCTTCTGCTTCTTCTGCTTCACCCTCCTGACTTCACCTTCTCCTTCTCCTTCTTCGACTTCTTCTGATTCACCCTCCAGACTTCACCTACTCCTTCTCCTTCTTCTGCTTCTTCTGCTTCACCCTCCAGACTTCACCTTCTCCTTCTCCTTCTTCTGCTTCTTCTGCTTCGCCCTCCAGACTTCACCTTCTCCTTCTCCTTCTTCTGCTTCTTCTGCTTCACTCTCCTGACTTCACCTTCTCCTTCTCCTTCTTCTACTTCTTCTGATTCACCCTCCAGACTTCACCCTCTCCTTCTCCTTCTTCTGCTTCTTCTGCTTCACCCTCCAGACTTCACCTTCTCTTTCTCCTTCTTCTGCTTCTTCTGCTGTGCCCTCCAGACTTCACCTTCTCCTTCTCCTTCTTCTGCTTCTTCTGATTCACCCTCCAGACTTCACCTTCTCCTTCTCCTTCTTCTACTTCTTCTGATCCACCCTCCTGACTTCACCTTCTCCTTCTCCTTATTCTGCTTCTTCAGCTTCACCCTCCAGACTTCACCTTCTCCTTCTCCTTCTTCTGCTTCTTCTGCTTCACCCACCAGACTTCACCTTCTCCTTCTCCTTCTTCTGCTTCTTCTGCTTCACCCTCCTGACTTCACCTACTCCTTCTCCTTCTTCTGCTTCTTCTGCTTCACCCTCCAGACTTCACCTACTCCTTCTACTTCTTCTGCTTCTTCTGCTTCGCCCTCCAGACTTCACCTTCTCCTTCTCCTTCTTCTGCTTCTTCTGCTTCACTCTCCTGACTTCACCTTCTCCTTCTCCTTCTTCTACTTCTTCTGATTCACCCTCCAGACTTCACCCTCTCCTTCTCCTTCTTCTGCTTCTTCTGCTTCACCCTCCAGACTTCACCTTCTCTTTCTCCTTCTTCTGCTTCTTCTGCTGCGCCCTCCAGACTTCACCTTCTCCTTCTCCTACTTCTGCTTCTTCTGATTCACCCTCCAGACTTCACCTTCTCCTTCTCCTTCTTCTACTTCTTCTGATCCACCCTCCTGACTTCACCTTCTCCTTCTCCTTCTTCTGCTTCTTCTGCTTCACCCTCCAGACTTCACCTTCTCCTTCTCCTTCTTCTGCTTCTTCTGCTTCACCCACCAGACTTCACCTTCTCCTTCTCCTTCTTCTGCTTCTTCTGCTTCACCCTCCTGACTTCACCTTATCCTTCTCCTTCTTCTACTTCTTCTGATTCACCCTCCAGACTTCACCTACTCCTTCTCCTTCTTCTGCTTCTTCTGCTTCACCCTCCAGACTTCACCTTCTCCTTCTCCTTCTTCTGCTTCTTCTGCTTCGCCCTCCAGACTTCACCTTCTCCTTCTCCTTCTTCTGCTTCTTCTGCTTCACTCTCCTGACTTCACCTTCTACTTCTCCTTCTTCTACTTCTTCTGATTCACCCTCCAGACTTCACCTTCTCTTTCTCCTTCTTCTGCTTCTTCTGCTGCGCCCTCCAGACTTCACCTTCTCCTTCTCCTTCTTCTGCTTCTTCTGATTCACCCTCCAGACTTCACCTTCTCCTTCTCCTTCTTCTACTTCTTCTGATCCACCCTCCTGACTTCACCTTCTCCTTCTCCTTCTTCTGCTTCTTCTGCTTCACCCTCCAGACTTCACCTTCTCCTTCTCCTTCTTCTGCTTCTTCTGCTTCACCCACCAGAATTCACCTTCTCCTTCTCCTTCTTCTGCTTCTTCTGCTTCACCCTCCTGACTTCACCTTATCCTTCTCCTTCTTCTGCTTCTTCTGATTCACCCTCCAGACTTCACCTACTCCTTCTCCTTCTTCTGCTTCTTCTGCTTCACCCTCCAGACTTCACCCTCTCCTTCTCCTTCTTCTGCTTCTTCTGCTTCACCCTCCAGACTTCACCTTCTCCTTCTCCTTCTTCTGCTTCTTCTGCTTCACCGTCCTGACTTCACCTTCTCCTTCTCCTTCTTCTACTTCTTCTGCTTCACCCCCCTGACTTCACCTGCTCCTTCTCCTTCTTCTGCTTCTTCTGATTCACCCTCCTAACTTCACCTTCTCCTTCTCCTTCTTCTGCTTCTTCTGATTCACCCTCCAGTCTTCACCTTCTCCTTCTCCTTCTTCTACTTCGTCTGATTCACCCTCCAGACTTCACCTTCTCCTTCTCCTTCTTCTACTTCTTCTGATTCACCCTCCAGACTTCATCTTCTCCTTCTCCTTCTTCTGCTTCTTCTGCTTCACCCTCCAGACTTCACCTTCTCCTTCTCCTTCTTCTGCTTCTTCTGCTTCACCGTCCTGACTTCACCTTCTCCTTCTCCTTCTTCTACTTCTTCTGCTTCACCCCCCTGACTTCACCTGCTCCTTCTCCTTCTTCTGCTTCTTCTGATTCACCCTCCTAACTTCACCTTCTCCTTCTCCTTCTTCTGCTTCTTCTGATTCACCCTCCAGTCTTCACCTTCTCCTTCTCCTTCTTCTACTTCGTCTGATTCACCCTCCAGACTTCACCTTCTCCTTCTCCTTCTTCTACTTCTTCTGATTCACCCTCCAGTCTTCACCTACTCCTTCTCCTTCTTCTGATTCTTCTGATTCACCCTCCAGACTTCACCTTCTCCTTCTCCTTCTTCTGCTTCTTCTGATTCACCCTCCTGACTTCACCTTCTCCTTCTCCTTCTTCTACTTCTTCTGCTTCACCCTCCAGACTTCACCTTCTCCTTCTCCTTCTTCTACTTCTTCTGATTCACCCTCCAGACTTCACCTTCTCCTTCTCCTTCTTCTGCTTCTTCTGATTCACCCTCCAGACTTCACCTTCTCCTTCTCCTTATTCTGCTTCTTCTGATTCACCCTCCAGACTTCACCTTCTCCTTCTCCTTCTTCTGCTTCTTCTGATTCACCCTCCAGACTTCACCTTTTCCTTCTCCTTCTTCTGCTTCTTCTGATTCACCCTCCAGACTTCACCTTCTCCTTCTCCTTCTTCTGCTTCTTCTGATTCACCCTCCAGACTTCACCTTCTCCTTCTCCTTCTTCTACTTCTTCTGATTCACCCTCCAGACTTCACCTTCTCCTTCTCTTTCTTCTGCTTCTTCTGATTCACCCTCCAGACTTCACCTTCTCCTTCTCCTTCTTCTACTTCTTCTGATTCACCCTCCAGACTTCACCTTCTCCTTCTCCTTCTTCTGCTTCTTCTGATTCACCCTCCAGACTTCACCTCCTTCTCCTTCGTCTACTTCTTCTGATTCACCCTCCAGACTACACCTTCTCCTTCTCCTTCTTCTACTTCTTCTGATTCACCCTCCAGACTTCACCTTCTCCTTCTCCTTCTTCTCTTTCTTCTGATTCACCCTCCAGACTTCATCTTCTCCTTCTCCTTCTTCTACTTGTTCTGATTCACCCTCCAGACTTCACCTTCTCCTTCTCCTTCTTCTACTTCTTCTGATTCACCCTCCAGACTTCATCTTCTCCTTCTCCTTATTCTGCTTCTTCTGATTCACCCTCCATACTTCACCTTCTCCTTCTCCTTCTTCTGCTTCTTCTGATTCACCCTCCAGACTTCAACTTCTCCTTCTCCTTCTTCTACTTCTTCTGATTCACCCCCAAACTTCACCTTCTCCTTCTCCTTCTTCTACTTCTTCTGATTCACCCTCCAGTCTTCACCTTCTCCTTCTCCTTCTTCTGTTTCTTCTGCTTCACCCTCCAGACTTCACCTTCTCCTTCTCCTTCTTCTGCTTCTTCTGCTTCACACTCCAGACTTCACCTTCTCCTTCTCCTTCTTCTGCTTCTTCTGCTGCGCCCTCCAGGCTTCACCTTCTCCTTCTCCTTCTTCTGCTTCTTCTGCTTCATCGTCCTGACTTCACCTTCTCCTTCTCCTTCTTCTACTTCTTCTGCTACACCCCCCTGACTTCACCTGCTCCTTCTCCTTCTTCTGCTTCTTCTGATTCACCCTCCTAAATTCACCTTCTCCTTCTCCTTCTTCTGCTTCTTCTGATTCACCCTCCTGACTTCACCTTCTCCTTCTCCTTCTTCTGCTTCTTCTGATTCACCCTCCAGACTTCACCTTCTCCTTCTCCTTCTTCTGCTTCTTCTGATTCACCCTCCAGACTTCACCTTCTCCTTCTCCTTCTTCTGCTTCTTCTGCTTCACCCTCCAGACTTCACCTTCTCCTTCTCCTTCTTCTGCTTCTTCTGCTTCACCCTCCTGACTTCACCTTCTCCTTCTCCTTCTTCGACTTCTTCTGATTCACCCTCCAGACTTCACCTACTCCTTCTCCTTCTTCTGCTTCTTCTGCTTCACCCTCCAGACTTCACCTTCTCCTTCTCCTTCTTCTGCTTCTTCTGCTTCTCCCTCCAGACTTCACCTTCTCCTTCTCCTTCTTCTGCTTCTTCTGCTTCACTCTCCTGACTTCACCTTCTCCTTCTCCTTCTTCTACTTCTTCTGATTCACCCTCCAGACTTCACCCTCTCCTTCTCCTTCTTCTGCTTCTTCTGCTTCACCCTCCAGACTTCACCTTCTCTTTCTCCTTCTTCTGCTTCTTCTGCTGTGCCCTCCAGACTTCACCTTCTCCTTCTCCTTCTTCTGCTTCTTCTGATTCACCCTCCAGACTTCACCTTCTCCTTCTCCTTCTTCTACTTCTTCTGATCCACCCTCCTGACTTCACCTTCTCCTTCTCCTTATTCTGCTTCTTCAGCTTCACCCTCCAGACTTCACCTTCTCCTTCTCCTTCTTCTGCTTCTTCTGCTTCACCCACCAGACTTCACCTTCTCCTTCTCCTTCTTCTGCTTCTTCTGCTTCACCCTCCTGACTTCACCTACTCCTTCTCCTTCTTCTGCTTCTTCTGCTTCACCCTCCAGACTTCACCTACTCCTTCTACTTCTTCTGCTTCTTCTGCTTCGCCCTCCAGACTTCACCTTCTCCTTCTCCTTCTTCTGCTTCTTCTGCTTCACTCTCCTGACTTCACCTTCTCCTTCTCCTTCTTCTACTTCTTCTGATTCACCCTCCAGACTTCACCCTCTCCTTCTCCTTCTTCTGCTTCTTCTGCTTCACCCTCCAGACTTCACCTTCTCTTTCTCCTTCTTCTGCTTCTTCTGCTGCGCCCTCCAGACTTCACCTTCTCCTTCTCCTACTTCTGCTTCTTCTGATTCACCCTCCAGACTTCACCTTCTCCTTCTCCTTCTTCTACTTCTTCTGATCCACCCTCCTGACTTCACCTTCTCCTTCTCCTTCTTCTGCTTCTTCTGCTTCACCCTCCAGACTTCACCTTCTCCTTCTCCTTCTTCTGCTTCTTCTGCTTCACCCACCAGACTTCACCTTCTCCTTCTCCTTCTTCTGCTTCTTCTGCTTCACCCTCCTGACTTCACCTTATCCTTCTCCTTCTTCTACTTCTTCTGATTCACCCTCCAGACTTCACCTACTCCTTCTCCTTCTTCTGCTTCTTCTGCTTCACCCTCCAGACTTCACCTTCTCCTTCTCCTTCTTCTGCTTCTTCTGCTTCGCCCTCCAGACTTCACCTTCTCCTTCTCCTTCTTCTGCTTCTTCTGCTTCACTCTCCTGACTTCACCTTCTCCTTCTCCTTCTTCTACTTCTTCTGATTCACCCTCCAGACTTCACCCTCTCCTTCTCCTTCTTCTGCTTCTTCTGCTTCACCCTCCAGACTTCACCTTCTCCTTCTCCTTCTTCTGCTTCTTCTGCTTCACCGTCCTGACTTCACCTTCTCCTTCTCCTTCTTCTACTTCTTCTGCTTCACCCCCCTGACTTCACCTGCTCCTTCTCCTTCTTCTGCTTCTTCTGATTCACCCTCCTAACTTCACCTTCTCCTTCTCCTTCTTCTGCTTCTTCTGATTCACCCTCCAGACTTCACCTTCTCCTTCTCCTTCTTCTACTTCGTCTGATTCACCCTCCAGACTTCACCTTCTCCTTCTCCTTCGTCTACTTCTTCTGATTCACCCTCCAGACTACACCTTCTCCTTCTCCTTCTTCTACTTCTTCTGATTCACCCTCCAGACTTCACCTTCTCCTTCTCCTTCTTTTCTTTCTTCTGATTCACCCTCCAGACTTCATCTTCTCCTTCTCCTTCTTCTACTTCTTCTGATTCACCCTCCAGACATCACCTTCTCCTTCTCCTTCTTCTACTTCTTCTGATTCACCCTCCAGACTTCATCTTCTCCTTCTCCTTCTTCTGCTTCTTCTGATTCACCCTCCAGACTTCACCTTCTCCTTCTCCTTCTTCTGCTTCTTCTGATTCACCCTCCAGACTTCACCTTCTCCTTCTCCTTCTTCTACTTCTTCTGATCCACCCTCCTGACTTCACCTTCTCCTTCTCCTTCTTCTGCTTCTTCTGCTTCACCCTCCAGACTTCACCTTCTCCTTCTCCTTCTTCTGCTTCTTCTGCTTCACCCACCAGACTTCACCTTCTCCTTCTCCTTCTTCTGCTTCTTCTGCTTCACCCTCCTGACTTCACCTTATCCTTCTCCTTCTTCTACTTCTTCTGATTCACCCTCCAGACTTCACCTACTCCTTCTCCTTCTTCTGCTTGTTCTGCTTCACCCTCCAGACTTCACCTTCTCCTTCTCCTTCTTCTGCTTCTTCTGCTTCGCCCTCCAGACTTCACCTTCTCCTTCTTCTGCTTCTTCTGCTTCACTCTCCTGACTTCACCTTCTCCTTCTCCTTCTTCTACTTCTTCTGATTCACCCTCCAGACTTCACCCTCTCCTTCTCCTTCTTCTGCTTCTTCTGCTTCACCCTCCAGACTTCACCTTCTCCTTCTCCTTCTTCTGCTTCTTCTGCTTCACCGTCCTGACTTCACCTTCTCCTTCTCCTTCTTCTACTTCTTCTGCTTCACCCCCCTGACTTCACCTGCTCCTTCTCCTTCTTCTGCTTCTTCTGATTCACCCTCCTAACTTCACCTTCTCCTTCTCCTTCTTCTGCTTCTTCTGATTCACCCTCCAGACTTCACCTTCTCCTTCTCCTTCTTCTACTTCGTCTGATTCACCCTCCAGACTTCACCTTCTCCTTCTCCTTCGTCTACTTCTTCTGATTCACCCTCCAGACTACAACTTCTCCTTCTCCTTCTTCTACTTCTTCTGATTCACCCTCCAGACTTCACCTTCTCCTTCTCCTTCTTCTCTTTCTTCTGATTCACCCTCCAGACTTCATCTTCTCCTTCTCCTTCTTCTACTTCTTCTGATTCACCCTCCAGACTTCACCTTCTCCTTCTCCTTCTTCTACTTCTTCTGATTCACCCTCCAGACTTCATCTTCTCCTTCTCCTTCTTCTGCTTCTTCTGATTCACCCTCCAGACTTCACCTTCTCCTTCTCCTTCTTCTGCTTCTTCTGATTCACCCTCCAGACTTCAACTTCTCCTTCTCCTTCTTCTACTTCTTCTGATTCACCCTCCAGACTTCACCTTCTCCTTCTCCTTCTTCTACTTCTTCTGATTCACCCTCCAGTCTTCACCTTCTCCTTCTCCTTCTTCTGTTTCTTCTGCTTCACCCTCCAGACTTCACCTTCTCCTTCTCCTTCTTCTGCTTCTTCTGCTTCACACTCCAGACTTCACCTTCTCCTTCTCCTTCTTCTGCTTCTTCTGCTGCGCCCTCCAGGCTTCACCTTCTCCTTCTCCTTCTTCTGCTTCTTCTGCTTCACCGTCCTGACTTCACCTTCTCCTTCTCCTTCTTCTACTTCTTCTGCTACACCCCCCTGACTTCACCTGCTCCTTCTCCTTCTTCTGCTTCTTCTGATTCACCCTCCTAAATTCACCTTCTCCTTCTCCTTCTTCTGCTTCTTCTGATTCACCCTCCTGACTTCACCTTCTCCTTCTCCTTCTTCTGCTTCTTCTGATTCACCCTCCAGACTTCACCTTCTCCTTCTCCTTCTTCTGCTTCTTCTGATTCACCCTCCAGACTTCACCTTCTCCTTCTCCTTCTTCTGCTTCTTCTGCTTCACCCTCCAGACTTCACCTTCTCCTTCTCCTTCTTCTGCTTCTTCTGCTTCACCCTCCTGACTTCACCTTCTCCTTCTCCTTCTTCTACTTCTTCTGATTCACCCTCCAGACTTCATCTACTCCTTCTCCTTCTTCTGCTTCACCCTCCAGACTTCACCTTCTCCTTCTCCTTCTTCTGCTTCTTCTGCTTCGCCCTCCAGACTTCACCTTCTCCTTCTCCTTCTTCTGCTTCTTCTGCTTCACTCTCCTGACTTCACCTTCTCCTTCTCCTTCTTCTACTTCTTCTGATTCACCCTCCAGACTTCACCCTCTCCTTCTCCTTCTTCTGCTTCTTCTGCTTCACCCTCCAGACTTCACCTTCTCTTTCTCCTTCTTCTGCTTCTTCTCTGCGCCCTCCAGACTTCACCTTCTCCTTCTCCTTCTTCTGCTTCTTCTGATTCACCCTCCAGACTTCACCTTCTCCTTCTCCTTCTTCTACTTCTTCTGATCCACCCTCCTGACTTCACCTTCTCCTTCTCCTTCTTCTGCTTCTTCTGCTTCACCCTCCAGACTTCACCTTCTCCTTCTCCTTCTTCTGCTTCATCTGCTTCACCCACCAGACTTCACCTTCTCCTTCTCCTTCTTCTGCTTCTTCTGCTTCACCCTCCTGACTTTACCTTATCCTTCTCCTTCTTCTACTTCTTCTGATTCACCCTCCAGACTTCACCTACTCCTTCTCCTTCTTCTGCTTCTTCTGCTTCACCCTCCAGACTTCACCTTCTCCTTCTCCTTCTTCTGCTTCTTCTGCTTCGCCCTCCAGACTTCACCTTCTCCTTCTCCTTCTTCTGCTTCTTCTGCTTCACTCTCCTGACTTCACCTTCTCCTTCTCCTTCTTCTACTTCTTCTGATTCACCCTCCAGACTTCACCCTCTCCTTCTCCTTCTTCTGCTTCTTCTGCTTCACCCTCCAGACTTCACCTTCTCCTTCTCCTTCTTCTGCTTCTTCTGCTTCACCGTCCTGACTTCACCTTCTCCTTCTCCTTCTTCTACTTCTTCTGCTTCACCACCCTGACTTCACCTGCTCCTTCTCCTTCTTCTGCTTCTTCTGATTCACCCTCCTAACTTCACCTTCTCCTTCTCCTTCTTCTGCTTCTTCTGATTCACCCTCCAGACTTCACCTTCTCCTTCTCCTTCTTCTACTTCGTCTGATTCACCCTCCAGACTTCACCTTCTCCTTCTCCTTCTTCTGCTTCTTCTGATTCACCCTCCAGACTTCACCTTCTCCTTCTCCTTCTTCTGCTTCTTCTGCTTCACCCTCCAGACTTCACCTTCTCCTTCTCCTTCTTCTGCTTCTTCTGCTTCACCCTCCTGACTTCACCTTCTCCTTCTCCTTCTTCTACTTCTTCTGATTCACCCTCCAGACTTCATCTACTCCTTCTCCTTCTTCTGCTTCACTCTCCAGACTTCACCTTCTCCTTCTCCTTCTTCTGCTTCTTCTGCTTCGCCCTCCAGACTTCACCTTCTCCTTCTCCTTCTTCTGCTTCTTCTGCTTCACTCTCCTGACTTCACCTTCTCCTTCTCCTTCTTCTACTTCTTCTGATTCACCCTCCAGACTTCACCCTCTCCTTCTCCTTCTTCTGCTTCTTCTGCTTCACCCTCCAGACTTCACCTTCTCTTTCTCCTTCTTCTGCTTCTTCTCTGCGCCCTCCAGACTTCACCTTCTCCTTCTCCTTCTTCTGCTTCTTCTGATTCACCCTCCAGACTTCACCTTCTCCTTCTCCTTCTTCTACTTCTTCTGATCCACCCTCCTGACTTCACCTTCTCCTTCTCCTTCTTCTGCTTCTTCTGCTTCACCCTCCAGACTTCACCTTCTCCTTCTCCTTCTTCTGCTTCATCTGCTTCACCCACCAGACTTCACCTTCTCCTTCTCCTTCTTCTGCTTCTTCTGCTTCACCCTCCTGACTTTACCTTATCCTTCTCCTTCTTCTACTTCTTCTGATTCACCCTCCAGACTTCACCTACTCCTTCTCCTTCTTCTGCTTCTTCTGCTTCACCCTCCAGACTTCACCTTCTCCTTCTCCTTCTTCTGCTTCTTCTGCTTCGCCCTCCAGACTTCACCTTCTCCTTCTCCTTCTTCTGCTTCTTCTGCTTCACTCTCCTGACTTCACCTTCTCCTTCTCCTTCTTCTACTTCTTCTGATTCACCCTCCAGACTTCACCCTCTCCTTCTCCTTCTTCTGCTTCTTCTGCTTCACCCTCCAGACTTCACCTTCTCCTTCTCCTTCTTCTGCTTCTTCTGCTTCACCGTCCTGACTTCACCTTCTCCTTCTCCTTCTTCTACTTCTTCTGCTTCACCACCCTGACTTCACCTGCTCCTTCTCCTTCTTCTGCTTCTTCTGATTCACCCTCCTAACTTCACCTTCTCCTTCTCTTCTTCTGCTTCTTCTGATTCACCCTCCAGACTTCACCTTCTCCTTCTCCTTCTTCTACTTCGTCTGATTCACCCTCCAGACTTCACCTTCTCCTTCTCCTTCTTCTACTTCTTCTGATTCACCATCCAGTCTTCACCTACTCCTTCTCCTTCTTCTACTTCTTCTGATTCACCCTCCAGACTTCATCTTCTCCTTCTCCTTCTTCTGATTCTTCTGATTCACCCTCCAGACTTCACCTTCTCCTTCTCCTTCTTCTGCTTCTTCTGATTCACCCTCCTGACTTCACCTTCTCCTTCTCCTTCTTCTACTTCTTCTGCTTCACCCTCCAGACTTCACCTTCTCCTTCTCCTTCTTCTACTTCTTCTGATTCACCCTCCAGACTTCACCTTCTCCTTCTCCTTATTCTGCTTCTTCTGATTCACCCTCCAGACTTCACCTTCTCCTTCTCCTTATTCTGCTTCTTCTGATTCACCCTCCAGACTTCACCTTCTCCTTCTCCTTCTTCTGCTTCTTCTGATTCACCCTCCAGACTTCACCTTTTCCTTCTCCTTCTTCTGCTTCTTCTGATTCACCCTCCAGACTTCACCTTCTCCTTCTCCTTCTTCTGCTTCTTCTGATTCACCCTCCAGACTTCACCCTCTCCTTCTCCTTCTTCTGCTTCTTCTGCTTCACCCTCCAGACTTCACCTTCTCCTTCTCCTTCTTCTGCTTCTTCTGCTTCACCGTCCTGACTTCACCTTCTCCTTCTCCTTCTTCTACTTCTTCTGCTTCACCCCCCTGACTTCACCTGCTCCTTCTCCTTCTTCTGCTTCTTCTGATTCACCCTCCTAACTTCACCTTCTCCTTCTCCTTCTTCTGCTTCTTCTGATTCACCCTCCAGACTTCACCTTCTCCTTCTCCTTCTTCTACTTCGTCTGATTCACCCTCCAGACTTCACCTTCTCCTTCTCCTTCGTCTACTTCTTCTGATTCACCCTCCAGACTACACCTTCTCCTTCTCCTTCTTCTACTTCTTCTGATTCACCCTCCAGACTTCACCTTCTCCTTCTCCTTCTTTTCTTTCTTCTGATTCACCCTCCAGACTTCATCTTCTCCTTCTCCTTCTTCTACTTCTTCTGATTCACCCTCCAGACATCACCTTCTCCTTCTCCTTCTTCTACTTCTTCTGATTCACCCTCCAGACTTCATCTTCTCCTTCTCCTTCTTCTGCTTCTTCTGATTCACCCTCCAGACTTCACCTTCTCCTTCTCCTTCTTCTGCTTCTTCTGATTCACCCTCCAGACTTCACCTTCTCCTTCTCCTTCTTCTACTTCTTCTGATCCACCCTCCTGACTTCACCTTCTCCTTCTCCTTCTTCTGCTTCTTCTGCTTCACCCTCCAGACTTCACCTTCTCCTTCTCCTTCTTCTGCTTCTTCTGCTTCACCCACCAGACTTCACCTTCTCCTTCTCCTTCTTCTGCTTCTTCTGCTTCACCCTCCTGACTTCACCTTATCCTTCTCCTTCTTCTACTTCTTCTGATTCACCCTCCAGACTTCACCTACTCCTTCTCCTTCTTCTGCTTGTTCTGCTTCACCCTCCAGACTTCACCTTCTCCTTCTCCTTCTTCTGCTTCTTCTGCTTCGCCCTCCAGACTTCACCTTCTCCTTCTTCTGCTTCTTCTGCTTCACTCTCCTGACTTCACCTTCTCCTTCTCCTTCTTCTACTTCTTCTGATTCACCCTCCAGACTTCACCCTCTCCTTCTCCTTCTTCTGCTTCTTCTGCTTCACCCTCCAGACTTCACCTTCTCCTTCTCCTTCTTCTGCTTCTTCTGCTTCACCGTCCTGACTTCACCTTCTCCTTCTCCTTCTTCTACTTCTTCTGCTTCACCCCCCTGACTTCACCTGCTCCTTCTCCTTCTTCTGCTTCTTCTGATTCACCCTCCTAACTTCACCTTCTCCTTCTCCTTCTTCTGCTTCTTCTGATTCACCCTCCAGACTTCACCTTCTCCTTCTCCTTCTTCTACTTCGTCTGATTCACCCTCCAGACTTCACCTTCTCCTTCTCCTTCGTCTACTTCTTCTGATTCACCCTCCAGACTACAACTTCTCCTTCTCCTTCTTCTACTTCTTCTGATTCACCCTCCAGACTTCACCTTCTCCTTCTCCTTCTTCTCTTTCTTCTGATTCACCCTCCAGACTTCATCTTCTCCTTCTCCTTCTTCTACTTCTTCTGATTCACCCTCCAGACTTCACCTTCTCCTTCTCCTTCTTCTACTTCTTCTGATTCACCCTCCAGACTTCATCTTCTCCTTCTCCTTCTTCTGCTTCTTCTGATTCACCCTCCAGACTTCACCTTCTCCTTCTCCTTCTTCTGCTTCTTCTGATTCACCCTCCAGACTTCAACTTCTCCTTCTCCTTCTTCTACTTCTTCTGATTCACCCTCCAGACTTCACCTTCTCCTTCTCCTTCTTCTACTTCTTCTGATTCACCCTCCAGTCTTCACCTTCTCCTTCTCCTTCTTCTGTTTCTTCTGCTTCACCCTCCAGACTTCACCTTCTCCTTCTCCTTCTTCTGCTTCTTCTGCTTCACACTCCAGACTTCACCTTCTCCTTCTCCTTCTTCTGCTTCTTCTGCTGCGCCCTCCAGGCTTCACCTTCTCCTTCTCCTTCTTCTGCTTCTTCTGCTTCACCGTCCTGACTTCACCTTCTCCTTCTCCTTCTTCTACTTCTTCTGCTACACCCCCCTGACTTCACCTGCTCCTTCTCCTTCTTCTGCTTCTTCTGATTCACCCTCCTAAATTCACCTTCTCCTTCTCCTTCTTCTGCTTCTTCTGATTCACCCTCCTGACTTCACCTTCTCCTTCTCCTTCTTCTGCTTCTTCTGATTCACCCTCCAGACTTCACCTTCTCCTTCTCCTTCTTCTGCTTCTTCTGATTCACCCTCCAGACTTCACCTTCTCCTTCTCCTTCTTCTGCTTCTTCTGCTTCACCCTCCAGACTTCACCTTCTCCTTCTCCTTCTTCTGCTTCTTCTGCTTCACCCTCCTGACTTCACCTTCTCCTTCTCCTTCTTCTACTTCTTCTGATTCACCCTCCAGACTTCATCTACTCCTTCTCCTTCTTCTGCTTCACCCTCCAGACTTCACCTTCTCCTTCTCCTTCTTCTGCTTCTTCTGCTTCGCCCTCCAGACTTCACCTTCTCCTTCTCCTTCTTCTGCTTCTTCTGCTTCACTCTCCTGACTTCACCTTCTCCTTCTCCTTCTTCTACTTCTTCTGATTCACCCTCCAGACTTCACCCTCTCCTTCTCCTTCTTCTGCTTCTTCTGCTTCACCCTCCAGACTTCACCTTCTCTTTCTCCTTCTTCTGCTTCTTCTCTGCGCCCTCCAGACTTCACCTTCTCCTTCTCCTTCTTCTGCTTCTTCTGATTCACCCTCCAGACTTCACCTTCTCCTTCTCCTTCTTCTACTTCTTCTGATCCACCCTCCTGACTTCACCTTCTCCTTCTCCTTCTTCTGCTTCTTCTGCTTCACCCTCCAGACTTCACCTTCTCCTTCTCCTTCTTCTGCTTCATCTGCTTCACCCACCAGACTTCACCTTCTCCTTCTCCTTCTTCTGCTTCTTCTGCTTCACCCTCCTGACTTTACCTTATCCTTCTCCTTCTTCTACTTCTTCTGATTCACCCTCCAGACTTCACCTACTCCTTCTCCTTCTTCTGCTTCTTCTGCTTCACCCTCCAGACTTCACCTTCTCCTTCTCCTTCTTCTGCTTCTTCTGCTTCGCCCTCCAGACTTCACCTTCTCCTTCTCCTTCTTCTGCTTCTTCTGCTTCACTCTCCTGACTTCACCTTCTCCTTCTCCTTCTTCTACTTCTTCTGATTCACCCTCCAGACTTCACCCTCTCCTTCTCCTTCTTCTGCTTCTTCTGCTTCACCCTCCAGACTTCACCTTCTCCTTCTCCTTCTTCTGCTTCTTCTGCTTCACCGTCCTGACTTCACCTTCTCCTTCTCCTTCTTCTACTTCTTCTGCTTCACCACCCTGACTTCACCTGCTCCTTCTCCTTCTTCTGCTTCTTCTGATTCACCCTCCTAACTTCACCTTCTCCTTCTCCTTCTTCTGCTTCTTCTGATTCACCCTCCAGACTTCACCTTCTCCTTCTCCTTCTTCTACTTCGTCTGATTCACCCTCCAGACTTCACCTTCTCCTTCTCCTTCTTCTGCTTCTTCTGATTCACCCTCCAGACTTCACCTTCTCCTTCTCCTTCTTCTGCTTCTTCTGCTTCACCCTCCAGACTTCACCTTCTCCTTCTCCTTCTTCTGCTTCTTCTGCTTCACCCTCCTGACTTCACCTTCTCCTTCTCCTTCTTCTACTTCTTCTGATTCACCCTCCAGACTTCATCTACTCCTTCTCCTTCTTCTGCTTCACTCTCCAGACTTCACCTTCTCCTTCTCCTTCTTCTGCTTCTTCTGCTTCGCCCTCCAGACTTCACCTTCTCCTTCTCCTTCTTCTGCTTCTTCTGCTTCACTCTCCTGACTTCACCTTCTCCTTCTCCTTCTTCTACTTCTTCTGATTCACCCTCCAGACTTCACCCTCTCCTTCTCCTTCTTCTGCTTCTTCTGCTTCACCCTCCAGACTTCACCTTCTCTTTCTCCTTCTTCTGCTTCTTCTCTGCGCCCTCCAGACTTCACCTTCTCCTTCTCCTTCTTCTGCTTCTTCTGATTCACCCTCCAGACTTCACCTTCTCCTTCTCCTTCTTCTACTTCTTCTGATCCACCCTCCTGACTTCACCTTCTCCTTCTCCTTCTTCTGCTTCTTCTGCTTCACCCTCCAGACTTCACCTTCTCCTTCTCCTTCTTCTGCTTCATCTGCTTCACCCACCAGACTTCACCTTCTCCTTCTCCTTCTTCTGCTTCTTCTGCTTCACCCTCCTGACTTTACCTTATCCTTCTCCTTCTTCTACTTCTTCTGATTCACCCTCCAGACTTCACCTACTCCTTCTCCTTCTTCTGCTTCTTCTGCTTCACCCTCCAGACTTCACCTTCTCCTTCTCCTTCTTCTGCTTCTTCTGCTTCGCCCTCCAGACTTCACCTTCTCCTTCTCCTTCTTCTGCTTCTTCTGCTTCACTCTCCTGACTTCACCTTCTCCTTCTCCTTCTTCTACTTCTTCTGATTCACCCTCCAGACTTCACCCTCTCCTTCTCCTTCTTCTGCTTCTTCTGCTTCACCCTCCAGACTTCACCTTCTCCTTCTCCTTCTTCTGCTTCTTCTGCTTCACCGTCCTGACTTCACCTTCTCCTTCTCCTTCTTCTACTTCTTCTGCTTCACCACCCTGACTTCACCTGCTCCTTCTCCTTCTTCTGCTTCTTCTGATTCACCCTCCTAACTTCACCTTCTCCTTCTCTTCTTCTGCTTCTTCTGATTCACCCTCCAGACTTCACCTTCTCCTTCTCCTTCTTCTACTTCGTCTGATTCACCCTCCAGACTTCACCTTCTCCTTCTCCTTCTTCTACTTCTTCTGATTCACCATCCAGTCTTCACCTACTCCTTCTCCTTCTTCTACTTCTTCTGATTCACCCTCCAGACTTCATCTTCTCCTTCTCCTTCTTCTGATTCTTCTGATTCACCCTCCAGACTTCACCTTCTCCTTCTCCTTCTTCTGCTTCTTCTGATTCACCCTCCTGACTTCACCTTCTCCTTCTCCTTCTTCTACTTCTTCTGCTTCACCCTCCAGACTTCACCTTCTCCTTCTCCTTCTTCTACTTCTTCTGATTCACCCTCCAGACTTCACCTTCTCCTTCTCCTTATTCTGCTTCTTCTGATTCACCCTCCAGACTTCACCTTCTCCTTCTCCTTATTCTGCTTCTTCTGATTCACCCTCCAGACTTCACCTTCTCCTTCTCCTTCTTCTGCTTCTTCTGATTCACCCTCCAGACTTCACCTTTTCCTTCTCCTTCTTCTGCTTCTTCTGATTCACCCTCCAGACTTCACCTTCTCCTTCTCCTTCTTCTGCTTCTTCTGATTCACCCTCCAGACTTCACCTTCTCCTTCTCCTTCTTCTACTTCTTCTGATTCACCCTCCAGACTTCACCTTCTCCTTCTCTTTCTTCTGATTCTTCTGATTCACCCTCCAGACTTCACCTTCTCCTTCTCCTTCTTCTACTTCTTCTGATTCACCCTCCAGACTTCACCTTCTCCTTCTCCTTCTTCTGCTTCTTCTGATTACCCTCCAGACTTCACCTTCTCCTTCTCCTTCGTCTACTTCTTCTGATTCACCCTCCAGACTACACCTTCTCCTTCTCCTTCTTCTACTTCTTCTGATTCACCCTCCAGACTTCACCTTCTCCTTCTCCTTCTTCTCTTTCTTCTGATTCACCCTCCAGACTTCATCTTCTCCTTCTCCTTCTTCAACTTGTTCTGATTCACCCTCCAGACTTCACCTTCTCCTTCTCCTTCTTCTACTTCTTCTGATTCACCCTCCAGACTTCATCTTCTCCTTCTCCTTCTTCTGCTTCTTCTGATTCACCCTCCAGACTTCACCTTCTCCTTCTCCTTCTTCTGCTTCTTCTGATTCACCCTCCAGACTTCAACTTCTCCTTCTCCTTCTTCTACTTCTTCTGATTCACCCTCCAGACTTCACCTTCTCCTTCTCCTTCTTCTACTTCTTCTGATTCACCCTCCAGTCTTCACCTTCTCCTTCTCCTTCTTCTGTTTCTTCTGCTTCACCCTCCAGACTTCACCTTCTCCTTCTCCTTCTTCTGCTTCTTCTGCTACGCCCTCAAGGCTTCACCTTCTCCTTCTCCTTCTTCTGCTTCTTCTGCTTCACCGTCCTGACTTCACCTTCTCCTTCTCCTTCTTCTACTTCTTCTGCTACACCCCCCTGACTTCACCTGCTCCTTCTCCTTCTTCTGCTTCTTCTGATTCACCCTCCTAAATTCACCTTCTCCTTCTCGTTCTTCTGCTTCTTCTGATTCACCCTCCTGACTTCACCTTCTCCTTCTCCTTCTTCTGCTTCTTCTGATTCACCCTCCAGACTTCACCTTCTCCTTCTCCTTCTTCTGCTTCTTCTGCTTCACCCTCCAGACTTCACCTTCTCCTTCTCCTTCTTCTGCTTCTTCTGCTTCACCCTCCTGACTTCACCTTCTCCTTCTCCTTCTTCGACTTCTTCTGATTCACCCTCCAGACTTCACCTACTCCTTCTCCTTCTTCTGCTTCTTCTGCTTCAACCTCCAGACTTCACCTTCTCCTTCTCCTTCTTCTGCTTCTTCTGCTTCGCCCTCCAGACTTCAACTTCTCCTTCTCCTTCTTCTGCTTCTTCTGCTTCACTCTCCTGACTTCACCTTCTCCTTCTCCTTCTTCTACTTCTTCTGATTCACCCTCCAGACTTCACCCTCTCCTTCTCCTTCTTCTGCTTCTTCTGCTTCACCCTCCAGACTTCACCTTCTCTTTCTCCTTCTTTTGCTTCTTCTGCTGTGCCCTCCAGACTTCACCTTCTCCTTCTCCTTCTTCTGCTTCTTCTGATTCACCCTCCAGACTTCACCTTCTCCTTCTCCTTCTTCTACTTCTTCTGATCCACCCTCCTGACTTCACCTTCTCCTTCTCCTTCTTCTGCTTCTTCTGCTTCACCCTCCAGACTTCACCTTCTCCTTCTCCTTCTTCTGCTTCTTCTGCTTCACCCTCCTGACTTCACCTCCTCCTTCTCCTTCTTCTGCTTCTTCTGCTTCACCCTCCAGACTTCACCTACTCCTTCTACTTCTTCTGCTTCTTCTGCTTCGCCCTCCAGACTTCACCTTCTCCTTCTCCTTCTTCTGCTTCTTCTGCTTCACTCTCCTGACTTCACCTTCTCCTTCTCCTTCTTCTACTTCTTCTGATTCACCCTCCAGACTTCACCCTCTCCTTCTCCTTCTTCTGCTTCTTCTGCTTCACCGTCCAGACTTCACCTTCTCTTTCTCCTTCTTCTGCTTCTTCTGCTGCGCCCTCCAGACTTCACCTTCTCCTTCTCCATCTTCTGCTTCTTCTGATTCACCCTCCAGACTTCACCTTCTCCTTCTCCTTCTTCTACTTCTTCTGATCCACCCTCCTGACTTCACCTTCTCCTTCTCCTTCTTCTGCTTCTTCTGCTTCACCCTCCAGACTTCACCTTCTCCTTCTCCTTCTTCTGCTTCTTCTGCTTCACCCACCAGACTTCACCTTCTCCTTCTCCTTCTTCTGCTTCTTCTGCTTCACCCTTCTGACTTCACCTTATCCTTCTCCTCCTTCTACTTCTTCTGATTCACCCTCCAGACTTCACCTACTCCTTCTCCTTCTTCTGCTTCTTCTGCTTCACCCTCCAGACTTCACCTTCTCCTTCTCCTTCTTCTGCTTCTTCTGCTTCGCCCTCCAGACTTCACCTTCTCCTTCTCCTTCTTCTGCTTCTTCTGCTTCACTCTCCTGACTTCAACTTCTCCTTCTCCTTCTTCTACTTCTTCTGATTCACCCTCCAGACTTCACCCTCTCCTTCTCCTTCTTCTGCTTCTTCTGCTTCACCCTCCAGACTTCACCTTCTCCTTCTCCTTCTTCTGCTTCTTCTGCTTCACCGTCCTGACTTCACCTTCTCCTTCTCCTTCTTCTACTTCTTCTGCTTCACCACCCTGACTTCACCTGCTCCTTCTCCTTCTTCTGCTTCTTCTGATTCACCCTCCTAACTTCACCTTCTCCTTCTCCTTCTTCTGCTTCTTCTGATTCACCCTCCAGACTTCACCTTCTCCTTCTCCTTCTTCTACTTCGTCTGATTCACCCTCCAGACTTCACCTTCTCCTTCTCCTTCTTCTGCTTCTTCTGATTCACCCTCCAGACTTCACCTTCTCCTTCTCCTTCTTCTGCTTCTTCTGCTTCACCCTCCAGACTTCACCTTCTCCTTCTCCTTCTTCTGCTTCTTCTGCTTCACCCTCCTGACTTCACCTTCTCCTTCTCCTTCTTCTACTTCTTCTGATTCACCCTCCAGACTTCATCTACTCCTTCTCCTTCTTCTGCTTCACCCTCCAGACTTCACCTTCTCCTTCTCCTTCTTCTGCTTCTTCTGCTTCGCCCTCCAGACTTCACCTTCTCCTTCTCCTTCTTCTGCTTCTTCTGCTTCACTCTCCTGACTTCACCTTCTCCTTCTCCTTCTTCTGCTTCTTCTCTGCGCCCTCCAGACTTCACCTTCTCCTTCTCCTTCTTCTGCTTCTTCTGATTCACCCTCCAGACTTCACCTTCTCCTTCTCCTTCTTCTACTTCTTCTGATCCACCCTCCTGACTTCACCTTCTCCTTCTCCTTCTTCTGCTTCTTCTGCTTCACCCTCCAGACTTCACCTTCTCCTTCTCCTTCTTCTGCTTCATCTGCTTCACCCACCAGACTTCACCTTCTCCTTCTCCTTCTTCTGCTTCTTCTGCTTCACCCTCCTGACTTTACCTTATCCTTCTCCTTCTTCTACTTCTTCTGATTCACCCTCCAGACTTCACCTACTCCTTCTCCTTCTTCTGCTTCTTCTGCTTCACCCTCCAGACTTCACCTTCTCCTTCTCCTTCTTCTGCTTCTTCTGCTTCGCCCTCCAGACTTCACCTTCTCCTTCTCCTTCTTCTGCTTCTTCTGCTTCACTCTCCTGACTTCACCTTCTCCTTCTCCTTCTTCTACTTCTTCTGATTCACCCTCCAGACTTCACCCTCTCCTTCTCCTTCTTCTGCTTCTTCTGCTTCACCCTCCAGACTTCACCTTCTCCTTCTCCTTCTTCTGCTTCTTCTGCTTCACCGTCCTGACTTCACCTTCTCCTTCTCCTTCTTCTACTTCTTCTGCTTCACCACCCTGACTTCACCTGCTCCTTCTCCTTCTTCTGCTTCTTCTGATTCACCCTCCTAACTTCACCTTCTCCTTCTCTTCTTCTGCTTCTTCTGATTCACCCTCCAGACTTCACCTTCTCCTTCTCCTTCTTCTACTTCGTTTGATTCACCCTCCAGACTTCACCTTCTCCTTCTCCTTCTTCTACTTCTTCTGATTCACCATCCAGTCTTCACCTACTCCTTCTCCTTCTTCTACTTCTTCTGATTCACCCTCCAGACTTCATCTTCTCCTTCTCCTTCTTCTGATTCTTCTGATTCACCCTCCAGACTTCACCTTCTCCTTCTCCTTCTTCTGCTTCTTCTGATTCACCCTCCTGACTTCACCTTCTCCTTCTCCTTCTTCTACTTCTTCTGCTTCACCCTCCAGACTTCACCTTCTCCTTCTCCTTCTTCTACTTCTTCTGATTCACCCTCCAGACTTCACCTTCTCCTTCTCCTTATTCTGCTTCTTCTGATTCACCCTCCAGACTTCACCTTCTCCTTCTCCTTATTCTGCTTCTTCTGATTCACCCTCCAGACTTCACCTTCTCCTTCTCCTTCTTCTGCTTCTTCTGATTCACCCTCCAGACTTCACCTTTTCCTTCTCCTTCTTCTGCTTCTTCTGATTCACCCTCCAGACTTCACCTTCTCCTTCTCCTTCTTCTGCTTCTTCTGATTCACCCTCCAGACTTCACCTTCTCCTTCTCCTTCTTCTACTTCTTCTGATTCACCCTCCAGACTTCACCTTCTCCTTCTCTTTCTTCTGATTCTTCTGATTCACCCTCCAGACTTCACCTTCTCCTTCTCCTTCTTCTACTTCTTCTGATTCACCCTCCAGACTTCACCTTCTCCTTCTCCTTCTTCTGCTTCTTCTGATTACCCTCCAGACTTCACCTTCTCCTTCTCCTTCGTCTACTTCTTCTGATTCACCCTCCAGACTACACCTTCTCCTTCTCCTTCTTCTACTTCTTCTGATTCACCCTCCAGACTTCACCTTCTCCTTCTCCTTCTTCTCTTTCTTCTGATTCACCCTCCAGACTTCATCTTCTCCTTCTCCTTCTTCAACTTGTTCTGATTCACCCTCCAGACTTCACCTTCTCCTTCTCCTTCTTCTACTTCTTCTGATTCACCCTCCAGACTTCATCTTCTCCTTCTCCTTCTTCTGCTTCTTCTGATTCACCCTCCAGACTTCACCTTCTCCTTCTCCTTCTTCTGCTTCTTCTGATTCACCCTCCAGACTTCAACTTCTCCTTCTCCTTCTTCTACTTCTTCTGATTCACCCTCCAGACTTCACCTTCTCCTTCTCCTTCTTCTACTTCTTCTGATTCACCCTCCAGTCTTCACCTTCTCCTTCTCCTTCTTCTGTTTCTTCTGCTTCACCCTCCAGACTTCACCTTCTCCTTCTCCTTCTTCTGCTTCTTCTGCTACGCCCTCAAGGCTTCACCTTCTCCTTCTCCTTCTTCTGCTTCTTCTGCTTCACCGTCCTGACTTCACCTTCTCCTTCTCCTTCTTCTACTTCTTCTGCTACACCCCCCTGACTTCACCTGCTCCTTCTCCTTCTTCTGCTTCTTCTGATTCACCCTCCTAAATTCACCTTCTCCTTCTCGTTCTTCTGCTTCTTCTGATTCACCCTCCTGACTTCACCTTCTCCTTCTCCTTCTTCTGCTTCTTCTGATTCACCCTCCAGACTTCACCTTCTCCTTCTCCTTCTTCTGCTTCTTCTGCTTCACCCTCCAGACTTCACCTTCTCCTTCTCCTTCTTCTGCTTCTTCTGCTTCACCCTCCTGACTTCACCTTCTCCTTCTCCTTCTTCGACTTCTTCTGATTCACCCTCCAGACTTCACCTACTCCTTCTCCTTCTTCTGCTTCTTCTGCTTCACCCTCCAGACTTCACCTTCTCCTTCTCCTTCTTCTGCTTCTTCTGCTTCGCCCTCCAGACTTCAACTTCTCCTTCTCCTTCTTCTGCTTCTTCTGCTTCACTCTCCTGACTTCACCTTCTCCTTCTCCTTCTTCTACTTCTTCTGATTCACCCTCCAGACTTCACCCTCTCCTTCTCCTTCTTCTGCTTCTTCTGCTTCACCCTCCAGACTTCACCTTCTCTTTCTCCTTCTTTTGCTTCTTCTGCTGTGCCCTCCAGACTTCACCTTCTCCTTCTCCTTCTTCTGCTTCTTCTGATTCACCCTCCAGACTTCACCTTCTCCTTCTCCTTCTTCTACTTCTTCTGATCCACCCTCCTGACTTCACCTTCTCCTTCTCCTTCTTCTGCTTCTTCTGCTTCACCCTCCAGACTTCACCTTCTCCTTCTCCTTCTTCTGCTTCTTCTGCTTCACCCACCAGACTTCACCTTCTCCTTCTCCTTCTTCTGCTTCTTCTGCTTCACCCTCCTGACTTCACCTCCTCCTTCTCCTTCTTCTGCTTCTTCTGCTTCACCCTCCAGACTTCACCTACTCCTTCTACTTCTTCTGCTTCTTCTGCTTCGCCCTCCAGACTTCACCTTCTCCTTCTCCTTCTTCTGCTTCTTCTGCTTCACTCTCCTGACTTCACCTTCTCCTTCTCCTTCTTCTACTTCTTCTGATTCACCCTCCAGACTTCACCCTCTCCTTCTCCTTCTTCTGCTTCTTCTGCTTCACCGTCCAGACTTCACCTTCTCTTTCTCCTTCTTCTGCTTCTTCTGCTGCGCCCTCCAGACTTCACCTTCTCCTTCTCCTTCTTCTGCTTCTTCTGATTCACCCTCCAGACTTCACCTTCTCCTTCTCCTTCTTCTACTTCTTCTGATCCACCCTCCTGACTTCACCTTCTCCTTCTCCTTCTTCTGCTTCTTCTGCTTCACCCTCCAGACTTCACCTTCTCCTTCTCCTTCTTCTGCTTCTTCTGCTTCACCCACCAGACTTCACCTTCTCCTTCTCCTTCTTCTGCTTCTTCTGCTTCACCCTTCTGACTTCACCTTATCCTTCTCCTCCTTCTACTTCTTCTGATTCACCCTCCAGACTTCACCTACTCCTTCTCCTTCTTCTGCTTCTTCTGCTTCACCCTCCAGACTTCACCTTCTCCTTCTCCTTCTTCTGCTTCTTCTGCTTCGCCCTCCAGACTTCACCTTCTCCTTCTCCTTCTTCTGCTTCTTCTGCTTCACTCTCCTGACTTCAACTTCTCCTTCTCCTTCTTCTACTTCTTCTGATTCACCCTCCAGACTTCATCCTCTCCTTCTCCTTCTTCTGCTTCTTCTGCTTCACCCTCCAGACTTCACCTTCTCCTTCTCCTTCTTCTGCTTCTTCTGCTTCACCGTCCTGACTTCACCTTCTCCTTCTCCTTCTTCTACTTCTTCTGCTTCACCCCCCTGACTTCACCTGCTCCTTCTCCTTCTTCTGCTTCTTCTGATTCACCCTCCTAACTTCACCTTCTCCTTCTCCTTCTTCTGCTTCTTCTGATTCACCCTCCAGACTTCACCTTCTCCTTCTCCTTCTTCTACTTCGTCTGATTCACCCTCCAGACTTCACCTTCTCCTTCTCCTTCTTCTACTTCTTCTGATTCACCCTCCAGTCTTCACCTACTCCTTCTCCTTCTTCTGTTTCTTCTGCTTCACCCTCCAGACTTCACCTTCTCCTTCTCTTTCTTCTGCTTCTTCTGATTCACCCTCCAGACTTCATCTTCTCCTTCTCCTTCTTCTGATTCTTCTGATTCACCCTCCAGACTTCACCTTTTCCTTCTCCTTCTTCTGCTTCTTCTGATTCACCCTCCTGACTTCACCTTCTCCTTCTCCTTCTTCTACTTCTTCTGCTTCACCCTCCAGACTTCACCTTCTCCTTCTCCTTCTTCTACTTCTTCTGATTCACCCTCCAGACTTCACCCTCTCCTTCTCCTTCTTCTGCTTCTTCTGCTTCACCCTCCAGACTTCACCTTCTCTTTCTCCTTCTTCTGCTTCTTCTGCTGCGCCCTCCAGACTTCACCTTCTCCTTCTCCTTCTTCTGCTTCTTCTGATTCACCCTCCAGACTTCACCTTCTCCTTCTCCTTCTTCTACTTCTTCTGATCCACCCTCCTGATTTCACCTTCTCCTTCTCCTTCTTCTGCTTCTTCTGCTTCACCCTCCAGACTTCACCTTCTCCTTCTCCTTCTTCTGCTTCTTCTGCTTCACCCACCAGACTTCACCTTCTCCTTCTCCTTCTTCTGCTTCTTCTGCTTCACCCTCCTGACTTCACCTTATCCTTCTCCTTCTTCTACTTCTTCTGATTCACCCTCCAGACTTCACCTACTCCTTCTCCTTCTTCTGCTTCTTCTGCTTCACCCCCCAGACTTCACCTTCTCCTTCTCCTTCTTCTGCTTCTTCTGCTTCGCCCTCCAGACTTCACCTTCTCCTTCTCCTTCTTCTGCTTCTTCTGCTTCACTCTCCTGACTTCACCTTCTCCTTCTCCTTCTTCTACTTCTTCTGATTCACCCTCCAGACTTCACCCTCTCCTTCTCCTTCTTCTGCTTCTTCTGCTTCACCCTCCAGACTTCACCTTCTCCTTCTCCTTCTTCTGCTTCTTCTGCTTCACCGTCCTGACTTCACCTTCTCCTTCTCCTTCTTCTACTTCTTCTGCTTCACCCCCCTGACTTCACCTGCTCCTTCTCCTTCTTCTGCTTCTTCTGATTCACCCTCCTAACTTCACCTTCTCCTTCTCCTTCTTCTGCTTCTTCTGATTCACCCTCCAGATTTCACCTTCTCCTTCTCCTTCTTCTACTTCGTCTGATTCACCCTCCAGACTTCACCTTCTCCTTCTCCTTCTTCTACTTCTTCTGATTCACCCTCCAGTCTTCACCTACTCCTTCTCCTTCTTCTGTTTCTTCTGCTTCACCCTCCAGACTTCACCTTCTCCTTCTCCTTCTTCTGCTTCTTCTGATTCACCCTCCAGACTTCACCTTCTCCTTCTCCTTATTCTGCTTCTTCTGATTCACCCTCCAGACTTCACCTTCTCCTTCTCCTTCTTCTGCTTCTTCTGATTCACCCTCCAGACTTCACCTTTTCCTTCTCCTTCTTCTGCTTCTTCTGATTCACACTCCAGACTTCACCTTCTCCTTCTCCTTCTTCTGCTTCTTCTGATTCACCCTCCAGACTTCACCTTCTCCTTCTCCTTCTTCTACTTCTTCTGATTCACCCTCCAGACTTCACCTTCTCCTTCTCTTTCTTCTGCTTCTTCTGATTCACCCTCCAGACTTCACCTTCTCCTTCTCCTTCTTCTGCTTCTTCTGCTTCACCCTCCAGATTTCACCTTCTCCTTCTCCTTCTTCTGCTTCTTCTGCTTCACCCTCCTGACTTCACCTTCTCCTTCTCCTTCTTCTACTTCTTCTGATTCACCCTCCTGACTTCACCTTCTCCTTCTCCTTCTTCTACTTCTTCTGCTTCACCCTCCAGACTTCACCTTCTCCTTCTCCTTCTTCTACTTCTTCTGATTCACCCTCCAGACTTCACCTTCTCCTTCTCCTTCTTCTACTTCTTCTGATTCACCCTCCAGACTTCACCTTCTCCTTCTCCTTCTTCTACTTCTTCTGATTCATCCTCCAGACTTCACCTTCTCCTTCTCCTTCTTCTGCTTCTTCTGATTCACCCTCCAGACTTCACCTTCTCCTTCTCCTTATTCTGCTTCTTCTGATTCACCCTCCAGACATCACCTTCTCCTTCTCCTTCTTCTGCTTCTTCTGATTCACCCTCCAGACTTCACCTTCTCCTTCTCCTTCTTCTGCTTCTTCTGATTCACCCTCCAGACTTCACCTTCTCCTTCTCCTTCTTCTACTTCTTCTGATTCACCCTCCAGACTTCATCTTCTCCTTCTCCTTCTTCTGCTTCTTCTGATTCACCCTCCAGACTTCACCTTCTCCTTCTCCTTCGTCTACTTCTTCTGATTCACCCTCCAGACTACACCTTCTCCTTCTCCTTCTTCTACTTCTTCTGATTCACCCTCCAGACTTCACCTTCTCCTTCTCCTTCTTCTGTTTCTTCTGATTCACCCTCCAGACTTCACCTTCTCCTTCTCCTTCTTCTGCTTCTTCTGATTCACCCTCCAGACTTCACCTTCTCCTTCTCCTTCTTCTACTTCTTCTGATTCACCCTCCAGACTTCATCTTCTCCTTCTCCTTCTTCTGCATCTTCTGATTCACCCTCCAGACTTCACCTTCTCCTTCTCCTTCTTCTGCTTCTTCTGATTCACCCTCCAGACTTCACCTTCTCCTTCTCCTTCTTCTACTTCTTCTGATTCACCCTCCAGACTTCACCTTCTCCTTCTCCTTCTTCTACTTCTTCTGATTCACCCTCCAGTCTTCACATTCTCCTTCTCCTTCTTCTGTTTCTTCTGCTTCAGCCTCCAGACTTCACCTTCTCCTTCTCTTTCTTCTGATTCTTCTGATTCACCCTCCAGACTTCACCTTCGCCTTCTCCTTCTTCTGATTCTTCTGATTCACCCTCCAGACTTCACCTCCTCCTTCTCCTTCTTCTGCTTCTTCTGATTCACCCTCCTGGCTTCACCTTCTCCTTCTCCTTCTTCTACTTCTTCTGATTCACCCTCCTGACTTCACCTTCTCCTTCTCCTTCTTCTCCTTCTTCTGCTTCACCCTCCAGACTTCACCTTCTCCTTCTCCTTCTTCTACCTCTTCTGATTCACCCTCCAGACTTCACCTTCTCCTTCTCCTTATTCTGCTTCTTCTGATTCACCCTCCAGACTTCACCTTCTCCTTCTCGTTATTCTGCTTCTTCTGATTCAACCTCCAGACTTCACCTTCTCCTTCTCCTTCTTCTGCTTCTTCTGATTCACCCTCCAGACTTCACCTTCTCCTTCTCCTTCTTCTGCTTCTTCTGATTCACCCTCCAGACTTCACCTTCTCCTTCTCCTTATTCTGCTTCTTCTGATTCACCCTCCAGACTTCACCTTCTCCTTTTCCTTCTTCTGCTTCTTCTGATTCACCCTCCAGACTTCACCTTTTCCTTCTCCTTCTTCTGCTTCTTCTGATTCACTCTCCAGACTTCACCTTCTCCTTCTCCTTCTTCTGCTTCTTCTGATTCACCCTCCAGACTTCACCTTCTCCTTCTCCTTCTTCTACTTCTTCTGATTCACCCTCCAGACTTCACCTTCTCCTTCTCTTTCTTCTGCTTCTTCTGATTCACCCTCCAGACTTCACCTTCTCCTTCTCCTTCTTCTGCTTCTTCTGCTTCACCCTCCAGACTTCACCTTCTCCTTCTCCTTCCTCTGCTTCTTCTGCTTCACCCTCCTGACTTCACCTTCTTCTACTCCTTCTTCTACTTCTTCTGATTCACCCTCCTGACTTCACCTTCTCCTTCTCCTTCTTCTACTTCTTCTGCTTCACACTCCAGACTTCACCTTCTCCTTCTCCTTCTTCTACTTCTTCTGATTCACCCTCCAGACTTCACCTTCTCCTTCTCCTTCTTCTACTTCTTCTGATTCACCCTCCAGACTTCACCTTCTCCTTCTCCTTCTTCTACTTCTTCTGATTCATCCTCCAGACTTCACCTTCTCCTTCTCCTTCTTCTGCTTCTTCTGATTCACCCTCCAGACTTCACCTTCTCCTTCTCCTTATTCTGCTTCTTCTGATTCACCCTCCAGACTTCACCTTCTCCTTCTCCTTCTTCTGCTTCTTCTGATTCACCCTCCAGACTTCACCTTCTCCTTCTCCTTCTTCTGCTTCTTCTGATTCACCCTCCAGACTTCACCTTCTCCTTCTCCTTCTTCTACTTCTTCTGATTCACCCTCCAGACTTCACCTTCTCCTTCTCGTTATTCTGCTTCTTCTGATTCAACCTCCAGACTTCACCTTCTCCTTCTCCTTCTTCTGCTTCTTCTGATTCACCCTCCAGACTTCACCTTCTCCTTCTCCTTCTTCTGCTTCTTCTGATTCACCCTCCAGACTTCACCTTCTCCTTCTCCTTATTCTGCTTCTTCTGATTCACCCTCCAGACTTCACCTTCTCCTTCTCCTTCTTCTGCTTCTTCTAATTCACCCTCCAGACTTCACCTTTTGCTTCTCCTTCTTCTGCTTCTTCTGATTCACTCTCCAGACTTCACCTTCTCCTTCTCCTTCTTCTGCTTCTTCTGATTCACCCTCCAGACTTCAGCTTCTCCTTCTCCTTCTTCTACTTCTTCTGATTCACCCTCCAGACTTCACCTTCTCCTTCTCCTTCTTCTGCTTCTTCTAATTCACCCTCCAGACTTCACCTTTTGCTTCTCCTTCTTCTGCTTCTTCTGATTCACCCTCCAGACTTCACCTTCTCCTTCTCCTTCTTCTGCTTCTTCTGATTCACCCTCCAGACTTCACCTTCTCCTTCTCCTTATTCTGCTTCTTCTGATTCACCCTCCAGACTTCACCTTCTCCTTCTCGTTATTCTGCTTCTTCTGATTCAACCTCCAGACTTCACCTTCTCCTTCTCCTTCTTCTGCTTCTTCTGATTCACCCTCCAGACTTCACCTTCTCCTTCTCCTTCTTCTGTTTCTTCTGATTCGCCCTCCAGACTTCACCTTCTCCTTCTCCTTCTTCTGCTTCTTCTGATTCACCCTCCTGACTTCACCTTCTCCTTCTCCTTCTTCTACTTCTTCTGATTCACCCTCCAGACTTCATCTTCTCCTTCTCCTTCTTCTGCTTCTTCTGCTTCTCCCTCCTGACTTCACCTTCTCCTTCTCCTTCTTCTACCTCTTCTGATTCACCCTCCAGACTTCACCTTCTCCTTCTCCTTCTTCTGCTTCTTCTGATTCACCCTCCAGACTTCACCTTCTCCTTCTCCTTATTTTGCTTCTTCTGATTCACCCTCCAGACTTCACCTTCTCCTTCTCGTTATTCTGCTTCTTCTGATTCAACCTCCAGACTTCACCTTCTCCTTCTCCTTCTTCTGCTTCTTCTGATTCACCCTCCAGACTGCACCTTCTCCTTCTCCTTCTTCTACTTCTTCTGATCCACCCTCCTGACTTCACCTTCTCCTTCTCCTTCTTCTGCTTCTTCTGATTCACCCTCCTGGCTTCACCTTCTCCTTCTCCTTCTTCTACTTCTTCTGATTCACCCTCCTGACTTCACCTTCTCCTTCTCCTTCTTCTCCTTCTTCTGCTTCACCCTCCAGACTTCACCTTCTCCTTCTCCTTCTTCTACCTCTTCTGATTCACCCTCCAGACTTCACCTTCTCCTTCTCCTTCTTCTGCTTCTTCTGATTCACCCTCCAGACTTCACCTTCTCCTTCTCCTTATTCTGCTTCTTCTGATTCACCCTCCAGACTTCACCTTCTCCTTCTCGTTATTCTGCTTCTTCTGATTCAACCTCCAGACTTCACCTTCTCCTTCTCCTTCTTCTGCTTCTTCTGATTCACCCTCCAGACTTCACCTTCTCCTTCTCCTTCTTCTGTTTCTTCTGATTCGCCCTCCAGACTTCACCTTCTCCTTCTCCTTCTTCTGCTTCTTCTGATTCACCCTCCTGACTTCACCTTCTCCTTCTCCTTCTTCTACTTCTTCTGATTCACCCTCCTGACTTCACCTTCTCCTTCTCCTTCTTCTACTTCTTCTGATTCACCCTCCAGACTTCACCTTCTCCTTCTCCTTCTTCTTCTTCTTCTGATTCACCCTCCAGACTACACCTTCTCATTCTCCTTCTTCTGCTTCTTCTGCTGCGCCCTCCAGACTTCACCTTCTCCTTCTCCTTCTTCTGCTTCTTCTGCTTCACACTCCAGACTTCACCTTCTCCTTCTCCTTCTTCTGCTTCTTCTGCTGCGCCCTCCAGGCTTCACCTTCTCCTTCTCCTTCTTCTGCTTCTTCTGCTTCACCGTCCTGACTTCACCTTCTCCTTCTCCTTCTTCTACTTCTTCTGCTACACCCCCCTGACTTCACCTGCTCCTTCTCCTTCTTCTGCTTCTTCTGATTCACCCTCCTAAATTCACCTTCTCCTTCTCCTTCTTCTGCTTCTTCTGATTCACCCTCCTGACTTCACCTTCTCCTTCTCCTTCTTCTGCTTCTTCTGATTCACCCTCCAGACTTCACCTTCTCCTTCTCCTTCTTCTCCTTCTTCTGATTCTCCCTCCAGACTTCACCTTCTCCTTCTCCTTCTTCTGCTTCTTCTGCTTCACCCTCCAGACTTCACCTTCTCCTTCTCCTTCTTCTGCTTCTTCTGCTTCACCCTCCTGACTTCACCTTCTCCTTCTCCTTCTTCTACTTCTTCTGATTCACCCTCCAGACTTCACCTACTCCTTCTCCTTCTTCTGCTTCTTCTGCTTCACCCTCCAGACTTCACCTTCTCCTTCTCCTTCTTCTGCTTCTTCTGCTTCGCCCTCCAGACTTCACCTTCTCCTTCTCCTTCTTCTGCTTCTTCTGCTTCACTCTCCTGACTTCACCTTCTCCTTCTCCTTCTTCTACTTCTTCTGATTCACCCTCCAGACTTCACCCTCTCCTTCTCCTTCTTCTGCTTCTTCTGCTTCACCCTCCAGACTTCACCTTCTCTTTCTCCTTCTTCTGCTTCTTCTGCTGCGCCCTCCAGACTTCACCTTCTCCTTCTCCTTCTTCTGCTTCTTCTGATTCACCCTCCAGACTTCACCTTCTCCTTCTCCTTCTTCTACTTCTTCTGATCCACCCTCCTGACTTCACCTTCTCCTTCTCCTTCTTCTGCTTCTTCTGCTTCACCCTCCAGACTTCACCTTCTCCTTCTCCTTCTTCTGCTTCTTCTGCTTCACCCACCAGACTTCACCTTCTCCTTCTCCTTCTTCTGCTTCTTCTGCTTCACCCTCCTGACTTCACCTTCTCCTTCTCCTTCTTCTACCTCTTCTGATTCACCCTCCAGACTTCACCTTCTCCTTCTCCTCCTTCTGCTTCTTCTGATTCACCCTCCAGACTTCACCTTCTCCTTCTCCTTATTCTGCTTCTTCTGATTCACCCTCCAGACTTCACCTTCTCTTTCTCGTTATTCTGCTTCTTCTGATTCAACCTCCAGACTTCACCTTCTCCTTCTCCTTCTTCTGCTTCTTCTGATTCACCCTCCTGACTTCACCTTCTCCTTCTCCTTCTTCTCCTTCTTCTGCTTCACCCTCCAGACTTCACCTTCTCCTTCTCCTTCTTCTACCTCTTCTGATTCACACTCCAGACTTCACCTTCTCCTTCTCCTTCTTCTACTTCTTCTGATTCACCCTCCAGACTTCACCTTCTCCTTCTCCTTCTTCTACTTCTTCTGATTCACCCTCCAGACTTCATCTTCTCCTTCTCCTTCTTCTGCATCTTCTGATTCACCCTCCAGACTTCACCTTCTCCTTCTCCTTCTTCTGCTTCTTCTGATTCACCCTCCAGACTTCACCTTCTCCTTCTCCTTCTTCTACTTCTTCTGATTCACCCTCCAGACTTCACCTTCTCCTTCTCCTTCTTCTACTTCTTCTGATTCACCCTCCAGTCTTCACATTCTCCTTCTCCTTCTTCTGTTTCTTCTGCTTCAGCCTCCAGACTTCACCTTCTCCTTCTCTTTCTTCTGATTCTTCTGAATCACCCTCCAGACTTCACCTTCTCCTTCTCCTTCTTCTGATTCTTCTGATTCACCCTCCAGACTTCACCTTCTCCTTCTCCTTCTTCTGCTTCTTCTGATTCACCCTCCTGGCTTCACCTTCTCCTTCTCCTTCTTCTACTTCTTCTGATTCACCCTCCTGACTTCACCTTCTCCTTCTCCTTCTTCTCCTTCTTCTGCTTCACCCTCCAGACTTCACCTTCTCCTTCTCCTTCTTCTACCTCTTCTGATTCACCCTCCAGACTTCACCTTCTTCTTCTCCTTCTTCTGCTTCTTCTGATTCACCCTCCAGACTTCACCTTCTCCTTCTCCTTATTCTGCTTCTTCTGATTCACCCTCCAGACTTCACCTTCTCCTTCTCGTTATTCTGCTTCTTCTGATTCAACCTCCAGACTTCACCTTCTCCTTCTCCTTCTTCTGCTTTTTTGATTCACCCTCCAGACTTCACCTTCTCCTTCTCCTTCTTCTGTTTCTTCTGATTCGCCCTCCAGACTTCACCTTCTCCTTCTCCTTCTTCTGCTTCTTCTGATTCACCCTCCTGACTTCACCTTCTCCTTCTCCTTCTTCTACTTCTTCTGATTCACCCTCCTGACTTCACCTTCTCCTTCTCCTTCTTCTACTTCTTCTGATTCACCCTCCAGACTTCACCTTCTCCTTCTCCTTCTTCTGCTTCTTCTGATTCACCCTCCAGACTTCTCCTTCTCATTCTCCTTCTTCTGCTTCTTCTGCTGCGCCCTCCAGACTTCACCTTCTCCTTCTCCTTCTTCTGCTTCTTCTGCTTCACACTCCAGACTTCACCTTCTCCTTCTCCTTCTTCTGCTTCTTCTGCTGCGCCCTCCAGGCTTCACCTTCTCCTTCTCCTTCTTCTGCTTCTTCTGCTTCACCGTCCTGACTTCACCTTCTCCTTCTCCTTCTTCTACTTCTTCTGCTACACCCCCCTGACTTCACCTGCTCCTTCTCCTTCTTCTGCTTCTTCTGATTCACCCTCCTAAATTCACCTTCTCCTTCTCCTTCTTCTGCTTCTTCTGATTCACCCTCCTGACTTCAGCTTCTCCTTCTCCTTCTTCTGCTTCTTCTGATTCACCCTCCAGACTTCACCTTCACCTTCTCCTTCTTCTGCTTCTTCTGATTCACCCTCCAGACTTCACCTTCTCCTTCTCCTTCTTCTGCTTCTTCTGCTTCACCCTCCAGACTTCACCTTCTCCTTCTCCTTCTTCTGCTTCTTCTGCTTCACCCTCCTGACTTCACCTTCTCCTTCTACTTCTTCTACTTCTTCTGATTCACCCTCCTGACTTCACCTTCTCCTTCTCCTTCTTCTACTTCTTCTGCTTCACCCTCCAGACTTCACCTTCTCCTTCTCCTTCTTCTACTTCTTCTGATTCACCCTCCAGACTTCACCTTCTCCTTCTCCTTCTTCTACTTTTTCTGATTCACCCTCCAGACTTCACCTTCTCCTTTTCCTTCTTCTACTTCTTCTGATTCATCCTCCAGACTTCACCTTCTCCTTCTCCTTCTTCTGCTTCTTCTGATTCACCCTCCAGACTTCACCTTCTCCTTCTCCTTATTCTGCTTCTTCTGATTCACCCTCCAGACTTCACCTTCTCCTTCTCCTTCTTCTGCTTCTTCTGATTCACCCTCCAGACTTCACCTTCTCCTTCTCCTTCTTCTGCTTCTTCTGATTCACCCTCCAGACTTCACCTTCTCCTTCTCCTTCTTCTACTTCTTCTGATTCACCCTCCAGACTTCATCTTCTCCTTCTCCTTCGTCTACTTCTTCTGATTCACCCTCCAGACTACACCTTCTCCTTCTCCTTCTTCTACTTCTTCTGATTCACCCTCCAGACTTCACCTTCTCCTTCTCCTTCTTCTGTTTCTTCTGATTCACCCTCCAGACTTCACCTTCTCCTTCTCCTTCTTCTGCTTCTTCTGATTCACCCTCCAGACTTCACCTTCTCCTTCTCCTTCTTCTGCTACTTCTGATTCACCCTCCAGACTTCACCTTCTCCTTCTCCTTCTTCTACTTCTTCTGATTCACCCTCCAGACTTCACCTTCTCCTTCTGCTTCTTCTGCTTCTTCTGATTCACCCTCCAGACTTCACCTTCTCCTTCTCCTTCGTCTACTTCTTCTGATTCACCCTCCAGACTACACCTTCTCCTTCTCCTTCTTCTACTTCTTCTGATACACCCTCCAGACTTCACCTTCTCCTTCTCCTTCTTCTGTTTCTTCTGATTCACCCTCCAGACTTCACCTTCTCCTTCTCCTTCTTCTACTTCTTCTGATTCAGCCTCCAGACTTCACCTTCTCCTTCTCCTTCTTCTACTTCTTCTGATTCATCCTCCAGACTTCACCTTCTCCTTCTCCTTCTTCTGCTTCTTCTGATTCACCCTCCAGACTTCACCTTCTCCTTCTCCTTATTCTGCTTCTTCTGATTCACCCTCCAGACTTCACCTTCTCCTTCTCCTTCTTCTGCTTCTTCTGATTCACCCTCCAGACTTCACCTTCTCCTTCTCCTTCTTCTGCTTCTTCTGATTCACCCTCCAGACTTCACCTTCTCCTTCTCCTTCGTCTACTTCTTCTGATTCACCTCCAGACTTCATCTTCTCCTTCTCCTTCTTCTGCTTCTTCTGATTCACCCTCCAGACTTCACCTTCTCCTTCTCCTTCGTCTACTTCTTCTGATTCACCCTCCAGACTACACCTTCTCCTTCTCCTTCTTCTACTTCTTCTGATTCTCCCTCCAGACTTCACCTTCTCCTTCTCCTTCTTCTGTTTCTTCTGATTCACCCTCCAGACTTCACCTTCTCCTTCTCCTTCTTCTACTTCTTCTGATTCACCCTCCAGACTTCACCTTCTCCTTCTCCTTCGTCTACTTCTTCTGATTCACCCTCCAGACTACACCTTCTCCTTCTCCTTATTCTACTTCTTCTGATTCACCCTCCAGACTTCACCTTCTCCTTCTCCTTCTTCTGTTTCTTCTGATTCACCCTCCAGACTTCACCTTCTCCTTCTCCTTCTTCTGCTTCTTCTGATTCACCCTCCAGACTTCACCTTCTCCTTCTCCTTCTTCTGCTTCTTCTGATTCACCCTCCAGACTTCACCTTCTCCTTCTCCTTCTTCTACTTCTTCTGATTCACCCTCCAGACTTCACCTTCTCCTTCTCCTTCTTCTGCTTCTTCTGATTCACCCTCCAGACTTCACCTTCTCCTTCTCCTTCGTCTACTTCTTCTGATTCACCCTCCAGACTACACCTTCTCCTTCTCCTTCTTCTACTTCTTCTGATACACCCTCCAGACTTCACCTTCTCCTTCTCCTTCTTCTGTTTCTTCTGATTCACCCTCCAGACTTCACCTTCTCCTTCTCCTTCTTCTACTTCTTCTGATTCAGCCTCCAGACTTCACCTTCTCCTTCTCCTTCTTCTACTTCTTCTGATTCACCCTCCAGACTTCATCTTCTCCTTCTCCTTCTTCTCCTTCTTCTGATTCACCCTCCAGACTTCACCTTCTCCTTCTCCTTCTTCTGCTTCTTCTGATTCACCCTCCAGACTTCACCTTCTCCTTCTCCTTCTTCTACTTCTTCTGATTCACCCTCCAGACTTCACCTTCTCCTTCTCCTTCTTCTACTTCTTCTGATTCACCCTCCAGTCTTCACCTTCTCCTTCTCCTTCTTCTGTTTCTTCTGCTTCACCCTCCAGACTTCACCTTCTCCTTCTCTTTCTTCTGCTTCTTCTGATTCACCCTCCAGACTTCACCTTCTCCTTCTCCTTCTTCTGATTCTTCTGATTCACCCTCCAGACTTCACCTTCTCCCTCTCCTTCTTCTGCTTCTTCTGATTCACCCTCCAGACCTCACCTTCTCCTTCTCCTTCTTCTACTTCTTCTGGTTCACCCTCCTGACTTCACCTTCTCCTTCTCCTTCATCTACTCCTTCTGCTTCACCCTCCAGACTTCACCTTCTCCTTCTCCTTCTTCTACTTCTTCTGATTCACCCTCCAGACTTCACCTTCTCCTTCTCCTTCTTATACTGCTTCTGATTCACCCTCCAGACTTCACCTTCTCCTTCTCCTTCTTCTACTTCTTCTGATTCACCCTCCAGACTTCACCTTCTCCTTCTCCTTCTTCTGCTTCTTCTGATTCACCCTCCAGACTTCACCTTCTCCTTCTCCTTATTCTGCTTCTTCTGATTCACCCTCCAGACTTCACCTTCTCCTTCTCCTTCTTCTGCTTCTTCTGATTTACCCTCCAGACTTCACCTTCTCCTTCTCCTTCTTCTGCTTCTTCTGATTCACCCTCCAGACTTCACCTTCTCCTTCTCCTTCTTCTACTTCTTCTGATTCACCCTCCAGACTTCACCTTCTCCTTCTCCTTCTTCTGCTTCTTCTGATTCACCCTCCAGACTTCACCTTCTCCTTCTCCTTCGTCTACTTCTTCTGATTCACCCTCCAGACTACACCTTCTCCTTCTCCTTCTTCTACTTCTTCTGATTCACCCTCCAGACTTCACCTTCTCCTTCTCCTTCTTCTGTTTCTTCTGATTCACCCTCCAGACTTCATCTTCTCCTTCTCCTTCTTCTACTTCTTCTGATTCACCCTCCAGACTTCACCTTCTCCTTCTCCTTCTTCTACTTCTTCTGATTCACCCTCCAGACTTCATCTTCTCCTTCTCCTTCTTCTGCTTCTTCTGATTCACCCTCCAGACTTCACCTTCTCCTTCTCCTTCTTCTGCTTCTTCTGATTCACCCTCCAGACTTCAACTTCTCCTTCTCCTTCTTCCACTTCTTCTGATTCACCCTCCAGACTTCACCTTCTCCTTCTCCTTCTTCTACTTCTTCTGATTCACCCTCCAGTCTTCACCTTCTCCTTCTCCTTTTTTTGTTTCTTCTGCTTCACCCTCCAGACTTCACCTTCTCCTTCTCTTTCTTCTGCTTCTTCTGATTCACCCTCCAGACTTCACCTTCTCCTTCTCCTTCTTCTGATTCTTCTGATTCACCCTCCAGACTTCACCTTCTCCTTCTCCTTCTTCTGCTTCTTCTGATTCACCCTCCTGACTTCACCTTCTCCTTCTCCTTCTTCTACTTCTTCTGATTCACCCTCCTGACTTCACCTTCTCCTTCTCCTTCTTCTACTTCTTCTGCTTCACCCTCCAGACTTCACCTTCTCCTTCTCCTTCTTCTACTTCTTCTGATTCACCCTCCAGACTTCACCTTCTCCTTCTCCTTCTTCTACTTCTTCTGATTCACCCTCCAGACTTCATCTTCTCCTTCTCCTTCTTCTGCTTCTTCTGATTCACCCTCCAGACTTCACCTTCTCCTTCTCCTTCTTCTGCTTCTTCTGATTCACCCTCCAGACTTCAACTTCTCCTTCTCCTTCTTCCACTTCTTCTGATTCACCCTCCAGACTTCACCTTCTCCTTCTCCTTTTTCTACGTCTTCTGATTCACCCTCCAGTCTTCACCTTCTCCTTCTCCTTTTTTGTTTCTTCTGCTTCACCCTCCAGACTTCACCTTCTCCTTCTCTTTCTTCTGCTTCTTCTGATTCACCCTCCAGACTTCACCTTCTCCTTCTCCTTCTTCTGATTCTTCTGATTCACCCTCCAGACTTCACCTTCTCCTTCTCCTTCTTCTGCTTCTTCTGATTCACCCTCCTGACTTCACCTTCTCCTTCTCCTTCTTCTACTTCTTCTGATTCACCCTCCTAACTTCACCTTCTCCTTCTCCTTCTTCTACTTCTTCTGCTTCACCCTCCAGACTTCACCTTCTCCTTCTCCTTCTTCTACTTCTTCTAATTCACCCTCCAGACTTCACCTTCTCCTTCTCCTTCTTCTGCTTCTTCTGATTCACCCTCCAGACTTCACCTTCTCATTCTCCTTCTTCTGCTTCTTCTGCTGCGCCCTCCAGACTTCACCTTCTCCTTCTCCTTCTTCTGCTTCTTCTGCTTCACACTCCAGACTTCACCTTCTCCTTCTCCTTCTTCTGCTTCTTCTGCTGCGCCCTCCAGGCTTCACCTTCTCCTTCTCCTTCTTCTGCTTCTTCTGCTTCACCGTCCTGACTTCACCTTCTCCTTCTCCTTCTTCTACTTCTTCTGCTACACCCCCCTGACTTCACCTGCTCCTTCTCCTTCTTCTGATTCTTCTGCTTCACATCCAGACTTCACCTTCTCCTTCTCCTTCTTCTGCTTCTTCTGCTGCGCCCTCCAGACTTCACCTTCTCCTTCTCCTTATTCTGCTTCTTCTGATTCACCCTCCAGACTTCACCTTCTCCTTCTCGTTATTCTGCTTCTTCTGATTCAACCTCCAGACTTCACCTTCTCCTTCTCCTTCTTCTGCTTTTTTGATTCACCCTCCAGACTTCACCTTCTCCTTCTCCTTCTTCTGTTTCTTCTGATTCGCCCTCCAGACTTCACCTTCTCCTTCTCCTTCTTCTGCTTCTTCTGATTCACCCTCCTGACTTCACCTTCTCCTTCTCCTTCTTCTACTTCTTCTGATTCACCCTCCTGACTTCACCTTCTCCTTCTCCTTCTTCTACTTCTTCTGATTCACCCTCCAGACTTCACCTTCTCCTTCTCCTTCTTCTGCTTCTTCTGATTCACCCTCCAGACTTCTCCTTCTCATTCTCCTTCTTCTGCTTCATCTGCTGCGCCCTCCAGACTTCACCTTCTCCTTCTCCTTCTTCTGCTTCTTCTGCTTCACACTCCAGACTTCACCTTCTCCTTCTCCTTCTTCTGCTTCTTCTGCTGCGCCCTCCAGGCTTCACCTTCTCCTTCTCCTTCTTCTGCTTCTTCTGCTTCACCGTCCTGACTTCACCTTCTCCTTCTCCTTCTTCTACTTCTTCTGCTACACCCCCCTGACTTCACCTGCTCCTTCTCCTTCTTCTGCTTCTTCTGATTCACCCTCCTAAATTCACCTTCTCCTTCTCCTTCTTCTGCTTCTTCTGATTCACCCTCCTGACTTCACCTTCTCCTTCTCCTTCTTCTGCTTCTTCTGATTCACCCTCCAGACTTCACCTTCACCTTCTCCTTCTTCTGCTTCTTCTGATTCACCCTCCAGACTTCACCTTCTCCTTCTCCTTCTTCTGCTTCTTCTGCTTCACCCTCCAGACTTCACCTTCTCCTTCTCCTTCTTCTGCTTCTTCTGCTTCACCCTCCTGACTTCACCTTCTCCTTCTCCTTCTTCTACTTCTTCTGATTCACCCTCCTGACTTCACCTTCTCCTTCTCCTTCTTCTACTTCTTCTGCTTCACCCTCCAGACTTCACCTTCTCCTTCTCCTTCTTCTACTTCTTCTGATTCACCCTCCAGACTTCACCTTCTCCTTCTCCTTCTTCTACTTTTTCTGATTCACCCTCCAGACTTCACCTTCTCCTTCTCCTTCTTCTACTTCTTCTGATTCATCCTCCAGACTTCACCTTCTCCTTCTCCTTCTTCTGCTTCTTCTGATTCACCCTCCAGACTTCACCTTCTCCTTCTCCTTATTCTGCTTCTTCTGATTCACCCTCCAGACTTCACCTTCTCCTTCTCCTTCTTCTGCTTCTTCTGATTCACCCTCCAGACTTCACCTTCTCCTTCTCCTTCTTCTGCTTCTTCTGATTCACCCTCCAGACTTCACCTTCTCCTTCTCCTTCTTCTACTTCTTCTGATTCACCCTCCAGACTTCATCTTCTCCTTCTCCTTCTTCTGCTTCTTCTGATTCACCCTCCAGACTTCACCTTCTCCTTCTCCTTCGTCTACTTCTTCTGATTCACCCTCCAGACTACACCTTCTCCTTCTCCTTCTTCTACTTCTTCTGATTCACCCTCCAGACTTCACCTTCTCCTTCTCCTTCTTCTGTTTCTTCTGATTCACCCTCCAGACTTCACCTTCTCCTTCTCCTTCTTCTACTTCTTCTGATTCACCCTCCAGACTTCACCTTCTCCTTCTCCTTCGTCTACTTCTTCTGATTCACCCTCCAGACTACACCTTCTCCTTCTCCTTCTTCTACTTCTTCTGATTCACCCTCCAGACTTCACCTTCTCCTTCTCCTTCTTCTGTTTCTTCTGATTCACCCTCCAGACTTCACCTTCTCCTTCTCCTTCTTCTGCTTCTTCTGATTCACCCTCCAGACTTCACCTTCTCCTTCTCCTTCTTCTGCTTCTTCTGATTCACCCTCCAGACTTCACCTTCTCCTTCTCCTTCTTCTACTTCTTCTGATTCACCCTCCAGACTTCACCTTCTCCTTCTGCTTCTTCTGCTTCTTCTGATTCACCCTCCAGACTTCACCTTCTCCTTCTCCTTCGTCTACTTCTTCTGATTCACCCTCCAGACTACACCTTCTCCTTCACCTTCTTCTACTTCTTCTGATACACCCTCCAGACTTCACCTTCTCCTTCTCCTTCTTCTGTTTCTTCTGATTCACCCTCCAGACTTCACCTTCTCCTTCTCCTTCTTCTACTTCTTCTGATTCAGCCTCCAGACTTCACCTTCTCCTTCTCCTTCTTCTACTTCTTCTGATTCATCCTCCAGACTTCACCTTCTCCTTCTCCTTCTTCTGCTTCTTCTGATTCACCCTCCAGACTTCACCGTCTCCTTCTCCTTATTCTGCTTCTTCTGATTCACCCTCCAGACTTCACCTTCTCCTTCTCCTTCTTCTGCTTCTTCTGATTCACCCTCCAGACTTCACCTTCTCCTTCTCCTTCTTCTGCTTCTTCTGATTCACCCTCCAGACTTCACCTTCTCCTTCTCCTTCTTCTACTTCTTCTGATTCACCCTCCAGACTTCATCTTCTCCTTCTCCTTCTTCTGCTTCTTCTGATTCACCCTCCAGACTTCACCTTCTCCTTCTCCTTCGTCTACTTCTTCTGATTCACCCTCCAGACTACACCTTCTCCTTCTCCTTCTTCTACTTCTTCTGATTCACCCTCCAGACTTCACCTTCTCCTTCTCCTTCTTCTGTTTCTTCTGATTCACCCTCCAGACTTCACCTTCTCCTTCTCCTTCTTCTACTTCTTCTGATTCACCCTCCAGACTTCACCTTCTCCTTCTCCTTCGTCTACTTCTTCTGATTCACCCTCCAGACTACACCTTCTCCTTCTCCTTCTTCTACTTCTTCTGATTCACCCTCCAGACTTCACCTTCTCCTTCTCCTTCTTCTCTTTCTTCTGATTCACCCTCCAGACTTCACCTTCTCCTTCTCCTTCTTCTGCTTCTTCTGATTCACCCTCCAGACTTCACCTTCTCCTTCTCCTTCTTCTGCTTCTTCTGATTCACCCTCCAGACTTCACCTTCTCCTTCTCCTTCTTCTACTTCTTCTGATTCACCCTCCAGACTTCACCTTCTCCTTCTCCTTCTTCTGCTTCTTCTGATACACCCTCCAGACTTCACCTTCTCCTTCTCCTTCTTCTGTTTCTTCTGATTCACCCTCCAGACTTCACCTTCTCCTTCTCCTTCTTCTACTTCTTCTGATTCAGCCTCCAGACTTCACCTTCTCCTTCTCCTTCTTCTACTTCTTCTGATTCACCCTCCAGACTTCATCTTCTCCTTCTCCTTCTTCTCCTTCTTCTGATTCACCCTCCAGACTTCACCTTCTCCTTCTCCTTCTTCTGCTTCTTCTGATTCACCCTCCAGACTTCACCTTCTCCTTCTCCTTCTTCTACTTCTTCTGATTCACCCTCCAGACTTCACCTTCTCCTTCTCCTTCTTCTACTTCTTCTGATTCACCCTCCAGTCTTCACCTTCTCCTTCTCCTTCTTCTGTTTCTTCTGCTTCACCCTCCAGACTTCACCTTCTCCTTCTCTTTCTTCTGCTTCTTCTGATTCACCCTCCAGACTTCACCTTCTCCTTCTCTTTCTTCTGATTCTTCTGATTCACCCTCCAGACTTCACCTTCTCCCTCTCCTTCTTCTGCTTCTTCTGATTCACCCTCCAGACCTCACCTTCTCCTTCTCCTTCTTCTACTTCTTCTGGTTCACCCTCCTGACTTCACCTTCTCCTTCTCCTTCATCTACTCCTTCTGCTTCACCCTCCAGACTTCACCTTCTCCTTCTCCTTCTTCTACTTCTTCTGATTCACCCTCCAGACTTCACCTTCTCCTTCTCCTTCTTATACTGCTTCTGATTCACCCTCCAGACTTCACCTTCTCCTTCTCCTTCTTCTACTTCTTCTGATTCACCCTCCAGACTTCACCTTCTCCTTCTCCTTCTTCTTCTTCTTCTGATTCACCCTCCAGACTTCACCTTCTCCTTCTCCTTATTCTGCTTCTTCTGATTCACCCTCCAGACTTCACCTTCTCCTTCTCCTTCTTCTGCTTCTTCTGATTTACCCTCCAGACTTCACCTTCTCCTTCTCCTTCTTCTGCTTCTTCTGATTCACCCTCCAGACTTCACCTTCTCCTTCTCCTTCTTCTACTTCTTCTGATTCACGCTCCAGACTTCACCTTCTCCTTCTCCTTCTTCTGCTTCTTCTGATTCACCCTCCAGACTTCACCTTCTCCTTCTCCTTCGTCTACTTCTTCTGATTCACCCTCCAGACTACACCTTCTCCTTCTCCTTCTTCTACTTCTTCTGATTCACCCTCCAGACTTCACCTTCTCCTTCTCCTTCTTCTGTTTCTTCTGATTCACCCTCCAGACTTCATCTTCTCCTTCTCCTTCTTCTACTTCTTCTGATTCACCCTCCAGACTTCACCTTCTCCTTCTCCTTCTTCTACTTCTTCTGATTCACCCTCCAGACTTCATCTTCTCCTTCTCCTTCTTCTGCTTCTTCTGATTCACCCTCCAGACTTCACCTTCTCCTTCTCCTTCTTCTGCTTCTTCTGATTCACCCTCCAGACTTCAACTTCTCCTTCTCCTTCTTCCACTTCTTCTGATTCACCCTCCAGACTTCACCTTCTCCTTCTCCTTCTTCTACTTCTTCTGATTCACCCTCCAGTCTTCACCTTCTCCTTCTCCTTTTTTTGTTTCTTCTGCTTCACCCTCCAGACTTCACCTTCTCCTTCTCTTTCTTCTGCTTCTTCTGATTCACCCTCCAGACTTCACCTTCTCCTTCTCCTTCTTCTGATTCTTCTGATTCACCCTCCAGACTTCACCTTCTCCTTCTCCTTCTTCTGCTTCTTCTGATTCACCCTCCTGACTTCACCTTCTCCTTCTCCTTCTTCTACTTCTTCTGATTCACCCTCCTGACTTCACCTTCTCCTTCTCCTTCTTCTACTTCTTCTGCTTCACCCTCCAGACTTCACCTTCTCCTTCTCCTTCTTCTACTTCTTCTGATTCACCCTCCAGACTTCACCTTCTCCTTCTCCTTCTTCTACTTCTTCTGATTCACCCTCCAGACTTCATCTTCTCCTTCTCCTTCTTCTGCTTCTTCTGATTCACCATCCAGACTTCACCTTCTCCTTCTCCTTCTTCTGCTTCTTCTGATTCACCCTCCAGACTTCAACTTCTCCTTCTCCTTCTTCCACTTCTTCTGATTCACCCTCCAGACTTCACCTTCTCCTTCTCCTTCTTCTACGTCTTCTGATTCACCCTCCAGTCTTCACCTTCTCCTTCTCCTTTTTTTGTTTCTTCTGCTTCACCCTCCAGACTTCACCTTCTCCTTCTCTTTCTTCTGCTTCTTCTGATTCACCCTCCAGACTTCACCTTCTCCTTCTCCTTCTTCTGATTCTTCTGATTCACCCTCCAGACTTCACCTTCTCCTTCTCCTTCTTCTGCTTCTTCTGATTCACCCTCCTGACTTCACCTTCTCCTTCTCCTTCTTCTACTTCTTCTGATTCACCCTCCTGACTTCACCTTCTCCTTCTCCTTCTTCTACTTCTTCTGCTCCACCCTCCAGACTTCACCTTCTCCTTCTCCTTCTTCTACTTCTTCTGATTCACCCTCCAGACTTCACCTTCTCCTTCTCCTTCTTCTGCTTCTTCTGATTCACCCTCCAGACTTCACCTTCTCATTCTCCTTCTTCTGCTTCTTCTGCTGCGCCCTCCAGACTTCACCTTCTCCTTCTCCTTCTTCTGCTTCTTCTGCTTCACACTCCAGACTTCACCTTCTCCTTCTCCTTCTTCTGCTTCTTCTGCTGCGCCCTCCAGGCTTCACCTTCTCCTTCTCCTTCTTCTGCTTCTTCTGCTTCACCGTCCTGACTTCACCTTCTCCTTCTCCTTCTTCTACTTCTTCTGCTACACCCCCCTGACTTCACCTGCTCCTTCTCCTTCTTCTGCTTCTTCTGCTTCACACTCCAGACTTCACCTTCTCCTTCTCCTTCTTCTGCTTCTTCTGCTGCGCCCTCCAGACTTCACCTTCTCCTTCTCCTTATTCTGCTTCTTCTGATTCACCCTCCAGACTTCACCTTCTCCTTCTCGTTATTCTGCTTCTTCTGATTCAACCTCCAGACTTCACCTTCTCCTTCTCCTTCTTCTGCTTTTTTGATTCACCCTCCAGACTTCACCTTCTCCTTCTCCTTCTTCTGTTTCTTCTGATTCGCCCTCCAGACTTCACCTTCTCCTTCTCCTTCTTCTGCTTCTTCTGATTCACCCTCCTGACTTCACCTTCTCCTTCTCCTTCTTCTACTTCTTCTGATTCACCCTCCTGACTTCACCTTCTCCTTCTCCTTCTTCTACTTCTTCTGATTCACCCTCCAGACTTCACCTTCTCCTTCTCCTTCTTCTGCTTCTTCTGATTCACCCTCCAGACTTCTCCTTCTCATTCTCCTTCTTCTGCTTCTTCTGCTGCGCCCTCCAGACTTCACCTTCTCCTTCTCCTTCTTCTGCTTCTTCTGCTTCACACTCCAGACTTCACCTTCTCCTTCTCCTTCTTCTGCTTCTTCTGCTGCGCCCTCGAGGCTTCACCTTCTCCTTCTCCTTCTTCTGCTTCTTCTGCTTCACCGTCCTGACTTCACCTTCTCCTTCTCCTTCTTCTGCTTCTTCTGCTACACCCCCCTGACTTCACCTGCTCCTTCTCCTTCTTCTGCTTCTTCTGATTCACCCTCCTAAATTCACCTTCTCCTTCTCCTTCTTCTGCTTCTTCTGATTCACCCTCCTGACTTCACCTTCTCCTTCTCCTTCTTCTGCTTCTTCTGATTCACCCTCCAGACTTCACCTTCACCTTCTCCTTCTTCTGCTTCTTCTGATTCACCCTCCAGACTTCACCTTCTCCTTCTCCTTCTTCTGCTTCTTCTGCTTCACCCTCCAGACTTCACCTTCTCCTTCTCCTTCTTCAGCTTCTTCTGCTTCACCCTCCTGACTTCACCTTCTCCTTCTCCTTCTTCTACTTCTTCTGATTCACCCTCCTGACTTCACCTTCTCCTTCTCCTTCTTCTACTTCTTCTGCTTCACCCTCCAGACTTCACCTTCTCCTTCTCCTTCTTCTACTTCTTCTGATTCACCCTCCAGACTTCACCTTCTCCTTCTCCTTCTTCTACTTTTTCTGATTCACCCTCCAGACTTCACCTTCTCCTTCTCCTTCTTCTACTTCTTCTGATTCATCCTCCAGACTTCACCTTCTCCTTCTCCTTCTTCTGCTTCTTCTGATTCACCCTCCAGACTTCACCTTCTCCTTCTCCTTATTCTGCTTCTTCTGATTCACCCTCCAGACTTCACCTTCTCCTTCTCCTTCTTCTGCTTCTTCTGATTCACCCTCCAGACTTCACCTTCTCCTTCTCCTTCTTCTGCTTCTTCTGATTCACCCTCCAGACTTCATCTTCTCCTTCTCCTTCTTCTGCTTCTTCTGATTCACCCTCCAGACTTCACCTTCTCCTTCTCCTTCTTCTGTTTCTTCTGATTCACCCTCCAGACTTCACCTTCTCCTTCTCCTTCTTCTACTTCTTCTGATTCACCCTCCAGACTTCACCTTCTCCTTCTCCTTCGTCTACTTCTTCTGATTCACCCTCCAGACTACACCTTCTCCTTCTCCTTCTTCTACTTCTTCTGATTCACCCTCCAGACTTCACCTTCTCCTTCTCCTTCTTCTGTTTCTTCTGATTCACCCTCCAGACTTCACCTTCTCCTTCTCCTTCTTCTGCTTCTTCTGATTCACCCTCCAGACTTCACCTTCTCCTTCTCCTTCTTCTGCTTCTTCTGATTCACCCTCCAGACTTCACCTTCTCCTTCTCCTTCTTCTACTTCTTCTGATTCACCCTCCAGACTTCACCTTCTCCTTCTGCTTCTTCTGCTTCTTCTGATTCACCCTCCAGACTTCACCTTCTCCTTCTCCTTCGTCTACTTCTTCTGATTCACCCTCCAGACTACACCTTCTCCTTCTCCTTCTTCTACTTCTTCTGATACACCCTCCAGACTTCACCTTCTCCTTCTCCTTCTTCTGTTTCTTCTGATTCACCCTCCAGACTTCACCTTCTCCTTCTCCTTCTTCTACTTCTTCTGATTCAGCCTCCAGACTTCACCTTCTCCTTCTCCTTCTTCTACTTCTTCTGATTCATCCTCCAGACTTCACCTTCTCCTTCTCCTTATTCTGCTTCTTCTGATTCACCCTCCAGACTTCACCTTCTCCTTCTCCTTATTCTGCTTCTTCTGATTCACCCCTCCAGACTTCACCTTCTCCTTCTCCTTCTTCTGCTTCTTCTGATTCACCCTCCAGACTTCACCTTCTCCTTCTCCTTCTTCTGCTTCTTCTGATTCACCCTCCAGACTTCACCTTCTCCTTCTCCTTCTTCTACTTCTTCTGATTCACCCTCCAGACTTCATCTTCTCCTTCTCCTTCTTCTGCTTCTTCTGATTCACCCTCCAGACTTCACCTTCTCCTTCTCCTTCGTCTACTTCTTCTGATTCACCCTCCAGACTACACCTTCTCCTTCTCCTTCATCTACTTCTTCTGATTCACCCTCCAGACTTCACCTTCTCCTTCTCCTTCTTCTGTTTCTTCTGATTCACCCTCCAGACTTCACCTTCTCCTTCTCCTTCTTCTACTTCTTCTGATTCACCCTCCAGACTTCACCTTCTCCTTCTCCTTCGTCTACTTCTTCTGATTCACCCTCCAGACTACACCTTCTCCTTCTCCTTCTTCTACTTCTTCTGATTCACCCTCCAGACTTCACCTTCTCCTTCTCCTTCTTCTGTTTCTTCTGATTCACCCTCCAGACTTCACCTTCTCCTTCTCCTTCTTCTGCTTCTTCTGATTCACCCTCCAGACTTGACCTTCTCCTTATCCTTCTTCTGCTTCTTCTGATTCACCCTCCAGACTTCACCTTCTCCTTCTCCTTCTTCTACTTCTTCTGATTCACCCTCCAGACTTCACCTTCTCCTTCTCCTTCTTCTGCTTCTTCTGATTCACCCTCCAGACTTCACCTTCTCCTTCTCCTTCGTCTACTTCTTCTGATTCACCCTCCAGACTACACCTTCTCCTTCTCCTTCTTCTACTTCTTCTGATACACCCTCCAGACTTCACCTTCTCCTTCTCCTTCTTCTGTTTCTTCTGATTCACCCTCCAGACTTCACCTTCTCCTTCTCCTTCTTCTACTTCTTCTGATTCAGCCTCCAGACTTCACCTTCTCCTTCTCCTTCTTCTACTTCTTCTGATTCACCCTCCAGACTTCATCTTCTCCTTCTCCTTCTTCTCCTTCTTCTGATTCACCCTCCAGACTTCACCTTCTCCTTCTCCTTCTTCTGCTTCTTCTGATTCACCCTCCAGACTTCACCTTCTCCTTCTCCTTCTTCTACTTCTTCTGATTCACCCTCCAGACTTCACCTTCTCCTTCTCCTTCTTCTACTTCTTCTGATTCACCCTCCAGTCTTCACCTTCTCCTTCTCCTTCTTCTGTTTCTTCTGCTTCACCCTCCAGACTTCACCTTCTCCTTCTCTTTCTTCTGCTTCTTCTGATTCACCCTCCAGACTTCACCTTCTCCTTCTCCTTCTTCTGATTCTTCTGATTCACCCTCCAGACTTCACCTTCTCCCTCTCCTTCTTCTGCTTCTTCTGATTCACCCTCCAGACCTCACCTTCTCCTTCTCCTTCTTCTTCTGGTTCACCCTCCTGACTTCACCTTCTCCTTCTCCTTCATCTACTCCTTCTGCTTCACCCTCCAGACTTCACCTTCTCCTTCTCCTTCTTCTACTTCTTCTGATTCACTCCTCCAGACTTCACCTTCTCCTTCTCCTTCTGTATACTGCTTCTGATTCACCCTCCCAGACTACACCTTCTCCTTCTCCTTCATCTACTTCTTCTGATTCACCCTCCAGACTTCACCTTCTCCTTCTCCTTCTTCTGTTTCTTCTGATTCACCCTCCAGACTTCACCTTCTCCTTCTCCTTCTTCTACTTCTTCTGATTCACCCTCCAGACTTCACCTTCTCCTTCTCCTTCTTCTGTTTCTTCTGATTCACCCTCCAGACTTCACCTTCTCCTTCTCTCTTCTTCTGCTTCTTCTGATTCACCCTCCAGACTTCACTCTCCTGTCTCCTTCTTCTGCTGCTTCTTCTGATTCACCCTCCAGACTTGACCTTCTCCTTATCCTTCTTCTGCTTCTTCTGATTCACCCTCCAGACTTCACCTTCTCCTTCTCCTTCTTCTACTTCTTCTGATTCACCCTCCAGACTTCACCTTCTCCTTCTCCTTCTTCTGCTTCTTCTGATTCACCCTCCAGACTACACCTTCTCCTTCTCCTTCTTCTACTTCTTCTGATACACCCTCCAGACTTCACCTTCTCCTTCTCCTTCTTCTGTTTCTTCTGATTCACCCTCCAGACTTCACCTTCTCCTTCTCCTTCTTCTACTTCTTCTGATTCAGCCTCCAGACTTCACCTTCTCCTTCTCCTTCTTCTACTTCTTCTGATTCACCCTCCAGACTTCATCTTCTCCTTCTCCTTCTTCTCCTTCTTCTGATTCACCCTCCAGACTTCACCTTCTCCTTCTCCTTCTTCTGCTTCTTCTGATTCACCCTCCAGACTTCACCTTCTCCTTCTCCTTCTTCTACTTCTTCTGATTCACCCTCCAGACTTCACCTTCTCCTTCTCCTTCTTCTACTTCTTCTGATTCACCCTCCAGTCTTCACCTTCTCCTTCTCCTTCTTCTGTTTCTTCTGCTTCACCCTCCAGACTTCACCTTCTCCTTCTCTTTCTTCTGCTTCTTCTGATTCACCCTCCAGACTTCACCTTCTCCTTCTCCTTCTTCTGATTCTTCTGATTCACCCTCCAGACTTCACCTTCTCCCTCTCCTTCTTCTGCTTCTTCTGATTCACCCTCCAGACCTCACCTTCTCCTTCTCCTTCTTCTACTTCTTCTGGTTCACCCTCCTGACTTCACCTTCTCCTTCTCCTTCATCTACTCCTTCTGCTTCACCCTCCAGACTTCACCTTCTCCTTCTCCTTCTTCTACTTCTTCTGATTCACCCTCCAGACTTCACCTTCTCCTTCTCCTTCTTATACTGCTTCTGATTCACCCTCCAGACTACACCTTCGCCTTCTCCTTCATCTACTTCTTCTGATTCACCCTCCAGACTTCACCTTCTCCTTCTCCTTCTTCTGTTTCTTCTGATTCACCCTCCAGACTTCACCTTCTCCTTCTCCTTCTTCTACTTCTTCTGATTCACCCTCCAGACTTCACCTTCTCCTTCTCCTTCTTCTGTTTCTTCTGATTCACCCTCCAGACTTCACCTTCTCCTTCTCCTTCTTCTGCTTCTTCTGATTCACCCTCCAGACTTCACCTTCTCCTTCTCCTTCTTCTGCTTCTTCTGATTCACCCTCCAGACTTGACCTTCTCCTTATCCTTCTTCTGCTTCTTCTGATTCACCCTCCAGACTTCACCTTCTCCTTCTCCTTCTTCTACTTCTTCTGATTCACCCTCCAGACTTCACCTTCTCCTTCTCCTTCTTCTGCTTCTTCTGATTCACCCTCCAGACTACACCTTCTCCTTCTCCTTCTTCTACTTCTTCTGATACACCCTCCAGACTTCACCTTCTCCTTCTCCTTCTTCTGTTTCTTCTGATTCACCCTCCAGACTTCACCTTCTCCTTCTCCTTCTTCTACTTCTTCTGATTCAGCCTCCAGACTTCACCTTCTCCTTCTCCTTCTTCTACTTCTTCTGATTCACCCTCCAGACTTCATCTTCTCCTTCTCCTTCTTCTCCTTCTTCTGATTCACCCTCCAGACTTCACCTTCTCCTTCTCCTTCTTCTGCTTCTTCTGATTCACCCTCCAGACTTCACCTTCTCCTTCTCCTTCTTCTACTTCTTCTGATTCACCCTCCAGACTTCATCTTCTCCTTCTCCTTCTTCTACTTCTTCTGATTCACCCTCCAGTCTTCACCTTCTCCTTCTCCTTCTTCTGTTTCTTCTGCTTCACCCTCCAGACTTCACCTTCTCCTTCTCTTTCTTCTGCTTCTTCTGATTCACCCTCCAGACTTCACCTTCTCCTTCTCCTTCTTCTGATTCTTCTGATTCACCCTCCAGACTTCACCTTCTCCCTCTCCTTCTTCTGCTTCTTCTGATTCACCCTCCAGACCTCACCTTCTCCTTCTCCTTCTTCTACTTCTTCTGGTTCACCCTCCTGACTTCACCTTCTCCTTCTCCTTCATCTACTCCTTCTGCTTCACCCTCCAGACTTCACCTTCTCCTTCTCCTTCTTCTACTTCTTCTGATTCACCCTCCAGACTTCACCTTCTCCTTCTCCTTCTTATACTGCTTCTGATTCACCCTCCAGACTTCACCTGCTCCTTCTCCTTCTTCTACTTCTTCTGATTCACCCTCCAGACTTCACCTTCTCCTTCTCCTTCTTCTGCTTCTTCTGATTCACCCTCCAGACTTCACCTTCTCCTTCTCCTTATTCTGCTTCTTCTGATTCACCCTCCAGACTTCACCTTCTCCTTCTCCTTCTTCTGCTTCTTCTGATTTACCCTCCAGACTTCACCTTCTCCTTCTCCTTCTTCTGCTTCTTCTGATTCACCCTCCAGACTTCACCTTCTCCTTCTCCTTCTTCTACTTCTTCTGATTCACCCTCCAGACTTCACCTTCTCCTTCTCCTTCTTCTGCTTATTCTGATTCACCCTCCAGACTTCACCTTCTCCTTCTCCTTCGTCTACTTCTTCTGATTCACCCTCCAGACTACACCTTCTCCTTCTCCTTCTTCTACTTCTTCTGATTCACCCTCCAGACTTCACCTTCTCCTTCTCCTTCTTCTGTTTCTTCTGATTCACAATCCAGACTTCATCTTCTCCTTCTCCTTCTTCTACTTCTTCTGATTCACCCTCCAGACTTCACCTTCTCCTTCTCCTTCTTCTACTTCTTCTGATTCACCCTCCAGACTTCATCTTCTCCTTCTCCTTCTTCTGCTTCTTCTGATTCACCCTCCAGACTTCACCTTCTCCTTCTCCTTCTTGTGCTTCTTCTGATTCACCCTCCAGACTTCAACTTCTCCTTCTCCTTCTTCCACTTCTTCTGATTCACCCTCCAGACTTCACCTTCTCCTTCTCCTTCTTCTACTTCTTCTGATTCAACCTCCAGTCTTCACCTTCTCCTTCTCCTTTTTTTGTTTCTTCTGCTTCACCCTCCAGACTTCACCTTCTCCTTCTCTTTCTTCTGCTTCTTCTGATTCACCCTCCAGACTTCACCTTCTCCTTCTCCTTCTTCTGATTCTTCTGATTCACCCTCCAGACTTCACCTTCTCCTTCTCCTTCTTCTGCTTCTTCTGATTCACCCTCCTGACTTCACCTTCTCCTTCTCCTTCTTCTACTTCTTCTGATTCACCCTCCTGACTTCACCTTCTCCTTCTCCTTCTTCTACTTCTTCTGCTTCACCCTCCAGACTTCACCTTCTCCTTCTCCTTCTTCTACTTCTTCTGATTCACCCTCCAGACTTCACCTTCTCCTTCTCCTTCTTCTACTTCTTCTGATTCACCCTCCAGACTTCATCTTCTCCTTCTCCTTCTTCTGCTTCTTCTGATTCACCCTCCAGACTTCACCTTCTCCTTCTCCTTCTTCTGCTTCTTCTGATTCACCCTCCAGACTTCAACTTCTCCTTCTCCTTCTTCCACTTCTTCTGATTCACCCTCCAGACTTCACCTTCTCCTTCTCCTTCTTCGACGTCTTCTGATTCACCCTCCAGTCTTCACCTTCTCCTTCTCCTTTTTTTGTTTCTTCTGCTTCACCCTCCAAACTTCACCTTCTCCTTCTCTTTCTTCTGCTTCTTCTGATTCACCCTCCAGACTTCACCTTCTCCTTCTCCTTCTTCTGATTCTTCTGATTCACCCTCCAGACTTCACCTTCTCCTTCTCCTTCTTCTGCTTCTTCTGATTCACACTCCTGACTTCACCTTCTCCTTCTCCTTCTTCTACTTCTTCTGATTCACCCTCCTGACTTCACCTTCTCCTTCTCCTTCTTCTACTTCTTCTGCTTCACCCTCCAGACTTCACCTTCTCCTTCTCCTTCTTCTACTTCTTCTGATTCACCCTCCAGACTTCACCTTCTCCTTCTCCTTCTTCTGCTTCTTCTGATTCACCCTCCAGACTTCACCTTCTCATTCTCCTTCTTCTGCTTCTTCTGCTGCGCCCTCCAGACTTCACCTTCTCCTTCTCCTTCTTCTGCTTCTTCTGCTTCACACTCCAGACTTCACCTTCTCCTTCTCCTTCTTCTGCTTCTTCTGCTGCGCCCTCCAGGCTTCACCTTCTCCTTCTCCTTCTTCTGCTTCTTCTGCTTCACCGTCCTGACTTCACCTTCTCCTTCTCCTTCTTCTACTTCTTCTGCTACACCCCCCTGACTTCACCTGCTCCTTCTCCTTCTTCTGCTTCTTCTGATTCACCCTCCTAAATTCACCTTCTCCTTCTCCTTCTTCTGCTTCTTCTGATTCACCCTCCTGACTTCACCTTCTCCTTCTCCTTCTTCTGCTTCTTCTGATTCACCCTCCAGACTTCACCTTCTCCTTCTCCTTCTTCTGCTTCTTCTGATTCACCCTCCAGACTTCACCTTCTCCTTCTCCTTCTTCTGCTTCTTCTGATGCACCCTCCAGACCTCACCTTCTCCTTCTCCTTCTTCTACTTCTTCTGATTCACCCTCCAGACTTCATCTTCTCCTTCTCCTTCTTCTACTTCTTCTGATTCACCCTCCAGACTTCATCTTCTCCTTCTCCTTCTTCTACTTCTTCTGATTCAGCCTCCAGACTTCACCTTCTCCTTCTCCTTCTTCTACTTCTTCTGATTCACCCTCCAGACTTCATCTTCTCCTTCTCCTTCTTCTCCTTCTTCTGATTCACCCTCCAGACTTCACCTTCTCCTTCTCCTTCTTCTGCTTCTTCTGATTCACCCTCCAGACTTCACCTTCTCCTTCTCCTTCTTCTACTTCTTCTGATTCACCCTCCAGACTTCACCTTCTCCTTCTCCTTCTTCTACTTCTTCTGATTCACCCTCCAGTCTTCACCTTCTCCTTCTCCTTCTTCTGTTTCTTCTGCTTCACCCTCCAGACTGCACCTTCCCCTTCTCTTTCTTCTGCTTCTTCTGATTCACCCTCCAGTCTTCACCTTCTCCTTCTCCTTCTTCTGATTCATCTGATTCACCCTCCAGACTTCACCTTCTCCTTCTCCTTCTTCTGCTTCTTCTGATTCACCCTCCAGAACTCACATTCTCCTTCTCCTTCTTCTACTTCTTCTGATTCACCCTCCTGACTTCACCTTCTCCTTCTCCTTCATCTACTTCTTCTGCTTCACCCTCCAGACTTCACCTTCTCCTTCTCCTTCTTCTACTTCTTCTGATTCACCCTCCAGACTTCACCTTCTCCTTCTCCTTCTTCTACTTCTTCTGATTCACCCTCCAGACTTCACCTTCTCCTTCTCCTTCTTCTACTTCTTCTGATTCACCCTCCAGACTTCACCTTCTCCTTCTCCTTCTTCTGCTTCTTCTGATTCACCCTCCAGACTTCACCTTCTCCTTCTCCTTATTCTGCTTCTTCTGATTCACCCTCCAGACTTCACCTTCTCCTTCTCCTTCTTCTGCTTCTTCTGATTCACCCTCCAGACTTCCCCTTCTCCTTCTCCTTCTTCTGCTTCTTCTGATTCACCCTCCAGACTTCACCTTCTCCTTCTCCTTCTTCTACTTCTTCTGATTCACCCTCCAGACTTCACCTTCTCCTTCTCCTTCTTCTGCTTCTTCTGATTCACCCTCCAGACTTCACCTTCTCCTTCTCCTTCGTCTACTTCTTCTGATTCACCCTCCAGACTACACCTTCTCCTTCTCCTTCTTCTACTTCTTCTGATTCACCCTCCAGACTTCACCTTCTCCTTCTCCTTCTTCTGTTTCTTCTGATTCACCCTCTAGACTTCATCTTCTCCTTCTCCTTCTTCTACTTCTTCTGATTCACCCTCCAGACTTCACCTTCTCCTTCTCCTTCTTCTACTTCTTCTGATTCACCCTCCAGACTTCATCTTCTCCTTCTCCTTCTTCTGCTTCTTCTGATTCACCCTCCAGACTTCACCTTCTCCTTCTCCTTCTTCTGCTTCTTCTGATTCACCCTCCAGACTTCAACTTCTCCTTCTCCTTCTTCCACTTCTTCTGATCCACCCTCCAGACTTCACCTTCTCCTTCTCCTTCTTCTACTTCTTCTGATTCACCCTCCAGTCTTCACCTTCTCCTTCTCCTTTTTTTGTTTCTTCTGCTTCACCCTCCAGACTTCACCTTCTCCTTCTCTTTCTTCTGCTTCTTCTGATTCACCCTCCAGACTTCACCTTCTCCTTCTCCTTCTTCTGATTCTTCTGATTCACCCTCCAGACTTCACCTTCTCCTTCTCCTTCATCTGCTTCTACTGATTCACCCTCCTGACTTCACCTTCTCCTTCTCCTTCTTCTACGTCTTCTGATTCACCCTCCTGACTTCACCTTCTCCTTCTCCTTCTTCTACTTCTTCTGCTTCACCCTCCAGACTTCACCTTCTCCTTCTCCTTCTTCTACTTCTTCTGATTCACCCTCCAGACTTCACCTTCTCCTTCTCCTTCTTCTGCTTCTTCTGATTCACCCTCCAGACTTCACCTTCTCATTCTCCTTCTTCTGCTTCTTCTGCTGCGCCCTCCAGACTTCACCTTCTCCTTCTCCTTCTTCTGCTTCTTCTGCTTCACACTCCAGACTTCACCTTCTCCTTCTCCTTCTTCTGCTTCTTCTGCTGCGCCCTCCAGGCTTCACCTTCTCCTTCTCCTTCTTCTGCTTCTTCTGCTTCACCGTCCTGACTTCACCTTCTCCTTCTCCTTCTTCTACTTCTTCTGCTACACCCCCCTGACTTCACCTGCTCCTTCTCCTTCTTCTGCTTCTTCTGATTCACCCTCCTAAATTCACCTTCTCCTTCTCCTTCTTCTGCTTCTTCTGATTCACCCTCCTGACTTCACCTTCTCCTTCTCCTTCTTCTGCTTCTTTTGATTCACCCTCCAGACTTCCCCTTCTCCTTCTCCTTCTTCTGCTTCTTCTGATTCACCCTCCAGACTTCTCCTTCTCCTTCTCCTTCTTCTGCTTCTTCTGATTCACCCTCCAGACCTCACCTTCTCCTTCTCCTTCTTCTACTTCCTCTGATTCACCCTCCAGACTTCATCTTCTCCTTCTCCTTCTTCTGCTTCTTCTGATTCACCCTCCAGACTTCACCTTCTCCTTCTCCTTCTTCTACTTCTTCTGATTCAGCCTCCAGACTTCACCTTCTCCTTCTCCTTCTTCTACTTCTTCTGATTCACCCTCCAGACTTCATCTTCTCCTTCTCCTTCTTCTCCTTCTTCTGATTCACCCTCCAGACTTCACCTTCTCCTTCTCCTTCTTCTGCTTCTTCTGATTCACCCTCCAGACTTCACCTTCTCCTTCTCCTTCTTCTACTTCTTCTGATTCACCCTCCAGACTTCACCTTCTCCTTCTCCTTCTTCTACTTCTTCTGATTCACTCTCCAGTCTACACCTTCTCCTTCTCCTTCTTCTGTTTCTTCTGCTTCACCCTCCAGACTTCACCTTCTCCTTCTCTTTCTTCTGCTTCTTCTGATTCACCCTCCAGACTTCACCTTCTCCTTCTCCTTCTTCTGATTCTTCTGATTCACCCTCCAGACTTCACCTTCTCCTTCTCCTTCTTCTGCTTCTTCTGATTCACCCTTCAGAACTCACCTTCTCCTTCTCCTTCTTCTACTTCTTCTGATTCACCCTCCTGACTTCACCTTCTCCTTCTCCTTCATCTACTTCTTCTGCTTCACCCTCCAGACTTCACCTTCTCCTTGTCCTTCTTCTACTTCTTCTGATTCACCCTCCAGACTTCACCTTCTCCTTCTCCTTCTTCTACTTCTTCTGATTCACCCTCCAGACTTCACCTTCTCCTTCTCCTTCTTCTACTTCTTCTGATTCACCCTCCAGACTTCACCTTCTCCTTCTCCTTCTTCTGCTTCTTCTGATTCACCCTCCAGACTTCACCTTCTCCTTCTCCTTATTCTGCTTCTTCTGATTCACCCTCCAGACTTCACCTTCTCCTTCTCCTTCTTCTGCTTCTTCTGATTCACCCTCCAGACTTCACCTTCTCCTTCTCCTTCTTCTGCTTCTTCTGATTCACCCTCCAGACTTCACCTTCTCCTTCTCCTTCTTCTACTTCTTCTGATTCACCCTCCAGACTTCACCTTCTCCTTCTCCTTCTTCTGCTTCTTCTGATTCACCCTCCAGACTTCACCTTCTCCTTCTCCTTCGTCTACTTCTTCTGATTCACCCTCCAGACTACACCTTCTCCTTCTCCTTCTTCTACTTCTTCTGATTCACCCTCCAGACTTCACCTTCTCCTTCTCCTTCTTCTGTTTCTTCTGATTCACCCTCCAGACTTCACCTTCTCCTTCTCCTTCTTCTACTTCTTCTGATTCACCCTCCAGATATCACCTTCTCCTTCTCCTTCTTCTACTTCTTCTGATTCACCCTCCAGACTTCATCTTCTCCTTCTCCTTCTTCTGCTTCTTCTGATTCACCCTCCAGACTTCACCTTCTCCTTCTCCTTCTTCTGCTTCTTCTGATTCACCCTCCAGACTTCAACTTCTCCTTCTCCTTCTTCCACTTCTTCTGATTCACCCTCCAGACTTCACCTTCTCCTTCTCCTTCTTCTACTTCTTCTGATTCACCCTCCAGTCTTCACCTTCTCCTTCTCCTTTTTCTGTTTCTTCTGCTTCACCCTACAGACTTCACCTTCTCCTTCTCTTTCTACTGCTTCTTCTGATTCACCCTCCAGACTTCACCTTCTCCTTCTCCTTCTTCTGATTCTTCTGATTCACCCTCCAGACTTCACCTTCTCCTTCTCCATCTTCTGCTTCTTCTGATTCACCCTCCTGACTTCACCTTCTCCTTCTCCTTCTTCTACTTCTTCTGATTCACCCTCCTGACTTCACCTTCTCCTTCTCCTTCTTCTACTTCTTCTGCTTCACCCTCCAGACTTCACCTTCTCCTTCTCCTTCTTCTGATTCTTCTGATTCACCCTCCAGACTTCACCTTCTCCTTCTCCTTCTTCTGCTTCTTCTGATTCACCCTTCAGAACTCACCTTCTCCTTCTCCTTCTTCTACTTCTTCTGATTCACCCTCCTGACTTCACCTTCTCCTTCTCCTTCATCTACTTCTTCTGCTTCACCCTCCAGACTTCACCTTCTCCTTGTCCTTCTTCTACTTCTTCTGATTCACCCTCCAGACTTCACCTTCTCCTTCTCCTTCTTCTACTTCTTCTGATTCACCCTCCAGACTTCACCTTCTCCTTCTCCTTCTTCTACTTCTTCTGATTCACCCTCCTGACTTCACCTTCTCCTTCTCCTTCTTCTACTTCTTCTGCTTCACCCTCCAGACTTCACCTTCTCCTTCTCCTTCTTCTGATTCTTCTGATTCACCCTCCAGACTTCACCTTCTCCTTCTCCTTCTTCTGCTTCTTCTGATTCACCCTTCAGAACTCACCTTCTCCTTCTCCTTCTTCTACTTCTTCTGATTCACCCTCCTGACTTCACCTTCTCCTTCTCCTTCATCTACTTCTTCTGCTTCACCCTCCAGACTTCACCTTCTCCTTGTCCTTCTTCTACTTCTTCTGATTCACCCTCCAGACTTCACCTTCTCCTTCTCCTTCTTCTACTTCTTCTGATTCACCCTCCAGACTTCACCTTCTCCTTCTCCTTCTTCTACTTCTTCTGATTCACACTCCAGACTTCACCTTCTCCTTCTCCTTCTTCTGCTTCTTCTGATTCACCCTCCAGACTTCACCTTCTCCTTCTCCTTATTCTGCTTCTTCTGATTCACCATCCAGACTTCACCTTCTCCTTCTCCTTCTTCTGCTTCTTCTGATTCACCCTCCAGACTTCACCTTCTCCTTCTCCTTCTTCTGCTTCTTCTGATTCACCCTCCAGACTTCACCTTCTCCTTCTCCTTCTTCTACTTCTTCTGATTCACCCTCCAGACTTCACCTTCTCCTTCTCCTTCTTCTGCTTCTTCTGATTCACCCTCCAGACTTCACCTTCTCCTTCTCCTTCGTCTACTTCTTCTGATTCACCCTCCAGACTACACCTTCTCCTTCTCCTTCTTCTACTTCTTCTGATTCACCCTCCAGACTTCACCTTCTCCTTCTCCTTCTTCTGTTTCTTCTGATTCACCCTCCAGACTTCACCTTCTCCTTCTCCTTCTTCTACTTCTTCTGATTCACCCTCCAGATATCACCTTCTCCTTCTCCTTCTTCTACTTCTTCTGATTCACCCTCCAGACTTCATCTTCTCCTTCTCCTTCTTCTGCTTCTTCTGATTCACCCTCCAGACTTCACCTTCTCCTTCTCCTTCTTCTGCTTCTTCTGATTCACCCTCCAGACTTCAACTTCTCCTTCTCCTTCTTCCACTTCTTCTGATTCACCCTCCAGACTTCACCTTCTCCTTCTCCTTCTTCTACTTCTTCTGATTCACCCTCCAGTCTTCACCTTCTCCTTCTCCTTTTTCTGTTTCTTCTGCTTCACCCTCCAGACTTCACCTTCTCCTTCTCTTTCTACTGCTTCTTCTGATTCACCCTCCAGACTTCACCTTCTCCTTCTCCTTCTTCTGATTCTTCTGATTCACCCTCCAGACTTCACCTTCTCCTTCTCCATCTTCTGCTTCTTCTGATTCACCCTCCTGACTTCACCTTCTCCTTCTCCTTCTTCTACTTCTTCTGATTCACCCTCCTGACTTCACCTTCTCCTTCTCCTTCTTCTACTTCTTCTGCTTCACCCTCCAGACTTCACCTTCTCCTTCTCCTTCTTCTGCTTCTTCTGATTCACCCTCCAGACTTCACCTTCTCATTCTCCTTCTTCTGCTTCTTATGCTGCGCCCTCCAGACTTCACCTTCTCCTTCTCCTTCTTCTGCTTCTTCTGCTTCACACTCCAGACTTCACCTTCTCCTTCTCCTTCTTCTGCTTCTTCTGCTGCGCCCTCCAGGCTTCACCTTCTCCTTCTCCTTCTTCTGCTTCTTCTGCTTCACCGTCCTGACTTCACCTTCTCCTTCTCCTTCTTCTACTTCTTCTGCTACACCCCCTTGACTTCACCTGCTCCTTCTCCTTTTTCTGCTTCTTCTGATTCACCCTCCTAAATTCACCTTCTCCTTCTCCTTCTTCTGCTTCTTCTGATTGACCCTCCTGACTTCACCTTCTCCTTCTCCTTCTTCTGCTTCTTCTGATTCACCCTCCAGACTTCACCTTCTCCTTCTCCTTCTTCTGCTTCTTCTGATTCACCCTCCAGACTTCACCTTCTCCTTCTCCTTCTTCTGCTTCTTCTGATTCACCCTCCAGACCTCACCTTCTCCTTCTCCTTCTTCTACTTCTTCTGATTCACCCTCCAGACTTCATCTTCTCCTTCTCCTTCTTCTGCTTCTTCTGATTCACCCTCCAGACTTCACCTTCTCCTTCTCCTTCTTCTGCTTCTTCTGATTCACCCTCCAGACTTCACCTTCTCCTTCTCCTTCTTCTACTTCTTCTGATTCACCCTCCAGACTTCACCTTCTCCTTCTCCTTCTTCGACTTCTTCTGATTCACCCTCCAGTCTTCACCTTCTCCTTCTCCTTCTTCTGTTTCTTCTGCTTCACCCTCCAGACTTCACCTTCTCCTTCTCCTTCTTCTGATTCTTCTGATTCACCCTCCAGACTTCACCTTCTCTATCTCCTTCTTCTGCTTCTTCTGATTCACCATCCTGACTTCACCTTCTCCTTCTCCTTCTTCTACTTCTTCTGATTCACCCTCCTGACTTCACCTTCTCCTTCTCCTTCTTCTACTTCTTCTGCTTCACCCTCCAGACTTCACCTTCTCCTTCTCCTTCTTCTACTTCTTCTGATTCACCCTCCAGACTTCACCTTCTCCTTCTCCTTCTTCTGCTTCCTCTGATTCACCCTCCAGACTTCACCTTCTCCTTCTCCTTAGTCTGCTTCTTCTGATTCACCCTCCAGACTTCACCTTCTCCTTCTCCTTCTTCTGCTTCTTCTGATTCACCCTCCAGACTTCACCTTCTCCTTCTCCTTCTTCTGCTTCTTCTGATTCACCCTCCAGACTTCACCTTCTCCTTCTCCTTCTTCTGCTTCTTCTGATTCACCCTCCAGACTTCACCTTCTCCTTCTCCTTCTTCTACTTCTTCTGATTCACCCTCCAGACTTCACATTCTCCTTCTCCTTCTTCTGCTTCTTCTGATTCAACCTCCTGACTTCACCTTCTCCTTCTCCTTCTTCTACTTCTTCTGATTCACCCTCCTGACTTCACCTTCTCCTTCTCCTTCTTCTAATTCTTCTGCTTCACCCTCCAGACTTCACCTTCTCCTTCTCCTTCTTCTACTTCTTCTGATTCACCCTCCAGACTTCACCTTCTCCTTCTCCTTCTTCTGCTTCTTCTGATTCACCCTCCAGACTTCACCTTCTCATTCTCCTTCTTCTGCTTCTTCTGCTGCGCCCTCCAGACTTCACCTTCTCCTTCTCCTTCTTCTGCTTCTTCTGCTTCACACTCCAGACTTCACCTTCTCCTTCTCCTTCTTCTGCTTCTTCTGCTGCGCCCTCCAGGCTTCACCTTCTCCTTCTCCTTCTTCTGCTTCTTCTGCTTCACCGTCCTGACTTCACCTTCTCCTTCTCCTTCTTCTACTTCTTCTGCTACACCCCCCTGACTTCACCTGCTCCTTCTCCTTCTTCTGCTTCTTCTGATTCACCCTCCTAACTTCACCTTCTCCTTCTCCTTCTTCTGCTTCTTCTGATTCACCCTCCTGACTTCACCTTCTCCTTCTCCTTCTTCTGCTTCTTCTGATTCACCCTCCAGACTTCACCTTCTCCTTCTCCTTCTTCTGCTTCTTCTGATTCACCCTCCAGACTTCACCTTCTCCTTCTCCTTCTTCTGCTTCTTCTGATTCACCCTCCAGACCTCACCTTCTCCTTCTCCTTCTTCTACTTCTTCTGATTCACCCTCCAGACTTCATCTTCTCCTTCTCCTTCTTCTGCTTCTTCTGATTCACCCTCCAGACTTTACCTTCTCCTTCTTCTGCTTCTTCTGATTCACCCTCCAGACTTCACCTTCTCCTTCTCCTTCTTCTACTTCTTCTGATTCACCCTCCAGACTTCACCTTCTCCTTCTCCTTCTTCTACTTCTTCTGATTCACCCTCCAGTCTTCACCTTCTCCTTCTCCTTCTTCTGTTTCTTCTGCTTCACCCTCCAGACTTCACCTTCTCCTTCTCTTTCTTCTGCTTCTTCTGCTTCACCCTCCAGACTTCACCTTCTCCTTCTCCTTCTTCTGATTCTTCTGATTCACCCTCCAGACTTCACCTTCTCTATCTCCTTCTTCTGCTTCTTCTGATTCACCCTCCTGACTTCACCTTCTCCTTCTCCTTCTTCTACTTCTTCTGATTCACCCTCCTGACTTCACCTTCTCCTTCTCCTTCTTCTACTTCTTCTGCTTCACCCTCCAGACTTCACCTTCTCCTTCTCCTTCTTCTACTTCTTCTGATTCACCCTCCAGACTTCACCTTCTCTTTCTCCTTCTTCTGCTTCTTCTGATTCACCCTCCAGACTTCACCTTCTCCTTCTCCTTATTCTGCTTCTTCTGATTCACCCTCCAGACTTCACCTTCTCCTTCTCCTTCTTCTGCTTCTTCTGATTCACCCTCCAGACTTCACCTTCTCCTTCTCCTTCTTCTGCTTCTTCTGATTCACCCTCCAGACTTCACCTTCTCCTTCTCCTTCTTCTGCTTCTTCTGATTCACCCTCCAGACTTCACCTTCTCCTTCTCCTTCTTCTACTTCTTCTGATTCACCCTCCAGACTTCACCTTCTCCTTCTCCTTCTTCTGCTTCTTCTGATTCACCCTCCTGACTTCACCTTCTCCTTCTCCTTCTTCTACATCTTCTGATTCACCCTCCTGACTTCACCTTCTCCTTCTCCTTCTTCTACTTCTTCTGCTTCACCCTCCAGACTTCACCTTCTCCTTCTCCTTCTTCTACTTCTTCTGATTCACCCTCCAGACTTCACCTTCTCCTTCTCCTTCTTCTACTTCTTCTGATTCACCCTCCAGACTTCACCTTCTCCTTCTCCTTCTTCTACTTCTTCTGATTCACCCTCCAGACTTCACCTTCTCCTTCTCCTTCTTCTGCTTCTTCTGATTCACCCTCCAGACTTCACCTTCTCCTTCTCCTTATTCTGCTTCTTCTGAATCACCCTCCAGACTTCACCTTCTCCTTCTCCTTCTTCTGCTTCTTCTGATTCACCCTCCAGACTTCACCTTCTCCTTCTCCTTCTTCTGCTTCTTCTGATTCACACTCCAGACTTCACCTTCACCTTCTCCTTCTTCTACTTCTTCTGATTCAACCTCCAGACTTCACCTTCTCCATCTCCTTCTTCTGCTTCTTCTGATTCACCCTCCAGACTTCACCTTCTCCTTCTCCTTCGTCTGCTTCTTCTGATTCACCCTCCAGACTTCACCTTCTCCTTCTCCTTCTTCTGCTTCTTCTGATTCACCCTCCAGACTTCACCTTCTCCTTCTCCTTCTTCTACTTCTTCTGATTCACCCTCCAGACTTCACCTTCTCCTTCTCTTTCTTCTGCTTCTTCTGATTCACCCTCCAGACTTCACCTTCTCCTTCTCCTTCTTCTGATTCTTCTGATTCACCCTCCAGACTTCACCTTCTCCTTCTCCTTCTTCTGCTTCTTCTGATTCACCCTCCTGACTTCACCTTCTCCTTCTCCTTCTTCTACATCTTCTGATTCACCCTCCTGACTTCACCTTCTCCTTCTCCTTCTTCTACTTCTTCTGATTCACCCTCCAGACTTCACCTTCTCCTTCTCCTTCTTCTACTTCTTCTGATTCACCCTCCAGACTTCACCTTCTCCTTCTCCTTCTTCTACTTCTTCTAATTCACCCTCCAGACTTCACTTTCTCCTTCTCCTTCTTCTACTTCTTCTGATTCACCCTCCAGACTTCACCTTCTCCATTCCCTTCTTCTGCTTCTTCTGATTCACCCTCCAGACTTCACCTTCTCCTTCTCCTTCGTCTACTTCTTCTGATTCACCCTCCAGACTACACCTTCTCCTTCTCCTTCTTCTACTTCTTCTGATTCACCCTCCAGACTTCACCTTCTCCTTCTCCTTCTTCTGTTTCTTCTGATTCACCCTCCAGACTTCACCTTCTCCTTCTCCTTCTTCTACTACTTCTGATTCACCCTCCAGACTTCACCATCTCCTTCTCCTTCTTCTACTTCTTCTGATTCACCCTCCAGACTTCATCTTCTCCTTCTCCTTCTTCTGCTTCTTCTGATTCACCCTCCAGACTTCACCTTCTCCTTCTCCTTCTTCTACTTCTTCTGATTCACCCTCCAGACTTCACCTTCTCCTTCTCCTTCTTCTACTTCTTCTGATTCACCCTCCAGTCTTCACCTTCTCCTTCTCCTTCTTCTGTTTCTTCTGCTTCACCCTCCAGACTTCACCTTCTCCTTCTCTTTCTTCTGCTTCTTCTGATTCACCCTCCAGACTTCACCTTCTCCTTCTCCTTCTTCTGATTCTTCTGATTCACCCTCCAGACTTCACCTTCTCCTTCTCCTTCTTCTGCTTCTTCTGATTCACCCTCCTGACTTCACCTTCTCCTTCTCCTTCTTCTACTTCTTCTGATACACCCTCCTGACTTCACCTTCTCCTTCTCCTTCTTCTACTTCTTCTGCTTCACCCTCCAGACTTCACCTTCTCCTTCTCCTTCTTCTACTTCTTCTGATTCACCCTCCAGACTTCACCTTCTCCTTCTCCTTCTTCTGCTTCTTCTGATTCACCCTCCAGACTTCACCTTCTCCTTCTCCTTATTCTGCTTCTTCTGATTCACCCTCCAGACTTCAACTTCTCCTTCTCCTTATTCTGCTTCTTCTGATTCACCCTCCAGATTTCACCTTCTCCTTCTCCTTCCTTTGCTTCTTCTGATTCACCCTCCAGACTTCACCTTCTCCTTCTCCTTCTTCTGATTCTTCTGATTCACCCTCCAGACTTCACCTTCTCCTTCTCCATCTTCTGCTTCTTCTGATTCACCCTCCTGACTTCACCTTCTCCTTCTCCTTCTTCTACTTCTTCTGATTCACCCTCCTGACTTCACCTTCTCCTTCTCCATCTTCTACTTCTTCTGCTTCACCCTCCAGACTTCAACTTCAACTTCTCCTTCTTCTACTTCTTCTGATTCACTCTCCAGACTTCACCTTCTCCTTCTCCTTCTTCTGCTTCTTCTGATTCACCCTCCAGACTTCACCTTCTCCTTCTCCTTCTTCTGCTTCTTCTGATTCACCCTCCAGACTTCACCTTCTCCTTCTCCTTCTTCTACTTCTTCTGATTCACCCTCCAGACTTCACCTTCTCCTTCTCCTTCTTCTGCTTCTTCTGATTCACCCTCCAGACTTCACCTTCTCCTTCTCCTTCGTCTCCTTCTTCTGATTCACCCTCCAGACTACACCTTCTCCTTCTCCTTCTTCTACTTCTTCTGATTCACCCTCCAGACTTCACCTTCTCCTTCTCATTCTTCTGTTTCTTCTGATTCACCCTCCAGACTTCATCTTCTCCTTCTCCTTCTTCTACTTCTTCTGATTCACCCTCCAGACTTCACCTTCTCCTTCTCCTTCTTCTACTTCTTCTGATTCACCCTCCAGACTTCATCTTCTATTTCTCCTTCTTCTACTTCTTCTGATTCACCCTCCAGACTTCACCTTCTCCTTCTCCTTCTTCTGCTTCTTCTGATTCACCCTCCAGACTTCACCTTCTCCTTCTCCTTATTCTGCTTCTTCTGATTCACCCTCCAGACTTCACCTTCTCCTTCTCCTTCTTCTACTTCTTCTGATTCACCCTCCAGACTTCACCTTCTCCTTCTCCTTCTTCTGCTTCTTCTGATTCACCCTCCAGACTTCACCTTCTCCTTCTCCTTCGTCTACTTCTTCTGATTCACCCTCCAGACTACACCTTCTCCTTCTCCTTCTTCTACTTCTTCTGATTCACCCTCCAGACTTCACCTTCTCCTTCTCCTTCTTCTGTTTCTTCTGATTCAACCTCCAGGCTTCATCTTCTTTTTCTCCTTCTTCTCCTTCTTCTGATTCACCCTCCAGACTTCACCTTCTCCTTCTCCTTCTTCTACTTCTTCTGATTCACCCTCCAGACTTCATCTTCTCCTTCTCCTTCTTCTACTTCTTCTGATTCACCCTCCAGACTTCACCTTCTCCTTCTCCTTCTTCTGCTTCCTCTGATTCACCCTCCAGACTTCACCTTCTCCTTCTCCTTATTCTGCTTCTTCTGATTCACCTCCAGACTTCACATTCTCCTTCTCCTTCTTCTGCTTCTTCTGATTCACCCTCCAGACTTCACCTTCTCCTTCTCCTTCTTCTGCTTCTTCTGATTCACCCTCCAGACTTCACCTTCTCCTTCTCCTTCTTCTACTTCTTCTGATTCACCCTCCAGACTTAACCTTCTCCTTCTCCTTCTTCTGCTTCTTCTGATTCACCCTCCAGACTTCACCTTCTCCTTCTCCTTCGTCTACTTCTTCTGATTCACCCTCCAGACGACACCTTCTCCTTCTCCTTCTTCTACTTCTTCTGATTCACCCTCCAGACTTCACCTTCTCCTTCTCCTTCTTCTGTTTCTTCTGGTTCACCCTCCAGACTTCATCTTCTCCTTCTCCTTCTTCTACTTCTTCTGATTCACCCTCCAGACTTCACCTTCTCCTTCTCCTTCTTCTACTTCTTCTGATTCACCCTCCGGACTTCATCTTCTCCTTCTCCTTCTTCTGCTTCTTCTGATTCACCCTCCAGACTTCACCTTCTCCTTCTCCTTCTTCTGCTTCTTCTGATTCACCCTCCAGACTTCAACTTCTCCTTCTCCTTCTTCTACTTCTTCTGATTCACCCTCCAGACTTCACCTTCTCCTTCTCCTTCTTCTACTTCTTCTGATTCACCCTCCAGTCTTCACCTTCTCCTTCTCCTTCTTCTGTTTCTTCTGCTTCACCCTCCAGACTTCACCTTCTCCTTCTCTTTCTTCTGCTTCTTCTGATTCACCCTCCAGACTTCACCTTCTCCTTCTCCTTCTTCTGATTCTTCTGATTCACCCTCCAGACTTCACCTTCTCCTTCTCCTTCTTCTGCTTCTTCTGATTCACCCTCCTGACTTCACCTTCTCCTTCTCCTTCTTCTACTTCTTCTGATTCACCCTCCTGACTTCACCTTCTCCTTCTCCTTCTTCTACTTCTTCTGCTTCACCCTCCAGACTTCACCTTCTCCTTCTCCTTCTTCTACTTCTTCTGATTCACCCTCCAGACTTCACCTTCTCCTTCTCCTTCTTCTGCTTCTTCTGATTCACCCTCCAGACTTCACCTTCTCATTCTCCTTCTTCTCCTTCTTCTGCTGCGCCCTCCAGACTACACCTTCTCCTTCTCCTTCTTCTGCTTCTTCTGCTTCACACTCCAGACTTCACCTTCTCCTTCTCCTTCTTCTGCTTCTTTTGCTGCGCCCTCCAGGCTTCACCTTCTCCTTCTCCTTCTTCTGCTTCTTCTGCTTCACCGTCCTGACTTCACCTTGTCCTTCTCCTTCTCCTTCTTCTTCTGCTACACCCCCCTGACTTCACCTGCTCCTTCTCCTTCTTCTGCTTCTTCTGATTCACCCTCCTGACTTCACCTTCTCCTTCTCCTTCTTCTGCTTCTTCTGATTCACCCTCCAGACTTCACCTTCTCCTTCTCCTTCTTCTGCTTCTTCTGATTCACCCTCCAGACTTCACCTTCTCCTTCTCCTTCTTCTGCTTCTTCTGATTCACCCTCCAGACTTCACCTTCTCCTTCTCCTTCTTCTGCTTCTTCTGATTCACCCTCCAGACTTCACCTTCTCCTTCTCCTTCTTCTACTTCTTCTGATTCACCCTCCAGACTTCACCTTCTCCTTCTCCTTCTTCTACTTCTTCTGATTCACCCTCCAGTCTTCACCTTCTCCTTCTCCTTCTTCTGTTTCTTCTGCTTCACCCTCCAGACTTCACCTTCTCCTTCTCTTTCTTCTGCTTCTTCTGCTTCACCCTCCAGACTTCACCTTCTCCTTCTCCTTCTTCTGATTCTTCTGATTCACCCTCCAGACTTCACCTTCTCTATCTCCTTCTTCTGCTTCTTCTGATTCACCTTCCTGACTTCACCTTCTCCTTCTCCTTCTTCTACTTCTTCTGATTCACCCTCCTGACTTCACCTTCTCCTTCTCCTTCTTCTACTTCTTCAGCTTCACCCTCCAGACTTCACCTTCTCCTTCTCCTTCTACTTCTTCTGATTCACCCTCCAGACTTCACCTTCTCCTTCTCCTTCTTCTGCTTCTTCTGATTCACCCTCCAGACTTCACCTTCTCCTTCTCCTTATTCTGCTTCTTCTGATTCATCCTCCAGACTTCACCTTCTCCTTCTCCTTCTTCTGCTTCTTCTGATTCACCCTCCAGACTTCACCTTCTCCTTCTCCTTCTTCTGCTTCTTCTGATTCACCCTCCAGACTTCACCTTCTCCTTCTCCTTCTTCTACTTCTTCTGATTCACCCTCCAGACTTCACCTTCTCCTTCTCCTTCTTCTGCTTCTTCTGATTCACCCTCCTGACTTCACCTTCTCCTTCTCCTTCTTCTACATCTTCTGATTCACCCTCCTGACTTCACCTTCTCCTTCTCCTTCTTCTACTTCTTCTGCTTCACCCTCCAGACTTCACCTTCTCCTTCTCCTTCTTCTACTTCTTCTGATTCACCCTCCAGACTTCACCTTCTCCTTCTCCTTCTTCTACTTCTTCTGATTCACCCTCCAGACTTCACCTTCTCCTTCTCCTTCTTCTACTTCTTCTGATTCACCCTCCAGACTTCACCTTCTACTTCTCCTTCTTCTGCTTCTTCTGATTCACCCTCCAGACTTCACCTTCTCCTTCTCCTTATTCTGCTTCTTCTGAATCACCCTCCAGACTTCACCTTCTCCTTCTCCTTCTTCTGCTTCTTCTGATTCACCCTCCAGACTTCACCTTCTCCTTCTCCTTCTTCTGCTTCTTCTGATTCACCCTCCAGACTTCACCTTCACCTTCTCCTTCTTCTACTTCTTCTGATTCACCCTCCAGACTTCATCTTCTCCATCTCCTTCTTCTGCTTCTTCTGATTCACCCTCCAGACTTCACCTTCTCCTTCTCCTTCTTCTGCTTCTTCTGATTCACCCTCCAGACTTCACCTTCTCCTTCTCCTTCTTCTACTTCTTCTGATTCACCCTCCAGACTTCACCTTCTCCTTCTCCTTCTTCTACTTCTTCTGATTCACCCTCCAGTCTTCACCTTCTCCTTCTCCTTCTTCTGTTTCTTCTGCTTCACCCTCCAGACTTCACCTTCTCCTTCTCTTTCTTCTGCTTCTTCTGCTTCACCCTCCAGACTTCACCTTCTCCTTCTCCTTCTTCTGATTCTTCTGATTCACCCTCCAGACTTCACCTTCTCTATCTCCTTCTTCTGCTTCTTCTGATTCACCCTCCTGACTTCACCTTCTCCTTCTCCTTCTTCTACTTCTTCTGATTCACCCTCCTGACTTCACCTTCTCCTTCTCCTTCTTCTACTTCTTCTGCTTCACCCTCCAGACTTCACCTTCGCCTTCTCCTTCTACTTCTTCTGATTCACCCTCCAGACTTCACCTTCTCCTTCTCCTTCTTCTGCTTCTTCTGATTCACCCTCCAGACTTCACCTTCTCCTTCTCCTTATTCTGCTTCTTCTGATTCATCCTCCAGACTTCACCTTCTCCTTCTCCTTCTTCTGCTTCTTCTGATTCACCCTCCAGACTTCACCTTCTCCTTCTCCTTCTTCTGCTTCTTCTGATTCACCCTCCAGACTTCACCTTCTCCTTCTCCTTCTTCTACTTCTTCTGATTCACCCTCCAGACTTCACCTTCTCCTTCTCCTTCTTCTGCTTCTTCTGATTCACCCTCCTGACTTCACCTTCTCCTTCTCCTTCTTCTACATCTTCTGATTCACCCTCCTGACTTCACCTTCTCCTTCTCCTTCTTCTACTTCTTCTGCTTCACCCTCCAGACTTCACCTTCTCCTTCTCCTTCTTCTACTTCTTCTGATTCACCCTCCAGACTTCACCTTCTCCTTCTCCTTCTTCTACTTCTTCTGATTCACCCTCCAGACTTCACCTTCTCCTTCTCCTTCTTCTACTTCTTCTGATTCACCCTCCAGACTTCACCTTCTACTTCTCCTTCTTCTGCTTCTTCTGATTCACCCTCCAGACTTCACCTTCTCCTTCTCCTTATTCTGCTTCTTCTGAATCACCCTCCAGACTTCACCTTCTCCTTCTCCTTCTTCTGCTTCTTCTGATTCACCCTCCAGACTTCACCTTCTCCTTCTCCTTCTTCTGCTTCTTCTGATTCACCCTCCAGACTTCACCTTCACCTTCTCCTTCTTCTACTTCTTCTGATTCACCCTCCAGACTTCACCTTCTCCATCTCCTTCTTCTGCCTCTTCTGATTCACCCTCCAGACTTCACCTTCTCCTTCTCCTTCGTCTACTTCTTCTGATTCACCCTCCAGACTTCACCTTCTCCTTCTCCTTCTTCTGCTTCTTCTGATTCACCCTCCAGACTTCACCTTCTCCTTCTCCTTCTTCTACTTCTTCTGATTCACCCTCCAGACTTCACCTTCTCCTTCTCCTTCTTCTGATTCTTCTGATTCACCCTCCAGACTTCACCTTCTCCTTCTCCTTCTTCTGCTTCTTCTGATTCACCCTCCTGACTTCACCTTCTCCTTCTCCTTCTTCTACATCTTCTGATTCACCCTCCTGACTTCACCTTCTCCTTCTCCTTCTTCTACTTCTTCTGCTTCCCCTCCAGACTTCACCTTCTCCTTCTCCTTCTTCTACTTCTTCTGATTCACCCTCCAGACTTCACCTTCTCCTTCTCCTTCTTCTACTTCTTCTGATTCACCCTCCAGACTTCACCTTCTCCTTCTCCTTCTTCTACTTCTTCTGATTCACCCTCCAGACTTCACCTTCTCCTTCTCCTTCTTCTGCTTCTTCTGATTCACCCTCCAGACATCACCTTCTCCTTCTCCTTATTCTGCTTCTTCTGAATCACCCTCCAGACTTCACCTTCTCCTTCTCCTTCTTCTGCTTCTTCTGATTCACCCTCCAGACTTCACCTTCTCCTTCTCCTTCTTCTACTTCTTCTGATTCACCCTCCAGACTTCACCTTCTCCATCTCCTTCATCTGCTTCTTCTGATTCACCCTCCAGACTTCACCTTCTCCTTCTCCTTCGTCTACTTCTTCTGATTCACCCTCCAGACTACACCTTCTCCTTCTCCTTCTTCTACTTCTTCTGATTCACCCTCCAGACTTCACCTTCTCCTTCTCCTTCTTCTGTTTCTTCTGATTCACCCTCCAGACTTCACCTTCTCCTTCTCCTTCTTCTACTACTTCTGATTCACCCTCCAGACTTCACCTTCTCCTTCTCCTTCTTCTACTTCTTCTGATTCACCCTCCAGACTTCATCTTCTCCTTCTCCTTCTTCTGCTTCTTCTGATTCACCCTACAGACTTCACCTTCTCCTTCTCCTTCTTCTGCTTCTTCTGATTCACCCTCCAGACTTCACCTTCTCCTTCTCCTTCTTCTACTTCTTCTGATTCACCCTCCAGACTTCACCTTCTCCTTCTCCTTCTTCTACTTCTTCTGATTCACCCTCCAGTCTTCACCTTCTCCTTCTCCTTCTTCTGTTTCTTCTGCTTCACCCTCCAGACTTCACCTTCTCCTTCTCTTTCTTCTGCTTCTTCTGATTCACCCTCCAGACTTCACCTTCTCCTTCTCCTTCTTCTGATTCTTCTGATTCACCCTCCAGACTTCACCTACTCCTTCTCCTTCTTCTGCTTCTTCTGATTCACCCTCCTGACTTCACCTTCTCCTTCTCCTTCTTCTACTTCTTCTGATTCACCCTCCTGACTTCAGCTTCTCCTTCTCCTTCTTCTACTTCTTCTGCTTCACCCTCCAGACTTCACCTTCTCCTTCTCCTTCTTCTACTTCTTCTGATTCACCCTCCAGACTTCACCTTCTCCTTCTCCTTATTCTGCTTCTTCTGATTCACCCTCCAGACTTCACCTTCTCCTTCTCCTTCTTCTACTTCTTCTGATTCACCCTCCAGACTTCACCTTCTCCTTCTCCTTCCTTTGCTTCTTCTGATTCACCCTCCAGACTTCACCTTCTCCTTCTCCTTCTTCTGATTCTTCTGATTCACCCTCCAGACTTCACCTTCTCCTTCTCCATCTTCTGCTTCTTCTGATTCACCCTCCTGACTTCACCTTCTCCTTCTCCTTCTTCTACTTCTTCTGATTCACCCTCCTGACTTCACCTTCTCCTTCTCCATCTTCTGCTTCTTCTGCTTCACCCTCCAGACTTCAACTTCTCCTTCTCCTTCTTCTACTTCATCTGATTCACCCTCCAGACTTCACCTTCTCCTTCTCCTTCTTCTGCTTCTTCTGATTCACCCTCCAGACTTCACCTTCTCCTTCTCCTTCTTCTGCTTCTTCTGATTCACCCTCCAGACTTCACCTTCTCCTTCTCCTTCTTCTACTTCTTCTGATTCACCCTCCAGACTTCACCTTCTCCTTCTCCTTCTTCTGCTTCTTCTGATTCACCCTCCAGACTTCACCTTCTCCTTCTCCTTCGTCTACTTCTTCTGATTCACCCTCCAGACTACACCTTCTCCTTCTCCTTCTTCTACTTCTTCTGATTCACCCTCCAGACTTCACCTTCTCCTCCTCCTTCTTCTGTTTCTTCTGATTCACCCTCCAGACTTCATCTTCTCCTTCTCCTTCTTCTACTTCTTCTGATTCACCCTCCAGACTTCACCTTCTCCTTCTCCTTCTTCTACTTCTTCTGATTCACCCTCCAGTCTTCACCTTCTCCTTCTCCTTCTTCTGTTTCTTCTGCTTCACCCTCCAGACTTCACCTTCTCCTTCTCTTTCTTCTGCTTCTTCTGATTCACCCTCCAGACTTCACCTTCTCCTTCTCCTTCTTCTGATTCTTCTGATTCACCCTCCAGACTTCACCTTCTCCTTCTCCTTCTTCTACTTCTTCTGATTCACCCTCCAGACTTCACCTTCTCCTTCTCCTTCTTCTACTTCTTCTGATTCACCCTCCAGACTTCACCTTCTCCTTCTCCTTCTTCTGCTTCTTCTGATTCACCCTCCAGACATCACCTTCTCCTTCTCCTTATTCTGCTTCTTCTGAATCACCCTCCAGACTTCACCTTCTCCTTCTCCTTCTTCTGCTTCTTCTGATTCACCCTCCAGACTTCACCTTCTCCTTCTCCTTCTTCTACTTCACCCTCCAGACTTCACCTTCTCCATCTCCTTCATCTGATTCTTCTGATTCACCCTCCAGACTTCACCTTCTCCTTCTCCTTCGTCTACTTCTTCTGATTCACCCTCCAGACTACACCTTCTCCTTCTCCTTCTTCTACTTCTTCTGATTCACCCTCCAGACTTCACCTTCTCCTTCTCCTTCTTCTGTTTCTTCTGATTCACCCTCCAGACTTCACCTTCTCCTTCTCCTTCTTCTACTACTTCTGATTCACCCTCCAGACTTCACCTTCTCCTTCTCCTTCTTCTACTTCTTCTGATTCACCCTCCAGACTTCATCTTCTCCTTCTCCTTCTTCTGCTTCTTCTGATTCACCCTACAGACTTCACCTTCTCCTTCTCCTTCTTCTGCTTCTTCTGATTCACCCTCCAGACTTCACCTTCTCCTTCTCCTTCTTCTACTTCTTCTGATTCACCCTCCAGACTTCACCTTCTCCTTCTCCTTCTTCTACTTCTTCTGATTCACCCTCCAGTCTTCACCTTCTCCTTCTCCTTCTTCTGTTTCTTCTGCTTCACCCTCCAGACTTCACCTTCTCCTTCTCTTTCTTCTGCTTCTTCTGATTCACCCTCCAGACTTCACCTTCTCCTTCTCCTTCTTCTGATTCTTCTGATTCACCCTCCAGACTTCACCTACTCCTTCTCCTTCTTCTGCTTCTTCTGATTCACCCTCCTGACTTCACCTTCTCCTTCTCCTTCTTCTACTTCTTCTGATTCACCCTCCTGACTTCAGCTTCTCCTTCTCCTTCTTCTACTTCTTCTGCTTCACCCTCCAGACTTCACCTTCTCCTTCTCCTTCTTCTACTTCTTCTGATTCACCCTCCAGACTTCACCTTCTCCTTCTCCTTATTCTGCTTCTTCTGATTCACCCTCCAGACTTCACCTTCTCCTTCTCCTTCGTCTACTTCTTCTGATTCACCCTCCAGACTACACCTTCTCCTTCTCCTTCTTCTACTTCTTCTGATTCACCCTCCAGACTTCACCTTCTCCTCCTCCTTCTTCTGTTTCTTCTGATTCACCCTCCAGACTTCATCTTCTCCTTCTCCTTCTTCTACTTCTTCTGATTCACCCTCCAGACTTCACCTTCTCCTTCTCCTTCTTCTACTTCTTCTGATTCACCCTCCAGTCTTCACCTTCTCCTTCTCCTTCTTCTGTTTCTTCTGCTTCACCCTCCAGACTTCACCTTCTCCTTCTCTTTCTTCTGCTTCTTCTGATTCACCCTCCAGACTTCACCTTCTCCTTCTCCTTCTTCTGATTCTTCTGATTCACCCTCCAGACTTCACCTTCTCCTTCTCCTTCTTCTACTTCTTCTGATTCACCCTCCAGACTTCACCTTCTCCTTCTCCTTCTTCTACTTCTTCTGATTCACCCTCCAGACTTCACCTTCTCCTTCTCCTTCTTCTGCTTCTTCTGATTCACCCTCCAGACATCACCTTCTCCTTCTCCTTATTCTGCTTCTTCTGAATCACCCTCCAGACTTCACCTTCTCCTTCTCCTTCTTCTGCTTCTTCTGATTCACCCTCCAGACTTCACCTTCTCCTTCTCCTTCTTCTACTTCACCCTCCAGACTTCACCTTCTCCATCTCCTTCATCTGCTTCTTCTGATTCACCCTCCAGACTTCACCTTCTCCTTCTCCTTCGTCTACTTCTTCTGATTCACCCTCCAGACTACACCTTCTCCTTCTCCTTCTTCTACTTCTTCTGATTCACCCTCCAGACTTCACCTTCTCCTTCTCCTTCTTCTGTTTCTTCTGATTCACCCTCCAGACTTCACCTTCTCCTTCTCCTTCTTCTACTACTTCTGATTCACCCTCCAGACTTCACCTTCTCCTTCTCCTTCTTCTACTTCTTCTGATTCACCCTCCAGACTTCATCTTCTCCTTCTCCTTCTTCTGCTTCTTCTGATTCACCCTACAGACTTCACCTTCTCCTTCTCCTTCTTCTGCTTCTTCTGATTCACCCTCCAGACTTCACCTTCTCCTTCTCCTTCTTCTACTTCTTCTGATTCACCCTCCAGACTTCACCTTCTCCTTCTCCTTCTTCTACTTCTTCTGATTCACCCTCCAGTCTTCACCTTCTCCTTCTCCTTCTTCTGTTTCTTCTGCTTCACCCTCCAGACTTCACCTTCTCCTTCTCTTTCTTCTGCTTCTTCTGATTCACCCTCCAGACTTCACCTTCTCCTTCTCCTTCTTCTGATTCTTCTGATTCACCCTCCAGACTTCACCTACTCCTTCTCCTTCTTCTGCTTCTTCTGATTCACCCTCCTGACTTCAACTTCTCCTTCTCCTTCTTCTACTTCTTCTGATTCACCCTCCTGACTTCAGCTTCTCCTTCTCCTTCTTCTACTTCTTCTGCTTCACCCTCCAGACTTCACCTTCTCCTTCTCCTTCTTCTACTTCTTCTGATTCACCCTCCAGACTTCACCTTCTCCTTCTCCTTATTCTGCTTCTTCTGATTCACCCTCCAGACTTCACCTTCTCCTTCTCCTTCTTCTACTTCTTCTGATTCACCCTCCAGACTTCACCTTCTCCTTCTCCTTCCTTTGCTTCTTCTGATTCACCCTCCAGACTTCACCTTCTCCTTCTCCTTCTTCTGATTCTTCTGATTCACCCTCCAGACTTCACCTTCTCCTTCTCCATCTTCTGCTACTTCTGATTCACCCTCCTGACTTCACCTTCTCCTTCTCCTTCTTCTACTTCTTCTGATTCACCCTCCTGACTTCACCTTCTCCTTCTCCATCTTCTGCTTCTTCTGCTTCACCCTCCAGACTTCAACTTCTCCTTCTCCTTCTTCTACTTCATCTGATTCACCCTCCAGACTTCACCTTCTCCTTCTCCTTCTTCTGCTTCTTCTGATTCACCCTCCAGACTTCACCTTCTCCTTCTCCTTCTTCTGCTTCTTCTGATTCACCCTCCAGACTTCACCTTCTCCTTCTCCTTCTTCTACTTCTTCTGATTCACCCTCCAGACTTCACCTTCTCCTTCTCCTTCTTCTGCTTCTTCTGATTCACCCTCCAGACTTCACCTTCTCCTTCTCCTTCGTCTACTTCTTCTGATTCACCCTCCAGACTACACCTTCTCCTTCTCCTTCTTCTACTTCTTCTGATTCACCCTCCAGACTTCACCTTCTCCTCCTCCTTCTTCTGTTTCTTCTGATTCACCCTCCAGACTTCATCTTCTCCTTCTCCTTCTTCTACTTCTTCTGATTCACCCTCCAGACTTCAGCTTCTCCTTCTCCTTCTTCTACTTCTTCTGATTCACCCTCCAGTCTTCACCTTCTCCTTCTCCTTCTTCTGTTTCTTCTGCTTCACCCTCCAGACTTCACCTTCTCCTTCTCTTTCTTCTGCTTCTTCTGATTCACCCTCCAGACTTCACCTTCTCCTTCTCCTTCTTCTGATTCTTCTGATTCACCCTCCAGACTTCACCTTCTCCTTCTCCTTCTTCTGCTTCTTCTGATTCACCCTCCTGACTTCACCTTCTCCTTCTCCTTCTTCTACTTCTTCTGATTCACCCTCCTGACTTCACCTTCTCCTTCTCCTTCTTCTACTTCTTCTGCTTCACCCTCCAGACTTCACCTTCTCCTTCTCCTTCTTCTACTTCTTCTGATTCACCCTCCAGACTTCACCTTCTCCTTCTCCTTCTTCTGCTTCTTCTGATTCACCCTCCAGACTTCACCTTCTCCTTCTCCTTATTCTGCTTCTTGTGATTCACCCTCCAGACTTCAACTTCTCCTTCTCCTTATTCTGCTTCTTCTGATTCACCCTCCAGACTTCACCTTCTCCTTCTCCTTATTCTGCTTCTTCTGATTCACCCTCCAGACTTCACCTTCTCCTTCTCCTTCCTTTGCTTCTTCTGATTCACCCTCCAGACTTCACCTTCTCCTTCTCCTTCTTCTGATTCTTCTGCTTCACTCTCCTGACTTCACCTTCTCCTTCTCCTTCTTCTACTTCTTCTGATTCACCCTCCAGACTTCACCTACTCCTTCTCCTTCTTCTGCTTCTTCTGATTCACCCTCCTGACTTCACCTTCTCCTTCTCCTTCTTCTGCTTCTTCTGATTCACCCTCCAGACTTCACCTTCTCCTTCTCCTTCTTCTGCTTCTTCTGATTCACCCTCCAGACTTCACCTTCTCCTTCTCCTTCTTCTGCTTCTTCTGATTCACCCTCCAGACCTCACCTTCTCCTTCTCCTTCTTCTACTTCTTCTGATTCACCCTCCAGACTTCATCTTCTCCTTCTCCTTCTTCTGCTTCTTCTGATTCACCCTCCAGACTTCACCTTCTCCTTCTCCTTCTTCTGCTTCTTCTGATTCACCCTCCAGACTTCACCTTCTCCTTCTCCTTCTTCTACTTCTTCTGATTCACCCTCCAGACTTCACCTTCTCCTTCTCCTTCTTCTACTTCTTCTGATTCACCCTCCAGTCTTCACCTTCTCCTTCTCCTTCTTCTGTTTCTTCTGCTTCACCCTCCAGACTTCACCTTCTCCTTCTCTTTCTTCTGCTTCTTCTGCTTCACCCTCCAGACTTCACCTTCTCCTTCTCCTTCTTCTGATTCTTCTGATTCACCCTCCAGACTTCACCTTCTCTATCTCCTTCTTCTGCTTCTTCTGATTCACCCTCCTGACTTCACCTTCTCCTTCTCCTTCTTCTACTTCTTCTGATTCACCCTCCTGACTTCACCTTCTCCTTCTCCTTCTTCTACTTCTTCTGCTTCACCCTCCAGACTTCACCTTCTCCTTCTCCTTCTTCTACTTCTTCTGATTCACCCTCCAGACTTCACCTTCTCCTTCTCCTTCTTCTGCTTCTTCTGATTCACCCTCCAGACTTCACCTTCTCCTTCTACTTATTCTGCTTCTTCTGATTCACCCTCCAGACTTCACCATCTCCTTCTCCTTCTTCTGCTATTTCTGATTCACCCTCCAGACTTCACCTTCTCCTTCTCCTTCTTCTGCTTCTTCTGATTCACCCTCCAGACTTCACCTTCTCCTTCTCCTTCTTCTGCTTCTTCTGATTCACCCTCCAGACTTCACCTTCTCCTTCGCCTTCTTCTACTTCTTCTGATTCACCCTCCAGACTTCACCTTCTCCTTCTCCTTCTTCTGCTTCTTCTGATTTACCCTCCTGACTTCACCTTCTCCTTCTCCTTCTTCTACATCTTCTGATTCACCCTCCTGACTTCACCTTCTCCTTCTCCTTCTTCTACTTCTTCTGCTTCAACCTCCAGACTTCACCTTCTCCTTCTCCTTCTTCTACTTCTTCTGATTCACCCTCCAGACTTCACCTTCTCCTTCTCCTTCTTCTACTTCTTCTGATTCACCCTCCAGACTTCACCTTCTCCTTCTCCTTCTTCTACTTCTTCTGATTCACCCTCCAGACTTCACCTTCTCCTTCTCCTTCTTCTGCTTCTTCTGATTCACCCTCCAGACTTCACCTTCTCCTTCTCCTTCTTCTACTTCTTCTGATTCACCCTCCAGACTTCACCTTCTCCTTCTCCTTCTTCTGATTCTTCTGATTCACCCTCCAGACTTCACCTTCTCCTTCTTCTGCTTCTTCTGATTCACCCTCCTGACTTCACCTTCTCCTTCTCCTTCTTCTACATCTTCTGATTCACCCTCCTGACTTCACCTTCTCCTTCTCCTTCTTCTAATTCTTCTGCTTCCCCCTCCAGACTTCACCTTCTCCTTCTCCTTCTTCTACTTCTTCTGATTCACCCTCCAGACTTCACCTTCTCCTTCTCCTTCTTCTACTTCTTCTGATTCACCCTCCAGACTTCACCTTCTCCTTCTCCTTCTTCTACTTCTTCTGATTCACCCTCCAGACTTCACCTTCTCCTTCTCCTTCTTCTGCTTCTTCAGATTCACCCTCCAGACATCACCTTCTCCTTCTCCTTATTCTGCTTCTTCTGAATCACCCTCCAGACTTCACCTTCTCCTTCTCCTTCTTCTGCTTCTTCTGATTCACCCTCCAGACTTCACCTTCTCCTTCTCCTTCTTCTGCTTCTTCTGATTCACCCTCCAGACTTCACCTTCTCCTTCTTCTACTTCTTCTGATTCACCCTCCAGACTTCACCTTCTCCATCTCCTTCTTCTGCTTCTTCTGATTCACCCTCCAGACTTCACCTTCTCCTTCTCCTTCGTCTACTTCTTCTGATTCACCCTCCAGACTACACCTTCTCCTTCTCCTTCTTCTACTTCTTCTGATTCACCCTCCAGACTTCACCTTCTCCTTCTCCTTCTTCTGTTTCTTCTGATTCACCCTCCAGACTTCACCTTCTCCTTCTCCTTCTTCTACTACTTCTGATTCACCCTCCAGACTTCACCTTCTCCTTCTCCTTCTTCTACTTCTTCTGATTCACCCTCCAGACTTCATCTTCTCCTTCTCCTTCTTCTGCTTCTTCTGATTCACCCTCCAGACTTCACCTTCTCCTTCTCCTTCTTCTGCTTCTTCTGATTCACCCTCCAGACTTCACCTTCTCCTTCTCCTTCTTCTACTTCTTCTGATTCACCCTCCAGACTTCACCTTCTCCTTCTCCTTCTTCTACTTCTTCTGATTCACCCTCCAGTCTTCACCTTCTCCTTCTCCTTCTTCTGTTTCTTCTGCTTCACCCTCCAGACTTCACCTTCTCCTTCTCTTTCTTCTGCTTCTTCTGATTCACCCTCCAGACTTCACCTTCTCCTTCTCCTTCTTCTGATTCTTCTGATTCACCCTCCAGACTTCACCTTCTCCTTCTCCTTCTTCTGCTTCTTCTGATTCACCCTCCTGACTTCACCTTCTCCTTCTCCTTCTTTTACTTCTTCTGATTCACCCTCCTGACTTCAGCTTCTCCTTCTCCTTCTTCTACTTCTTCTGCTTCACCCTCCAGACTTCACCTTCTCCTTCTCCTTCTTCTACTTCTTCTGATTCACCCTCCAGACTTCACCTTCTCCTTCTCCTTATTCTGCTTCTTCTGATTCACCCTCCAGACTTCACCTTCTCCTTCTCCTTATTCTGCTTCTTCTGATTCACCCTCCAGACTTCACCTTCTCCTTCTCCTTCCTTTGCTTCTTCTGATTCACCCTCCAGACTTCACCTTCTCCTTCTCCTTCTTCTGATTCTTCTGATTCACCCTCCAGACTTCACCTTCTCCTTCTCCATCTTCTGCTTCTTCTGATTCACCCTCCTGACTTCACCTTCTCCTTCTCCTTCTTCTACTTCTTCTGATTCACCCTCCTGACTTCACCTTCTCCTTCTCCATCTTCTACTTCTTCTGCTTCACCCTCCAGACTTCACCTTCTCCTCCTCCTTATTCTGTTTCTTCTGATTCACCCTCCAGACTTCATCTTCTCCTTCTCCTTCTTCTACTTCTTCTGATTCACCCTCCAGACTTCACCTTCTCCTTCTCCTTCTTCTACTTCTTCTGATTCACCCTCCAGACTTCATCTTCTCCTTCTCCTTCTTCTGCTTCTTCTGATTCACCCTCCAGACTTCACCTTCTCCTTCTCCTTCTTCTGCTTCTTCTGATTCACCCTCCAGACTTCAACTTCTCCTTCTCCTTCTTCTACTTCTTCTGATTCACCCTCCAGACTTCACCTTCTCCTTCTTCTTCTTCTACTTCTTCTGATTCACCCTCCAGACTTCACCTTCTCCTTCTCCTTCTTCTGATTCTTCTGATTCACCCTCCAGACTTCACCTTCTCCTTCTCCTTCTTCTGCTTCTTCTGATTCACCCTCCTGACTTCACCTTCTCCTTCTCCTTCTTCTACTTCTTCTGATTCACCCTCCTGACTTCACCTTCTCCTTCTCCTTCTTCTGCTTCTTCTGATTCACCCTCCAGACTTCACCTTCTCCTTCTACTTATTCTGCTTCTTCTGATTCACCCTCCAGACTTCACCTTCTCCTTCTCCTTCTTCTGCTTCTTCTGATTCACCCTCCAGACTTCACCTTCTCCTTCTACTTATTCTGCTTCTTCCGATTCACCCTCCAGACTTCACCTTCTCCTTCTCCTTCTTCTGCTATTTCTGATTCACCCTCCAGACTTCACCTTCTCCTTCTCCTTCTTCTGCTTCTTCTGATTCACCCTCCAGACTTCACCTTCTCCTTCTCCTTCTTCTGCTTCTTCTGATTCACCCTCCAGACTTCACCTTCTCCTTCGCCTTCTTCTACTTCTTCTGATTCACCCTCCAGACTTCACCTTCTCCTTCTCCTTCTTCTGCTTCTTCTGCTTCAACCTCCAGACTTCACCTTCTCCTTCTCCTTCTTCTACTTCTTCTGATTCACCCTCCAGACTTCACCTTCTCCTTCTCCTTCTTCTACTTCTTCTGATTCACCCTCCAGACTTCACCTTCTCCTTCTCCTTCTTCTACTTCTTCTGATTCACCCTCCAGACTTCACCTTCTCCTTCTCCTTCTTCTGCTTCTTCTGATTCACCCTCCAGAATTCACCTTCTCCTTCTCCTTCTTCTACTTCTTCTGATTCACCCTCCAGACTTCACCTTCTCCTTCTCCTTCTTCTGATTCTTCTGATTCACCCTCCAGACTTCACCTTCTCCTTCTTCTGCTTCTTCTGATTCACCCTCCTGACTTCACCTTCTCCTTCTCCTTCTTCTACATCTTCTGATTCACCCTCCTGACTTCACCTTCTCCTTCTCCTTCTTCTACTTCTTCTGCTTCCCCCTCCAGACTTCACCTTCTCCTTCTCCTTCTTCTGCTTCTTCTGATTCACCCTCCAGACTTCACCTTCTCCTTCTCCTTCCTTTGCTTCTTCTGATTCACCCTCCAGACTTCACCTTCTCCTTCTCCTTCTTCTGATTCTTCTGATTCACCCTCCAGACTTCACCTTCTCCTTCTCCATCTTCTGCTTCTTCTGATTCACCCTCCTGACTTCACCTTCTCCTTCTCCTTCTTCTACTTCTTCTGATTCACCCTCCTGACTTCACCTTCTCCTTCTCCATCTTCTACTTCTTCTGCTTCACCCTCCAGACTTCACCTTCTCCTCCTCCTTATTCTGTTTCTTCTGATTCACCCTCCAGACTTCATCTTCTCCTTCTCCTTCTTCTACTTCTTCTGATTCACCCTCCAGACTTCACCTTCTCCTTCTCCTTCTTCTACTTCTTCTGATTCACCCTCCAGACTTCATCTTCTCCTTCTCCTTCTTCTGCTTCTTCTGATTCACCCTCCAGACTTCACCTTCTCCTTCTCCTTCTTCTGCTTCTTCTGATTCACCCTCCAGACTTCAACTTCTCCTTCTCCTTCTTCTACTTCTTCTGATTCACCCTCCAGACTTCACCTTCTCCTTCTTCTTCTTCTACTTCTTCTGATTCACCCTCCAGACTTCACCTTCTCCTTCTCCTTCTTCTGATTCTTCTGATTCACCCTCCAGACTTCACCTTCTCCTTCTCCTTCTTCTGCTTCTTCTGATTCACCCTCCTGACTTCACCTTCTCCTTCTCCTTCTTCTACTTCTTCTGATTCACCCTCCTGACTTCACCTTCTCCTTCTCCTTCTTCTGCTTCTTCTGATTCACCCTCCAGACTTCACCTTCTCCTTCTACTTATTCTGCTTCTTCTGATTCACCCTCCAGACTTCACCTTCTCCTTCTCCTTCTTCTGCTTCTTCTGATTCACCCTCCAGACTTCACCTTCTCCTTCTACTTATTCTGCTTCTTCTGATTCACCCTCCAGACTTCACCTTCTCCTTCTCCTTCTTCTGCTATTTCTGATTCACCCTCCAGACTTCACCTTCTCCTTCTCCTTCTTCTGCTTCTTCTGATTCACCCTCCAGACTTCACCTTCTCCTTCTCCTTCTTCTGCTTCTTCTGATTCACCCTCCAGACTTCACCTTCTCCTTCGCCTTCTTCTACTTCTTCTGATTCACCCTCCAGACTTCACCTTCTCCTTCTCCTTCTTCTGCTTCTTCTGATTTACCCTCCTGACTTCACCTTCTCCTTCTCCTTCTTCTACATCTTCTGATTCACCCTCCTGACTTCACCTTCTCCTTCTCCTTCTTCTACTTCTTCTGCTTCAACCTCCAGACTTCACCTTCTCCTTCTCCTTCTTCTACTTCTTCTGATTCACCCTCCAGACTTCACCTTCTCCTTCTCCTTCTTCTACTTCTTCTGATTCACCCTCCAGACTTCACCTTCTCCTTCTCCTTCTTCTACTTCTTCTGATTCACCCTCCAGACTTCACCTTCTCCTTCTCCTTCTTCTGCTTCTTCTGATTCACCCTCCAGACTTCACCTTCTCCTTCTCCTTCTTCTACTTCTTCTGATTCACCCTCCAGACTTCACCTTCTCCTTCTCCTTCTTCTGATTCTTCTGATTCACCCTCCAGACTTCACCTTCTCCTTCTTCTGCTTCTTCTGATTCACCCTCCTGACTTCACCTTCTCCTTCTCCTTCTTCTACATCTTCTGATTCACCCTCCTGACTTCACCTTCTCCTTCTCCTTCTTCTACTTCTTCTGCTTCCCCCTCCAGACTTCACCTTCTCCTTCTCCTTCTTCTACTTCTTCTGATTCACCCTCCAGACTTCACCTTCTCCTTCTCCTTCTTCTACTTCTTCTGATTCACCCTCCAGACTTCACCTTCTCCTTCTCCTTCTTCTACTTCTTCTGATTCACCCTCCAGACTTCACCTTCTCCTTCTCCTTCTTCTGCTTCTTCAGATTCACCCTCCAGACATCACCTTCTCCTTCTCCTTATTCTGCTTCTTCTGAATCACCCTCCAGACTTCACCTTCTCCTTCTCCTTCTTCTGCTTCTTCTGATTCACCCTCCAGACTTCACCTTCTCCTTCTCCTTCTTCTGCTTCTTCTGATTCACCCTCCAGACTTCACCTTCTCCTTCTCCTTCTTCTACTTCTTCTGATTCACCCTCCAGACTTCACCTTCTCCATCTCCTTCTTCTGCTTCTTCTGATTCACCCTCCAGACTTCACCTTCTCCTTCTCCTTCGTCTACTTCTTCTGATTCACCCTCCAGACTACACCTTCTCCTTCTCCTTCTTCTACTTCTTCTGATTCACCCTCCAGACTTCACCTTCTCCTTCTCCTTCTTCTGTTTCTTCTGATTCACCCTCCAGACTTCACCTTCTCCTTCTCCTTCTTCTACTACTTCTGATTCACCCTCCAGACTTCACCTTCTCCTTCTCCTTCTTCTACTTCTTCTGATTCACCCTCCAGACTTCATCTTCTCCTTCTCCTTCTTCTGCTTCTTCTGATTCACCCTCCAGACTTCACCTTCTCCTTCTCCTTCTTCTGCTTCTTCTGATTCACCCTCCAGACTTCACCTTCTCCTTCTCCTTCTTCTACTTCTTCTGATTCACCCTCCAGACTTCACCTTCTCCTTCTCCTTCTTCTACTTCTTCTGATTCACCCTCCAGTCTTCACCTTCTCCTTCTCCTTCTTCTGTTTCTTCTGCTTCACCCTCCAGACTTCACCTTCTCCTTCTCTTTCTTCTGCTTCTTCTGATTCACCCTCCAGACTTCACCTTCTCCTTCTCCTTCTTCTGATTCTTCTGATTCACCCTCCAGACTTCACCTTCTCCTTCTCCTTCTTCTGCTTCTTCTGATTCACCCTCCTGACTTCACCTTCTCCTTCTCCTTCTTCTACTTCTTCTGATTCACCCTCCTGACTTCAGCTTCTCCTTCTCCTTCTTCTACTTCTTCTGCTTCACCCTCCAGACTTCACCTTCTCCTTCTCCTTCTTCTACTTCTTCTGATTCACCCTCCAGACTTCACCTTCTCCTTCTCCTTATTCTGCTTCTTCTGATTCACCCTCCAGACTTCACCTTCTCCTTCTCCTTATTCTGCTTCTTCTGATTCACCCTCCAGACTTCACCTTCTCCTTCTCCTTCCTTTGCTTCTTCTGATTCACCCTCCAGACTTCACCTTCTCCTTCTCCTTCTTCTGATTCTTCTGATTCACCCTCCAGACTTCACCTTCTCCTTCTCCATCTTCTGCTTCTTCTGATTCACCCTCCTGACTTCACCTTCTCCTTCTCCTTCTTCTACTTCTTCTGATTCACCCTCCTGACTTCACCTTCTCCTTCTCCATCTTCTACTTCTTCTGCTTCACCCTCCAGACTTCACCTTCTCCTCCTCCTTCTTCTGTTTCTTCTGATTCACCCTCCAGACTTCATCTTCTCCTTCTCCTTCTTCTACTTCTTCTGATTCACCCTCCAGACTTCACCTTCTCCTTCTCCTTCTTCTACTTCTTCTGATTCACCCTCCAGACTTCATCTTCACCTTCTCCTTCTTCTGCTTCTTCTGATTCACCCTCCAGACTTCACCTTCTCCTTCTCCTTCTTCTGCTTCTTCTGATTCACCCTCCAGACTTCAACTTCTCCTTCTCCTTCTTCTACTTCTTCTGATTCACCCTCCAGACTTCACCTTCTCCTTCTTCTTCTTCTACTTCTTCTGATTCACCCTCCAGACTTCACCTTCTCCTTCTCCTTCTTCTGATTCTTCTGATTCACCCTCCAGACTTCACCTTCTCCTTCTCCTTCTTCTGCTTCTTCTGATTCACCCTCCTGACTTCACCTTCTCCTTCTCCTTCTTCTACTTCTTCTGATTCACCCTCCTGACTTCACCTTCTCCTTCTCCTTCTTCTACTTCTTCTGCTTCACCCTCCAGACTTCACCTTCTCCTTCTCCTTCTTCTGCTTCTTCTGATTCACCCTCCAGACTTCACCTTCTCCTTCTCCTTCTTCTGCTTCTTCTGATTCACCCTCCAGACTTCACCTTCTCCTTCTCCTTATTCTGCTTCTTCTGATTCACACTCCAGACTTCACCTTCTCCTTCTCCTTATTCTGCTTCTTCTGATTCACCCTCCAGACTTCACCTTCTCCTTCTCCTTCCTCTGCTTCTTCTGATTCTCCCTCCAGACTTCACCTTCTCCTTCTCCTTCTTCTGATTCTTCTGATTCACCCTCCAGACTTCACCTTCTCCTTCTCCATCTTCTGCTTCTTCTGATTCACCCTCCTGACTTCACCTTCTCCTTCTCCTTCTTCTACTTCTTCTGATTCACCCTCCTGACTTCACCTTCTCCTTCTCCATCTTCTACTTCTTCTGCTTCACCCTCCAGACTTCAACTTGTCCTTCTCCTTCTTCTACTTCTTCTGATTCACCCTCCAGACTTCACCTTCTCCTTCTCCTTCTTCTGCTTCTTCTGATTCACCCTCCAGACTTCACCTTCTCCTTCTCCTTCTTCTGCTTCTTCTGATTCACCCTCCAGACTTCACCTTCTCCTTCTCCTTCTTCTACTTCATCTGATTCACCCTCCAGACTTCACCTTCTCCTTCTCCTTCTTCTGCTTCTTCTGATTCACCCTCCAGACTACACCTTCTCCTTCTCCTTCGTCTACTTCTTCTGATTCACCCTCCAGACTACACCTTCTCCTTCTCCTTCTTCTACTTCTTCTGATTCACCCTCCAGACTTCACCTTCTCCTTCTCCTTCTTCTGTTTCTTCTGATTCACCCTCCAGACTTCATCTTCTCCTTCTCCTTCTTCTACTTCTTCTGATTCACCCTCCAGACTTCACCTTCTCCTTCTCCTTCTTCTACTTCTTCTGATTCACCCTCCAGACTTCATCTTCTCCTTCTCCTTCTTCTGCTTCTTCTGATTCACCCTCCAGACTTCACCTTCTCCTTCTCCTTCTTCTGCTTCTTCTGATTCACCCTCCAGACTTCAACTTCTCCTTCTCCTTCTTCTACTTCTTCTGATTCACCCTCCAGTCTTCACCTTCTCCTTCTCCTTCTTCTGTTTCTTCTGCTTCACCCTCCAGACTTCACCTTCTCCTTCTCTTTCTTCTGCTTCTTCTGATTCACCCTCCAGACTTCACCTTCTCCTTCTCCTTCTTCTGATTCTTCTGATTCACCCTCCAGACTTCACCTTCTCCTTCTCCTTCTTCTGCTTCTTCTGATTCACCCTCCTGACTTCACCTTCTCCTTCTCCTTCTTCTACTTCTTCTGATTCACCCTCCTGACTTCACCTTCTCCTTCTCCTTCTTCTACTTCTTCTGCTTCACCCTCCAGACTTCACCTTCTCCTTCTCCTTCTTCTACTTCTTCTGATTCAACCTCCAGACTTCACCTTCTCCTTCTCCTTATTCTGCTTCTTCTGATTCACCCTCCAGACTTCACCTTCTCCTTCTCCTTATTCTGCTTCTTCTGATTCACCCTCCAGACTTCACCTTCTCCTTCTCCTTCCTTTGCTTCTTCTGATTCACCCTCCAGACTTCACCTTCTCCTTCTCCTTCTTCTGATTCTTCTGATTCACCCTCCAGACTTCACCTTCTCCTTCTCCATCTTCTGCTTCTTCTGATTCACCCTCCTGACTTCACCTTCTCCTTCTCCTTCTTCTACTTCTTCTGATTCACCCTCCTGACTTCACCTTCTCCTTCTCCATCTTCTACTTCTTCTGCTTCACCCTCCAGACTTCACCTTCTCCTCCTCCTTCTTCTGTTTCTTCTGATTCACCCTCCAGACTTCATCTTCTCCTTCTCCTTCTTCTACTTCTTCTGATTCACCCTCCAGACTTCACCTTCTCCTTCTCCTTCTTCTACTTCTTCTGATTCACCCTCCAGACTTCAACTTCTCCTTCTCCTTCTTCTGCTTCTTCTGATTCACCCTCCAGACTTCACCTTCTCCTTCTCCTTCTTCTGCTTCTTCTGATTCACCCTCCAGACTTCAACTTCTCCTTCTCCTTCTTCTACTTCTTCTGATTCACCCTCCAGACTTCACCTTCTCCTTCTTCTTCTTCTACTTCTTCTGATTCACCCTCCAGACTTCACCTTCTCCTTCTCCTTCTTCTGATTCTTCTGATTCACCCTCCAGACTTCACCTTCTCCTTCTCCTTCTTCTGCTTCTTCTGATTCACCCTCCTGACTTCACCTTCTCCTTCTCCTTCTTCTACTTCTTCTGATTCACCCTCCTGACTTCACCTTCTCCTTCTCCTTCTTCTACTTCTTCTGCTTCACCCTCCAGACTTCACCTTCTCCTTCTCCTTCTTCTGCTTCTTCTGATTCACCCTCCAGACTTCACCTTCTCCTTCTCCTTCTTCTGCTTCTTCTGATTCACCCTCCAGACTTCACCTTCTCCTTCTCCTTATTCTGCTTCTTCTGATTCACACTCCAGACTTCACCTTCTCCTTCTCCTTATTCTGCTTCTTCTGATTCACCCTCCAGACTTCACCTTCTCCTTCTCCTTCCTCTGCTTCTTCTGATTCACCCTCCAGACTTCACCTTCTCCTTCTCCTTCTTCTGATTCTTCTGATTCACCCTCCAGACTTCACCTTCTCCTTCTCCATCTTCTGCTTCTTCTGATTCACCCTCCTGACTTCACCTTCTCCTTCTCCTTCTTCTACTTCTTCTGATTCACCCTCCTGACTTCACCTTCTCCTTCTCCATCTTCTACTTCTTCTGCTTCACCCTCCAGACTTCAACTTGTCCTTCTCCTTCTTCTACTTCTTCTGATTCACCCTCCAGACTTCACCTTCTCCTTCTCCTTCTTCTGCTTCTTCTGATTCACCCTCCAGACTTCACCTTCTCCTTCTCCTTCTTCTGCTTCTTCTGATTCACCCTCCAGACTTCACCTTCTCCTTCTCCTTCTTCTACTTCATCTGATTCACCCTCCAGACTTCACCTTCTCCTTCTCCTTCTTCTGCTTCTTCTGATTCACCCTCCAGACTACACCTTCTCCTTCTCCTTCGTCTACTTCTTCTGATTCACCCTCCAGACTACACCTTCTCCTTCTCCTTCTTCTACTTCTTCTGATTCACCCTCCAGACTTCACCTTCTCCTTCTCCTTCTTCTGTTTCTTCTGATTCACCCTCCAGACTTCATCTTCTCCTTCTCCTTCTTCTACTTCTTCTGATTCACCCTCCAGACTTCACCTTCTCCTTCTCCTTCTTCTACTTCTTCTGATTCACCCTCCAGACTTCATCTTCTCCTTCTCCTTCTTCTGCTTCTTCTGATTCACCCTCCAGACTTCACCTTCTCCTTCTCCTTCTTCTGCTTCTTCTGATTCACCCTCCAGACTTCAACTTCTCCTTCTCCTTCTTCTACTTCTTCTGATTCACCCTCCAGTCTTCACCTTCTCCTTCTCCTTCTTCTGTTTCTTCTGCTTCACCCTCCAGACTTCACCTTCTCCTTCTCTTTCTTCTGCTTCTTCTGATTCACCCTCCAGACTTCACCTTCTCCTTCTCCTTCTTCTGATTCTTCTGATTCACCCTCCAGACTTCACCTTCTCCTTCTCCTTCTTCTGCTTCTTCTGATTCACCCTCCTGACTTCACCTTCTCCTTCTCCTTCTTCTACTTCTTCTGATTCACCCTCCTGACTTCACCTTCTCCTTCTCCTTCTTCTACTTCTTCTGCTTCACCCTCCAGACTTCACCTTCTCCTTCTCCTTCTTCTACTTCTTCTGATTCAACCTCCAGACTTCACCTTCTCCTTCTCCTTCTTCTGCTTCTTCTGATTCACCCTCCAGACTTCACCTTCTCATTCTCCTTCTTCTGCTTCTTCTGCTGCGCCCTCCAGACTTCACCTTCTCCTTCTCCTTCTTCTGCTTCATCTGCTTCACACTCCAGACTTCACCTTCTCCTTCTCCTTCTTCTGCTTCTTCTGCTGCGCCCTCCAGGCTTCACCTTCTCCTTCTCCTTCTTCTGCTTCTTCTGCTTCACCGTCCTGACTTCACCTTCTCCTTCTCCTTCTTCTACTTCTTCTGCTACACCCACCTGACTGCACCTGCTCCTTCTCCTTCTTCTGCTTCTTCTGATTCACCCTCCTAACTTCACCTTCTCCTTCTCCTTCTTCTGCTTCTTCTGATTCACCCTCCTGACTTCATCTTCTCCTTCTCCTTCTTCTGCTTCTTCTGATTCACCCTCCAGACTTCACCTTCTACTTCTCCTTCTTCTGCTTCTTCTGATTCACCCTCCAGACTTCACCTTCTCCTTCTCCTTCTTCTGCTTCTTCTGATTCACCCTCCAGACCTCACCTTCTCCTTCTCCTTCTTCTACTTCTTCTGATTCACCCTCCAGACTTCATCTTCTCCTTCTCCTTCTTCTGCTTCTTCTGATTCACCCTCCAGTCTTCACCTTCTCCTTCTCCTTCTTCTGCTTCTTCTGATTCACCCTCCAGACTTCACCTTCTCCTTCTCCTTCTTCTACTTCTTCTGATTCACCCTCCAGACTTCACCTTCTCCTTCTCCTTCTTCTACTTCTTCTGATTCACCCCCAGTCTTCACCTTCTCCTTCTCCTTCTTCTGTTTCTTCTGCTGCAACCTCCAGACTTCACCTTCTCCTTCTCTTTCTTCTGCTTCTTCTGCTTCACCCTCCAGACTTCACCTTCTCCTTCTCCTTCTTCTGATTCTTCTGATTCACCCTCCAGACTTCACCTTCTCTATCTCCTTCTTCTGCTTCTTCTGATTCACCCTCCTGACTTCACCTTCTCCTTCTCCTTCTTCTACTTCTTCTGATTCACCCTCCTGACTTCACCTTCTCCTTCTCCTTCTTCTACTTCTTCTGCTTCACCCTCCAGACTTCAACTTCTCCTTCTCCTTCTTCTACTTCTTCTGATTCACCCTCCAGACTTCACCTTCTCCTTCTTCTGCTTCTTCTGATTCACCCTCCAGACTTCACCTTCTCCTTCTCCTTCTTCTGCTTCTTCTGATTCACCCTCCAGACTTCACCTTCTCCTTCTCCTTCTTCTACTTCTTCTGATTCACCCTCCAGACTTCACCTTCTCCTTCTCCTTCTTCTGCTTCTTCTGATTCACCCTCCAGACTTCACCTTCTCCTTCTCCTTCGTCTACTTCTTCTGATTCACCCTCCAGACTACACCTTCTCCTTCTCCTTCTTCTTCTTCTTCTGATTCACCCTCCAGACTTCACCTTCTCCTTCTCCTTCTTCTGTTTCTTCTGATTCACCCTCCAGACTTCATCTTCTCCTTCTCCTTCTTCTACTTCTTCTGATTCACCCTCCAGACTTCACCTTCTCCTTCTCCTTCTTCTACTTCTTCTGATTCACCCTCCAGACTTCATCTTCTCCTTCTCCTTCTTCTGCTTCTTCTGATTCACCCTCCAGACTTCACCTTCTCCTTCTCCTTCTTCTGCTTCTTCTGATTCACCCTCCAGACTTCAACTTCTCCTTCTCCTTCTTCTACTTCTTCTGATTCACCCTCCAGACTTCACCTTCTCCTTCTCCTTCTTCTACTTCTTCCGATTCACCCTCCAGACTTCATCTTCTCCTTCTCCTTCTTCTGCTTCTTCTGATTCACCCTCCAGACTTCACCTTCTCCTTCTCCTTCTTCTGCTTCTTCTGATTCACCCTCCAGACTTCACCTTCTCCTTCTCCTTCTTCTACTTCTTCTGATTCACCCTCCAGACTTCACCTTCTCCTTCCCCTTCTTCTACTTCTTCTGATTCACCCTCCAGTCTTCACCTTCTCCTTCTCCTTCTTCTGTTTCTTCTGCTTCACCCTCCTGACTTCACCTTCTCCTTCTCTTTCTTCTGCTTCTTCTGATTCACCCTCCAGACTTCACCTTCTCCTTCTCCTTCTTCTGATTCTTCTGATTCACCCTCCAGACTTCACCTTCTCCTTCTCCTTCTTCTGCTTCTTCTGATTCACCCTCCTGACTTCACCTTCACCTTCTCCTTCTTCTACTTCTTCTGATTCACCCTCCAGACTTCACCTTCTCCTTCTCCTTCTTCTCCTTCTTCTGCTTCACCCTCCAGACTTCACCTTCTCCTTCTCCTTCTTCTGCTTCTTCTGATTCACCCTCCAGACTTCACCTTCTCCTTCTCCTTCTTCTGCTTCTTCTGATTCACCCTCCAGACTTCACCTTCTCCTTCTCCTTATTCTGCTTCTTCTGATTCACCCTCCAGACTTCACCTTCTCCTTCTCCTTATTCTGCTTCTTCTGATTCACCCTCCAGACTTCACCTTCTCCTTCTCCTTCCTCTGCTTCTTCTGATTCACCCTCCAGACTTCACCTTCTCCTTCTCCTTCTTCTGATTCTTCTGATTCACCCTCCAGACTTCACCTTCTCCTTCTCCATCTTCTGCTTCTTCTGATTCACCCTCCTGACTTCACCTTCTCCTTCTCCTTCTTCTACTTCTTCTGATTCACCCTCCTGACTTCACCTTCTCCTTCTCCATCTTCTACTTCCTCTGCTTCACCCTCCAGACTTCAACTTCTCCTTCTCCTTCTTCTACTTCTTCTGATTCACCCTCCAGACTTCACCTTCTCCTTCTCCTTCTTCTGCTTCTTCTGATTCACCCTCCAGACTTCACCTTCTCCTTCTCCTTCTTCTGCTTCTTCTGATTCACCCTCCAGACTTCACCTTCTCCTTCTCCTTCTTCTACTTCATCTGATTCACCCTCCAGACTTCACCTTCTCCTTCTCCTTCTTCTGCTTCTTCTGATTCACCCTCCAGACTTCACCTTCTCCTTCTCCTTCGTCTACTTCTTCTGATTCACCCTCCAGACTACACCTTCTCCTTCTCCTTCTTCTACTTCTTCTGATTCACCCTCCAGACTTCAACTTCTCCTTCTCCTTCTTCTACTTCTTCTGATTCACCCTCCAGACTTCACCTTCTCCTTCTCCTTCTTCTACTTCTTCTGATACACCCTCCAGTCTTCACCTTCTCCTTCTCCTTCTTCTGTTTCTTCTGCTTCACCCTCCAGACTTCAACTTCTCCTTCTCTTTCTTCTGCTTCTTCTGATTCACCCTCCAGACTTCACCTTCTCCTTCTCCTTCTTCTACTTCTTCTGCTTCACCCTCCAGACTTCACCTTCTCCTTCTCCTTCTTCTACTTCTTCTGATTCAACCTCCAGACTTCACCTTCTCCTTCTCCTTCATCTGCTTCTTCTGATTCACCCTCCAGACTTCACCTTCTCATTCTCCTTCTTCTGCTTCTTCTGCTGCGCCCTCCAGACTTCACCTTCTCCTTCTCCTTCTTCTGCTTCTTCTGCTTCACACTCCAGACTTCACCTTCTCCTACTCCTTCTTCTGCTTCTTCTGCTGCGCCCTCCAGGCTTCACCTTCTCCTTCTCCTTCTTCTGCTTCTTCTGCTTCACCGTCCTGACTTCACCTTCTCCTTCTCCTTCTTCTACTTCTTCTGCTACAGCCCCCTGACTTCACCTGCTCCTTCTCCTTCTTCTGCTTCTTCTGATTCACCCTCCTAACTTCACCTTCTCCTTCTCCTTATTCTGCTTCTTCTGATTCACTCTCCTGACTTCACCTTCTCCTTCTCCTTCTTCTGCTTCTTCTGATTCACCTTCCAGACTTCACCTTCTCCTTCTCCTTCTTCTGCTTCTTCCGATTCACCCTCCAGACTTCACCTTCTCCTTCTCCTTCTTCTGCTTCTTCTGATTCACCCTCCAGACCTCACCTTCTCCTTCTCCTTCTTCTACTTCTTCTGATTCACCCTCCAGACTTCATCTTCTCCTTCTCCTTCTTCTGCTTCTTCTGATTCACCCTCCAGACTTCACCTTCTCCTTCTCCTTCTTCTGCTTCTTCTGATTCACCCTCCAGACTTCACCTTCTCCTTCTCCTTCTTCTACTTCTTCTGATTCACCCTCCAGACTTCACCTTCTCCTTCTCCTTCTTCTACTTCTTCTGATTCACCCTCCAGTCTTCACCTTCTCCATCTCCTTCTTCTGTTTCTTCTGCTTCACCCTCCAGACTTCACCTTCTCCTTCTCTTTCTTCTGCTTCTTCTGCTTCACCCTCCAGACTTCACCTTCTCCTTCTCCTTCTTCTGATTCTTCTGATTCACCCTCCAGACTTCACCTTCTCTATCTCCTTCTTCTGCTTCTTCTGATTCACCCTCCTGACTTCACCTTCTCCTTCTCCTTCTTCTACTTCTTCTGATTCACCCTCCTGACTTCACCTTCTCCTTCTCCTTCTTCTACTTCTTCTGCTTCACCCTCCAGACTTCACCTTCTCCTTCTCCTTCTTCTACTTCTTCTGATTCACCCTCCAGACTTCACCTTCTCCTTCTCCTTCTTCTGCTTCTTCTGATTCACCCTCCAGACTTAACCATCTCCTTCTCCTTATTCTGCTTCTTCTGATTCACCCTCCAGACTTCACCTTCTCCTACTCCTTCTTCTGCTTCTTCTGATTCACCCTCCAGACTTCACCTTCTCCTTCTCCTTCTTCTGCTTCTTCTGATTCACCCTCCAGACTTCACCTTCTCCTTCTCCTTCTTCTACTTCTTCTGATTCACCCTCCAGACTTCACCTTCTCCTTCTCCTTCTTCTACTTCTTCTGATTCAACCTCCAGACTTCACCTTCTCCTTCTCCTTCATCTGCTTCTTCTGATTCACCCTCCAGACTTCACCTTCTCATTCTCCTTCTTCTGCTTCTTCTGCTGCGCCCTCCAGACTTCACCTTCTCCTTCTCCTTCTTCTGCTTCTTCTGCTTCACACTCCAGACTTCACCTTCTCCTACTCCTTCTTCTGCTTCTTCTGCTGCGCCCTCCAGGCTTCACCTTCTCCTTCTCCTTCTTCTGCTTCTTCTGCTTCACCGTCCTGACTTCACCTTCTCCTTCTCCTTCTTCTACTTCTTCTGCTACACCCCCCTGACTTCACCTGCTCCTTCTCCTTCTTCTGCTTCTTCTGATTCACCCTCCTAACTTCACCTTCTTCTTCTCCTTATTCTGCTTCTTCTGATTCACTCTCCTGACTTCACCTTCTCCTTCTCCTTCTTCTGCTTCTTCTGATTCACCTTCCAGACTTCACCTTCTCCTTCTCCTTCTTCTGCTTCTTCCGATTCACCCTCCAGACTTCCCCTTCTCCTTCTCCTTCCTCTGCTTCTTCTGATTCACCCTCCAGACCTCACCTTCTCCTTCTCCTTCTTCTACTTCTTCTGATTCACCCTCCAGACTTCATCTTCTCCTTCTCCTTCTTCTGCTTCTTCTGATTCACCCTCCAGACTTCACCTTCTCCTTCTCCTTCTTCTGCTTCTTCTGATTCACCCTCCAGACTTCACCTTCTCCTTCTCCTTCTTCTACTTCTTCTGATTCACCCTCCAGACTTCACCTTCTCCTTCTCCTTCTTCTACTTCTTCTGATTCACCCTCCAGTCTTCACCTTCTCCATCTCCTTCTTCTGTTTCTTCTGCTTCACCCTCCAGACTTCACCTTCTCCTTCTCTTTCTTCTGCTTCTTCTGCTTCACCCTCCAGACTTCACCTTCTCCTTCTCCTTCTTCTGATTCTTCTGATTCACCCTCCAGACTTCACCTTCTCTATCTCCTTCTTCTGCTTCTTCTGATTCACCCTCCTGACTTCACCTTCTCCTTCTCCTTCTTCTACTTCTTCTGATTCACCCTCCTGACTTCACCTTCTCCTTCTCCTTCTTCTACTTCTTCTGCTTCACCCTCCAGACTTCACCTTCTCCTTCTCCTTCTTCTACTTCTTCTGATTCACCCTCCAGACTTCACCTTCTCCTTCTCCTTCTTCTGCTTCTTCTGATTCACCCTCCAGACTTAACCATCTCCTTCTCCTTATTCTGCTTCTTCTGATTCACCCTCCAGACTTCACCTTCTCCTACTCCTTCTTCTGCTTCTTCTGATTCACCCTCCAGACTTCACCTTCTCCTTCTCCTTCTTCTGCTTCTTCTGATTCACCCTCCAGACTTCACCTTCTCCTTCTCCTTCTTCTACTTCTTCTGATTCACCCTCCAGACTTCACCTTCTCCTTCTCCTTCTTCTGCTTCTTCTGATTCACCCTCCTGACTTCACCTTCTCCTTCTCCTTCTTCTACATCATCTGATTCACCCTCCTGACTTCACCTTCTCCTTCTCCATCTTCTACTTCCTCTGCTTCACCCTCCAGACTTCAACTTCTCCTTCTCCTTCTTCTACTTCTTCTGATTCACCCTCCAGACTTCACCTTCTCCTTCTCCTTCTTCTGCTTCTTCTGATTCACCCTCCAGACTTCACCTTCTCCTTCTCCTTCTTCTGCTTCTTCCGATTCACCCTCCAGACTTCACCTTCTCCTTCTCCTTCTTCTACTTCATCTGATTCACCCTCCAGACTTCACCTTCTCCTTCTCCTTCTTCTGCTTCTTCTGATTCACCCTCCAGACTTCACCTTCTCCTTCTCCTTCGTCTACTTCTTCTGATTCACCCTCCAGACTACACCTTCTCCTTCTCCTTCTTCTACTTCTTCTGATTCACCCTCCAGACTTCACCTTCTCCTTTTCCTTCTTCTGTTTCTTCTGATTCACCCTCCAGACTTCATGTTCTCCTTCTCCTTCTTCTACTTCTTCTGATTCACCCTCCAGACTTCACCTTCTCCTTCTTCTACTTCTTCTGATTCACCCTCCAGACTTCATCTTCTCCTTCTCCTTCTTCTGCTTCTTCTGATTCACCCTCCAGACTTCACCTTCTCCTTCTCCTTCTTCTGCTTCTTCTGATTCACCCTCCAGACTTCAACTTCTCCTTCTCCTTCTTCTACTTCTTCTGATTCACCCTCCAGACTTCACCTTCTCCTTCTCCTTCTTCTACTTCTTCTGATTCACCCTCCAGTCTTCACCTTCTCCTTCTCCTTCTTCTGTTTCTTCTGCTTCACCCTCCAGACTTCACCTTCTCCTTCTCTTTCTTCTGCTTCTTCTGATTCACCCTCCAGACTTCACCTTCTCCTTCTCCTTCTTCTGATTCTTCTGATTCACCCTCCAGACTTCACCTTCTCCTTCTCCTTCTTCTGCTTCTTCTGATTCACCCTCCTGACTTCACCTTCTCCTTCTCCTTCTTCTGCTTCTTCTGATTCACCCTCCTGACTTCACCTTCTCCTTCTCCTTCTTCTACTTCTTCTGCTTCACCCTCCAGACTTCACCTTCTCCTTCTCCTTCTTCTACTTCTTCTGATTCAACCTCCAGACTTCACCTTCTCCTTCTCCTTCTTCTGCTTCTTCTGATTCACCCTCCAGACTTCACCTTCTCATTCTCCTTCTTCTGCTTCTTCTGCTGCGCCCTCCAGACTTCACCTTCTCCTTCTCCTTCTTCTGCTTCTTCTGCTTCACACTCCAGACTTCACCTTCTCCTTCTCCTTCTTCTGCTTCTTCTGCTGCGCCCTCCAGGCTTCACCTTCTCCTTCTCCTTCTTCTGCTTCTTCTGCTTCACCGTCCTGACTTCACCTTCTCCTTCTCCTTCTTCTACTTCTTCTGCTACAACCCCCTGACTTCACCTGCTCCTTCTCCTTCTTCTGCTTCTTCTGATTCACCCTCCTAACTTCACCTTCTCCTTCTCCTTCTTCTGCTTCTTCTGATTCACCCTCCTGACTTCACCTTCTCCTTCTCCTTCTTCTGCTTCTTCTGATTCACCCTCCAGACTTCACCTTCTCCTTCTCCTTCTTCTGCTTCTTCTGATTCACCCTCCAGACTTCACCTTCTCCTTCTCCTTCTTCTGCTTCTTCTGATTCACCCCCCAGACCTCACCTTCTCCTTCTCCTTCTTCTTCTTCTTCTGATTCACCCTCCAGACTTCATCTTCTCCTTCTCCTTCTTCTGATTCTTCTGATTCACCCTCCAGACTTCACCTTCTCCTTCTCCTTCTTCTACTTCTTCTGCTTCACCCTCCAGACTTCACCTTCTCCTTCTCTTTCTTCTGCTTCTTCTGCTTCACCCTCCAGACTTCACCTTCTCCTTCTCCTTCTTCTGATTCTTCTGATTCACCCTCCAGACTTCACCTTCTCCTTCTCCTTCTTCTACTTCTTCTGATTCACCCTCCAGTCTTCACCTTCTCCTTCTCCTTCTTCTGTTTCTTCTGCTTCACCCTCCAGACTTCACCTTCTCCTTCTCTTTCTTCTGCTTCTTCTGCTTCACCCTCCAGACTTCACCTTCTCCTTCTCCTTCTTCTACTTCTTCTGCTTCACCCTCCAGACTTCACCTTCTCCTTCTCCTTCTTCTACTTCTTCTGATTCACCCTCCAGACTTCACCTTCTCCTTCTCCTTCTTCTGCTTCTTCTGATTCATCCTCCAGACTTAACCTTCTCCTTCTCCTTATTCTGCTTCTTCTGATTCACCCTCCAGACTTCACCTTCTCCTTCTCCTTCTTCTGCTTCTTCTGATTCACCCTCCAGACTTCACCTTCTCCTTCTCCTTCTTCTGCTTCTTCTGATTCACCCTCCAGACTTCACCTTCTCCTTCTCCTTCTTCTGCTTCTTCTGATTCACCCTCCAGACTTCACCTTCTCATTCTCCTTCTTCTGCTTCTTCTGCTGCGCCCTCCAGACTTCACCTTCTCCTTCTCCTTCTTCTGCTTCTTCTGCTTCACACTCCAGACTTCACCTTCTCCTTCTCCTTCTTCTGCTTCCTCTGCTGCGCCCTCCAGGCTTCACCTTCTACTTCTCCTTCTTCTGCTTCTTCTGCTTCACCGTCCTGACTTCACCTTCTCCTTCTCCTTCTTCTACTTCTTCTGCTACACCCCCCTGACTTCACCTGCTCCTTCTCCTTCTTCTGCTTCTTCTGATTCACCCTCCTAACTTCACCTTCTCCTTCTCCTTCTTCTGCTTCTTCTGATTCACCCTCCTGACTTCACCTTCTCCTTCTCCTTCTTCTGCTTCTTCTGATTCACCCTCCAGACTTCACCTTCTCCTTCTCCTTCTTCTGCTTCTTCTGATTCACCCTCCAGACTTCACCTTCTCCTTCTCCTTCTTCTGCTTCTTCTGATTCACCCTCCAGACCTCACCTTCTCCTTCTCCTTCTTCTACTTCTTCTGATTCACCCTCCAGACTTCATCTTCTCCTTCTCCTTCTTCTGCTTCTTCTGATTCACCCTCCAGACTTCACCTTCTCCTTCTCCTTCTTCTACTTCTTCTGATTCACCCTCCAGACTTCACCTTCTCCTTCCCCTTCTTCTACTTCTTCTGATTCACCCTCCAGTCTTCACCTTCTCCTTCTCCTTCTTCTGTTTCTTCTGCTTCACCCTTCTGACTTCACCTTCTCCTTCTCTTTCTTCTGCTTCTTCTGATTCACCCTCCAGACTTCACCTTCTCCTTCTCCTTCTTCTGATTCTTCTGATTCACCCTCCAGACTTCACCTTCTCCTTCTCCTTCTTCTGCTTCTTCTGATTCACCCTCCTGACTTCACCTTCTCCTTCTCCTTCTTCTACTTCTTCTGATTCACCCTCCAGACTTCACCTTCTCCTTCTCCTTCTTCTCCTTCTTCTGCTTCACCCTCCAGACTTCACCTTCTCCTTCTCCTTCTTCTGCTTCTTCTGATTCACCCTCCAGACTTCACCTTCTCCTTCTCCTTCTTCTGCTTCTTCTGATTCACCCTCCAGACTTCACCTTCTCCTTCTCCTTATTCTGCTTCTTCTGATTCACCCTCCAGACTTCACCTTCTCCTTCTCCTTATTCTGCTTCTTCTGATTAACCCTCCAGACTTCACCTTCTCCTTCTCCTTCCTCTGCTTCTTCTGATTCACCCTCCAGACTTCACCTTCTCCTTCTCCTTATTCTGCTTCTTCTGATTCACCCTCCAGACTTCACCTTCTCCTTCTCCATCTTCTGCTTCTTCTGATTCACCCTCCTGACTTCACCTTCTCCTTCTCCTTCTTCTACTTCTTCTGATTCACCCTCCTGACTTCACCTTCTCCTTCTCCATCTTCTACTTCCTCTGCTTCACCCTCCAGACTTCAACTTCTCCTTCTCCTTCTTCTACTTCTTCTGATTCACCCTCCAGACTTCACCTTCTCCTTCTCCTTCTTCTGCTTCTTCTGATTCACCCTCCAGACTTCATCTTCTCCTTCTCCTTCTTCTGCTTCTTCTGATTCACCCTCCAGACTTCACCTTCTCCTTCTCCTTCTTCTACTTCATCTGATTCACCCTCCAGACTTCACCTTCTCCTTCTCCTTCTTCTGCTTCTTCTGATTCACCCTCCAGACTTCACCTTCTCCTTCTCCTTCGTCTACTTCTTCTGATTCACCCTCCAGACTACACCTTCTGCTTCTCCTTCTTCTACTTCTTCTGATTCACCCTCCAGACTTCAACTTCTCCTTCTCCTTCTTCTACTTCTTCTGATTCACCCTCCAGACTTCACCTTCTCCTTCTCCTTCTTCTACTTCTTCTGATACACCCTCCAGTCTTCACCTTCTCCTTCTCCTTCTTCTGTTTCTTCTGCTTCACCCTCCAGACTTCACCTTCTCCTTCTCTTTCTTCTGCTTCTTCTGATTCACCCTCCAGACTTCAACTTCTCCTTCTCCTTCTTCTGATTCTTCTGATTCACCCTCCAGACTTCACCTTCTCCTTCTCCTTCTTCTGCTTCTTCTGATTCACCCTCCTGACTTCACCTTCTCCTTCTCCTTCTTCTACTTCTTCTGATTCACCCTCCTGACTTCACCTTCTCCTTCTCCTTCTTCTACTTCTTCTGCTTCACCCTCCAGACTTCACCTTCTCCTTCTCCTTCTTCTACTTCTTCTGATTCAACCTCCAGACTTCACCTTCTCCTTCTCCTTCTTCTGCTTCTTCTGATTCACCCTCCAGACTTCACCTTCTCATTCTCCTTCTTCTGCTTCTTCTGCTGCGCCCTCCAGACTTCACCTTCTCCTTCTCCTTCTTCTGCTTCTTCTGCTTCACACTCCAGACTTCACCTTCTCCTACTCCTTCTTCTGCTTCTTCTGCTGCGCCCTCCAGGCTTCACCTTCTCCTTCTCCTTCTTCTGCTTCTTCTGCTTCACCGTCCTGACTTCACCTTCTCCTTCTCCTTCTTCTACTTCTTCTGCTACACCCCCCTGACTTCACCTGCTCCTTCTCCTTCTTCTGCTTCTTCTGATTCACCCTCCTAACTTCACCTTCTCCTTCTCCTTATTCTGCTTCTTCTGATTCACTCTCCTGACTTCACCTTCTCCTTCTCCTTCTTCTGCTTCTTCTGATTCACCTTCCAGACTTCACCTTCTCCTTCTCCTTCTTCTGCTTCTTCCGATTCACCCTCCAGACTTCACCTTCTCCTTCTCCTTCTTCTGCTTCTTCTGATTCACCCTCCAGACCTCACCTTCTCCTTCTCCTTCTTCTACTTCTTCTGATTCACCCTCCAGACTTCATCTTCTCCTTCTCCTTCTTCTGCTTCTTCTGATTCACCCTCCAGACTTCACCTTCTCCTTCTCCTTCTTCTGCTTCTTCTGATTCACCCTCCAGACTTCACCTTCTCCTTCTCCTTCTTCTACTTCTTCTGATTCACCCTCCAGACTTCACCTTCTCCTTCTCCTTCTTCTACTTCTTCTGATTCACCCTCCAGTCTTCACCTTCTCCATCTCCTTCTTCTGTTTCTTCTGCTTCACCCTCCAGACTTCACCTTCTCCTTCTCTTTCTTCTGCTTCTTCTGCTTCACCCTCCAGACTTCACCTTCTCCTTCTCCTTCTTCTGATTCTTCTGATTCACCCTCCAGACTTCACCTTCTCTATCTCCTTCTTCTGCTTCTTCTGATTCACCCTCCTGACTTCACCTTCTCCTTCTCCTTCTTCTACTTCTTCTGATTCACCCTCCTGACTTCACCTTCTCCTTCTCCTTCTTCTACTTCTTCTGCTTCACCCTCCAGACTTCACCTTCTCCTTCTCCTTCTTCTACTTCTTCTGATTCACCCTCCAGACTTCACCTTCTCCTTCTCCTTCTTCTGCTTCTTCTGATTCACCCTCCAGACTTAACCATCTCCTTCTCCTTATTCTGCTTCTTCTGATTCACCCTCCAGACTTCACCTTCTCCTTCTCCTTCTTCTGCTTCTTCTGATTCACCCTCCAGACTTCACCTTCTCCTTCTCCTTCTTCTGCTTCTTCTGATTCACCCTCCAGACTTCACCTTCTCCTTCTCCTTCTTCTACTTCTTCTGATTCACCCTGCAGACTTCACCTTCTCCTTCTCCTTCTTCTGCTTCTTCTGATTCACCCTCCTGACTTCACCTTCTCCTTCTCCTTCTTCTACATCATCTGATTCACCCTCCTGACTTCACCTTCTCCTTCTCCATCTTCTACTTCCTCTGCTTCACCCTCCAGACTTCAACTTCTCCTTCTCCTTCTTCTACTTCTTCTGATTCACCCTCCAGACTTCACCTTCTCCTTCTCCTTCTTCTGCTTCTTCTGATTCACCCTCCAGACTTCACCTTCTCCTTCTCCTTCTTCTGCTTCTTCCGATTCACCCTCCAGACTTCACCTTCTCCTTCTCCTTCTTCTACTTCATCTGATTCACCCTCCAGACTTCACCTTCTCCTTCTCCTTCTTCTGCTTCTTCTGATTCACCCTCCAGACTTCACCTTCTCCTTCTCCTTCGTCTACTTCTTCTGATTCACCCTCCAGACTACACCTTCTCCTTCTCCTTCTTCTACTTCTTCTGATTCACCCTCCAGACTTCACCTTCTCCTTCTCCTTCTTCTGTTTCTTCTGATTCACCCTCCAGACTTCATGTTCTCCTTCTCCTTCTTCTACTTCTTCTGATTCACCCTCCAGACTTCACCTTCTCCTTCTCCTTCTTCTACTTCTTCTGATTCACCCTCCAGACTTCATCTTCTCCTTCTCCTTCTTCTGCTTCTTCTGATTCACCCTCCAGACTTCACCTTCTCCTTCTCCTTCTTCTGCTTCTTCTGATTCACCCTCCAGACTTCAACTTCTCCTTCTCCTTCTTCTACTTCTTCTGATTCACCCTCCAGACTTCACCTTCTCCTTCTCCTTCTTCTACTTCTTCTGATTCACCCTCCAGTCTTCACCTTCTCCTTCTCCTTCTTCTGTTTCTTCTGCTTCACCCTCCAGACTTCACCTTCTCCTTCTCTTTCTTCTGCTTCTTCTGATTCACCCTCCAGACTTCACCTTCTCCTTCTCCTTCTTCTGATTCTTCTGATTCACCCTCCAGACTTCACCTTCTCCTTCTCCTTCTTCTGCTTCTTCTGATTCACCCTCCTGACTTCACCTTCTCCTTCTCCTTCTTCTACTTCTTCTGATTCACCCTCCTGACTTCACCTTCTCCTTCTCCTTCTTCTACTTCTTCTGCTTCACCCTCCAGACTTCACCTTCTCCTTCTCCTTCTTCTACTTCTTCTGATTCAACCTCCAGACTTCACCTTCTCCTTCTCCTTCTTCTGCTTCTTCTGATTCACCCTCCAGACTTCACCTTCTCATTCTCCTTCTTCTGCTTCTTCTGCTGCGCCCTCCAGACTTCACCTTCTCCTTCTCCTTCTTCTGCTTCTTCTGCTTCACACTCCAGACTTCACCTTCTCCTTCTCCTTCTTCTGCTTCTTCTGCTGCGCCCTCCAGGCTTCACCTTTTCCTTCTCCTTCTTCTGCTTCTTCTGCTTCACCGTCCTGACTTCACCTTCTCCTTCTCCTTCTTCTACTTCTTCTGCTACACCCCCCTGACTTCACCTGCTCCTTCTCCTTCTTCTGCTTCTTCTGATTCACCCTCCTAACTTCACCTTCTCCTTCTCCTTCTTCTGCTTCTTCTGATTCACCCTCCTGACTTCACCTTCTCCTTCTCCTTCTTCTGCTTCTTCTGATTCACCCTCCAGACTTCACCTTCTCCTTCTCCTTCTTCTGCTTCATCTGATTCACCCTCCAGACTTCACCTTCTCCTTCTCCTTCTTCTGCTTCTTCTGATTCACCCCCAGACCTCACCTTCTCCTTCTCCTTCTTCTTCTTCTTCTGATTCACCCTCCAGACTTCATCTTCTCCTTCTCCTTCTTCTGCTTCTTCTGATTCATCCTCCAGACTTCACCTTCTCCTTCTCCTTCTTCTGCTTCTTCTGATTCTCCCTCCAGACTTCACCTTCTCCTTCTCCTTCTTCTACTTCTTCTGATTCACCCTCCAGACTTCACCTTCTCCTTCTCCTTCTTCTACTTCTTCTGATTCACCCTCCAGTCTTCACCTTCTCCTTCTCCTTCTTCTACTTCTTCTGATTCACCATCCAGTCTTCACCTTCTCCTTCTCCTTCTTCTGTTTCTTCTGCTTCACCCTCCAGACTTCACCTTCTCCTTCTCTTTCTTCTGCTTCTTCTGCTTCACCCTCCTGACTTCACCTTCTCCTTCTCCTTCTTCTACTTCTTCTGCTTCACCCCCCTGACTTCACCTTCTCCTTCTCCTTCTTCTGCTTCTTCTGATTCACTCTCCTAACTTCACCTTCTCCTTCTCCTTCTGCTGCTTCTTCTGATTCACCCTACTGACTTCGCCTTCTCCTTCTCCTTCTTCTGCTTCTTCTGATTCACCCTCCAGACTTCACCTTCTCCTTCTCCTTCTTCTGCTTCTTCTGATTCACCCTCCAGACTTCACCTTCTCCTTCTCCTTCTTCTGCTTCTTCTGATTCACCCTCCAGACCTCACCTTCTCCTTCTCCTTCTTCTACTTCTTCTGATTCACCCTCCAGACTTCATCTTCTCCTTCTCCTTCTTCTGCTTCTTCTGATTCACCCTCCAGACTTCACCTTCTCCTTCTCCTTCTTCTGCTTCTTCTGATTCACCCTCCAGACTTCACCTTCTCCTTCTCCTTCTTCTACTTCTTCTGATTGGCCCCCAGACTTCACCTTCTCCTTCTCCTGCTTCTACTTCTTCTGATTCACCCTCCAGTCTTCACCTCCTCCTTCTGCTTCTTCTGCTTCTTCTGCTTCACCCTCCAGACTTCACCTTCTCCTTCTCTTTCTTCTGCTTCTTCTGATTCACCCTCCAGACTTCACCTTCTCCTTCTCCTTCTTCTGATTCTTCTGATTCACCCTCCAGACTTCACCTTCTCCTTCTCCTTCTTCTGATTCACCCTCCTGACTTCACCTTCTCCTTCTCCTTCTTCTACTTCTTCTGATTCACCCTCCTGACTTCACCTTCTACTTCTCCTTCTTCTACTTCTTCTGCTTCACCCTCCAGACATCACCTTCTCCTTCTCCTTCTTCTACTTCTTCTGATTCACCCTCCAGACTTCACCTTCCGCTTCTCCTTCTCCTTCTTCTGCTTCTTCTGATTCACCCTCCAGACTTCACCTTCTCCTTCTCCTTATTCTGCTTCTTCTGATTCACCCTCCAGACTTCATCTTCTCCTTCTCCTTCTTCTGCTTCTTCTGATTCACCCTCCAGACTTCACCTTCTCCTTTTCCTTCTTCTGCTTCTTCTGCTTCACCCTCCTGACTTCACCTTCTCCTTCTCCTTCTTCTACTTCTTCTGATTCACCCTCCAGACTTCACCTTCTCCTGCTCCTTCTTCTGCTTCCTCTGCTTCACGCTCCAGACTTCACCTTCTCCTTCTCCTTCTTCTGCTTCTTCTGCTTCACCCTCGTGACTTCACCTTCTCCTTCTCCTTCTTCTTCTTCTTCTGATTCACCCTCCATACTTCACCTTCTCCTTCTCCTTCTTCTGCTTCTTCTGCTTCACCCTCCAGACTTCACCTTCTCCTTCTCCTTCTTCTGCTTCTTCTGCTGCGCCCTCCAGACTTCACCTTCTCCTTCTCCTTCTTCTGCTTCTTCTGATTCACCCTCCAGACTTCGCCTTCTCCTTCTCCTTCTTCTACTTCTTCTGATTCACCCTCCAGACTTCACCTTCTCCTTCTCCTTCTTCTACTTCTTCTGATTCGCCCTCCAGTCTTCACCTCCTCCTTCTCCTTCTTCTGCTTCTTCTGATTCACCCTCCAGACTTCACCTTCTCCTTCTCCTTCTTCTGCTTCTTCTGCTTCACCCTCCAGACTTCACCTTCTCCTTCTCCTTATTCTGCTTCTTCTGCTTCACCCTCCAGACTTCCCCTTCTCCTTCTCCTTCTTCTGCTTCTTCTGCTTCACCCTCCTGACTTCACCTTCTCCTTCTCCTTCTTCTACTTCTTCTGCTTCACCCTCCTGACTTCACCTTCTCCTTCTCCTTCTTCTACTTCTTCTGCTTCACCTCCCTGACTTCACCTTCTCCTTCTCCTTCTTCTGCTTCTTCTGCTTCACCCTCCAGACTTCACCTTCTCCTTCTCCTTCTTCTGCTTCTTCTGCTTCGCCCTCCAGACTTCACCTTCTCCTTCTCCTTCTTCTGCTTCTTCTGCTTCACCCTCCAGACTTCACCTTCTCCTTCTCCTTCTTCTGCTTCTTCTGATTCACCCTCCAGACTTCACCTTCTCCTTCTCCTTCTTCTACTTCTTCTGATTCACCCTCCAGACTTCACCTTTTCCTTCTCCTTCTTCTACTTCTTCTGATTCACCCTCCAGACTTCACCTTCTCCTTCTCCTTCTTCTTCTTCTTCTGCTTCTCCCTCCAGACTTCACCTTCTCCTTCTCCTTCTTCTGCTTCTTCTGATTCACCCTCCAGACTTCACCTTCTCCTTCTCCTTCTTCTACTTCTTCTGATTCACCCTCCAGCCTTCACCTTCTCCTTCTCCTTCTTCTACTTCTTCCGATTCACCCTCCAGACTTCACCTTCTCCTTCTCCTTCTTATACTTATTCTGATTCACCCTCCTGACTTCACTTTCTCCTTCTCCTTCTTCTGCTTCTTCTGCTTCACCCTCCAGACTTCACCTTCTCCTTCTCCTTCTTCTGCTTCTTCTGCTTCACCCTCCAGACTTCACCTTCTCCTTCTCCTTCTTCTGCTTCTTCTGCTTCACCCTCCTGACTTCACCTTCTCCTTCTCCTTCTTCTACTTCTTCTGATTCACCCTCCAGACTTCACCTTCTCCTTCTCCTTCTTCTGCTTCCTCTGCTTCACGCTCCAGACTTCACCTTCTCCTTCTCCTTCTTCTGCTTCTTCTGCTTCACCCTCCAGACTTCACCTTCTCCTTCTACTTCTTCTGCTTCTTCTGCTTCACCCTCGTGACTTCACCTTCTCCTTCTCCTTCTTCTTCTTCTTCTGATTCACCCTCCAGACTTCACCTTCTCCTTCTCCTGCTTCTTCTGCTGCGCCCTCCAGGCTTCACCTTCTCCTTCTCCTTCTTCTGCTTCTTCTGCTTCACCGTCCTGACTTCACCTTCTCCTTCTCCTTCTTCTACTTCTTCTGCTACACCCCCCTGACTTCACCTGCTCCTTCTCCTTCTTCTGCTTCTTCTGATTCACCCTCCTAACTTCACCTTCTCCTTCTCCTTCTTCTGCTTCTTCTGATTCACCCTCCTGACTTCACCTTCTCCTTCTCCTTCTTCTGCTTCTTCTGATTCACCCTCCAGACTTCACCTTCTCCTTCTCCTTCTTCTGCTTCTTCTGATTCACCCTCCAGACTTCACCTTCTCCTTCTCCTTCTTCTGCTTCTTCTGATTCACCCCCCAGACCTCACCTTCTCCTTCTCCTTCTTCTTCTTCTTCTGATTCACCCTCCAGACTTCATCTTCTCCTTCTCCTTCTTCTGCTTCTTCTGATTCATCCTCCAGACTTCACCTTCTCCTTCTCCTTCTTCTGCTTCTTCTGATTCTCCCTCCAGACTTCACCTTCTCCTTCTCCTTCTTCTACTTCTTCTGATTCACCCTCCAGACTTCACCTTCTCCTTCTCCTTCTTCTACTTCTTCTGATTCACCCTCCAGTCTTCACCTTCTCCTTCTCCTTCTTCTACTTCTTCTGATTCACCCTCCAGTCTTCACCTTCTCCTTCTCCTTCTTCTGTTTCTTCTGCTTCACCCTCCAGACTTCACCTTCTCCTTCTCTTTCTTCTGCTTCTTCTGCTTCACCCTCCAGACTTCACCTTCTCCTTCTCCTTCTTCTACTTCTTCTGCTTCACCCCCCTGACTTCACCTTCTCCTTCTCCTTCTTCTGCTTCTTCTGATTCACCCTCCAGACTTCACCTTCTCATTCTCCTTCTTCTGCTTCTTCTGCTGCGCCCTCCAGACTTCACCTTCTCCTTCTCCTTCTTCTGCTTCTTCTGCTTCACACTCCAGACTTCACCTTCTCCTTCTCCTTCTTCTGCTTCTTCTGCTGCGCCCTCCAGGCTTCACCTTCTCCTTCTCCTTCTTCTGCTTCTTCTGCTTCACCGTCCTGACTTCACCTTCTCCTTCTCCTTCTTCTACTTCTTCTGCTACACCCCCCTGACTTCACCTGCTCCTTCTCCTTCTTCTGCTTCTTCTGATTCACCCTCCTAACTTCACCTTCTCCTTCTCCTTCTTCTGCTTCTTCTGATTCACCCTCCTGACTTCACCTTCTCCTTCTCCTTCTTCTGCTTCTTCTGATTCACCCTCCAGACTTCACCTTCTCCTTCTCCTTCTTCTGCTTCTTCTGATTCACCCTCCAGACTTCACCTTCTCCTTCTCCTTCTTCTGCTTCTTCTGATTCACCCCCCAGACCTCACCTTCTCCTTCTCCTTCTTCTTCTTCTTCTGATTCACCCTCCAGACTTCATCTTCTCCTTCTCCTTCTTCTGCTTCTTCTGATTCATCCTCCAGACTTCACCTTCTCCTTCTCCTTCTTCTGCTTCTTCTGATTCTCCCTCCAGACTTCACCTTCTCCTTCTCCTTCTTCTACTTCTTCTGATTCACCCTCCAGACTTCACCTTCTCCTTCTCCTTCTTCTACTTCTTCTGATTCACCCTCCAGTCTTCACCTTCTCCTTCTCCTTCTTCTGTTTCTTCTGCTTCACCCTCCAGACTTCACCTTCTCCTTCTCTTTCTTCTGCTTCTTCTGCTTCACCCTCCAGACTTCACCTTCTCCTTCTCCTTCTTCTGATTCTTCTGATTCACCCTCCAGACTTCACCTTCTCTATCTCCTTCTTCTGCTTCTTCTGATTCACCCTCCTGACTTGACCTTCTCCTTCTCCTTCTTCTACTTCTTCTGATTCACCCTCCTGACTTCACCTTCTCCTTCTCCTTCTTCTACTTCTTCTGCTTCACCCTCCAGACTTCACCTTCTCCTTCTCCTTCTTCTACTTCTTCTGATTCACCCTCCAGACTTCACCTTCTCCTTCTCCTTCTTCTGCTTCTTCTGATTCATCCTCCAGACTTAACCTTCTCCTTCTCCTTATTCTGCTTCTTCTGATTCACCCTCCAGACTTCACCTTCTCCTTCTCCTTCTTCTGCTTCTTCTGATTCACCCTCCAGACTTCACCTTCTCCTTCTCCTTCTTCTGCTTCTTCTGATTCACCCTCCAGACTTCACCTTCTCCTTCTCCTTCTTCTGCTTCTTCTGATTCACCCTCCAGACTTCACCTTCTCATTCTCCTTCTTCTGCTTCTTCTGCTGCGCCCTCCAGACTTCACCTTCTCCTTCTCCTTCTTCTGCTTCTTCTGCTTCACACTCCAGACTTCACCTTCTCCTTCTCCTTCTTCTGCTTCCTCTGCTGCGCCCTCCAGGCTTCACCTTCTACTTCTCCTTCTTCTGCTTCTTCTGCTTCACCGTCCTGACTTCACCTTCTCCTTCTCCTTCTTCTACTTCTTCTGCTACACCCCCCTGACTTCACCTGCTCCTTCTCCTTCTTCTGCTTCTTCTGATTCACCCTCAGAGAAATGTGCAAATAATAGGGTAATAATAATGGGGGATTTCAACTTCCCCAATATTAACTGGGATAGTCAAAGTGTGAAAGGCTCAGAGGGTGTAGAATTCTTAAAGTGCATCCAGGAGAGCTTTTTGAGCCAGCATGTAGAAAGTCCTACAAGAGAGGGGGCGGTACTGGACCTAATTCTAGGGAATGTGGCCGGCCGAGTGGAAAAAGTGCTAGTAGGTGAGCACTTTGGTGATAGTGACCATAATATGGTAAGATTTAAGGTGGTCATGGAAAAGGACAGGGATGGGCCGGAAATAAAGGTTCTAAATTGGGGGAAGGCCGATTTTAATAGGATAAGGCAGGATCTGGCCAAAATGGACTGGGATCAGCTACTTGTAGGAAAATCCGCATCGGAGCAATGGGAGGCTTTCAGAAGGGAGATTGAGATCATACAAGGGCAACATGTTCCCATAAAGGTCAAGAGTGGTTCCAAAAACCACAGGGAACCGTGGATGTCAGGGGATATACGGGAATGGATTAGGAAAAAAAGGAGGGCTTTTGGTAGATACAAAAGGCTAAAGACGGAGGAAGCCCTAGAGGAGTACAAAAAGTGCAGGGGGATACTTAAAAAAGAAATTAGGAGATCAAGGAGGGGCCATGAAATAACACTGGCGAGCAAAATAAAGGAAAATCCGAAGATGTTTTATAAGTATATTAAGGGTAAAAGGATAACTAGGGAAAAAATAGGGCCCATTAGGGACAAAAGTGGCAATCTGTGTGTGGAGCCGGAAGATGTAGGAGGGGTTCTAAATGAATTTTTTGCATCTGTTTTCACTATGGAGAAGGACGATGTAGACATAGAAATAGGGCGGGGGGACTGTGATATGCTCGAACATATTAACATCGAGAGGGAGGAGGTATTGGCGGTTTTAGCTGGCCTAAAAATGGATAAATCCCCAGGCCCCGATGAAATGTACCCCAGGCTGCTGTGTGAGGCAAAGGAGGAGATTGCGGGGGCTCTAACACATATATTCAGGACCTCTCTGGCCACAGGGGATGTGCCAGAGGACTGGAGAACCGCTAATGTAGTACCATTATTCAAGAAGGGTAGTAGGGAAAAACCGGGGAACTACAGGCCAGTGAGCCTAACATCAGTGGTAGGAAAATTACTGGAAAAAATCCTGAGGGACAAAATTTGTCTCCACTTGGAGAGGCAAGGATTAATCAGGGATAGTCAACATGGCTTTGTCAAGGGAAGATCATGTCTGACTAATTTGATTGAATTTTTTGAGGGGGTGACTAGGTGTGTGGATGAGGGTAACGCAGTGGATGTGGTATACATGGATTTCAGTAAGGCCTTCGATAAAGTCCCGCACAGGAGACTGGTCAAGAAGGTAAGAGCCCATGGAATCCAGGGTGCCTTGGCACATTGGATACAAAACTGGCTTAGTGGCAGAAGGCAGAGGGTGATGGTCGAAGGTTGTTTTTGTGACTGGAAACCTGTGGCCAGTGGGGTACCACAGGGATCGGTGCTGGGTCCCTTGCTGTTTGTGGTCTACATTAATGACTTGGATATGAATGTAAAGGGTATGATCAGTAAATTCGCGGATGATACTAAAATTGGTAGGGTGGTAAATAGCGAGGAGGGTAGCCTCAGTCTGCAGAACGATATAGATGGGTTGGTCAGATGGGCGGAACAGTGGCAAATGGAATTTAACCCGGAAAAGTGCGAGGTGATGCACTTTGGGGGGTCTAACAAGGCAAGGGAATACACAATGAATGGTAAGACCCTAGGCAAGACGGAGGGTCAGAGGGATCTGGGTGTGCAGGTACACAGATCCCTGAAGGCGGCGGAACAGGTGGATAAGGTGGTAAAAAAGGCATATGGGATACTTGCCTTCATTAGCCGAGGCATAGAATATAAGAGCAAGGAGGTTATGATGGAGCTGTATAAAACACTGGTTAGGCCACAGCTGGAATACTGTGTGCAGTTCTGGTCGCCACACTACAGGAAAGATGTGATCGCGTTAGAGAGGGTGCAGAGGAGGTTCACCAGGATGTTACCAGGGCTGGAGCGCTTCAGCTATGAAGAGAGACTGGGCAGATTGGGTTTGTTTTCCTTGGAGCAGAGGAGGCTGAGGGGGGACATGATTGAGGTGTACAAAATTGTGAGGGGCATAGATAGGATGGATGCTGAGGAGCTTTTCCCCTTAGTAGAGGGGTCAATAACTAGGGGGCATAGATTCAAGGTAAAGGGAGGGAGGTTTAGAGGGGATTTGAGAAAGAACTTTTTCACCCAGAGGGTGGTTGGAGTCTGGAACTCACTGCCTGAAAGGGTTGTGGAGGCAGAAACCCTCACAACATTTAAGAAGCATTTGGATGAGCATTTGAAATGCCATAGCATACAAGGCTACGGGCCAAATGCTGGAATATGGGATTAGATTAGACAGGGCTTGATGGCCGGCACGGACACGATGGGCCGAAAGGCCTCTACCTGTGCTGTATTACTCTATGACTCTATGACCCTCCTAACTTCACCTTCTCCTTCTCCTTCTTCTGCTTCTTCTGATTCACCCTCCTGACTTCACCTTCTCCTTCTCCTTCTTCTGCTTCTTCTGATTCACCCTCCAGACTTCACCTTCTCCTTCTCCTTCTTCTGCTTCTTCTGATTCCCCCTCCAGACTTCACCTTCTCCTTCTCCTTCTTCTGCTTCTTCTGATTCACCCTCCAGACCTCACCTTCTCCTTCTCCTTCTTCTACTTCTTCTGATTCACCCTCCAGACTTCATCTTCTCCTTCTCCTTCTTCTGCTTCTTCTGATTCACCCTCCAGACTTCACCTTCTCCTTCTCCTTCTTCTGCTTCTTCTGATTCACCCTCCAGACTTCACCTTCTCCTTCTCCTTCTTCTACTTCTTCTGATTCACCCTCCAGACTTCACCTTCTCCTTCTCCTTCTTCTACTTCTTCTGATTCACCCTCCAGTCTTCACCTTCTCCTTCTCCTTCTTCTGTTTCTTCTGCTTCACCCTCCAGACTTCACCTTCTCCTTCTCTTTCTTCTGCTTCTTCTGCTTCACCCTCCAGACTTCACCTTCTCCTTCTCCTTCTTCTGATTCTTCTGATTCAACCTCCAGACTTCACCTTCTCTATCTCCTTCTTCTGCTTCTTCTGATTCACCCTCCTGACTTCACCTTCTCCTTCTCCTTCTTCTACTTCTTCTGATTCACCCTCCTGACTTCACCTTCTCCTTCTCCTTCTTCTACTTCTTCTGCTTCACCCTCCAGACTTCACCTTCTCCTTCTCCTTCTTCTACTTCTTCTGATTCACCCTCCAGACTTCACCTTCTCCTTCTCCTTCTTCTGCTTCTTCTGATTCACCCTCCAGACTTAACCTTCTCCTTCTCCTAATTCTGCTTCTTCTGATTCACCCTCCAGACTTCACCTTCTCCTTCTCCTTCTTCTGCTTCTTCTGATTCACCCGCCAGACTTCACCTTCTCCTTCTCCTTCTTCTGCTTCTTCTGATTCACCCTCCAGACTTCACCTTCTCCTTCTCCTTCTTCTACTTCTTCTGATTCACCCTCCAGACTTCACCTTCTCCTTCTCCTTCTTCTGCTTCTTCTGATTCACCCTCCTGACTTCACCTTCTCCTTGTCCTTCTTCTACATCTTCTGATTCACCCTCCTGACTTCACCTTCTCCTTCTCCTTCTTCTACTTCTTCTGCTTCACCCTCCAGACTTCACCTTCTCCTTCTCCTTCTTCTACTTCTTCTGATTCACCCTCCAGACTTCACCTTCTCCTTCTCCTTCTTCTACTTCTTCTGATTCACCCTCCAGACTTCACCTTCTCCTTCTCCTTCTTCTACTTCTTCTGATTCACCCTCCAGACTTCACCTTCTCCTTCTCCTTCTTCTGCTTCTTCCGATTCACCCTCCAGACTTCACCTTCTCCTTCTCCTTATTCTGCTTCTTCTGAATCACCCTCCAGACTTCACCTTCTCCTTCTCCTTCTTCTGCTTCTTCTGATTCACCCTCCAGACTTCACCTTCTCCTTCTCCTTCTTCTGCTTCTTCTGATTCACCCTCCAGACTTCACCTTCTCCTTCTCCTTCTTCTACGTCTTCTGATTCACCCTCCAGACTTCACCTTCTCCATCTCCTTCTTCTGCTTCTTCTGATTCACTCTCCAGACTTCACCTTCTCCTTCTCCTTCATCTACTTCTTCTGATTCACCCTCCAGACTTCACCTTCTCCTTCTCCTTCTTCTGCTTCTTCTGATTCACCCTCCAGACTTCACCTTCTCCTTCTCCTTCTTCTGCTTCTTCTGATTCACCCTCCAGACTTCACCTTCTCCTTCTCCTTCTTCTACTTCTTCTGATTCACCCTCCAGACTTCACCTTCTCCTTCTTCTGCTTCTTCTGATTCACCCTCCAGACTTTACCTTCTCCTTCTCCTTCGTCTACTTCTTCTGATTCACCCTCCAGACTACACCTTCTCCTTCTCCTTCTTCTACTTCTTCTGATTCACCCTCCAGACTTCACCTTCTCCTGCTCCTTCTTCTGTTTCTTCTGATTCACCCTCCAGACTTCATCTTCTCCTTCTCCTTCTTCTACTTCTTCTGATTCACCCTCCAGACTTCACCTTCTCCTTCTCCTTCTTCTACTTCTTCTGATTCACCCTCCAGACTTCATCTTCTCCTTCTCCTTCTTCTGCTTCTTCTGATTCACCCTCCAGACTTCACCTTCTCCTTCTCCTTCTTCTGCTTCTTCTGATTCACCCTCCAGACTTCAACTTCTCCTTCTCCTTCTTCTACTTCTTCTGATTCACCCTCCAGACTTCACCTTCTCCTTCTCCTTCTTCTACTTCTTCCGATTCACCCTCCAGACTTCATCTTCTCCTTCTCCTTCTTCTGCTTCTTCTGATTCACCCTCCAGACTTCACCTTCTCCTTCTCCTTCTTCTGCTTCTTCTGATTCACCCTCCAGACTTCACCTTCTCCTTCTCCTTCTTCTACTTCTTCGGATTCACCCTCCAGACTTCACCTTCTCCTTCTCCTTCTTCTACTTCTTCTGATTCACCCTCCAGTCTTCACCTTCTCCTTCTCCTTCTTCTGTTTCTTCTGCTTCACCCTCCAGACTTCACCTTCTCCTTCTCTTTCTTCTGCTTCTTCTGATTCACCCTCCAGACTTCACCTTCTCCTTCTCCTTCTTCTGATTCTTCTGATTCACCCTCCAGACTTCACCTTCTCCTTCTCCTTCTTCTGCTTCTTCTGATTCACCCTCCTGACTTCAACTTCTCCTTCTGCTTCTTCTACTTCTTCTGATTCACCCTCCTGACTTCACCTTCTCCTTCTCCTTCTTCTACTTCTTCTGCTTCACCCTCCAGACTTCACCTTCTCCTTCTCCTTCTTCTACTTCTTCTGATTCACCCTCCAGACTTCACCTTCTCCTTCTCCTTCTTCTGCTTCTTCTGATTCACCCTCCAGACTTCACCTTCTCCTTCTCCTTATTCTGCTTCTTCTGATTACCCTCCAGACTTCACCTTCTCCTTCTCCTTATTCTGCTTCTTTTGATTCACCCTCCAGACTTCACCTTCTCCTTCTCCTTCCTCTGCTTCTTCTGATTCACCCTCCAGACTTCACCTTCTCCTTCTCCTTCTTCTGATTCTTCTGATTCACCCTCCAGACTTCACCTTCTCCTTCTCCATCTTCTGCTTCTTCTGATTCACCCTCCTGACTTCACCTTCTCCTTCTCCTTCTTCTACTTCTTCTGATACACCCTCCTGACTTCACCTTCTCCTTCTCCATCTTCTACTTCTTCTGCTTCACCCTCCAGACTTCAACTTCTCCTTCTCCTTCTTCTACTTCTTCTGATTCACCCTCCAGACTTCACCTTCTCCTTCTCCTTCTTCTGCTTCTTCTGATTCACCCTCCAGACTTCACCTTCTCCTTCTCCTTCTTCTGCTTCTTCTGATTCACCCTCCAGACTTCACCTTCTCCTTCTCCTTCTTCTGCTTCTTCTGATTCACCCTCCAGACTTCACCTTCTCCTTCTCCTTCTTCTGCTTCTTCTGATTCACCCTCCAGACTTCAACTTCTCCTTCTCCTTCGTCTACTTCTTCTGATTCACCCTCCAGACTTCATCTTCTCCTTCTCCTTCTTCTGCTTCTTCTGATTCACCCTCCAGACTTCACCTTCTCCTTCTCCTTCTTCTGCTTCTTCTGATTCACCCTCCAGACTTCAACTTCTCCTTCTCCTTCTTCTACTTCTTCTGATTCACCCTCCAGACTTCACCTTCTCCTTCTCCTTCTTCTACTTCTTCTGATTCACCCTCCAGTCTTCACCTTCTCCTTCTCCTTCTTCTGTTTCTTCTGCTTCACCCTCCAGACTTCACCTTCTCCTTCTCTTTCTTCTGCTTCTTCTGATTCACCCTCCAGACTTCACCTTCTCCTTCTCCTTCTTCTGATTCTTCTGATTCACCCTCCAGACTTCACCTTCTCCTTCTCCTTCTTCTGCTTCTTCTGATTCACCCTCCTGACTTCACCTTCTCCTTCTCCTTCTTCTACTTCTTCTGATTCACCCTCCTGACTTCACCTTCTCCTTCTCCTTCTTCTACTTCTTCTGCTTCACCCTCCAGACTTCACCTTCTCCTTCTCCTTCTTCTGCTTCTTCTGATTCACCCTCCAGACTTCACCTTCTCCTTCTCCTTCTTCTGCTTCTTCTGATTCACCCTCCAGACTTCACCTTCTCATTCTCCTTCTTCTGCTTCTTCTGCTTCACACTCCAGACTTCACCTTCTCCTTCTCCATCTTCTACTTCTTCTGCTTCACCCTCCAGACTTCAACTTCTCCTTCTCCTTCTTCTACTTCTTCTGATTCACCCTCCAGACTTCACCTTCTCCTTCTCCTTCTTCTGCTTCTTCTGATTCACCCTCCAGACTTCACCTTCTCCTTCTCCTTCTTCTGCTTCTTCTGATTCACCCTCCAGACTTCACCTTCTCCTTCTCCTTCTTCTGCTTCTTCTGATTCACCCTCCAGACTTCACCTTCTCCTTCTCCTTCTTCTGCTTCTTCTGATTCACCCTCCAGACTTCAACTTCTCCTTCTCCTTCGTCTACTTCTTCTGATTCACCCTCCAGACTTCATCTTCTCCTTCTCCTTCTTCTGCTTCTTCTGATTCACCCTCCAGACTTCACCTTCTCCTTCTCCTTCTTCTGCTTCTTCTGATTCACCCTCCAGACTTCAACTTCTCCTTCTCCTTCTTCTACTTCTTCTGATTCACCCTCCAGACTTCACCTTCTCCTTCTCCTTCTTCTACTTCTTCTGATTCACCCTCCAGTCTTCACCTTCTCCTTCTCCTTCTTCTGTTTCTTCTGCTTCACCCTCCAGACTTCACCTTCTCCTTCTCTTTCTTCTGCTTCTTCTGATTCACCCTCCAGACTTCACCTTCTCCTTCTCCTTCTTCTGATTCTTCTGATTCACCCTCCAGACTTCACCTTCTCCTTCTCCTTCTTCTGCTTCTTCTGATTCACCCTCCTGACTTCACCTTCTCCTTCTCCTTCTTCTACTTCTTCTGATTCACCCTCCTGACTTCACCTTCTCCTTCTCCTTCTTCTACTTCTTCTGCTTCACCCTCCAGACTTCACCTTCTCCTTCTCCTTCTTCTGCTTCTTCTGATTCACCCTCCAGACTTCACCTTCTCCTTCTCCTTCTTCTGCTTCTTCTGATTCACCCTCCAGACTTCACCTTCTCATTCTCCTTCTTCTGCTTCTTCTGCTGCGCCCTCCAGACTTCACCTTCTCCTTCTCCTTCTTCTGCTTCTTCTGCTTCACACTCCAGACTTCACCTTCTCCTTCTCCTTCTTCTGCTTCTTCTGCTGCGCCCTCCAGGCTTCACCTTCTCCTTCTCCTTCTTCTGCTTCTTCTGCTTCATCGTCCTGACTTCACCTTCTCCTTCTCCTTCTTCTACTTCTTCTGCTACACCCCCCTGACTTCACCTGCTCCTTCTCCTTTTTCTGCTTCTTCTGATTCACCCTCCTAACTTCACCTTCTCCTTCTCCTTCTTCTGCTTCTTCTGATTCACCCTCCTGACTTCACCTTCTCCTTCTCCTTCTTCTGCTTCTTCTGATTCACACTCCAGACTTCACCTTCTCCTTCTCCTTCTTCTGCTTCTTCTGATTCACCCTCCAGACTTCACCTTCTCCTTCTCCTTCTTCTGCTTCTTCTGATTCACCCTCCAGACTTAACCTTCTCCTTCTCCTTATTCTGCTTCTTCTGATTCACCCTCCAGACTTCACCTTCTCCTTCTCCTTCTTCTGCTTCTTCTGATTCACCCTCCAGACTTCACCTTCTCCTTCTCCTTCTTCTGCTTCTTCTGATTCACCCTCCAGACTTCACCTTCTCCTTCTCCTTCTTCTACTTCTTCTGATTCACCCTCCAGACTTCACCTTCTCCTTCTCCTTCTTCTGCTTCTTCTGATTCACCCTCCTGACTTCACCTTCTCCTTGTCCTTCTTCTACATCTTCTGATTCACCCTCCTGACTTCACCTTCTCCTTCTCCTTCTTCTACTTCTTCTGCTTCACCCTCCAGACTTCACCTTCTCCTTCTCCTTCTTCTACTTCTTCTGATTCACCCTCCAGACTTCACCTTCTCCTTCTCCTTCTTCTACTTCTTCTGATTCACCCTCCAGACTTCACCTTCTCCTTCTTCTACTTCTTCTGATTCACCCTCCAGACTTCACCTTCTCCTTCTCCTTCTTCTGCTTCTTCTGATTCACCCTCCAGACTTCACCTTCTCCTTCTCCTTATTCTGCTTCTTCTGAATCACCCTCCAGACTTCACCTTCTCCTTCTCCTTCTTCTGCTTCTTCTGATTCACCCTCCAGACTTCACCTTCTCCTTCTCCTTCTTCTGCTTCTTCTGATTCACCCTCCAGACTTCACCTTCTCCTTCTCCTTCTTCTACGTCTTCTGATTCACCCTCCAGACTTCACCTTCTCCATCTCCTTCTTCTGCTTCTTCTGATTCACCCTCCAGACTTCACCTTCTCCTTCTCCTTCATCTACTTCTTCTGATTCACCCTCCAGACTTCACCTTCTCCTTCTCCTTCTTCTGCTTCTTCTGATTCACCCTCCAGACTTCACCTTCTCCTTCTCCTTCTTCTGCTTCTTCTGATTCACCCTCCAGACTTCACCTTCTCCTTCTCCTTCTTCTACTTCTTCTGATTCACCCTCCAGACTTCACCTTCTCCTTCTTCTGCTTCTTCTGATTCACCCTCCAGACTTTACCTTCTCCTTCTCCTTCGTCTACTTCTTCTGATTCACCCTCCAGACTACACCTTCTCCTTCTCCTTCTTCTACTTCTTCTGATTCACCCTCCAGACTTCACCTTCTCCTGCTCCTTCTTCTGTTTCTTCCGATTCACCCTCCAGACTTCATCTTCTCCTTCTCCTTCTTCTACTTCTTCTGATTCACCCTCCAGACTTCACCTTCTCCTTCTCCTTCTTCTACTTCTTCTGATTCACCCTCCAGACTTCATCTTCTCCTTCTCCTTCTTCTGCTTCTTCTGATTCACCCTCCAGACTTCACCTTCTCCTTCTCCTTCTTCTGCTTCTTCTGATTCACCCTCCAGACTTCAACTTCTCCTTCTCCTTCTTCTACTTCTTCTGATTCACCCTCCAGACTTCACCTTCTCCTTCTCCTTCTTCTACTTCTTCCGATTCACCCTCCAGACTTCATCTTCTCCTTCTCCTTCTTCTGCTTCTTCTGATTCACCCTCCAGACTTCACCTTCTCCTTCTCCTTCTTCTGCTTCTTCTGATTCACCCTCCAGACTTCACCTTCTCCTTCTCCTTCTTCTACTTCTTCGGATTCACCCTCCAGACTTCACCTTCTCCTTCTCCTTCTTCTACTTCTTCTGATTCACCCTCCAGTCTTCACCATCTCCTTCTCCTTCTTCTGTTTCTTCTGCTTCACCCTCCAGACTTCACCTTCTCCTTCTCTTTCTTCTGCTTCTTCTGATTCACCCTCCAGACTTCACCTTCTCCTTCTCCTTCTTCTGATTCTTCTGATTCACCCTCCAGACTTCACCTTCTCCTTCTCCTTCTTCTGCTTCTTCTGATTCACCCTCCTGACTTCACCTTCTCCTTCTGCTTCTTCTACTTCTTCTGATTCACCCTCCTGACTTCACCTTCTCCTTCTCCTTCTTCTACTTCTTCTGCTTCACCCTCCAGACTTCACCTTCTCCTTCTCCTTCTTCTACTTCTTCTGATTCACCCTCCAGACTTCACCTTCTCCTTCTCCTTCTTCTGCTTCTTCTGATTCACCCTCCAGACTTCACCTTCTCCTTCTCCTTATTCTGCTTCTTCTGATTCACCCTCCAGACTTCACCTTCTCCTTCTCCTTATTCTGCTTCTTTTGATTCACCCTCCAGACTTCACCTTCTCCTTCTCCTTCCTCTGCTTCTTCTGATTCACCCTCCAGACTTCACCTTCTCCTTCTCCTTCTTCTGATTCTTCTGATTCACCCTCCAGACTTCACCTTCTCCTTCTCCATCTTCTGCTTCTTCTGATTCACCCTCCTGACTTCACCTTCTCCTTCTCCTTCTTCTACTTCTTCTGATTCACCCTCCTGACTTCACCTTCTCCTTCTCCATCTTCTACTTCTTCTGCTTCACCCTCCAGACTTCAACTTCTCCTTCTCCTTCTTCTACTTCTTCTGATTCACCCTCCAGACTTCACCTTCTCCTTCTCCTTCTTCTGCTTCTTCTGATTCACCCTCCAGACTTCACCTTCTCCTTCTCCTTCTTCTGCTTCTTCTGATTCACCCTCCAGACTTCACCTTCTCCTTCTCCTTCTTCTGCTTCTTCTGATTCACCCTCCAGACTTCACCTTCTCCTTCTCCTTCTTCTGCTTCTTCTGATTCACCCTCCAGACTTCAACTTCTCCTTCTCCTTCGTCTACTTCTTCTGATTCACCCTCCAGACTTCATCTTCTCCTTCTCCTTCTTCTGCTTCTTCTGATTCACCCTCCAGACTTCACCTTCTCCTTCTCCTTCTTCTGCTTCTTCTGATTCACCCTCCAGACTTCAACTTCTCCTTCTCCTTCTTTTACTTCTTCTGATTCACCCTCCAGACTTCACCTTCTCCTTCTCCTTCTTCTACTTCTTCTGATTCTCCCTCCAGTCTTCACCTTCTCCTTCTCCTTCTTCTGTTTCTTCTGCTTCACCCTCCAGACTTCACCTTCTCCTTCTCTTTCTTCTGCTTCTTCTGATTCACCCTCCAGACTTCACCTTCTCCTTCTCCTTCTTCTGATTCTTCTGATTCACCCTCCAGACTTCACCTTCTCCTTCTCCTTCTTCTGCTTCTTCTGATTCACCCTCCTGACTTCACCTTCTCCTTCTCCTTCTTCTACTTCTTCTGATTCACCCTCCTGACTTCACCTTCTCCTTCTCCTTCTTCTACTTCTTCTGCTTCACCCTCCAGACTTCACCTTCTCCTTCTCCTTCTCCTGCTTCTTCTGATTCACCCTCCAGACTTCACCTTCTCCTTCTCCTTCTTCTGCTTCTTCTGATTCACCCTCCAGACTTCACCTTCTCATTCTCCTTCTTCTGCTTCTTCTGCTGCGCCCTCCAGACTTCACCTTCTCCTTCTCCTTCTTCTGCTTCTTCTGCTTCACACTCCAGACTTCACCTTCTCCTTCTCCTTCTTCTGCTTCTTCTGCTGCGCCCTCCAGGCTTCACCTTCTCCTTCTCCTTCTTCTGCTTCTTCTGCTTCATCGTCCTGACTTCACCTTCTCCTTCTCCTTCTTCTACTTCTTCTGCTACACCCCCCTGACTTCACCTGCTCCTTCTCCTTTTTCTGCTTCTTCTGATTCACCCTCCTAACTTCACCTTCTCCTTCTCCTTCTTCTGCTTCTTCTGATTCACCCTCCTGACTTCACCTTCTCCTTCTCCTTCTTCTGCTTCTTCTGATTCACACTCCAGACTTCACCTTCTCCTTCTCCTTCTTCTGCTTCTTCTGATTCACCCTCCAGACTTCACCTTCTCCTTCTCCTTCTTCTGCTTCTTCTGATTCACCCTCCAGACCTCACCTTCTCCTTCTCCTTCTTCTACTTCTTCTGATTCACCCTCCAGACTTCATCTTCTCCTTCTCCTTCTTCTGCTTCTTCTGATTCACCCTCCAGACTTCACCTTCTCCTTCTCCTTCTTCTGCTTCTTCTGATTCACCCTCCAGACTTCACCTTCTCCTTCTCCTTCTTCTACTTCTTCTGATTCACCCTATAGACTTCACCTTCTCCTTCTCCTTCTTCTACTTCTTCTGATTCACCCTCCAGTCTTCACCTTCTCCTTCTCCTTCTTCTGTTTCTTCTGCTTCACCCTCCAGACTTCACCTTCTCCTTCTCTTTCTTCTGCTTCTTCTGCTTCACCCTCCAGACTTCACCTTCTCCTTCTCCTCCTTCTGATTCTTCTGATTCACCCTCAAGACTTCACCTTCTATATCTCCTTCTTCTGCTTCTTCTGATTCACCCTCCTGACTTCACCTTCTCCTTCTCCTTCTTCTACTTCTTCTGATTCACCCTCCTGACTTCACCTTCTCCTTCTCCTTCTTCTACTTCTTCTGATTCACCCCCCGACTTCACCTTCTCCTTCTCCTTCTTCTGCTTCTTCTGATTCACCCTCCAGACTTCACCTTCTCCTTCTCCTTATTCTGCTTCTTCTGATTCACCCTCCTGACTTCACCTTCTCCTTCTCCTTCTTCTACTTCTTCTGATTCACCCTCCTGACTTCACCTTCTCCTTCTCCTTCTTCTACTTCTTCTGCTTCACCCTCCAGACTTCACCTTCTCCTTCTCCTTCTTCTGCTTCTTCTGATTCACCCTCCAGACTTCACCTTCTCCTTCTCCTTCTTCTACTTCTTCTGATTCACCCTCCAGTCTTCACCTTCTCCTTCTCCTTCTTCTGTTTCTTCTGCTTCACCCTCCAGACTTCACCTTCTCCTTCTCTTTCTTCTGCTTCTTCTGATTCACCCTCCAGACTTCACCTTCTCCTTCTCCTTCTTCTGATTCTTCTGATTCACCCTCCAGACTTCACCTTCTCCTTCTCCTTCTTCTGCTTCTTCTGATTCACCCTCCTGACTTCACCTTCTCCTTCTCCTTCTTCTACTTCTTCTGATTCACCCTCCTGACTTCACCTTCTCCTTCTCCTTCTTCTACTTCTTCTGCTTCACCCTCCAGACTTCACCTTCTCCTTCTCCTTCTTCTGCTTCTTCTGATTCACCCTCCAGACTTCACCTTCTCCTTCTCCTTCTTCTGCTTCTTCTGATTCACCCTCCAGACTTCACCTTCTCATTCTCCTTCTTCTGCTTCTTCTGCTGCGCCCTCCAGACTTCACCTTCTCCTTCTCCTTCTTCTGCTTCTTCTGCTTCACACTCCAGACTTCACCTTCTCCTTCTCCTTCTTCTGCTTCTTCTGCTGCGCCCTCCAGGCTTCACCTTCTCCTTCTCCTTCTTCTGCTTCTTCTGCTTCATCGTCCTGACTTCACCTTCTCCTTCTCCTTCTTCTACTTCTTCTGCTACACCCCCCTGACTTCACCTGCTCCTTCTCCTTTTTCTGCTTCTTCTGATTCACCCTCCTAACTTCACCTTCTCCTTCTCCTTCTTCTGCTTCTTCTGATTCACCCTCCTGACTTCACCTTCTCCTTCTCCTTCTTCTGCTTCTTCTGATTCACACTCCAGACTTCACCTTCTCCTTCTCCTTCTTCTGCTTCTTCTGATTCACCCTCCAGACTTCACCTTCTCCTTCTCCTTCTTCTGCTTCTTCTGATTCACCCTCCAGACCTCACCTTCTCCTTCTCCTTCTTCTACTTCTTCTGATTCACCCTCCAGACTTCATCTTCTCCTTCTCCTTCTTCTGCTTCTTCTGATTCACCCTCCAGACTTCACCTTCTCCTTCTCCTTCTTCTGCTTCTTCTGATTCACCCTCCAGACTTCACCTTCTCCTTCTCCTTCTTCTACTTCTTCTGATTCACCCTATAGACTTCACCTTCTCCTTCTCCTTCTTCTACTTCTTCTGATTCACCCTCCAGTCTTCACCTTCTCCTTCTCCTTCTTCTGTTTCTTCTGCTTCACCCTCCAGACTTCACCTTCTCCTTCTCTTTCTTCTGCTTCTTCTGCTTCACCCTCCAGACTTCACCTTCTCCTTCTCCTCCTTCTGATTCTTCTGATTCACCCTCAAGACTTCACCTTCTATATCTCCTTCTTCTGCTTCTTCTGATTCACCCTCCTGACTTCACCTTCTCCTTCTCCTTCTTCTACTTCTTCTGATTCACCCTCCTGACTTCACCTTCTCCTTCTCCTTCTTCTACTTCTTCTGCTTCACCCTCCAGACTTCACCTTCTCCTTCTCCTTCTTCTACTTCTTCTGATTCACCCCCCGACTTCACCTTCTCCTTCTCCTTCTTCTGCTTCTTCTGATTCACCCTCCAGACTTCACCTTCTCCTTCTCCTTATTCTGCTTCTTCTGATTCACCCTCCTGACTTCACCTTCTCCTTCTCCTTCTTCTACTTCTTCTGATTCACCCTCCTGACTTCACCTTCTCCTTCTCCTTCTTCTACTTCTTCTGCTTCACCCTCCAGACTTCACCTTCTCCTTCTCCTTCTTCTGCTTCTTCTGATTCACCCTCCAGACTTCACCTTCTCCTTCTCCTTCTTCTGCTTCTTCTGATTCACCCTCCAGACTTCACCTTCTCATTCTCCTTCTTCTGCTTCTTCTGCTGCGCCCTCCAGACTTCACCTTCTACTTCTCCTTCTTCTGCTTCTTCTGCTTCACACTCCAGACTTCACCTTCTCCTTCTCCTTCTTCTGCTTCTTCTGCTGCGCCCTCCAGGCTTCACCTTCTCCTTCTCCTTCTTCTGCTTCTTCTGCTACACCCCCCTGACTTCACCTGCTCCTTCTCCTTTTTCTGCTTCTTCTGATTCACCCTCCTAACTTCACCTTCTCCTTCTCCTTCTTCTGCTTCTTCTGATTCACCCTCCTGACTTCACCTTCTCCTTCTTCTTCTGCTTCTTCTGATTCACACTCCAGACTTCACCTTCTCCTTCTCCTTCTTCTGCTTCTTCTGATTCACCCTCCAGACTTCACCTTCTCCTTCTCCTTCTTCTGCTTCTTCTGATTCACCCTCCAGACCTCACCTTCTCCTTCTCCTTCTTCTACTTCTTCTGATTCACCCTCCAGACTTCATCTTCTCCTTCTCCTTCTTCTGCTTCTTCTGATTCACCCTCCAGACTTCACCTTCTCCTTCTCCTTCTTCTGCTTCTTCTGATTCACCCTCCAGACTTCACCTTCTCCTTCTCCTTCTTCTACTTCTTCTGATTCACCCTATAGACTTCACCTTCTCCTTCTCCTTCTTCTACTTCTTCTGATTCACCCTCCAGTCTTCACCTTCTCCTTCTCCTTCTTCTGCTTCTTCTGATTCACCCTCCAGACTTCACCTTCTCCTTCTCTTTCTTCTGCTTCTTCTGCTTCACCCTCCAGACTTCACCTTCTCCTTCTCCTTCTTCTGATTCTTCTGATTCACCCTCAAGACTTCACCTTCTATATCTCCTTCTTCTGCTTCTTCTGATTCACCCTCCTGACTTCACCTTCTCCTTCTCCTTCTTCTACTTCTTCTGATTCACCCTCCTGACTTCACCTTCTCCTTCTCCTTCTTCTACTTCTTCTGCTTCACCCTCCAGACTTCACCTTCTCCTTCTCCTTCTTCTACTTCTTCTGATTCACCCCCCGACTTCACCTTCTCCTTCTCCTTCTTCTGCTTCTTCTGATTCACCCTCCAGACTTCACCTTCTCCTTCTCCTTATTCTGCTTCTTCTGATTCACCCTCCAGACTTCACCTTCTCCTTCTCCTTCTTCTGCTTCTTCTGATTCACCCTCCAGACTTCACCTTCTCCTTCTCCTTCTTCTGCTTCTTCTGATTCACCCTCCAGACTTCACCTTCTCCTTCTCCTTCTTCTACTTCTTCTGATTCACCCTCCAGACTTCACCTTCTCCTTCTCCTTCTTCTGCTTCTTCTGTTTCACCCTCCTGACTTCACCTTCTCCTTCTCCTTCTTCTACATCTTCTGATTCACCCTCCTGACTTCACCTTCTCCTTCTCCTTCTTCTACTTCTTCTGCTTCACCCTCCAGACTTCACCTTCTCCTTCTCCTTCTTCTACTTCTTCTGATTCACCCTCCAGACTTCACCTTCTCCTTCTCCTTCTTCTACTTCTTCTGATTCACCCTCCAGACTTCACCTTCTCCTTCTCCTTCTTCTACGTCTTCTGATTCACCCTCCAGACTTCACCTTCTCCTTCTCCTTCTTCTGCTTCTTCTGATTCACCCTCCAGACTTCACCTTCTCCTTCTCCTTATTCTGCTTCTTCTGAATCACCCTCCAGACTTCACCTTCTCCTTCCCCTTCTTCTGCTTCTTCTGATTCACCCTCCAGACTTCACCTGTTCCTTCTCCTTCTCCTTCTTCTACATCTTCTGATTCACCCTCCTGACTTCACCTTCTCCTTCTCCTTCTTCTACTTCTTCTGCTTCACCCTCCAGACTTCACCTTCTCCTTCTCCTTCTTCTACGTCTTCTGATTCACCCTCCAGCATTCACCTTCTCCTTCTCCTTCTTCTACTTCTTCTGATTCACCCTCCAGACTTCATCTTCTCCTTCTCCTTCTTCTACTTCTTCTGATTCACCCTCCAGACTTCAGCTTCTCCTTCTCCTTCTTCTGCTTCTTCTGATTCAACCTCCAGACTTCACCTTCTCCTTCTCCTTATCCTGCTTCTTCTGAATCACCCTCCAGACTTCACCTTCTCCTTCTCCTTCTTCTGCTTCTTCTGATTCACCCTCCAGACTTCACCTTCTCCTTCTCCTTCTTCTGCTTCTTCTGATTCACCCTCCAGACTTCACCTTCTCCTTCTCCTTATTCTACTTCTTCTGATTCAACCTCCAGACTTCACCTTCTCCATCTCCTTCTTCTGCTTCATCTGATTCACCCTCCTGACTTCACCTTCTCCTTCTCCTTCGTCTACTTCTTCTGATTCACCCTCCAGACTACACCTTCTCCTTCTCCTTCTTCTACTTCTTCTGATTCACCCTCCAGACTTCACCTTCTCCTTCTCCTTCTTCTGTTTCTTCTGATTCACCCTCCAGACTTCACCTTCTCCTTCTCCTTCTTCTACTACTTCTGATTCACCCTCCAGACTTCACATTCTCCTTCTCCTTCTTCTACTTCTTCTGATTCACCCTCCAGACTTCATCTTCTCCTTCTCCTTCTTCTGCTTCTTCTGATTCACCCTCCAGACTTCACCTTCTCCTTCTCCTTCTTCTGCTTCTTCTGATTCACCCTCCAGACTTCACCTTCTCCTTCTCCTTCTTCTACTTCTTCTGATTCACCCTCCAGACTTCACCTTCTCCTTCTCCTTCTTCTACTTCTTCTGATTCACCCTCCAGACTTCACCTTCTCCTTCTCCTTCTTCTGCTTCTTCTGATTCACCCTCCAGACTTCACCTTCTCCTTCTCCTTCTTCTGCTTCTTCTGATTCACCCTCCAGACTTCACCTTCTCCTTCTCCTTCTTCTACTTCTTCTGATTCACCCTCCAGACTTCACCTTCTCCTTCTCCTTCTTCTGCTTCTTCTGATTCACCCTCCAGACTTCAACTTCTCCTTCTCCTTCGTCTACTTCTTCTGATTCACCCTCCAGACTTCATCTTCTCCTTCTCCTTCTTCTGCTTCTTCTGATTCACCCTCCAGACTTCACCTTCTCCTTCTCCTTCTTCTGCTTCTTCTGATTCACCCTCCAGACTTCAACTTCTCCTTCTCCTTCTTCTACTTCTTCTGATTCACCCTCCAGACTTCACCTTCTCCTTCTCCTTCTTCTACTTCTTCTGATTCACCCTCCAGTCTTCACCTTCTCCTTCTCCTTCTTCTGTTTCTTCTGCTTCACCCTCCAGACTTCACCTTCTCCTTCTCTTTCTTCTGCTTCTTCTGATTCACCCTCCAGACTTCACCTTCTCCTTCTCCTTCTTCTGATTCTTCTGATTCACCCTCCAGACTTCACCTTCTCCTTCTCCTTCTTCTGCTTCTTCTGATTCACCCTCCTGACTTCACCTTCTCCTTCTCCTTCTTCTACTTCTTCTGATTCACCCTCCTGACTTCACCTTCTCCTTCTCCTTCTTCTACTTCTTCTGCTTCACCCTCCAGACTTCACCTTCTCCTTCTCCTTCTTCTGCTTCTTCTGATTCACCCTCCAGACTTCACCTTCTCCTTCTCCTTCTTCTGCTTCTTCTGATTCACCCTCCAGACTTCACCTTCTCATTCTCCTTCTTCTGCTTCTTCTGCTGCGCCCTCCAGACTTCACCTTCTCCTTCTCCTTCTTCTGCTTCTTCTGCTTCACACTCCAGACTTCACCTTCTCCTTCTCCTTCTTCTGCTTCTTCTGCTGCGCCCTCCAGGCTTCACCTTCTCCTTCTCCTTCTTCTGCTTCTTCTGCTTCATCGTCCTGACTTCATCTTCTCCTTCTCCTTCTTCTACTTCTTCTGCTACACCCCCCTGACTTCACCTGCTCCTTCTCCTTCTTCTGCTTCTTCTGATTCACCCTCCTGACTTCACCTTCTCCTTCTCCTTCTTCTGCTTCTTCTGATTCACACTCCAGACTTCACCTTCTCCTTCTCCTTCTTCTGCTTCTTCTGATTCACCCTCCAGACTTCACCTTCTCCTTCTCCTTCTTCTGCTTCTTCTGATTCACCCTCCAGACCTCACCTTCTCCTTCTCCTTCTTCTACTTCTTCTGATTCACCCTCCAGACTTCATCTTCTCCTTCTCCTTCTTCTGCTTCTTCTGATTCACCCTCCAGACTTCACCTTCTCCTTCTCCTTCTTCTGCTTCTTCTGATTCACCCTCCAGACTTCACCTTCTCCTTCTCCTTCTTCTACTTCTTCTGATTCACACTATAGACTTCACCTTCTCCTTCTCCTTCTTCTACTTCTTCTGATTCACCCTCCAGTCTTCACCTTCTCCTTCTCCTTCTTCTGTTTCTTCTGCTTCACCCTCCAGACTTCACCTTCTCCTTCTCTTTCTTCTGCTTCTTCTGCTTCACCCTCCAGACTTCACCTTCTCCTTCTCCTTCTTCTGATTCTTCTGATTCACCCTCAAGACTTCACCTTCTATATCTCCTTCTTCTGCTTCTTCTGATTCACCCTCCTGACTTCACCTTCTCCTTCTCCTTCTTCTACTTCTTCTGCTTCACCCTCCAGACTTCACCTTCTCCTTCTCCTTCTTCTACTTCTTCTGATTCAACCCCCGACTTCACCTTCTCCTTCTCCTTCTTCTGCTTCATCTGATTCACCCTCCAGACTTCACCTTCTCCTTCTCCTTATTCTGCTTCTTCTGATTCACCCTCCAGACTTCACCTTCTCCTTCTCCTTCTTCTGCTTCTTCTGATTCACCCTCCAGACTTCACCTTCTCCTTCTCCTTCTTCTGCTTCTTCTGATTCACCCTCCAGACTTCACCTTCTCCTTCTCCTTCTTCTACTTCTTCTGATTCACCCTCCAGACTTCACCTTCTCCTTCTCCTTCTTCTGCTTCTTCTGTTTCACCCTCCTGACTTCACCTTCTCCTTCTCCTTCTTCTACATCTTCTGATTCACCCTCCTGACTTCACCTTCTCCTTCTCCTTCTTCTACTTCTTCTGCTTCACCCTCCAGACTTCACCTTCTCCTTCTCCTTCTTCTACTTCTTCTGATTCACCCTCCAGACTTCACCTTCTCCTTCTCCTTCTTCTGCTTCTTCTGATTCACCCTCCTGACTTCATCTTCTCCTTCTCCTTCTTCTACTTCTTCTGATTCACCCTCCTGACTTCACCTTCTCCTTCTCCTTCTTCTACTTCTTCTGCTTCACCCTCCAGACTTCACCTTCTCCTTCTCCTTCTTCTGCTTCTTCTGATTCACCCTCCAGACTTCACCTTCTCCTTCTCCTTCTTCTGCTTCTTCTGATTCACCCTCCAGACTTCACCTTCTCATTCTCCTTCTTCTGCTTCTTCTGCTGCGCCCTCCAGACTTCACCTTCTCCTTCTCCTTCTTCTGCTTCTTCTGCTTCACACTCCAGACTTCACCTTCTCCTTCTCCTTCTTCTGCTTCTTCTGCTGCGCCCTCCAGGCTTCACCTTCTCCTTCTCCTTCTTCTGCTTCTTCTGCTTCATCGTCCTGACTTCATCTTCTCCTTCTCCTTCTTCTACTTCTTCTGCTACACCCCCCTGACTTCACCTGCTCCTTCTCCTTCTTCTGCTTCTTCTGATTCACCCTCCTGACTTCACCTTCTCCTTCTCCTTCTTCTGCTTCTTCTGATTCACACTCCAGACTTCACCTTCTCCTTCTCCTTCTTCTGCTTCTTCTGATTCACCCTCCAGACTTCACCTTCTCCTTCTCCTTCTTCTGCTTCTTCTGATTCACCCTCCAGACCTCACCTTCTCCTTCTCCTTCTTCTACTTCTTCTGATTCACCCTCCAGACTTCATCTTCTCCTTCTCCTTCTTCTGCTTCTTCTGATTCACCCTCCAGACTTCACCTTCTCCTTCTCCTTCTTCTGCTTCTTCTGATTCACCCTCCAGACTTCACCTTCTCCTTCTCCTTCTTCTACTTCTTCTGATTCACACTATAGACTTCACCTTCTCCTTCTCCTTCTTCTACTTCTTCTGATTCACCCTCCAGTCTTCACCTTCTCCTTCTCCTTCTTCTGTTTCTTCTGCTTCACCCTCCAGACTTCACCTTCTCCTTCTCTTTCTTCTGCTTCTTCTGCTTCACCCTCCAGACTTCACCTTCTCCTTCTCCTTCTTCTGATTCTTCTGATTCACCCTCAAGACTTCACCTTCTATATCTCCTTCTTCTGCTTCTTCTGATTCACCCTCCTGACTTCACCTTCTCCTTCTCCTTCTTCTACTTCTTCTGCTTCACCCTCCAGACTTCACCTTCTCCTTCTCCTTCTTCTACTTCTTCTGATTCAACCCCCGACTTCACCTTCTCCTTCTCCTTCTTCTGCTTCATCTGATTCACCCTCCAGACTTCACCTTCTCCTTCTCCTTATTCTGCTTCTTCTGATTCACCCTCCAGACTTGACCTTCTCCTTCTCCTTCTTCTGCTTCTTCTGATTCACCCTCCAGACTTCACCTTCTCCTTCTCCTTCTTCTGCTTCTTCTGATTCACCCTCCAGACTTCACCTTCTCCTTCTCCTTCTTCTACTTCTTCTGATTCACCCTCCAGACTTCACCTTCTCCTTCTCCTTCTTCTGCTTCTTCTGTTTCACCCTCCTGACTTCACCTTCTCCTTCTCCTTCTTCTACATCTTCTGATTCACCCTCCTGACTTCACCTTCTCCTTCTCCTTCTTCTACTTCTTCTGCTTCACCCTCCAGACTTCACCTTCTCCTTCTCCTTCTTCTACTTCTTCTGATTCACCCTCCAGACTTCACCTTCTCCTTCTCCTTCTTCTACTTCTTCTGATTCACCCTCCAGACTTCACCTTCTCCTTCTCCTTCTTCTACGTCTTCTGATTCACCCTCCAGACTTCACCTTCTCCTTCTCCTTCTTCTGCTTCTTCTGATTCACCCTCCAGACTTCACCTTCTCCTTCTCCTTATTCTGCTTCTTCTGAATCACCCTCCAGACTTCACCTTCTCCTTCTCCTTCTTCTGCTTCTTCTGATTCACCCTCCAGACTTCACCTGTTCCTTCTCCTATTTCTGCTTCTTCTGATTCACCCTCCAGACTTCACCTTCTCCTTCTCCTTCTTCTACTTCTTCTGATTCACCCTCCAGACTTCACCTTCTCCATCTCCTTCTTCTGCTTCTTCTGATTCACCCTCCAGACTTCACCTTCTCCTTCTCCTTCGTCTACTTCTTCTGATTCACCCTCCAGACTTCACCTTCTCCTTCTCCTTCTTCTGCTTCTACTGATTCACCCTCCAGACTTCACCTTCTCCTTCTCCTTCTTCTACTTCTTCTGCTTCACCCTCCAGACTTCACCTTCTCCTTCTCTTTCTTCTGCTTCTTCTGATTCACCCTCCAGACTTCACCTTCTCCTTCTCCTTCTTCTGATTCTTCTGATTCACCCTCCAGACTTCACCTTCTCCTTCTCCTTCTTCTGCTTCTTCTGATTCACCCTCCTGACTTCACCTTCTCCTTCTCCTTCTTCTACATCTTCTGATTCACCCTCCTGACTTCACCTTCTCCTTCTCCTTCTTCTACTTCTTCTGCTTCACCCTCCAGACTTCACCTTCTCCTTCTCCTTCTTCTACGTCTTCTGATTCACCCTCCAGCATTCACCTTCTCCTTCTCCTTCTTCTACTTCTTCTGATTCACCCTCCAGACTTCATCTTCTCCTTCTCCTTCTTCTACTTCTTCTGATTCACCCTCCAGACTTCAGCTTCTCCTTCTCCTTCTTCTGCTTCTTCTGATTCAACCTCCAGACTTCACCTTCTCCTTCTCCTTATCCTGCTTCTTCTGAATCACCCTCCAGACTTCACCTTCTCCTTCTCCTTCTTCTGCTTCTTCTGATTCACCCTCCAGACTTCACCTTCTCCTTCTCCTTCTTCTGCTTCTTCTGATTCACCCTCCAGACTTCACCTTCTCCTTCTCCTTCTTCTACTTCTTCTGATTCAACCTCCAGACTTCACCTTCTCCATCTCCTTCTTCTGCTTCATCTGATTCACCCTCCAGACTTCACCTTCTCCTTCTCCTTCGTCTACTTCTTCTGATTCACCCTCCAGACTACACCTTCTCCTTCTCCTTCTTCTACTTCTTCTGATTCACCCTCCAGACTTCACCTTCTCCTTCTCCTTCTTCTGTTTCTTCTGATTCACCCTCCAGACTTCACCTTCTCCTTCTCCTTCTTCTACTACTTCTGATTCACCCTCCAGACTTCACATTCTCCTTCTCCTTCTTCTACTTCTTCTGATTCACCCTCCAGACTTCATCTTCTCCTTCTCCTTCTTCTGCTTCTTCTGATTCACCCTCCAGACTTCACCTTCTCCTTCTCCTTCTTCTGTTTCTTCTGCTTCACCCTCCAGACTTCACCTTCTCCTTCTCTTTCTTCTGCTTCTTCTGATTCACCCTCCTGACTTCACCTTCTCCTTCTCCTTCTTCTACTTCTTCTGATTCACCCACCTGACTTCACCTTCTCCTTCTCCTTCTTCTACTTCTTCTGCTTCACCCTCCAGACTTCACCTTCTCCTTCTCCTTCTTCTACTTCTTCTGATTCACCCTCCATACTTCACCTTCTCCTTCTCCTTCTTCTGCTTCTTCTGATTCACCCTCCAGACTTCACCTTCTCCTTCTCCTTATTCTGCTTCTTCTGATTCACCCTACAGACTTCACCATCTCTTTCTCCTTCTTCTACTTCTTCTGATTCACCCTCCTGACTTCACCTTCTCCTTCTCCATCTTCTAATTCTTCTGCTTCACCCTCCAGACTTCAACTTCTCCTTCTCCTTCTTCTACTTCTTCTGATTCACCCTCCAGACTTCACCTTCTCCTTCTCCTTCTTCTGCTTCTTCTGATTCACACTCCAGACTTCACCTTCTCCTTCTCCTTATTCTGCTTCTTCTGATTCACCCTCCAGACTTCACCTTCTCCTTCTCCTTCTTCTGCTTCTTCTGATTCACCCTGCAGACTTTACCTTCTCCTTCTCCTTCTTCTGCTTCTTCTGATTCACCCTCCAGACTTCACCTTCTCCTTCTCCTTCTTCGGCTTCTTCTGATTCACCCTCCAGACTTCACCTTCTCCTTCTCCTTCTTCTACTTCTTCTGATTCACCCTCCAGACTTCACCTTCTCCTTCTCTTTCTTCTGCTTCTTCTGATTCACCCTCCAGACTTCACCTTCTCCTTCTCCTTCTTCTGATTCTTCTGATTCACCCTCCAGACTTCACCTTCTCCTTCTCCTTCTTCTGCTTCTTCTGATTCACCCTCCTGACTTCACCTTCTCCTTCTCCTTCTTCTACTTCTTCTGATTCACCATCCTGACTTCACCTTCTCCTTCTCCTTCTTCTACTTCTTCTGCTTCACCCTCCAGACTTCACCTTCTCCTTCTCCTTCTTCTACTTCTTCTGATTCACCCTCCAGACTTGACCTTCTCCTTTTCCTTCTTCTACTTCTTTTGATTCACCCTCCAGACTTCACCTTCTCCTTCTCCTTCTTCTACTTATTCTGCTTCATCCCCCTGACATCACCTGCTCCTTCTCCAATTCTGCTTCTTCTGATTCACCCTCCTAACTTCACCTTCTCCTTCTCCTTCTTCTGCTTCTTCTGATTCACCCTCCTGACTTCACCTTCTCCTTCTCCTTCTTCTGCTTCTTCTGATTCACCCTCCAGACTTCACCTTCTCCTTCTCCTTCTTCTGCTTCTTCTGATTCACCCTCCAGACTTCACCTTCTCCTTCTCCTTCTTCTGCTTCTTCTGATTCACCCTCCAGACTTCACCTTCTCCTTCTCCTTCTTCTGCTTCTTCTGATTCACCCTCCAGACCTCACCTTCTCCTTCTCCTTCTTCTACTTCTTCTGATTCACCCTCCAGACTTCATCTTCTCCTTCTCCTTCTTCTGCTTCTTCTGATTCACCCTCCAGACTTCACCTTCTCCTTCTCCTTCTTCTGCTTCTACTGATTCACCCTCCAGACTTCACCTTCTCCTTCTCCTTCTTCTACTTCTTCTGATTCACCCTCCAGACTTCACCTTCTCCTTCTCCTTCTTCTACTTCTTCTGATTCACCCTCCAGTCTTCACCTTCTCCTTCTCCTTCTTCTGTTTCTTCTGCTTCACCCTCCAGATTTCACCTTCTCCTTCTCTTTCTTCTGCTTCTTCTGATTCACCCTCCAGACTTCACCTTCTCCTTCTCCTTCTTCTGATTCTTCTGATTCACCCTACAGACTTCACCTTCTCCTTCTCCTTCTTCTGCTTCTTCTGATTCACCCTCCTGATTTCATCTTCTCCTTCTCCTTCTTCTACTTCTTCTGCTTCACCCTCCAGACTTCACCTTCTCCTTCTCCTTCTTCTACTTCTTCTGATTCACCCTCCAGACTTCACCTTCTCCATCTCCTTCTTCTGCTTCTTCTGATTCACCCTCCAGACTTCACCTTCTCCTTCTCCTTATTCTGCTTCTTCTCATTCACCCTCCAGACTTCACCTTCTCCTTCTCCTTCTTCTGCTTCTTCTGATTCACCCTCCAGACTTCACCTTCTCCTTCTACTTCTTCTGCTTCTTCTGATTCACCCTCCAGACTTCACCTTCTCCTTCTCCTTCCTCTGCTTCTTCTGATTCACCCTCCAGACTTCACCTTCTCCTTCTCCTTCTTCTGCTTCTTCTGATTCACCCTCCAGACTTCACCTTCTCCTTCTCCTTATTCTGCTTCTTCTGATTCACCCTCCAGACTTCACCTTCTCCTTCTCCTTCTTCTGCTTCTTCTGATTCACCCTGCAGACTTCACCTTCTCCTTCTCCTTCTTCTGCTTCTTCTGATTCACCCTCCAGACTTCACCTTCTCCTTCTCCTTCTTCTGCTTCTTCTGATTCACCCTCCAGACTTCACCTTCTCCTTCTCCTTCTTCTACTTCTTCTGATTCACCCTCCAGACTTCACCTTCTCCTTCTCTTTCTTCTGCTTCTTCTGATTCACCCTCCAGACTTCACCTTCTCCTTCTCCTTCTTCTGATTCTTCTGATTCACCCTCCAGACTTCACCTTCTCCTTCTCCTTCTTCTGCTTCTTCTGATTCACCCTCCTGACTTCACCTTCTCCTTCTCCTTCTTCTACTTCTTCTGATTCACCATCCTGACTTCACCTTCTCCTTCTCCTTCTTCTACTTCTTCTGCTTCACCCTCCAGACTTCACCTTCTCCTTCTCCTTCTTCTACTTCTTCTGATTCACCCTCCAGACTTGACCTTCTCCTTTTCCTTCTTCTACTTCTTCTGATTCACCCTCCAGACTTCACCTTCACCTTCTCCTTCTTCTGCTTCTTCTGCTTCACCGTCCTGACTTCACCTTCTCCTTCTCCTTCTTCTACTTATTCTGCTTCATCCCCCTGACATCACCTGCTCCTTCTCCTTCTTCTGCTTCTTCTGATTCACCCTCCTAACTTCACCTTCTCCTTCTCCTTCTTCTGCTTCTTCTGATTCACCCTCCTGACTTCACCTTCTCCTTCTTCTTCTTCTGCTTCTTCTGATTCACCCTCTAGACTTCACCTTCTCCTTCTCCTTCTTCTGCTTCTTCTGATTCACCCTCCAGACTTCACCTTCTCCTTCTCCTTCTTCTGCTTCTTCTGATTCACCCTCCAGACTACACCTTCTCCTTCTCCTTCTTCTACTTCTTCTGATTCACCCTCCAGACTTCACCTTCTCCTTCTCCTTCTTCTGTTTCTTCTGATTCACCCTCCAGACTTCACCTTCTCCTTCTGCTTCTTCTGCTTCTTCTGATTCACCCTGCAGACTTCACCTTCTCCTTCTCCTTCTTCTGCTTCTTCTGATTCACCCTCCAGACTTCACCTTCTCCTTCTCCTTCTTCTGCTTCTTCTGATTCACCCTCCAGACTTCACCTTCTCCTTCTCCTTCTTCTACTTCTTCTGATTCACCCTCCAGACTTCACCTTCTCCTTCTCTTTCTTCTGCTTCTTCTGATTCACCCTCCAGACTTCACCTTCTCCTTCTCCTTCTTCTGATTCTTCTGATTCACCCTCCAGACTTCACCTTCTCCTTCTCCTTCTTCTGCTTCTTCTGATTCACCCTCCTGACTTCACCTTCTCCTTCTCCTTCTTCTACTTCTTCTGATTCACCATCCTGACTTCACCTTCTCCTTCTCCTTCTTCTACTTCTTCTGCTTCACCCTCCAGACTTCACCTTCTCCTTCTCCTTCTTCTACTTCTTCTGATTCACCCTCCAGACTTGACCTTCTCCTTTTCCTTCTTCTACTTCTTCTGATTCACCCTCCAGACTTCACCTTCTCCTTCTCCTTCTTCTGCTTCTTCTGCTTCACCGTCCTGACTTCACCTTCTCCTTCTCCTTCTTCTACTTATTCTGCTTCATCCCCCTGACATCACCTGCTCCTTCTCCTTCTTCTGCTTCTTCTGATTCACCCTCCTAACTTCACCTTCTCCTTCTCCTTCTTCTGCTTCTTCTGATTCACCCTCCTGACTTCACCTTCTCCTTCTCCTTCTTCTGCTTCTTCTGATTCACCCTCCAGACTTCACCTTCTCCTTCTCCTTCTTCTGCTTCTTCTGATTCACCCTCCAGACTTCACCTTCTCCTTCTCCTTCTTCTGCTTCTTCTGATTCACCCTCCAGACTACACCTTCTCCTTCTCCTTCTTCTACTTCTTCTGATTCACCCTCCAGACTTCACCTTCTCCTTCTCCTTCTTTTGTTTCTTCTGATTCACCCTCCAGACTTCACCTTCTCCTTCTCCTTCTTCTGCTTCCCTGATTCACCCTCCAGACTTCACCTTCTCCTTCTCCTTCTTCTGCTTCTTCTGATTCACCCTCCAGACCTCACCTTCTCCTTCTCCTTCTTCTGCTTCTTCTGATTCACCCTCCAGACTTCACCTTCTCCTTCTCCTTCTTCTGCTTCTTCTGATTCACCCTCCAGACTTCACCTTCTCCTTCTCCTTCTTCTGCTTCTTCTGATTCACCCTCCAGACTACACCTTCTCCTTCTCCTTCTTCTACTTCTTCTGATTCACCCTCCAGACTTCACCTTCTCCTTCTCCTTCTTCTGTTTCTTCTGATTCGCCCTCCAGACTTCACCTTCTCCTTCTCCTTCTTCTGCTTCTTCTGATTCACCCTCCAGACTTCACCTTCTCCTTCTCCTTCTTCTGCTACTTCTGATTCACCCTCCAGACCTCACCTTCTCCTTCTCCTTCTTCTACTTCTTCTGATTCACCCTCCAGACTTCATCTTCTCCTTCTCCTTCTTCTGCTTCTTCTGATTCACCCTCCAGACCTCACCTTCTCCTTCTCCTTCTTCTACTTCTTCTGATTCACCCTCCAGACTTCATCTTCTCCTTCTCCTTCTTCTACTTATTCTGCTTCATCCCCCTGACATCACCTGCTCCTTCTCCTTCTTCTGCTTCTTCTGATTCACCCTCCTAACTTCACCTTCTCCTTCTCCTTCTTCTGCTTCTTCTGATTCACCCTCCTGACTTCACCTTCTCCTTCTCCTTCTTCTGCTTCTTCTGATTCACCCTCCAGACTTCACCTTCTCCTTCTCCTTCTTCCGCTTCTTCTGATTCACCCTCCAGACTTCACCTTCTCCTTCTCCTTCTTCTGCTTCTTCTGATTCACCTTCCAGACTACACCTTCTCCTTCTCCTTCTTCTACTTCTTCTGATTCACCCTCCAGACTTCACCTTCTCCTTCTCCTTCTTCTGTTTCTTCTGATTCACCCTCCAGACTTCACCTTCTCCTTCTCCTTCTTCTGCTTCTTCTGATTCACCCTCCAGACTTCACCTTCTCCTTCTCCTTCTTCTGCTTCTTCTGATTCACCCTCCAGACCTCACCTTCTCCTTCTCCTTCTTCTACTTCTTCTGATTCACCCTCCAGACTTCATCTTCTCCTTCTCCTTCTTCAGCTTCTTCTGATTCACCCTCCAGACTTCACCTTCTCCTTCTCCTTCTTCTGCTTCTTCTGATTCACCCTCCAGACTTCACCTTCTCCTTCTCCTACTTCTTCTGATTCACCCTCCAGACTTCACCTTCTCCTTCTCCTTCTTCTACTTCTTCTGATTCACCCTCCAGTCTTCACCTTCTCCTTCTCCTTCTTCTGTTTCTTCTGCTTCATCCTCCAGACTTCACCTTCTCCTTCTCTTTCTTCTGCTTCTTCTGATTCACCCTCCAGACTTCACCTTCTCCTTCTCCTTCTTCTGATTCTTCTGATTCACCCTACAGACTTCACCTTCTCCTTCTCCTTCTTCTGCTTCTTCTGATTCACCCTCCTGATTTCACCTTCTCCTTCTCCTTCTTCTACTTCTTCTGATTCACCCTCCTGACTTCACCTTCTCCTTCTCCTTCTTCTGCTTCACCCTCCAGACTTCACCTTCTCCTTCTCCTTCTTCTACTTCTTCTGATTCACCCTCCAGACTTCACCTTCTCCTTCTCCTTCTTCTGCTTCTTCTGATTCACCCTCCAGACTTCACCTTCTCCTTCTCCTTCTTCTGCTTCTTCTGATTCACCCTCCAGACTTCACCTTCTCCTTCTCCTTCTTCTGCTTCTTCTGATTCACCCTCCAGACATCACCTTCTCCTTCTCCTTCTTCTGCTTCTTCTGATTCACCCTCCAGACTTCACCTTCTCCTTCTCCTTCTTCTACTTCTTCTGATTCACCCTCCAGACTTCACCTTCTCCTTCTCTTTCTTCTGCTTCTTCTGATTCACCCTCCAGACTTCACCTTCTCCTTCTCCTTCTTCTGATTCTTCTGATTCACCCTCCAGACTTCACCTTCTCCTTCTCCTTCTTCTGCTTCTTCTGATTCACCCTCCTGACTTCACCTTCTCCTTCTCCTTCTTCTACTTCTTCTGATTCACCATCCTGACTTCACCTTCTCCTTCTCCTTCTTCTACTTCTTCTGCTTCACCCTCCAGACTTCACCTTCTCCTTCTCCTTCTTCTACTTCTTCTGATTCACCCTCCAGACTTGACCTTCTCCTTTTCCTTCTTCTACTTCTTCTGATTCACCCTCCAGACTTCACCTTCTCCTTCTCCTTCTTCTGCTTCTTCTGCTTCACCGTCCTGACTTTACCTTCTCCTTCTCCTTCTTCTACTTATTCTGCTTCATCCCCCTGACATCACCTGCTCCTTCTCCTTCTTCTGCTTCTTCTGATTCACCCTCCTAACTTCACCTTCTACTTCTCCTTCTTCTGCTTCTTCTGATTCACCCTCCTGACTTCACCTTCTCCTTCTCCTTCTTCTGCTTCTTCTGATTCACCCTCCAGACTTCACCTTCTCCTTCTCCTTCTTCTGCTTCTTCTGATTCACCCTCCAGACTTCACCTTCTCCTTCTCCTTCTTCTGCTTCTTCTGATTCACCCTCCAGACTACACCTTCTCCTTCTCCTTCTTCTACTTCTTCTGATTCACCCTCCAGACTTCACCTTCTCCTTCTCCTTCTTCTGTTTCTTCTGATTCACCCTCCAGACTTCACCTTCTCCTTCTCCTTCTTCTGCTTCTTCTGATTCACCCTGCAGACTTCACCTTCTCCTTCTCCTTCTTCTGCTTCTTCTGATTCACCCTCCAGACTTCACCTTCTCCTTCTCCTTCTTCTGCTTCTTCTGATTCACCCTCCAGACTTCACCTTCTCCTTCTCCTTCTTCTACTTCTTCTGATTCACCCTCCAGACTTCACCTTCTCCTTCTCTTTCTTCTGCTTCTTCTGATTCACCCTCCAGACTTCACCTTCTCCTTCTCCTTCTTCTGATTCTTCTGATTCACCCTCCAGACTTCACCTTCTCCTTCTCCTTCTTCTGCTTCTTCTGATTCACCCTCCTGACTTCACCTTCTCCTTCTCCTTCTTCTACTTCTTCTGATTCACCATCCTGACTTCACCTTCTCCTTCTCCTTCTTCTACTTCTTCTGCTTCACCCTCCAGACTTCACCTTCTCCTTCTCCTTCTTCTACTTCTTCTGATTCACCCTCCAGACTTGACCTTCTCCTTTTCCTTCTTCTACTTCTTCTGATTCACCCTCCAGACTTCACCTTCTCCTTCTCCTTCTTCTGCTTCTTCTGCTTCACCGTCCTGACTTCACCTTCTCCTTCTCCTTCTTCTACTTATTCTGCTTCATCCCCCTGACATCACCTGCTCCTTCTCCTTCTTCTGCTTCTTCTGATTCACCCTCCTAACTTCACCTTCTCCTTCTCCTTCTTCTGCTTCTTCTGATTCACCCTCCTGACTTCACCTTCTCCTTCTCCTTCTTCTGCTTCTTCTGATTCACCCTCCAGACTTCACCTTCTCCTTCTCCTTCTTCTGCTTCTTCTGATTCACCCTCCAGACTTCACCTTCTCCTTCTCCTTCTTCTGCTTCTTCTGATTCACCCTCCAGACTACACCTTCTCCTTCTCCTTCTTCTACTTCTTCTGATTCACCCTCCAGACTTCACCTTCTCCTTCTCCTTCTTTTGTTTCTTCTGATTCACCCTCCAGACTTCACCTTCTCCTTCTCCTTCTTCTGCTTCTTCTGATTCACCCTCCAGACTTCACCTTCTCCTTCTCCTTCTTCTGCTTCTTCTGATTCACCCTCCAGACCTCACCTTCTCCTTCTCCTTCTTCTGCTTCTTCTGATTCACCCTCCAGACTTCACCTTCTCCTTCTCCTTCTTCTGCTTCTTCTGATTTACCCTCCAGACTTCACCTTCTCCTTCTCCTTCTTCTGCTTCTTCTGATTCACCCTCCAGACTACACCTTCTCCTTCTCCTTCTTCTACTTCTTCTGATTCACCCTCCAGACTTCACCTTCTCCTTCTCCTTCTTCTGTTTCTTCTGATTCGCCCTCCAGACATCACCTTCTCCTTCTCCTTCTTCTGCTTCTTCTGATTCACCCTCCAGACTTCACCTTCTCCTTCTCCTTCTTCTGCTACTTCTGATTCACCCTCCAGACCTCACCTTCTCCTTCTCCTTCTTCTACTTCTTCTGATTCACCCTCCAGACTTCATCTTCTCCTTCTCCTTCTTCTGCTTCTTCTGATTCACCCTCCAGACCTCACCTTCTCCTTCTCCTTCTTCTACTTCTTCTGATTCACCCTCCAGACTTCATCTTCTCCTTCTCCTTCTTCTACTTATTCTGCTTCATCCCCCTGACATCACCTGCTCCTTCTCCTTCTTCTGCTTCTTCTGATTCACCCTCCTAACTTCACCTTCTCCTTCTCCTTCTTCTGCTTCTTCTGATTCACCCTCCTGACTTCACCTTCTCCTTCTCCTTCTTCTGCTTCTTCTGATTCACCCTCCAGACTTCACCTTCTCCTTCTCCTTCTTCCGCTTCTTCTGATTCACCCTCCAGACTTCACCTTCTCCTTCTCCTTCTTCTGCTTCTTCTGATTCACCTTCCAGACTACAACTTCTCCTTCTCCTTCTTCTACTTCTTCTGATTCACCCTCCAGACTTCACCTTCTCCTTCTCCTTCTTCTATTTCTTCTGATTCACCCTCCAGACTTCACCTTCTCCTTCTCCTTCTTCTGCTTCTTCTGATTCACCCTCCAGACTTCACCTTCTCCTTCTCCTTCTTCTGCTTCTTCTGATTCACCCTCCAGACCTCACCTTCTCCTTCTCCTTCTTCTACTTCTTCTGATTCACCCTCCAGACTTCATCTTCTCCTTCTCCTTCTTCTGCTTCTTCTGATTCACCCTCCAGACTTCACCTTCTCCTTCTCCTTCTTCTGCTTCTTCTGATTCACCCTCCAGACTTCACCTTCTCCTTCTCCTACTTCTTCTGATTCACCCTCCAGACTTCACCTTCTCCTTCTCCTTCTTCTACTTCTTCTGATTCACCCTCCAGTCTTCACCTTCTCCTTCTCCTTCTTCTGTTTCTTCTGCTTCATCCTCCAGACTTCACCTTCTCCTTCTCTTTCTTCTGCTTCTTCTGATTCACCCTCCAGACTTCACCTTCTCCTTCTCCTTCTTCTGATTCTTCTGATTCACCCTACAGACTTCACCTTCTCCTTCTCCTTCTTCTGCTTCTTCTGATTCACCCTCCAGACTTCACCTTCTCCTTCTCCTTCTTCTACTTCTTCTGATTCACCCTCCAGACTTCACCTTCTCTTTCTCCTTCTTCTGCTTCTTCTGATTCACCCTCCAGACTTCACCTTCTCCTTCTCCTTCTTCTGCTTCTTCTGATTCACCCTCCAGACTTCACCTTCTCCTTCTCCTTCTTCTGCTTCTTCTGATTCACCCTCCAGACATCACCTTCTCCTTCTCCTTCTTCTGCTTCTTCTGATTCACCCTCCAGACTTCACCTTCTCCTTCTCCTTCTTCTACTTCTTCTGATTCACCCTCCAGACTTCACCTTCTCCTTCTCTTTCTTCTGCTTCTTCTGATTCACCCTCCAGACTTCACCTTCTCCTTCTCCTTCTTCTGATTCTTCTGATTCACCCTCCAGACTTCACCTTCTCCTTCTCCTTCTTCTGCTTCTTCTGATTCACCCTCCTGACTTCACCTTCTCCTTCTCCTTCTTCTACTGCTTCTGATTCACCATCCTGACTTCACCTTCTCCTTCTCCTTCTTCTACTTCTTCTGCTTCACCCTCCAGACTTCACCTTCTCCTTCTCCTTCTTCTACTTCTTCTGAATCACCCTCCAGACTTGACCTTCTCCTTTTCCTTCTTCTACTTCTTCTGATTCACCCTCCAGACTTCACCTTCTCCTTCTCCTTCTTCTGCTTCTTCTGCTTCACCGTCCTGACTTTACCTTCTCCTTCTCCTTCTTCTACTTATTCTGCTTCATCCCCCTGACATCACCTGCTCCTTCTCCTTCTTCTGCTTCTTCTGATTCACCCTCCTAACTTCACCTTCTACTTCTCCTTCTTCTGCTTCTTCTGATTCACCCTCCAGACTTCACCTTCTCCTTCTCCTTCTTCTGCTTCTTCTGATTCACCCTCCAGACTTCACCTTCTCCTTCTCCTTCTTCTGCTTCTTCTGATTCACCCTCCAGACTACACCTTCTCCTTCTCCTTCTTCTACTTCTTCTGATTCACCCTCCAGACTTCACCTTCTCCTTCTCCTTCTTTTGTTTCTTCTGATTCACCCTCCAGACTTCACCTTCTCCTTCTCCTTCTTCTGCTTCTTCTGATTCACCCTCCAGACTTCACCTTCTCCTTCTCCTTCTTCTGCTTCTTCTGATTCACCCTCCAGACCTCACCTTCTCCTTCTCCTTCTTCTGCTTCTTCTGATTCACCCTCCAGACTTCACCTTCTCCTTCTCCTTCTTCTGCTTCTTCTGATTCACCCTCCAGACTTCACCTTCTCCTTCTCCTTCTTCTGCTTCTTCTGATTCACCCTCCAGACTACACCTTCTCCTTCTCCTTCTTCTACTTCTTCTGATTCACCCTCCAGACTTCACCTTCTCCTTCTCCTTCTTCTGTTTCTTCTGATTCACCCTCCAGACTTCACCTTCTCCTTCTCCTTCTTCTGCTTCTTCTGATTCACCCTCCAGACTTCACCTTCTCCTTCTCCTTCTTCTGCTTCTTCTGATTCACCCTCCAGACCTCACCTTCTCCTTCTCCTTCTTCTACTTCTTCTGATTCACCCTCCAGACTTCATCTTCTCCTTCTCCTTCTTCTGCCTCTTCTGATTCACCCTCCAGACTTCACCTTCTCCTTCTCCTTCTTCTGCTTCTTCTGATTCACCCTCCAGACTTCACCTTCTCCTTCTCCTTCTTCTACTTCTTCTGATTCACCCTCCAGACTTCACCTTCTCCTTCTCCTTCTTCTACTTCTTCTGATTCACCCTCCAGTCTTCACCTTCTCCTTCTCCTTCTTCTGTTTCTTCTGCTTCACCCTCCAGACTTCACCTTCTCCTTCTCTTTCTTCTGCTTCTTCTGATTCACCCTCCAGACTTCACCTTCTCCTTCTCCTTCTTCTGATTCTTCTGATTCACCCTACAGACTTCACCTTCTCCTTCTCCTTCTTCTGCTTCTTCTGATTCACCCTCCTGATTTCACCTTCTCCTTCTCCTTCTTCTACTTCTTCTGATTCACCCTCCTGACTTCACCTTCTCCTTCTCCTTCTTCTGCTTCACCCTCCAGACTTCACCTTCTCCTTCTCCTTCTTCTACTTCTTCTGATTCGCCCTCCAGACTTCACCTTCTCCTTCTCCTTCTTCTGCTTCTTCTGATTCACCCTCCAGACTTCACCTTCTCCTTCTCCTTATTCTGCTTCTTCTCATTCACCCTCCAGACTTCACCTTCTCCTTCTCCTTCTTCTGCTTCTTCTGATTCACCCTCCAGACTTCACCTTCTCCTTCTACTTCTTCTGCTTCTTCTGATTCACCCTCCAGACTTCACCTTCTCCTTCTCCTTCCTCTGCTTCTTCTGATTCACCCTACAGACTTCACCTTCTCCTTCTCCTTCTTCTACTTCTTCTGATTCAACCTCCAGACTTCACCATCTCCTTCTCTTTCTTCTGCTTCTTCTGATTCACCCTCCAGACTTCACCTTCTCCTTCTCCTTCTTCTGATTCTTCTGATTCACCCTCCAGACTTCACCTTCTCCTTCTCCTTCTTCTGCTTCTTCTGATTCACCCTCCTGACTTCACCTTCTCCTTCTCCTTCTTCTACTTCTTCTGATTCACCCTCCTGACTTCACCTTCTCCTTCTCCTTCTTCTACTTCTTCTGCTTCACCCTCCAGACTTCACCTTCTCCTTCTCCTTCTTCTACTTCTTCTGATTCAACCTCCAGACTTCACCTTCTCCTTCTCCTTCTTCTACTTCTTCTGATTCTCCCTCCAGACTTCACCTTCTCCTTCTCCTTCTTCTACTTCTTCTGATTCACCCTCCAGACTTCACCTTCTCCTTCTCCTTCTTCTGCTTCTTCTGATTCACCCTCCAGACTTCACCTTCTCCTTCTCCTTCTCCTGCTTCTTCTGATTCACCCTCCAGACTTCACCTTCTCCTTCTCCTTCTTCTACTTCATCTGATTCACCCTCCAGACTTCACCTTCTCCATCTCCTTCTTCTGCTTCTTCTGATTCACCCTCCAGACTTCACCTTCTCCTTCTCCTTCGTCTACTTCTTCTGATTCACCCTCCAGACTACACCTTCTCCTTCTCCTTCTTCTACTTCTTCTGATTCACCCTCCAGACTTCACCTTATCCTTCTCCTTCTTCTGTTTCTTCTGATACACCGTCCAGACTTCACCTTCTCCTTCTCCTTCTTCTACTACTTCTGATTCACCCTCCAGACTTCACCTTCTCCTTCTCCTTCTTCTACTTCTTCTGATTCACCCTCCAGACTTCATCTTCTCCTTCTCCTTCTTCTGCTTCTTCTGATTCACCCTCCAGACTTCACCTTCTCCTTCTCCTTCTTCTGCTTCTTCTGATTCACCCTCCAGACTTCACCTTCTCCTTCTCCTTCTTCTACTTCTTCTGATTCACCCTCCAGACTTCACCTTCTCCTTCTCCTTCTTCCACTTCTTCTGATTCACCCTCCAGTCTTCACCTTCTCCTTCTCCTTCTTCTGTTTCTTCTGCTTCACCCTCCAGACTTCACCTTCTCCTTCTCTGTCTTCTGCTTCTTCTGATTCACCCTCCAGACTTCACCTTCTCCTTCTCCTTCTTCTGATTCTTCTGATTCACCCTCCAGACTTCACCTTCTCCTTCTCCTTCTTCTGCTTCTTCTGATTCACCCTCCTGACTTCACCTTCTCCTTCTCCTTCTTCTACTTCTTCTGATTCACCCTCCTGACTTCACCTTCTCCTTCTCCTTCTTCTACTTCTTCTGCTTCACCCTCCAGACTTCACCTTCTCCTTCTCCTTCTTCTACTTCTTCTGATTCACCCTCCAGACTTCATCTTCTCCTTCTCCTTCTTCTGCTTCTTCTGATTCACCCTCCAGACTTCACCTTCTCCTTCTCCTTATTCTGCTTCTTCTGATTCACCCTCCAGACTTCACCTTCTCCTTCTCCTTATTCTGCTTCTTCTGATTCACCCTCCAGACTTCACCTTCTCCTTCTCCTTCTTCTGCTTCTTCTGATTCACCCTCCTGACTTCACCTTCTCCTTCTCCTTCTTCTACTTCTTCTGATTCACCCTCCTGACTTCACCTTCTCCTTCTCCTTCTTCTACTCCTTCTGCTTCACCCTCCAGACTTCACCTTCTCCTTCTCCTTCTACTACTTCTTCTGATTCACCCTCCAGACTTCACCTTCTCCTTCTCCTTCTTCTGCTTCTTCTGATTCACCCTCCATACTTCACCTTCACTTCTCCTTATTCTGCTTCTTCTGATTCACCCTCCAGACTTCAACTTCTCCTTCTCCTTCTTCTGCTTCTTCTGATTCACCCTCCAGACTTCACCTTCTCCTTCTCCTTCTTCTGCTTCTTCTGATTCACCCTCCAGACTTCACCTTCTCCTTCTCCTTCTTCTGCTTCTTCTGATTCACCCTCCAGACTTCACCTTCTCCTTCTCCCTTTTCTACTTCTTCTGATTCACCCTCCAGACTTCACCTTCTCCTTCTCTTTCTTCTGCTTCTTCTGATTCACCCTCCAGACTTCACCTTCTCCTTCTCCTTCTTCTACTTCTTCTGATTCACCCTCCAGACTTCATCTTCTCCTTCTCCTTCTTCTGCTTCTTCTGATTCACCCTCCAGACTTCACCTTCTCCTTCTCCTTCTTCTGCTTCTTCTGATTCACCCTCCAGACTTCACCTTCTCCTTCTCCTTCTTCTACTTCTTCTGATTCACCCTCCAAACTTCACCTTCTCCTTCTCCTTCTTCCACTTCTTCTGATTCACCCTCCAGTCTTCACCTTCTCCTTCTCCTTCTTCTGTTTCTTCTGCTTCACCCTCCAGACTTCACCTTCTCCTTCTCTTTCTTCTGCTTCTTCTGATTCACCCTCCAGACTTCACCTTCTCCTTCTCCTTCTTCTGATTATTCTGATTCACCCTCCAGACTTCACCTTCTCCTTCTCCTTCTTCTGCTTCTTCTGATTCACCCTCCTGACTTCACCTTCTCCTTCTCCTTCTTCTACTTCTTCTGATTCACCCTCCTGACTTCACCTTCTCCTTCTCCTTCTTCTACTTCTTCTGCTTCACCCTCCAGACTTCACCTTCTCCTTCTCCTTCTTCTACTTCTTCTGATTCACCCTCCAGACTTCATCTTCTCCTTCTCCTTCTTCTGCTTCTTCTGATTCACCCTCCAGACTTCACCTTCTCCTTCTCCTTATTCTGCTTCTTCTGATTCACCCTCCAGACTTCACCTTCTCCTTCTCCTTATTCTGCTTCTTCTGATTCACCCTCCAGACTTCACCTTTTCCTTCTCCTTCTTCTGCTTCTTCTGATTCACCCTCCTGACTTCACCTTCTCCTTCTCCTTCTTCTACTTCTTCTGATTCACCCTCCTGACTTCACCTTCTCCTTCTCCTTCTTCTACTTCTTCTGCTTCACCCTCCAGACTTCACCTTCTCCTTCTCCTTCTTCTAATTCTTCTGATTCACCCTCCAGACTTCACCTTCTCCTTCTCCTTCTTCTGCTTCTTCTGATTCACCCTCCATACTTCACCTTCACTTCTCCTTATTCTGCTTCTTCTGATTCACCCTCCAGACTTCAACTTCTCCTTCGCCTTCTTCTGCTTCTTCTGATTCACCCTCCAGACTTCACCTTCTCCTTCTCCTTCTTCTGCTTCTTCTGATTCACCCTCCAGACTTCACCTTCTCCTTCTCCTTCTTCTGCTTCTTCTGATTCACCCTCCAGACTTCACCTTCTCCTTCTCCTTCTTCTACTTCTTCTGATTCACCCTCCAGACTTCACCTTCTCCTTCTCCTTCTTCTGCTTCTTCTGTTTCACCCTCCAGACTTCACCTTCTCCTTCTCCTTCTTCTACTTCTTCTGATTCACCCTCCAGACCTCACCTTCTCCATCTCCTTCTTCTACTTCTTCTGATTCACCCTCCAGATTTCATCTTCTCAATCTCCTTCTTCTGCTTCTTCTGATTCACCCTCCAGACTTCACCTTCTCCTTCTCCTTCTTCTGCTTCTTCTGATTCACCCTCCTGACTTCACCTTCTCCTTCTCCTTCTTCTACTTCTTCTGATTCACCCTCCTGACTTCACCTTCTCCTTCTCCTTCTTCTACTTCTTCTGCTTCACCCTCCAGACTTCACCTTCTCCTTCTCCTTCTTCTACTTCTTCCGATTCACCCTCCAGACTTGACCTTCTCCTTCTCCTTCTTCTACTTCTTCTGATTCACCCTCCAGACTTCATCTTCTCCTTCTCCTTCTTCTGCTTCTTCTGCTTCACCGTCCTGACTTCACCTTCTCCTTCTCCTTCTTCTAATTCTTCTGCTTCATCCCCCTGACATCACCTGCTCCTTCTCCTTCTTCTGCTTCTTCTGATTCACCCTCCTAACTTCACCTTCTCCTTCTCCTTCTTCTGCTTCTTCTGATTCACCCTCCTGACTTCACCTTCTCCTTCTCCTTCTTCTGCTTCTTCTGATTCACCCTCCAGACTTCACCTTCTCCTTCTCTTTCTTCTGCTTCTTCTGATTCACCCTCCAGACTTCACCTTCTCCTTCTCCTTCTTCTGATTCTTCTGATTCACCCTCCAGACTTCACCTTCTCCTTCTCCTTCTTCTGCTTCTTCTGATTCACCCTCCTGACTTCACCTTCTCCTTCTTCTTCTTCTACTTCTTCTGATTCACCCTCCTGACTTCACCTTCTCCTTCTCCTTCTTCTACTTCTTCTGCTTCACCCTCCAGACTTCACCTTCTCCTTCTCCTTCTTCTACTTCTTCTGATTCACCCTCCAGACTTGACCTTCTCCTTCTCCTTCTTCTACTTATTCTGATTCACCCTCCAGACTTCACCTTCTCCTTCTCCTTCTTCTGCTTCTTCTGCTTCACCGTCCTGACTTCACCTTCTCCTTCTCCTTCTTCTACTTCTTCTGCTTCATCCCGCTGACATCACCTGCTCCTTCTCCTTCTTCTGCTTCTTCTGATTCACCCTCCTAACTTCACCTTCTACTTCTCCTTCTTCTGCTTCTTCTGATTCACCCTCCTGACTTCACCTTCTCCTTCTCCTTCTTCTGCTTCTTCTGATTCACCCTCCAGACTTCACCTTCTCCTTCTCCTTCTTCTGCTTCTTCTGATTCACCCTCCAGACTTCACCTTCTCCTTCTCCTTCTTCTGATTCTTCTGATTCACCCTCCAGACTTCACCTTCTCCTTCTCCTTCTTCTGCTTCTTCTGATTCACCCTCCTGACTTCACCTTCTACTTCTCCTTCTTCTACTTCTTCTGATTCACCCTCCTGACTTCACCTTCTCCTTCTCCTTCTTCTACTTCTTCTGCTTCACCCTCCAGACTTCACCTTATCCTTCTCCTTCTTCTGCTTCTTCTGATTCACCCTCCAGACTCCTCCTTCTCCTTCTCCTTCTTCTGCTTCTTCTGATTCACCCTCCAGACTTCACCTTCTCCTTCTCCTTCTTCTGCTTCTTCTGATTCACCCTCCAGACTTCACCTTCTCCTTCTCCTTCTTCTGCTTCTTCTGATTCACCCTCCAGACTTCACCTTCTCCTTCTCCATATTCTGCTTCTTCTGATTCACCCTCCAGACATCACCTTCTCCTTCTCCTTCTTCTGCTTCTTCTGATTCACCCTCCAGACTTCACCTTCTCCTTCTTCTTCTGATTCACCCTCCAGACTTCACCTTCTCCTTCTCCTTCTTCTAGTTCTTCTGATCCACCCTCCAGACTTCACCTTCTCCTTCTCCTTCTTCTGCTTCTTCTGATTCACCCTGCAGACTTCACCTTCTCCTTCTCCTTCGTCTACTTCTTCTGATTCACCGTCCAGACTACACCTTCTCCTTCTCCTTCTTCTACTTCTTCTGATTCACCCTCCAGACTTCATCTTCTCCTTCTCCTTCTTCTGCTTCTTCTGATTTACCCTCCAGACTTCACCTTCTCCTTCTCCTTCTTCTACCTCTTCTGATTGACCCTCCAGACTTCACCTTCTCCTTCTCCTTCTTCTACTTCTTCTGATTCACCCTCCAGACTTCAACTTCTCCTTCTCCTTCTTCTACTTCTTCTGCTTCTCCCTCCAGACTTCACCTTCTCCTTCTCCTTCTTCTGCTTCTTCTGATTCACCCTCCAGACTTCACATTCTCCTTCTCCTTCTTCTACTTCTTCTGATTCACCCTCCAGACTTCACCTTCTCCTTCTCCTTCTTCTACGTCTTCTGATTCACCCTCCAGACTTAACCTTCTCCTTCTCCTTCTTCTACTTCTTCTGATTCACCCTCCTTACTTCACCTTCTCCTTCTCCTTCTTCTGCTTCTTCTGCTTCACCCTCCAGACTTCACCTTCTCCTTCTCCTTCTTCTGCTTCTTCTGCTTCACCCTCCAGACTTCACCTTCTCCTTCTCCTTCTTCTGCTTCTTCTGCTTCACCCTTCTGACTTCACCTTCTCCTTCTCCTTCTTCTACTTCTTCTGATTCACCCTCCAGACTTCACCTTCTCCTTCTCCTTCTTCTGCTTCTTCTGCTTCACCCTCCAGACTTCACCTTCTCCTTCTCCTTCTTCTGCTTCTTCTGCTTCGCCCTCCAGACTTCACCTTCTCCTTCTCCTTCTTCTGCTTCTTCTGCTTCACCCTCCAGACTTCACCTTCTCCTTCTCCTTCTTCTGCTTCTTCTGCTTCACTCTCCTGACTTCACCTTCTCCCTCTCCTTCTTCTACTTCTTCAGATTCACCCTCCAGACTTCACCTTCTCCTTCTCCTTCTTCTGCTTCTTCTGCTTCACCCTCCAGACTTCACCTTCTCCTTCTCCTTCTTCGGCTTCTTCTGCTGCGCCCTCCAGACTTCACCTTCTCCTTCTCCTTCTTCTGCTTCTTCTGCTTCACCGTCCTGACTTCACCTTCTCCTTCTCCTTCTTCTACTTCTTCTGCTTCACCCCCCTCACTTCACCTGCTCCTTCTCCTCCTTCTGCTTCTTCTGATTCACCCTCCTAACTTCACCTTCTCCTTCTCCTTCTTCTGCTTCTTCTGATTCACCCTCCTGACTTCACCTTCTCCTTCTCCTTCTTTTGCTTCTTCTGATTCACCCTCTAGACTTCACCTTCTCCTTCTCCTTCTTCTGCTTCTTCTGATTCACCCTCCAGACTTCACCTTCTCCTTCTCCTTCTTCTGCTTCTTCTGATTCACCCTCCAGACATCACCTTCTCCTTCTCCTTCTTCTACTTCTTCTGATTCACCCTCCAGACTTCATCTTCTCCTTCTCCTTCTTCTGCTTCTTCTGATTCACCCTCCAGACTTCACCTTCTCCTTCTCCTTCTTCTGCTTCTTCTGATTCACCCTCCAGACTTCACCTTCTCCTTCGCCTTCTTCTACTTCTTCTGATTCACCCTCCAGACTTCACCTTCTCCTTCTCCTTCTTCTACTTCTTCTGATTCACCCTTCAGTCTTCACCTTCTCCTTCTCCTTCTTCTGTTTCTTCTGCTTCACCCTCCAGACTTCACCTTCTCCTTCTCTTTCTTCTGCTTCTTCTGATTCACCCTCCAGACTTCACCTTCTCCTTCTCCTTCTTCTGATTCTTCTGTTTCACCCTCCAGACTTCACTTTCTCCTTCTCCATCTTCTGCTTCTTCTGCTTCACCCTCCTGACTTCACCTTCTCCTTCTCCTTCTTCTACTTCTTCTGATTCACCCTCCAGACTTCACCTTCTCCTTCTCCTTCTTCAGCTTCTTCTGCTTCACCCTCCAGACTTCACCTTCTCCTTCTCCTTCTTCTGATTCTTCTGCTTCGCCCTCCAGACTTCACCTTCTCCTTCTCCTTCTTCTGCTTCTTCTGCTTCACCCTCCAGACTTCACCTTCTCCTTCTCCTTCTTCTGCTTCTTCTGCTTCACTCTCTTGACTTCACCTTCTCCTTCTCCTTCTTCTACTTCTTCTGATTCACCCTCCAGACTTCACCTTCTCCTTCTCCTTCTTCTGCTTCTTCTGCTTCACCCTCCAGACTTCACCTTCTCCTTCTCCTTCTTCTGCTTCTTCTGCTGCGCCCTCCAGACTTCACCTTCTCCTTCTCCTTCTTCTGCCTCTTCTGCTTCACCGTCCTGACTTCACCTTCTCCTTCTCCTTCTTCTACTTCTTCTGCTTCACCCCCCTGGCTTCACCTGCTCCTTCTCCTTCTTCTGCTTCTTCTGATTCACCCTCCTAACTTCAGCTTCTCCTTCTCCTTCTTCTGCTTCTTCTGATTCACCCTCCTGACTTCACCTTCTCCTTCTCCTTCTTTTGCTTCTTCTGATTCACCCTCCAGACATCACCTTCTCCTTCTCCTTCTTCTGCTTCTTCTGATTCACCCTCCAGACTTCACCTTCTCCTTCTCCTTCTTCTGCTTCTTCTGATTCACCCTCCAGACCTCACCTTCTCCTTCTCCTTCTTCTACTTCTTCTGATTCACCCTCCAGACTTCATCTTCTCCTTCTCCTTCTTCTGCTTCTTCTGATTCACCCTCCAGACTTCACCTTCTCCTTCTCCTTCTTCTGCTTCTTCTGATTCACCCTCCAGACTTCACCTTCTCCTTCTCCTTCTTCTACTTCTTCTGATTCACCCTCCAGACCTCACATTCTCCTTCTCCTTCTTCTACTTCTTCTGATTCACCCTTCAGTCTTCACCTTCTCCTTCTCCTTCTTCTGTTTCTTCTGCTTCACCCTCCAGACTTCACCTTCTCCTTCTCTTTCTTCTGCTTCTTCTGATTCACCCTCCAGACTTCACCTTCTCCTTCTCCTTCTTCTGATTCTTCTGATTCACCCTCCAGACTTCACCTTCTCCTTCTCCTTCTTCTGCTTCTTCTGAATCACCCTCCTGACTTCACCTTCTCCTTCTCCTTCTTCTACTTCTTCTGATTCACCCTCCTGACTTCACCTTCTCCTTCTCCTTCTTCTACTTCTTCTGCTTCACCCTCCAGACTTCACCTTCTCCTTCTCCTTCTTCTACTTCTTCTGATTCACCCTCCAGACTTCACCTTCTCCTTCTACTTCTTCTGCTTCTTCTGATTCACCCTCCAGACTTCACCTTCTCCTTCTCCTTATTCTGCTTCTTCTGATTCACCCTCCAGACTTCACCTTCTCCTTCTCCTTCTTCTGCTTCTTCTGATTCACCCTCCAGACTTCACCTTCTCCTTCTCCTTCTTCTGCTTCTTCTGATTCACCCTCCAGACTTCACCTTCTCCTTCTCCTTCTTCTACTTCTTCTGATTCACCCTCCAGACTTCATCGTCTCCTTCTCCTTCTTCTGCTTCTTCTGATTCACCCTCCAGACTTCACCTTCTCCTTCTCCTTCTTCTGCTTCTTCTGATTCACCCTCCAGTCTTCACCTTCTCCTTCTCCTTCTTCTACTTCTTCTGATTCACCCTCCAGACTTCACCTTCTCCTTCTCCTTCTTCTACTTCTTCTGATTCACCCTCCAGACTTCACCTTCTCCTTCTCCTTCTTCTGCTTCTTCTGATTCACCCTCCAGACTTCACCTTCTCCTTCTCCTTATTCTGCTTCTTCTGATTCACCCTCCAGACTTCACCTTCTCCTTCTCCTTCTTCTGCTTCTTCTGATTCACCCTCCAGACTTCACCTTCTCCTTCTCCTTCTTCTGCTTCTTCTGATTCACCCTCCAGACTTCACCTTCTCCTTCGCCTTCTTCTACTTCTTCTGATT